>NC_135320.1:37802656-39002656 GCF_048772815.1 Callospermophilus lateralis | reverse complement strand
CACTTGAGTAGCTTCCATATTTTTTTGATACTATGAATAAGACTGCCAAGAATGTTCAAATATCTCTTTGAATGCCTATTTTAACTCTGTTGAGCATATATTTACATACAGAATTGCTGGATAATTTGGTATGCCATCATACTCTTTTCCATAGTGGCAGCAACATTTCATTTTCTTGTCAACAGTGTACAAGTTTACAATTCATACCATCACCTACACTTAATTTTTTAAAATTTTATTTTACTTTCATTTTTTGGTTTGGGGGAGTGTTTTTGGTAACAGTTAGCCTAATGAGTGTGAAGTGGTAATTCCTTGTACTTCTGATTTGCATTTCCTTAGAAATATTTGATAGTAAGCATCTTTTTATGTGGTTATTGATTATTTGTGTATCTTTTTTGGAGGGATGCCTATTCAATTTCTTTGATCATTTTTTAATTGAGTGGTTTGTTTTTATGTGTATAGATGTTCTTTGTATATCCTGAATATTAATCTTTTATCAAATATATGATTTCACATATTTTCTCCAATTCTACACTTATTTTCACTCTGGTAATGGTGTACTTTGATGTATAAATTTTTAAATTTTGATATACTCCAATCTATCTATCTTTACTTTTGTTGCATATGATTTTGATTTCCTATCCATAAAAATAAGGCCAAATCCAATGTCAGGAAGATTTTCTCCTATGTTTTCTTCTAGGGATTTTTTTAGTTTAGCCACTTACATTAAGGCTTGAGTCATTTTATTTTATTTTTTTTTCAATGTAGTCAAAGGGAAGGCTCCAACTTTGTTGTTTTGTATGTGGAACATTGCCTTTCCCAATACCATGTGTTAAAAAACCCTTTTTCCCACTGAGTATTCTTAGTATTCTTGCTAAAAATTACTTGGTCATATAATTGGAAGCTTATTTATAGGATTTCTATCCTATTCCATTTTTTTTTAATCTGACTGTCTTTATCCCAGTTCCACACTGCTTTAATTACTGCAGATTTGTTACAAACCTTAAAATCAAGGGGGTTTGAGACATCTATTTGTTGTTGTTGTTGTTGTTGTCAAGATCCTTTGACTATTTGTAGCCCCTTGAAATTCCATATGAATTTTAGAATGCATTTTTACATCTTTGTTTTTCAAAGCTTTGATATTTTGTTAAGGATTACATTGAATCTTCAGATCACTCTGAGAATTATTGCTATGTACGAGTATTAACTTTCAATCTTTGGGGATAATCTTCCATTTATTAATGCTTTTTTAAATTACTTTCAGCAATATTTTGTCATTTTTAGTGTACAATTCCTTGGTCTGTGTATTCTTATTTTATTCTTTTTTGATGTTATTATAAATGAAATTGATTTTTAAAAATCCTTTCAGATGCTCTACTGTTAATATACCAGAATGCCACTGTTTTCTGCATGTTGATTTTGTATTCTGCAATTTCGCTGAGTAGGTTAGTTAGTGTTTTTGTGAGTGTGTGTGTGTGTATGTGTGTTGTGTGTGTGTGTTTATGTGTATTTAATCTTTAGGATTTCTACATTTAAGATTATGTCATCTGTAAACAGATAACTTCCCTTTTCCTGCCTAGTTTGAATTTCCCTTTTCTCATGAAAATTCTCTGGCTAGAACTGCCAGTAGTATCTTGAATAGAAGTGGTAAGAATGGGCATCCTTACCTCTGATCTTTGAGGAAAACCTTATGGTCTTTTACCATTCAGTATGACATTTACTGTTTTTTTTCCATATATACTCTTTATTATATCCTTTATTATATAGATTCAAGGATCCAGGGGAGGAATAAATCCAACTTGAGTTTGTTTCTGGTTCTAGTGAATTGAAACCTGACATTCTATCTGTCCATGTCTAACACATGATTTAGAAGCCTAAATTGGATTGGCCAAGGTAACTGAACCTGATCTTCAAGGATGGAGCAGACAAGTAGAAGAGGAAAACTCAGGTGCCCAGCACACTTCTACTACTGTAATCAGTGGAAAAGATTGATCAAAGGCTATTGCAATTTAATTCATGAAGTACCACCAAGGGCAAAGATTCCTCAGGAATAAAAAATTGGATCACCTCATAAGACAAAAAACCTTAATCAATTAGGGTGCTAGCCTAGGGTATAATGAAAATTATTACAGGATTATAATGAAGGAAGACGATCTCCATGCCTCCTGCCCACTGGCACACCCAGTGAAAGAAGTAACTAGTGGGAGAAACAAGCCGTGGACTGTACCTGTATTTCTTATCTTGTTCTACTACACAGTATAACTAGTTTTGCCTCTGCTATTTAATCATCCTTAACTGCTTTACTGGGATGTATTAACAGTGTTAAGTTTCTATGTGGTTAAATTGTTTGTAGCACAACAAAGTGAGATCTTGCCCAGAGTAAAATGCAGTGATATCTCTGTATAAACAATGGTTAGGTAGATTTAGAGACCTTAATCCCTGAGAATGGAGCTGGACTCAAGCGGGTTAAGCTTCACCTGGAAACAGATAATGGCTATAGCCATATATAGGACTGATGTGTTATGACAGAGTAAGATTGTTCATAATAAACAAAAATTGATGACTTCCCTTCTGTGGTTTGAACGTGTCTCCCCCAATTTCATGTATTATAGACTTAATCCCAAAATTCATATGTCAATAGTCTTTTGAGGTGAGATCGTTGAGAGATCCTTAGGATTAGATGAAGCCCTTATAATCCCTTTTGTGGCTTCATAAGAAGAGGAAGAGAAACCTGAGAAAGCAGTTGCTCCGTCTCACTGTGTGATGTCCTCTTCCATGTGATGATGCAACAAGATGCCCACCAGATGCTGGTACCATGCCTAGAACTTCCCACCTCCAGAACCATGAGCTGTATGAACCTCTATTCCTCACAAATTACCTGGTCTTAAATACTTTGGTATAGCTTCAGAAAATGGATTAAGACAGGGCCCAAATCTTAGAAGCATAATGAAGTATTTAATATTATTGAAATAACTGGGTATTGCTCTTCTATTAGGAATTCCAAACAGACAGCTGACGTAACACTGAAATCTTCAACCAACATCTCAATGCCTCCTGCCCACATCTGCTCAGATCTACTCCGTCAGCCATCCTCTATAAGACTGAGAATTGGGAAGGAGAAGGGGAAAGTCATGTGATCAGAGGTTACTCCATTCTCTCCTTAAGGAAAATGTACATTGGAAAGAAGTATTAGGAAAGGGTGACATCCAAGAGGAAGAACATTAACAAATACAGGCAAGGAAAAGAAACCAGTTTATTTTGAAATAAAATTCTACTAAATTAATCTCACCTTTTAAGAAACATTTACTGAGCTGTTAGTTGAACACTGTGCTTATTCCTGAGGATAACAATGAACTTAGACAATGGGAGAGACAAATCAATAAATAAAACAGTTATAGCATGGAGTGCAAAAGCACATGTGCAGGGCAATAGGAAGAACAGAGCAAAAGAGCCCAGACCCACTACCATCCTAGATGTGGGCAGAAAAGTCTTTCTGGAGAAAGCATTACTCAAACAGAGCTTGAAGGACAAAAGCTGAACTATCAGACTGACAAAATAATCATTTTAGGAAAAGACTAGAAGTGGGTTTTTATGTTTGGGGAGTCTCCTTTTTATCTATAGAGTTTGCATTTTGTTTCAAAGGAAAACTACTAGAGAATTGAAACAAAGGAACAGCATGGTAATGTATAAAGTTCAAATAGATCACACTACCAGCATTTTGGAATGTGGAATAAAAGGGTTGTTCACCAAAGGAGAAAAAAAAACAATTAGGAAAATAAGTCAGTAATTAAAGTGTAAGCAATAGAAAACTAAACTAGTGCAGTGACTGCCTGTAAGGCTGAAGTGGAGGAGACAGATGTGACAAGTATTGGTCCCCTCTTGGAAGGCTTTAGGCTGGTGAGAAAGCAACAGATAAGAGTGATTTTATGGTAGCTTCTATTCTGTATTTTACAGCTATTATTTGGAAAGAGCTTTCTATCATTGTGTTAAATTTTCTTTGCTGTGACCTAAATATTTGACAGAAAGAACTTAGAGGAGAAAAGATTTAATTTGGGTCCTAGTTTCAGAGGTTTCATTACATGGTCAGCTGGCTCCATTGCTTTGGGCCTGAGGCAATGCAGAACATCATGGTAGAGAAAAGCTACTCAGAATCAAGAAGCAGTGGGATAGCCAAGGATAAAATGTAGTCCCCAAGAACATACTCCCAGGAACCTGATTCCTTCAACCATGCTCCATCTGGCTATAGTATCCACCTCCTCCTAATATTTCATTCAAATTATTAATCCACTAAATGGATTAATCCACTAATAAGTTTAGAGCCCTCATGACCAGTTGCTTCCCCAAAGTCCCACCTCTGGGCATTGCTGCATTGGGAACCAAGTCTTCAATATTTGAAGTTTGGAGGACATTCCAAATTCAAAGCATAACAATAAATTTCTTCTTCAGAGGCAAAGGCATTAATTTTATTGTGAAGTTGGCATAGTGTGGAGGTAAAGACTCAAGTTTTAGAGTAACATTCATGTATAAATCCTGGTTTTCTAACAGACTAACTTATAACACTGAGCTAGTTTTTCAACCTCCCCCGAGTTTCAGTTTCCTCCTGCATAAAACGAAAATAATAAAGTTTACCTCACAGAGAGTCACTGAAAAGATAAACTATAATAATCGGTCAAACAACTGGTAGTCTGGTTAGCTCATAGTAGGTCTTCACAAAATATTTGCCCTCTCCCATCATTTTTTTCTTGTTATTAGTAGCAATATGTAGAATGATGAAATGGGCATTATGTTAGCTAAATACATATTGTTGTTTTTAAAGGTAAGAAGTATATATGTGGTAGTATATTTCTTTTCTATTTCTTCCATAGCCCAGCTTAATGGAAAAAAAATCTCTCACCAGATATAGAATTGTTCTATCATTAGAGACATATGCAATTTATGCTGCAGTTTTTATTTATTATGTAGAATTGTAATTTTGTATGTACTTCTCTCCATATCTAGAATATAAACTCCTTGAAGACAGAGATTATAAGTATATAATACAATTATCATAGGAGTTTCATTGTGCAGTTTTAATCTTAGGTGGGACATCAAGTATACAGAACTTGACAAACACATATCAGATCCTCTTTCTTGTTTTGTGGCACTTTCTCATATTTCTTTGTTTGTACACATATTATCTATTTGTGTCTAAAACCTCCAGCCCAATTCCTATAAGCACCCATTTGGCCATATTGAATGTATATCCCTCCAATACATTGTCCATAAAATTATGTGTGGTGTATGTGACTGTGTGGGTATATGTATTCTTAATCCACAGGACTGTTCGGCACATGCATTTTAAATCCTGTTTTTGTTCTTAACTCTTTCATATAATCTATTGTTTTTGAACATACCATTTGATTCATATTTATTCATATGCATTGAATTCATTGATTTTTACAAGTATATTATAACACTATATGTAGGTATGCATGTATCTTTTCTCTTGCATCAAACACAAATATGTTTTGTTCTTTTCTCTCTCGTGTAATATCTCATATTGGATAGTAATTATTATTTTAAGTATCTGTAAAAGATGAAATAGAGATTTTTTAAAAATTTATCTAATATACTCAGTAAGAGTTTCAGTGAAATAGAAGCAGAGGTAGCAGAGATTTCATAACTACATCATCCAGTAGAGTACTCAACAACTCCTGAGGATATAGAGCATATGAAATGTGGTTAATATGTGGTTATTGTGACTAAATAACTCTATTTTTGTGATATTTAATAATTAATTTAAATTTAAAAGGTGGCTTTAGTTATTGGAAAATATTTAGTATGTTTGAAAAATTTGGTGAATACAAATTTTCAATTAGCTAAATATGAGTTAAATAGTTTCAGTTAAATTTTAGCCTCTAAAATCAGATATGCTGGAAGTGTAATATACATACCAGATTTTGGAATGTGAAATATCTCTTTGCTGATTTTGTTTTTTTTTTTTGTATATTGGTTATATATTAAAACTATACTCTTTTGAATATATTGCTTAGATAAAATATACTACTACATTAACTTCATCTGTTTCTTTTTTTAAAATGTAACTACTAGAAATATAAAATTATATATGTGGCTTGCATTTTATTTCCATGCTTTAGAAGTTATCTTAATAAAATAATTCATCTCACTGTTGAGAAAAACCAAGATCCAGAGAAGTTAAGGGACCTGTGTAAGATCACATATCTGGCCATTCAGGACCAAGCTCTAAAACTTCTGACTTCCCAGTCCAGATTTCCTAGAAAAATGTCTGATGGTCATATGACTAGTGCTGTGCTAGATCAGGGAGGATTAGAAAGTTTCAGCACAAACTTGTTATTGATGTAGCCCTATCATTAGTTTTTCATATGTCAAAACAATAATTTTAGAGGAAGCATCCATGTTATGCTATAATTAGGTTTAATATTAGCCTCTAATTGAATCAAACTCTACAATAATATTATTTTCTTTTCACATAAATTTGGATTAATTTAATAGGTTTTAAGTTTTCTTTGCCTAAATGGTAGTAAGTCTTTATATCTGTCTGTCTGTCTCTTCCCTCCTCAACATGATGTTACATGGTCTGGAATTGACACACATCATTTATGTTCATAGGTCATTATATGGAACCACTTATGTGACCTCACTTAATGGAAGGGAGCTGGAAAATATTCATGGATATTCATTCAGTGACTGTTAAACATCCCTGGCCCATCCACTATGTCAGTACACAAAAATTTGAATAAGTTATTTGACCTCTGTTGTAGTTTGAGTAAATGTCTTGCAGAGTGATAAAGGCTTGGTCACCAGCCTATGGTGCTACTGGGAGGTGGCAGAACCTTTGGGAGGTGGAGCCTTTGGGAAAAAAGTTAATTCACTGGGGGAACACCGTTAAAGGGGATCATGGTGTCCCACTGTCTCCTCTTTTTTAGCTTCCTGGCTCCTATGGAGTGAGCAGTTTCTTCCACCTACAGAACTCACCATGATGTTCTGCCTGGCCACAGGCCCAAGAGCAATGGATCCAACTTACATGGACTGTAGCCTCTGAAATCATGAGCCAAAATAAACCTGTCCTGCTCATCAGTTGTTTATCTCAGATAGTTATGTTATCCAGCTTTTCACCACTGACACACTAACAAAATAATTTGTCTGACTGCATGTATTTTTTCTTAAGAATTTTAAATTAGTGTCAGAATTATTGTTATTATAGCCTGTATTTTTTTCTGCAAGTTTTAAAATTCTGTTTTTGTTTCTAACCTTTTTTTTTTAATGGAAAGCCTCTCAGTGAAGAAATCTTCAGCTCTTGGTCCCCTCATGCTTTTTAAAAGCATTATTAAATCTAAGTGTTCTTTCTCTTTTTATTTGAAAGAAGAACCTTAATTCCTTTTTTCCTTTGAATAACTGCAACAGCTTTGTGTTGACTTCTTGCTATTGGTATTATATAACAGAATATATATGAAGAGTTTCTAATAACAATTGTTCCACACTCCTTATAATGTCCAGAGTGATTCATGTCTTCAAGACAAAATGACCTACTTTTCCATTTCTAAGATGCAGTGAAAATTAACATTCCTTAAATGTTCATATTTCTACTCCAGTTGACAACAAATTTGCCAGAAGAATACATATAGAAACACTCTATTAGTTTTCTAATTTGCAAGGTTTCTTCCATTTTATTCCTCATATTCGCTGATCTCCATCCACCAAAAATATACATATATCAAAAATGCATATATTCTTCAATCATATTTATATTATGTATATGTGTATATGTATATTAAAAGCATACTCTGAGGGTTTATACATGTATAAGGAGGAAAGCTCAGTGCTAGACACCTAGACATATGCTGAGATTGAATATTGCTTAAGAAAAGCATAAGAGAAGACAGTAACTGAAGATTTCTGTTCTGGGACACTTTCTGTGAAAAAGGCTAAGTGTGAACAACAGACTTTTCAAACTTGCAGACAAAATCCTGGCTACAGAGACATGGTTGTAATACAAATTATAAAAAATTATCAAGCCATGGGGCTGGGGATCTAGCTCACTTGGCAGAGTGCTTGCCTTGTATGCACAAGGCCCTGGGTTCAATCCCCAGCACCACACACACACAAAAAAATTATCAAGCCAAAACTTAAACAAGATATTTTGTTGCAGGTCAAGTTGACATTCATATAAATTATTGTACAGATCTATAAACATCTCCTCCTGACATAGTATACATGGCAGAGACATTGAATTGTTGCTGGATGAAATCCTTATCTCCTTACAGTTAAATTAGGTCCTATGGCTTGTTCTATCCAATGGTATATGAACAGAAGTATCGTGTGTCAATTCCAGACCATATGTAAAAACTGGAAAGTGAGGGTGATGGCTTGGGTTGACTATGTTCACCTATTTGACCCAGAACTGTGTTTTGAAAAATCCCTATCATTGTATGTCTCTGAGTTAAAGTTGGCTTAAAGAGAAATTCACACAACTTTTAGAAAGCAGAGGTAAAGTCATCCCTTTCTGAAGGTCTTTATGATTAGATGCAGTGAAACAGCGATGGAGGCTCCATCCCATAGGCTCCAGCTTATCTCTGTGCTTCACTCTCCATATCTACCTCTCAATCTTGACTGCTGAGATCCATGGCAACCCCAGGTCTACCACCCAAGGGCAGAGGAAGCAGTCTGCTGTAGACTTCTCCACCAGCCACTTTTGCAATCCTACTCTGTTAACTAATTATCTTTGTAGGTTCCAAATTTCCTTGTAGGTTCTATCTTATTCACATATGTCATCACTTAACATGGGAATTTTTTGAGTCATCTGTCTGATTTTTCAGTTTTCAAACACTTATTTTACCAGATCCTCCCATCAATAGATAAGGCCTCATTAAATAGTCCCTTATTTCATACAACTCATATTACGGTCCTGGTTCCCTTATGGATCCCTGTCTGGCAACTCTTCAGCTCCACTCTTTACTTGCCTCAGACATTGTGGAGCTTTGTGTGGAGACAACACAGTGACACAATTATAAAATCTTAGCTGGGCTCAGTGGCAAATGCCTGGAATCCTAGCTACTTAGGAGGCTGAGGTGGGATGATTGCAAGTTCAAGGCCAGTCTGGGTAACTTAGGGAGACTCTTTCTCAAAATAAGGAAGTAGAGACAAGGGATTGATAGGCAGGGAGGAGGGATGGTGAAAGGAAGTAATTGTGAAATACCAGTGGCAAAATTATGCTTATAGATGTATGAATATACCATGATGAATTACACCTTTATGAATATCTATAGAGCACCAATTAAAAAAAAAATCATTACAAGGAAGATCAGTAGAGTAGAAGAAGGGGAATAAGAAAGGAGAAAGGGGAGGAAAAGAGAAAGTAGTGGAGACTGAGATAAAGTAAATTATATTCCATGCATGTATAAATATATTGAAATGGACTCTACTATTATGTCTAACTATAATGTACTAATATAAACATTTTTTTAAAAATGTTTGAGGATATATCTCAGTGATAAAGTACCTCTGGGTTCAATCCCCAGGGCCACCAAATATTATATATGTATTTATTCATTTATTTATTTCAAAACACACACACACACACACACACACACACACATACACACACACACCAGTCTTGATTGTTGAATTACTACATGGAAGACAGTTTCCCTCGAGTATTGATGACTCTAACCTACATTTCCCTTTGCAAGAAAAAAAAAAGTTTTGTTCTGAAAAACTACTATGATTATGGAGTTTTATTACTGTGACACTGCCTAGCCTCATCTAAGAAATACAGCCCGGTGTATTACCGAATTAGCACACAGCTAAAATCCTACTCAGTGACCAATCCAGTAGAAACAAACATTTTGTTTCTCATTAATTTAAAATGTCAATTTAAGTTGAATAAAAAGGGATCTGAACAGTGAGTGAACTGAACATATTTCAAGACACTGTGGTCTTTGTAAATTATGTGGTGCACACAGATGTAATTCACAAACCAGATTTTCCAAATTGGCTAGAGGACAGGCTACTTGAGGCCAGAGACAACGACTTGCTCTGCTTCACACCCAGGGTATGAGGTATGATGCACAACTGTCATAGCATGCATGGTGCATGGCAAAACAATGAGCAAGAGATCCAGTGCTAAGAGACATGTTTAATACAATCATCATGAAACTGAGTATGAGGGGAGCCAATTAATACGATGGTTCATGTACGTGGGGCACCTAAAGAATGGGACAGGTGTCCTTTTAATCATGAAAGTGCTTCTAAGCATTGCTGTAGAGCACAGCAGAGCATCAGAAGAGTTCTTGGCATAATTTTACATCTTCTGCACTCTGGGGCATACTTCTTGCATGCAGATGTTTAAGGTCAGGGGTTTTGTGAGACCAGACATTACAAGTAGGTTACTAGTAAACAGAATGTAGTCGAAGAGGGAGTGTTGTATTTCAGTAGTCCATGCCATCAGAAGAAATCTCAGTAATCCCTTTGGCTCCATATAAAGGAGCTCATAGGCAAAAGGCTTTCAAAACCAAAGTAGGGGGAAGGATCAGTAGTGTTGCCAAGGCAATTTTTGGATATTTGTGCACCCCAATGGGAGAGAAGACTAAGGACTAAGAAGGGTGTAGAGAAGACTATTTCTTCTTCACTGGGATTAAGAGAAAGAGCAAAGATAGAATTAATTGGAAAGTTTTTTAACTTGGTGTGTATTAATTATATAGAAAGTGGGTTTTATTATGGCATACCTATACATGCATGTAACATAATTTCATGTCCCTCCTCAGTCCCTCCCCTTTCACTTCCCTTTTTCCAGACCCTCTTCCTCTACCTAATGATGGGTCTCCCACTTTCTTCTACTTTAGTCTCGTCCACCCTATTTTTCTCTCATATATAGAAACAATGCTTATCTTTCTGACAAGTTTATTTCACTTAACATCATTTTCCTGCAAATGACAGAATTTCATTATTCATTAAATTCTTATTAAACCTCCATTGTGTACATACACATTCATTTATATATTCTTCATCCATTCATCAGTTGATGGACACCTAAGCTGATTTCCTTACTTCAATACTGTGAATTGTGCTGCCTTTTAAACCACATAGCATTAGATGTTTAATAAATGTAATAAACTGGATTTTCTTATATCAGATCAGGATGTTGTTAAGGAACAGAAATTAAGTACCCATGAAACTATACTAAAAACTATATTGGAGAAAAATAATGATAATACCCTAGTGCTTGATAAACTTGTTATATTCATCGGGACCATCTGTTATCTTTATACAGAGTCAATAGGCAGAACTGAAGCAAAATACATGTAAATGGTCTGAGCTAGACTTTTAAAAATAAGACTCTTGGGGAAAAAAGAGTGTAATTTAACTTATGTAAATGTGTTTAGAATTATTTTTAAGATTTTGTGTTTTCAGTAACATTTTTTTCTTCTTTTTCTCTCTTCTTTCCCTTCCTTCCTTTCTCTCTTCCTTCTTTTCTTCCTTCTTTCTCTTTTCAGTGCTGGGGATCAAATTTAAGACCTCATGCCTGCTAGGCAAATGCTCTACCTCTGAGCAACACCTCCAGCTCCCATTTTGGTGTCTGCCGGGGCAGCAAGGGGGAAAGGGTAAGAAAGACTATGTAGGCCTAGGGTTGCTGGTTTGCATAATTTAAGCATGATCTAGGATATAGGAACTGTGCCTAGTTATCTGGTAACTGGGAGGGAAATGGTGGAATAGAAGGTAAGAGCCTGATGGGGGAGGGCAGGCTTTGTTTACTATTTAGGAATTGACTGTCCTGCAAAGGGCATGTTTCCAGGGTAAGCAGACCCCAGATGACAAAGTTTCAGACACACTTGGTTAATAATACACCCAAGTTTTGAATTCATACAGCAGGCACAGTTGACACCAACTTAGAAAGAAATCCCTCCCTCTGTGAATAGTATAAGACACATTATAACAAGGCAAACCATGAGCTGAGTTAGGAAAATGTTAACATAAGGAAATGTTAACAAATTTAAAAAAACAGGAACTCTACAAAATATGTCTCAGATATAAATGCCATTGAACAAGAAATCAGTAATAGATCTCTGAAAAACATTCACATATATTTGGAAACTAAACAACATACTCCTAAATAAAAACAGGAATCTAAAGGAAAATTAGGAAATATTTTGCACTAAACTATTTTGCATAACAACATTTGTGAGATGCCATTAAAGCAATTTTAAAGGCAGTTTTATAAGTATAGATGCTTATGTTTGAAAAGTTATCAAATAAAATAATCTAAACTTCTACTTTAGTCAACTAGAAAAATAACAGGCAAAAAAACCCAACGCAAGAAAATGAAAGAAATAATAAATAAAGCAGAAATAAATCAAATGCACAAAGGAACAGTGAAAACCAATGTCACTAAAGGTGTTCCATGACAAGTTTAATATTGATTAAACTTTTACTAGACCAATAAGTCAAATAAGTAGAATATGCCAATTATTATCCTAAAAGGGGATATCACACTATTGATAGGGTAATAAGGGAACACTAAGGGGTCTTTTATGCCCTAAATTCTGTAACTACCAGAATATTCTTGGGGAGAAATTTATAGTCTAAATTGTTCTATGTCTATTTTCAAAATGAACTCATACTTAATAAATTTTCCACAAAGGAAAACTGCAGGTCCAGATGGTTTCACTAATTCTACTAATTTTGAAGGGGAGAATGAATACTAGTTCTATACAATATCTTCTAGAAAATAGGAACAAATGAAGAGAATGTTTAATGAAGTCAGTATTATCCTGACACTAAAACCAGACAGACATTACAATAAAAGGACAATATAGACAAATGTCCCTCACAAGAATATATGAAAAAATTCCCAAAGAAATAATAGAAAACCATATCTAACAATAGATAAATATATATAATATATATTATATATATTTAACATTTTGATATATATATATCAAAAAGTGGAATCTATCCCAGGGTGCAATATGGTTTCAACCCTAAAATACTAAGAATTTTAATTCACTATTTGAATGCTCTGAATCAGAAAAGAAGAAGAAAAAGAAGATCAACTAAATAGATGCAGAAAAAGCATGTGAAAAAAAAATCAACATCCTTTCATGATAAAATTAAAAAACACCAAATTAAGAATTGAAGGGGAGTTCTTTGACATGGGGAGCAAATGAAAAGTTGCTTGGCATTATTAGTTATTTATTAAATAAAATAAACACAACATGAGATACCATTACACATCTATTAAAATACCTAAAAATTGTTTGTTTTAAATGCCATGAGTTAGCATTTGATACAGTTTGGAAATTAAGAGAAGAGTCATTGAAGGTTCATATGTTGCTGTGGTAGCTGCAAAACTGTACAGTCTCTTTGGAAAACATTTGGCAATTTCTTATAAATTTAAGCAAACACATGATACATAAATCCCATGATCAAAAGTAGTAAAAACTTACGTTTGCACAAAATCTTATGTAAATACAGCAATTTTTTATTCATAATCTACAAAACCTGGAAACAATTTAAATGTCCTACAGATGGTAAATGGATAAAAAGACTACTGCACCTCTTACAATGAAATACTATTCATCAATAAATATGAATGAACTATTGATACATGCTACAGCATGGATGTATCACAGATTTAATATGTTAGAGGAAAGAGACTCAAGAGGATTCATACTGCCTAGTTTTATTAGTTTGACATTCTAGAAAAGAAAGATTCTAAGGATAGAAAATAGATAAATTATTGTGAAAACTTAAGGGTGGTATTGAGAGGAGGGCAACATTAGGGAATTTTTATGAAGGAAAAGTTTCATATCTTGATTATGGATGAGGTTCTATGCATTTACCAAAACTTATGTAGCAAAAATATAAAGTCACCATATGAAAATTTTAAAGATGAACTTTAATATATTTTAAAAGGCCTTTTTATTAATAAGTCAAAATATTAATATTTGATAAACATAGGGTGATTAAATCTCAAACAAATACACACACTCATATATACATGTAAAAAGGACATACTGAAATATCAATTGCATTTATCTCTAGAACTATATTAGGCTTTCTATAATTAAACTCACAACAAATTTCATATAGTAGTCACTTTAATAATATTAAAAAATCAAAATATCTTTTTAAAAATTATTTTTAGTTGTCAATGGGCCTTTATTTTACTTATATGTGGTGCTGAGAATCCAACCCAGTGCCTCACACATGCTAAGCAAGGACTCTACTGAGGCACCACCCTAGCCCCCAAGTCAGACTATCTTGAAAATAGGTTTCCCTAGTACCGGCTTTTGGCAATTTTAGTTTTTTCATGGCCTACTCTGCTGGGGATTACAAAGTGACACTGAGAGAGATATGGAGAAAGGAGTCTTATTTTAAAAAAGATAGACCTTTAAAGCTCATTTTTAAAAAGTGATTTTCTTCCTGCTTCAAATCATGGCATAGGGATAAAAGAGAATTCCTCTCTAGTACACTAAATATGAATTCTGTTTAACCAAAATGCTGAGATGGAGTGAGAACAGACCCTGCAAACCACTAAAGAATGGTGCACAGGTGCAGAAGAAGCTAATATGGGAAGTGCAGCTGGACTTTGTGTTCAAAACATGTTAACAAAACTCATAAAGTCTGGGAGGTCCATAAAATTGAGCACAGCCAATGTCCACTTAGTTTATTGACCTTGAGTTCTACATTTCAGGAGTATGAAGCTCTCAGACCAAAGAGAAAGTACAGCTGTGAACACAAATATACAGTGCAGAACAAGAAATAGGATAAATTCTTAAAACTGGGTAAAGCAAAGGGAAATGTTTAGAAGTTAAGAGGAGAGTGTATACAACTATAGAATCTACTGTCAGGTTTATAATAGCAGTTTATAAAGATAGTACTTATGAGTTATATAGAGACTTAGTGTATGTGTTACAAAAAAAAAAAAAAAAAAACAGAAACAATCCAATTGACCTACTTTGAAATAATTGACTTTTCACTTTTTACTTTGTATACATAGAATATATAATTTAGATTTTTCTACACAGAGTGTATACAAGTATATGTGGGGGAGAATGCATGTATGTATATATCCTCATACATGTGTTTTATATATATCATGTAAATAAATCTTGCAAATTAAAATCAGTGTACATTTAACTTGGCTTTCTGATTTTAATTTAGCATAAGACATTAAATGCTTCGAAAAAAAACTTTCTTCAGCTTACTTTTAATTCTTTTAGGGATAAAATTTAAATAATCATTTCTTTCAAATAAAAATGTGATCAATATTCTTGTATGTGTAAGTATTTTGTGCATATCTTAACCTTGGAATAATTGGATTAAAGACATTAAAATTTCACCTGGTCCTTCAGAATGTTGTGACAATTTGCACATCCACCAGGGCATTATAATACTTAATCCATAAAATTGGCAATGAAAATTATGTTAAGAATAAAATCTCGGGCTGGGGATGTGGCTCAAGCGGTAGTGCGCTTGTCTGGCATGCATAAGGCCCGGGTTCCATCCTCAGCACCACATACAAAGATGTTGTGTCCGCTGAAAAATAAAAAATAAATATTAAAAAATTATCTCTCTCTCTCTCAAAAAAAATTTAAAAAAATAAAATCTTCCTATGGCTTAAATTTAAATGATGTGATTGGTTATTTTTTACAATTATTTGAATTTATATTAACCTGAGAATTACTTGGAATAGTTTTAATTTATAATTTCTTGATGTTCTTAAAAATTGATATAAACATATTAATAATTTGTTTTTAATTAAAATAACTTGGGATGCGCCAGACAATCAAGGGAGTCTAATAACACAGTTGAGTAGATGGCAGAAAAATTTGATCCAAATTGACTTAAGCTTTTCTTTGATGTTTTTTGGTAGAATCAAGAATAACAAGAATCTTAGATTTGATAAAAAACAGAAGTTTCTTTAAAAAGTAATACTTGTATATTGAAACAAGTAAAAATTTAAGAAAAACCTTAAGATTTCTCTGACTCCCAGTTCCAAACCACAAATATTTTGTAAATTATAAATGTAAACATGTTTCCTTTGTTTTACATTATTTTATATATACACACATTATTATTTATTAAATAACATAGACCAAAATAATTTGTCTTATTTTTTACCTAAAATTAATTTTACATATATGTTAGACTGTAATTTCTCTTATATATGTATGTAGTTCTTGTTATACATGTGAGCATCTATGTAAAATTGATTCTTAGAACTGCTGTAGCCTAATGCATGGTATACACATTTTAAACTCTGGTAGATAATGTTAAACTAAATCCCTCCAAACAAGATGAACTATGTTGCACTGTACTCCATATTACTAATAGTATTTCTGTTAATCTACATCTTTGAAGCATTGAAATGCAGAGACTAAAAGGGGGAAACCATCAAATATAAATTACCCTGAATAACCTAGGTGAAATGAACACAAACTACCAAACCCATAAATGAGGTCAAGCATAGTAATCTGATGGGCAAAGGTTTGTATATTTTCACATCACATAATATATAACAAAATTAGAAGAGCTTGTTCTCACTTCAAAAGGCAGCACTATCAAGGAACTTAAGTTAATTCAAAGTAGTTGGGCTCACTCAGGAGGCTCAGGCAGGAGAATATCAAGTTTAATATCAGCCTCAGCAACTTAGTGAGGCCCTGTCTCAAAATAAAAAATTAAAAGGGCCATGGAAAATAAAAAAGGGGTCAGTGGTAAATTGCCTCTGGGTTAGATTCCTAGCACCAAATAAATAAATAAATGAAATAAAAATAACAAATTAATTCAATGTAGATTTGAGAAAAAAATATGAATAATGTCCTCAAATGGCTTCTGAAGAAATTGGGCTTTACTAATGTATGAGGAAAGATTCATGACAAATGCTTATAACATTTCTCAGTGTGAACAGAGGAATTCCTCAGATCTATAGAGGAAATAGAACATTGTCCTGCATGTGTGACTCACTTTTTGGATCTCTGATGTTCTGAATGATTAATTCTGGGATAAACAAAGATAATTGGCAAAATTTAAATCCTCAAATAAAATATACTAAATACATCACAAATTTAGTGGTGGCAGGGTTGGCAAATGGAAAACATCTTTAAACTTAATCCTTTGCTGACTGCTATTGACTAATCCCCCACTTTTTTTTTCCCTCCCCAAAACAAGTATGATTTTTCTGAGACTGAGGAATTCCATTTTCCATAGCTGATGATTCATTAAAGACTATCTTCTTCCAAATTTTTCCCTTTGGCACAGAAATCTATTTTTTTTTTTATTTAAGAGTAAGCTTCTTTTCACTTTGGGTGAAGTCAACTAGGCTGATTTGTTTTAATAAACAGTATCTACTCAGCCCCAGCTCCTTGGGCACCCTTTACTCTCTGGAACAGAATGATTGGGTTTTCAAAGGAATAACCAAGAATATTTTCAAAGCCAAAATATATCATTTCCTACAATTCAGATACTAAATATTGTTAATCAGGTAGAAGTTGTTTCTCCTCAGTCTGAGCTTGTAATGCCAAAGGAGATAAAAGTCATCTCTAACACGCATATGAAAATGGAGACTGACTTTTCCAGGTAGGTTGTTTCACTATTCTTAAAAAGTATATGTATTACAAGCTCATTTTTTTTTTCCCAGTTTAGTAGTCCAGCACTCAACTTTGGAGCAGAATCACTATCCTGTTTCACAAAATGGGCAAGTACAGAGGAAGAGCAACTTCTGTTTATTCCATCTTAGCAAGTTACATTGCTCTGGATGACTTTAAAAGAGAAAACTTAGACTTCATAGTGTGTGTTGTGCTGCGCAAAAATCTATAGAATTGATATTTCAGAAATTTCAACATCATCAGAGTGAGTCTAAGATGGAAAAAATAATGTTTTAGAAAATGCATATTTCTTTCAAAGGGGATCCAATTTATAAAAACAATTTATTGAAATAATATCTTGTATGGCCAATATCCTATGTATCTCAAGACTCACATGCTTATCAGGAAATTAGTTAAATTTTCATGAGAGAAATTTAAGAAACTTTGGAAATCACACAGGAGATGTTGTTTCTACTTCTAGAAGTCATTTCTACTTCTAGATACAACAGTGTGTGTATATTCAAATACATATTCTTTGTAAAACACACTGGGTCACCATGAGCAAGGAACTCTATTTTTGCTCACAAATGTGCCACATAATAAACACTCAGTAACTATTAATAAAGAAACGTATCATACTTTTCTAATTTGGAAAAGAGTTATTTTTATTATGTATTTTAAAAATAAAAAACCCTTCTATCAGAAGTGTACAGATTCAATACCAGAGAAATAAGGACAGTCCAATTCAACAACATCAACAATTAAGTAGATATAATTGACATCTGTTTTAGTCAGCTTTTTTTTTTGTGTTTTTGTTGTTGTTGTTGTTGTTGCCGTGACCAAAAGAACTTAGAACAGTGTAGAGAAGGGTAAGTTTATTTGGGGCTCATTGTTTTAGAGATCACAGTCCATAGATGACTGACTCCATTGCTCTGGTCCCATGGTGAGGCAGAACATGATGGTGGAAGGGTATGGCAGAGAAAGTGGCTCAGAACATGGCAAAACTGAAGCAGAGAGAGTGCTTCACTCACTAGAGATAAAATATATACTCTAAAGGCATGGCTCCAGTGACCTACCTCCTTCAGCCATGCTTTACCTGCCACCTAGGTAACTCATATCAGTGGATTAAGCCCTTGATTAGATTACACTTCTCATAAACCAATAATTTCACCTCTGAACATTCTTACATTGTCTTACACATAAGCTTTTGGGGATACCTTATATCTAAACTATAACACTATCTGGGGGACTACTTCATCTAACAAGAGCATGCATAATTTTCTCAAGTTCACATGGAATCTTCAACAACAGACTATATACTTGACTATTAAGCATACAATCATAAATTTGTAATAGAAACTATAAAAGTCTATTCTCAGATACAGAGGATTTTTAGTAGAAATCAATGACAGAATGGTGGTTGGAAAATATCCCAAATACTTGGAGATTTAAAAGCATATTCTAAGTAACACATGAATTAAGAATACAGCTCAAGAGAAATTTAAAATATTTTGAAATAAATAGAAATGAAAATAAAACATCAAAATGCATGGGGTTTGGTGAAAAAATTGCTTAAAAGGAAGTTTACTGAATGCATATGTTACAAAAGAAGAGTGGTATAAAATCATAATTTAAACTTTTATCTTAGGAAACTAGAAAAAGAAGAGCAAATTAAATTCTAAGTAGAAGAAGAAAATAAATGACAAAAATTAGAGCAGAAGTCAATGCATTTGATAACAGAAAAATCAATGGAGAAAAATAAATTAAATTGATAAGTCTCTATCTAGGCTAACTAAGAAAATAAAAGAGAAGACACAAATCACTAATATTATAAATTAAAAAGGGAACATCATTGTAGGGCATTAAAAATACAATGAAGAAAAAATATGAACAACTCTCTACCTGTGAATTTGAAAACTAGGTGAAATGGATCCATTTCTTGAAAGATAAAATCTGTCAAATTCACAAAAGAAATAATAGACATTCTGAATAGACTTCAAGTAAGGACATGAAAACAATAATAACAACTTTTCAAAACAGAGAGAACCAAAATGGGTTCGCTGATGCATTCTACCAAACCAAGGAAGGAATTATAACAATCCTCTACAATCTCTTCCAGCAAACAGAAACAGAACACTTATTCACTGCTTTAGTTAATAATTCTAAAACAACGAAAAAAGTCATTACAAGAAATAAAAATTGTGGACCAATATATGTCGTGGATCTTGATGTTAAAAAAAAAATAACAAATATCAGCACATTGAATTCAGTGATGAACAAAAAGAATTATAACACAGGTGAAATTTATCCCAAGTATTCAAGGTTTTTTCAGCATTTGAAAATCAATTGGGGCTGGGGATGTGGCTCAAGTGGTAGCTCGCTCGCCTGGCATGCATGCGGCCCGGGTTCGATCCTCAGCATCACATACAAACAAAGATGTTGTGTCCGCCGAAAACTGAAAAATAAATATTTAAAATTCATTCTCTCTCTCTCTCTCTCTCAAAAAAAAGAAAATCAATTGATGTAATCCATCATATCAATGAGTTAAAGAAGTCACATGACCATTTATATCAGCAAATGTAGATAGAGAATTTGACAAAATCCAACACCTATTTATGATCAAAATTTACAAATTATAAGCAGGGTAACTTCCTCCACTTGAAAAAAAAATTTAACAGAATTCTTACTACCAAAACTGTACAAAATGATGAGCAATTTGAAGCTTTCCCAGTCAGATCAGAAGCAAAGGAAGTCTGTCCCTCTCACTACTCTTTTTATCATCACACAAGAAATCCTAGTTAATGCAGTAAGACAAAAAAAGGTATATGGAATAGGAAGGAGAAAATATAGCACTTTTTAAAAAATTGATGACATGATTATCAATGTAAAAAAATTGACAAAAAAGCAAACAAACTACTGGAACTAACAATTATAGCAAGTTTGCAGGATATAGGATTAATATGTAAAAGCCAATTTCTTTCCTATATACCATCAATCAACAATAAAAACTTGAAATTTAAAAAACTATATCATTTACATTAGCATCCTGCAAAATGAAATACTTAGGTGAAGGGATTGCAAAATATATATAGTATCTGTGTGAGTAAAACCCCAATAAAATAAATAAAAGAAAAAATAAAGAGCATTATCTCATGTTCATGGATAGGAAGACTTGATTTTGTCAAAATATCAGTTCTTCTCAAATTAATCTATAGATTTAACACTATTCCAATAAAAATAATAACAAGTTATTATGGTTTAGATATTAGGTATCCCCAAAAATCTCATGTGTGAGATAATGCAAGAAGGTTTGAAGGAGAATGATTGGGTTATAGCCTTAACCTAATAAGTGGATTAATCCCTAATGGGATTAACTGAGTGGTAGCTGGAGGTGAGTGGGGTGTGGCTGGAAGAAGTGGTTCATTGGGAGACTGGCTATGGGGTATATATTTTGTCTCTGGAGAGTGGAGTCTCTCTCTGCTTCCTGATCATCATGTGAGCCGATTCCCTCTGTCACATTCTTCCACCATGATGCCTTGCCTTACCTGGAGCCTCAAGGAATGGGAGTCTGCCGTCTATGGATTGAGACCTCTGAAACCATGAGTTTCAAATAAACTTTCTTCCTCTACAATTGTTCCAATTGGGTCCTTTAGTCACAGAAACAAAAAAGCTGACTCAAACACAAGTTATTTTGTGAATGTTTACAGCTTAATTCCAAAGTTTATGTGGAGAGAAAAATGACTCAAAATAATCAACATAAGATGGATGGAGAAGAAGAAAGAGAATTGAGCTAGCCTATTCCATGACTTACTATAAAGATTCAAACCATTACAATATTGTCAAAAGATACTCAATGGAACAGAATAGCTTACTCAGAAATAGACCCATATAAACATAGTCAATTTGTCTTTGAGAAAGAAGTAAAGGTGATAAAATGGAAAAAGGCTTTACAGTAAATAATGCTGGGAAACCTGGAAATCAACATGAGAAAAATAATTAGTCTAGTCACTGGCCTTACAACTTTCACAAAAATTAACTCAAAACGGAACATACACTTACATGTAAAATGCAAAGCCATGAAACTCCTAAGATAACAAAGTATAAAATCTAGATGACTTGGTGTATGTTGATGGCTTTTATATACACTAAGCCATGATCCATGAAAGAAATAATCTGGACTTCTTTAAAATTAAAATAATTCTGCTTCTGTGAAAGACATTGTCAATAGAAGAATACAAGCCACAGACTATGAGCAAATATTTGCAAGGGACATATTTGATAAAGGATATATAAGAAATCCTAAAGACTCAAAACCATAAAATGAACAACCTGGTTTAAAAATGCACAAAAGATCATAATAGTCACCACACTAAATAAGATATATTGAAGGAAAATAAGCATGTAAAAAAAAGTTCAACATCATATGTTAGGAAATTGCAAAATCAAACAATTGTGAGGTATCACTACACACTTATTATAATGAATCAGCAAAGTTCAAACCATTAAGCACCAAAATTACAAAGCTGGAGAGCAACAAAAACTCATTCAAGGTGAGTGGGAACACAAAATAATAAAGCCATTTTGTAAGACACTTTGTCGGTTTCTTAAAAAACTACAAATGCTCTTATATCCAATAAGCATACACCTTGATATTTATCCAAATGAGTTGAAAAATTATACTTACCCCAAAACCTGTGAACAAACATTTATAGCATATTTATTCATAATTGTCAAAACCTGCAGGCAACCAATATTATTCAACTCTAAAATGAGGAATAAATTGTCAAGCTATGAACATACATGGAGAAATTTTAAATGCATATTACTAAGCAAAGTAAGTTGATCTAAAAAGGCTAAATGTTGTTTGATGCCAACTTTATGACATTCTAGAAAAAATAAAACTATGAAAACAGTAAAATGATCAGTGGTTGCCAGGGAATATGGGGAAGGAGGATTAAATAGGGAGAACACAGAGGATTTTTAGGGCAGTAAAATATTTTGCATGATAGTACATTTGTGGAAATCCATGGAATGTACAACAGGAGAGAAACTTAATATTTAAGTACAGACTTTGGGCGATACTTGTGTTGGTGTGGGTTCCCTGACAATAACAAATATACCACAGGGTACATTTGTTAGTTGAAAGATCAGAGCTCTAGAGGCTATGGAATGCGGATAATGGAAGAGGGCACACAGAAGTCTGTGGAGGTCTCTGCAGTTTCTGCCAATTTCCTCTATGAACACAAAACTGCTCTCAAAAAACAAAAATTCCAATGAAATCAAACTAAAGAAAGAAAACCAAAGAAGAAATAATGTGTCATTATCCCTTGCTACAACACCATCTGGATAACATCTTTATTTGGTACCCAAAGCTTTTTATTCCAGCCAAATAATCTCAGTGCCAAATCACCAAAACAAAACAAAATACAAAAGAAATTTAAAGGTAAACACATACAAATACACTTACACTGATACACTCTGCTACTACCACTGTTATTACCACCACCAACATAAAAACTGCTACAATCATTAAATTAAAAAGAAGCGCAAATGTCCACAAAACATTAATGCTTTAAGAAATATTCACTTAAAGTTATTTTAACCAAACATCATATTTCTAAGGAAGCATTCTATTTTCATCTAAAATTTTAGGAGCCAATGTCAACTGAGTCACAGTGTTTAATCAAGCATCGGCAAGACTGTTTTGTAAAAGTCCAGATACTTAATATTTTTTACTTTGCAGAAAATAACATCTCTGTCACACTTAACTTTGCCTTCATTGCATGAAAGGAGCCACTGACGATAATAAATAAATGGGCATGGCTGTGTTCCAATTAATCCTTATTTAATTAAGCAGATGGCAGGCCAATTTGACCCAAAAGCTGTGGTTAGCCCAATCTCAGTCGATACAGGCAAACGCTGAGCTGAAAACACTTTGTGATAATGGCCTATTCATAAAAAAATATTATTAATATTGTCAATCCCAATGAATTCCCAATGCTCTAAAATTCCATCAAATTGAAGATGCCTTTGCTATAATCAGTAGCTAATTTTATGTCTAAAATTCATCTTTTTGTTGTTTTTTTTTTAACAAATCAAATCATATTTTTAATCTACCACCAAAGCTTATTACTAAATGTTACACTGGTGTGAATACTCTAGTTTGAGGAGTTTAGCCCCTGACCAGAATTTGTGCCTCAGACTCTTCTTTCGGTTATAGTTGAAAGATCAGAGCTCCAGAGACTAAGGCCCCTTCTGGAACACCAGGAGTTACCCTACTCCAGAATCCTTCCCTTTTGTCCTATTATTCTTCATTTTACCTTCCCTACTGAATCATTTCCATCAGAATTTAGCATGTTCCTTCTCTTGTCTTCAAAATAAAAAATTTTAACCTCACTTTCCAGAATTACTACAGCCCATTTCTCTGACCCTCTTTACAGTAAAACCCCTTCAAAAAATTGTCTGTCCATACCATCTCCGTGCCCCTGAGTTCAATCCCCAATACCAGAAAAAAAAATAGTCCCAAAATGAGAATAACCAAAAACATACATTAACCATATGAAAAATTAAACAGTATAACAATCCTTACAGTCCTTGATGCCCTTTACATTTGACCATAAGCATCAGCATCAACATTCTTTTTAAATGTGTAGAAATAATAGTATTCAGCAATATTATTTGTGTATTCACAATTGAATTCCTATAATGTCTCAGCCATTTTAGGTACATTTAATCATTTAACATCATTGTAGCAGTGATACTGTTTTAGTCAGCTTTTTTGCTGCTGTGACGAAAAGACCAGACAAGAACAATTTTAGGGAAAGAAAAGTCTATTTGAGGGCTCAGGGTTTCAGAGGTCTTCATCCATAGAAGACTGGCTCTGTTCCTGGGGCTCTAGGTGAGGCTGGACATCATGGAGGAAGAGTGTAGCAGAGGGAAAGCAGATCAGAAAGCTGAAAGAGAGACTCCACTCCCCAGATACAAAATATATACCCCCAGCCACGCCCCCAATTAACCACTTCCTACAGCCACACCCACCTGCCTCCAATCATCACCCAGTTAATCCCATCAAGGATCAATTCACTAATTAGATTAAGGTGATAACCCAGTATTTCTCTTCCAAACTTTCTTGATTGTCTTACACTTGAGCTTTTAGAGGACACTCTTAACCAAACCACAATAGACACTTCTGTAGGTTTAATTATCATCCTGTCCTTAGTGGATTCTAAAAAACAAACAAACCTCTCATGTTGTGAATTAGCCAACAAGCTAGATTTTCAAAACCTGTTTCCAATACTCCATCTGCCACTAAGGCAGGATTAGTTTAACAAGTTCTTCCATCAATTAAATTCTGCCTATTTTGTAATTTCCTCCCAGGGCAATAAATCTACCCTTCAAGGCCAGCACCTTAATTTGCATTTTCTGATCCCTGTTGAAATGGAACCCTCCTTCCCTAATATACAGCTTCCTGCAGTTAAACAGGAAACAAGATGGCACTGCTTTCCAAGGGTTCCCACCCACTTTATGGATTCGAGTGCTCTCTCTATCACACATGAATAACCCAGAGGAGATAAATCTTTGTGGCTCCTGGCAGGGATCTGGCATTTCCTCCCCTTCTGTTTCAGCTTTCAGCAGGGACACTTTCTGTCAAAAGTCTGAGGCACAAAGATGGAAATGATCTTTATCTAATATGTTGACCAAGAGGTTGTCTTCCCTCATAGTTTCACTTTAACGATGCAAAGAAGTGGATGGGGGTTCCTCTGAAGTGCCTTAGCTAGGTTCCTGCAATGCCCAGCACTGCTCATGGAATACCTCCCATCCTGAGTACTATATGCTATTTCTCTGGTCTGAGTCCCTCAGTTTCCAACCATTGTTGCCTAGACAAATATTGGACCATCTGCCTTGCTCTGTCCTACAGAAAAACTGATACTGGTTTCTCTTTGGCTCTCAGATTCTAAGACAACCTCCTCACCAGCCTCACACTCCCCAACACACAAGCTTGCCATGAGAATGCTAGATCAAATCTTGATTCTCTCTTTGAGGCTGGCTCTGGCTTGTTCAATCTTTGATTGTTGAGGATCAGAGGACACAGAAGGGGGCAGAAAATTCCCTGCAAGGTGAAGGTAGATGAAGTCAAAGCCGTGGAAGAGCTGCTAAGTCACAAGGCTGAGCCACAGTTGTGTTCAAAGTGCGGGTACAAATTGGTGACTTACAGATAAAAAGCAGGGCAAAGATTTTGTGGCAGTATTTTGTTGTTTTTCATGTATATGTTTTAGTTAAATATTTTAAGACTGTTGTATTTGAATATGTATATATATAAAAATGTTGTTTCTAGTGTGTCCTTCCTACCTCAATGATGTTGACCATTTGAGTTTGTACATCTTGCCCTAAAATTTACTGGGTTTTGTTATAGGAAAAACTAGTGCCAGCCTGTGCTCACAAGATCCTAGAGACACCAGAGGCACTGAGATTTTTTTGAGTATGAAGCCCTTTACTGTAGCCTCTCTTACGCATGAGAATATGGGGGCAAGGTCAGAGGACTATCTTGACACAGCAACCTCAGCTAATCACATGAACCCAGCCACTCCTGAACCTTCCAAATGTATTTCTTCAGTTCCTCCTAACATTTCTGTATCTTCACTCTCCCTGAATTCTTTCACACCAATATTTGAGGTAGAAGTTTTCTTTATTTTTTGTAAGGATTCTCTCTCTGTTCTATGTTTTAATATTTCTTCACCTCCTTTGGAACTTCATCTTACTCTATTAATTCTATCACCAATGACTATTTCCTTTCTGCCTGCAGTCATTTCTGATCCTATCTAGTCATTAAACACAGAAAGTTTCCCTTCAAACATTTATCCCCTAAGTTACTATCCCATTTAATTTATTTTCTTCTGAAGTCTGAAAGAATTACTTTTCTTCAACTGTAATTCTTCACTAGATTTTAGTACTTTGTGTATTAGAAGCCCAGCCTTGCCTTGGAATTCTTATAAAGCTGGTTTCCCAATGATCATCAAAGATCACAAAAACCAGCAGACTTTTCTCAACAGTGATCGCCTCTTCAGCAGTGTGGATATTGCTTGCAACAGTTTTTATCTTGAAAGTCGTTCACCCAGTTCTGTGACACTGTAATGTCTGGATTTATTTTCTATTCTGCTCATTTTTGGCCTATGCTCTCTGGCTCATCTTTGGAATCCCTAAGCATAAAAATCCTCCAAGATTTTTTTCTCAAATATTTTCTTTTCTCTATCTTCTTCCTTTAACAACCTCATTCTATCCACTGTAATTTTTTTTCTTAAATTACTCTATATATGCTATGGGCCAATGGACTAAGGAAAAAAAAATATAGAATATGCTGGATAAGACCTAGAAGAGGAAATAGAAGTTTATGTTTTTTTGCTTTGTTTTGGGAGCTCATATGATTTCATACACAGAAAATGCAAGCAACTTTACAAACGTTCTAGTAAACTAAGATTCCATTAATATTGCTAGGTCCAAAATCAGTATTCAAAATTCAATAGCATTTTACATACCTGCAAAAAAAAAGAAAGCAGTTAAAATGTGGTAAATAAATTAATAAAGTGACTATGATAATACAACTACAGAAGGTAACATTCCTGAGTAAATACATCAAAATATGTAAGATGATTGTTATAAACATTAAAAATCTAGAATAGACCCATACTGATCTGCCTGGGACCCTGGCTCACAGTAGGCCCTGGTCCATTCTGCCACCAGCAGACACCCGATGGAACTCAGGTTCTCGCACAGGACCACCTCTTCTGAACAGCAGACCACCACAAGAGTTCAGGCCCAGATCCTCCCACACCAACATACACAGGATCCAGCCCAAGGTAAGTCTGAGTTCGCCACCCCCCCCCACCAACCTGGAAGCCCAAGCCTAATCCACTTCCAATTTGGGACACTGCAGACATTGCTATATCCTTCCCCATGCAGTAGCCCCTAACTTTTTTGACAACAGACAGAGCCTACAAGTAGCTGCATCTCAGAGCAGGCATCCCAAAGATAGTTTTAGGTCCACTTCTCAGCCCCATCTCTATAACAGGCTGCATTCATCTTGGGGCACGTCCACTGTTATCTCAAGTTACCTCAGTTACTGCTGCCACCACCTTTAGATGCAGTAGCATACCTTGAGGGACACCAGCAGGGTCTGAAAGCCCACATCAAGGTGAAGTATAGACAATCTTCATGGGTACTACAAGAATATAGGGAAGAAACTGTAATATATCAGATCCACATTGCAAGAAAGGAAGACACATAGACAACATGAAAAAAAAATGGAGGAAAGTGCCCCCAACAAACCAGGATACTACAATGACAGAACCCATGGACAGAAAATTTGATGAAATGTCAGAGAAGGAGTTCAGAAGGTTTGTAATTAAAATGATCTATGAATTAAAGAATGACCTAAAAGAGCAAATACAGGAAAAAATTGATCACTGTGACAAAGAAATAAGAGAGCAAATACAGGTAGCAAAAGATTACTTCAAGAAAGAGAGACCCTGAAAAAAAAACCAGAAATCTTTGAAATGAAGGATATAATAAATCAAATTAAAAACTCAATAGAAAGCATAACCAACAGACTAGATCACTTGGAAGAAAGTACATCAGATAATGAAGACAAAGTATACAATCAGGAAAATAAAGTTGATCACACAGTGAAAATAGTAATAAACCATGAACAGAACATCCAAGAATTATGGAACAGCATCAAAAGGTCAAATCTAAGAGTTATTGGGATAGAGGAAGGCACAGAGTTTTAAACCAAAGGAATGCACAATCTCTTCAATGAGATAATAGATAAGAAAATTTCTCAAGCATAAAGAATGAGTTGGAAAACCAAATACAAGAGGCTTACAGAACACCAAATGTACAAAATTACAACAAATTTGCACCAAGGCACATTATAATGAAAATGCCTAGCATACAGAATAAGGATAGAATCTTAAAAGCCACAAGAGAAAGGAATCAGATCACTTATAGGGGGAGACTAATTCATATCTCAGCAGATTTTTCAATCCAGACCCTCAAATCAAGGAGATCATGGAACAACATCTACCAAGCTCTGAAAGAAGAAGGATGCCAACCAAAAATTTTATAGCCAGCAAAATTAAGCTTTAGATTTGATGATGAAATAAAAACCTTCCATGATAAACAAAAGTTAAAAGAATTTACAACTAGAAAGCCTGCGCTACAGGAATATCCCCAGCAAAATATTCCATGAAGAGGAAACGAAAAACTATGATGAAAATTAGCAAAGGGAGATATTACATTAAAGGAAAAACTAATCATAGGAGAAACCAAGTCAAGTTAAATATCAAAAATAAACAAAAATGGCTGGGAATACAAATCATGTCTCAATAATAACCCTGAATATTAATGGCCTAAACTCACCAGTCAAAAGACATAGACTAGCAGATTGGATAAAAAAAGAAAAGAAAAAGACCCAACAATATTCTGCCTCTAAGAAACTCATCTCATAGGAAAAGACATCCACAGACTGAAGGTGAAAAGTTGGGAAAAATCATACCACTCACATGGACTGCAGAAGCAGGCAGGGGTTTCCATCCTCATATCAAATAAAGTAGACTCCAAGCTAAAGTTAATCAAAAGGGACAAAGAAGAACACTACATACTGCTCAAGGGAACCATACACTAATAAGACTTAACAATTATAAATGTATATTCCCCAAACAATGGAGTATCTACATGCATCAAACAAACTCTTCTCAAGTTCAAGAGTCAAATACACCACAACACAATAATTTTGGGTGACTTTAACACACCTCTTACATCACTGGATAGATCTTCCAAACAAAAGCTGAACAAAGAAACTATAGAATTCAATAATGCAATCAATAACTTAGACTTAACTGACATATATAGAACATTTCATCCTTCAATGAGTGAATACACTCTCAGCAGCACATGGATCCTTATATTATGCCACAAAGCAACTCTTAGCACATATAAAAAAGTAGAGATACTACCCTGCATTCTATCAGATCATAATGGAATGAAATTATAAATCAATCATAAAATAAGGAAGAAAAGCACTCCATCACCTGGAGAGTAAATAATATGCTACTGAATGAACAATGTGTTGCAGAAGACATCAAGGAGGAGACTAAAAAGTTTTTAGAGGTGAATGAGAACACAGATACAACAAATTGAAATCTCTGGGACCCTATGAAGGCAGTTTTAAGAGAAAAGTTCATTTCATGGAGTTCATTCCTTAAAAGAAGAAAAAGCCAACAAATCAATGACTTAGCATTACATCTCAAAGTCCTAGAAAAGGGAGAACAAATTTACACCGAAAGCAGTAGAAGACAGGAAATAATTAAAATCAGAGCTGAAATCAATGAAATTGAAACAAAAGAAATACTTGAAAAAATTGACAGAACAAAAAGTTGGTTCTTTGAAAAAAATCAATAAAATTGACAGACCCTTAGCCATGCTAATGAAGAGAAGGAGAGAGAAAACTCAAATTACTAACATCTGTGATGAAATAGGAACTAGCACAACAGACACTACAGAAATACAGAAGATAATTAGAAATTATTTTGAAAACTTGTACTTATAAAAAATACCAAAGGCATCAACAAATTTCTAGAGTCATATGATTTGCCCAAATTGAATCAGGAAAATATACACAATTTAAACAGAACAATATCAAGTGATGAAATAGAAGATGCCATCAGAAGCCTACCAACCAAGAAAAGCCCAGGACTGGATGGATACACAACTGAGTTCTACAAGACCTTTAAATAAGAACTATTACCAATACTCTCCAATTTATTTCAGAAAATAAAAAAGGAGGCAGCACTTCCAAACTCATTCTATGAGGCCAATATTACCCTGATCCCAAAACCAGACAAAGACACATCAAAGAAAGAAAACTTCAGACCAATTTATCTCTAATGAACATAGATCCAAAAATTTTCAATAAAATTCTGGCAAACCAAATACAAAAACATATCAAAAAGACAGTATACCACCATCAAGTGGGGTTCATTCCAGGGATGCAAGGTTGGTTCAACATACGGAAATCAATAAATGTAATTCATCACATCAATAGACTTAAAGATAAAAACCATATAATCATCTCAATAGATGCAGAAAAGCATTTGACAAAATACAGCACCTCTTCGTGTTCAAAACACTAGAAAGACTAGGGATAACAGGAACATATCTCAACATCGTAAAAGCCAACTATGCTAAGCCGTAGGCCAATCTAATTCTAAATGGAGAAAAATTGAAAGTATGTCCTCTAAAAACTGGAGCAAGATAGGGATGCCCTCTTTCACCACTTTTATTTAGCATAGTCTTTGAAACACTGGCCAGAGCAATTAGACAGATGAAATAAATTAAAGGGATATGGATAAGAGAAGAACTCAAATTAGCACTATTTGCCAAAATATGATTCTATACTTAGAAGATCCAAAGAGTTCCACCAGAAAACTTCTAGAACTCGTAAATTAATTCAGCAAAGTAGCAGGATACAAAATCAACACCCATAAATCAAAGGCATTTCTGTATATCAGTGACAAATCCTCTGAAAGGGAAACAGGAAAATTACCCCATTTGTAATAACATTAAAAAAAAAACACTTGGTAATCAATTTAACGAAAGAGATGAAAGATCTATACAATAAAAACTAGAGAATGTTAAAGACAGAAATTAAAGGAGACTTTAGAAGATGGAAATATCTACCTTGTTCTTGGTTAGGCAGAATTAATGTTGTCAAAATGACCATACTACCAAAAATACCATACAGATTTAATGCAATTCTGATCAAAATCCCAATGACATTCCTCATAGAAATAGAAAATGTAGTCATGAAATTCATCTGGAAAAATAAGAGACCCTGAATAGCTACAGTAATCCTTAGCAAGAAGAGTGAAGCAGGTGGCATCACTATCCCAGAACTTACACTATACTGCAGGGCAATAGTAACAAAAGCAGCATGGTATTGACACCAAAATAGACTTGTAGAACAATGGTACAGAATAGAGGACACAGAGACTAACCCACATAATTACAGTTATCTTGTATTTGACAAAGGCACCAAAAACGTACATTGGAGGAAAGATAGCCTCTTCAACAAATGGTGTTAGGAAAATTGGAAATTCATATGGAACAAAATGAAATTAAACCCCTATCTCTCATCATGCACAAAATTCAACTCAAAGTACATCAAGAACCTAGAAATTAAACCAGAGACCCTGCATCTATTAGAAGAAAAAGTAGGCCCAAATCTCCATCATGTCAGATTAGGCCCCAACTTCCTTAATAAGACTCCTATAGCACAAGAATTAATATCGAGAATCAATAAATGGGATGGATTCAACTAAAAAAACCTTCTTCTCAGCAAAAGAAACAATCAGTGAACTGAATAGAGAGTCTACTAATTGGGAACAAATTCTTACCACAAGCATATCAGATAGAGCACTAATCTCTAGGAGATACAAAGAACTCAAAAAGCTAAACACCAAAAAAACAAATAACCCAATCAATAAATGGGCCAAGTACCTGAAGAGACACTTCTCAGAAGATAACATACAATCAATCAACAAATATATGAAAAACTGTTGAACATCTCTAGCAGTTAGAGAAATGCAAACCAAAACTACTTTAAGATTTCATCTTACTCCAGTCAGAACGGCAGCTATTATGACAAACAACAATAAGTGTTGGCGAGGACGTGGGGGAAAAGGTACACTCATACACTGCTGGTGGGACTGCAAATTGGTGCAGCAATATAGATAGCAGTATGGAGAATTCTTGGAAAGCTTGGAATTGAACCACCATTTGACCCAGCTATCCCACTCTTCAGTCTATACTCAAAGGACTTAAAAACAGCATACTACAGGGACACAACCACATCAATGTTTATAGCAGCACAATTCACAATAGCTAAAGTGTGGAACCAACCTAGATGTCCTTCAGTAGATGAATGGATAAAGAAAATATGGTACATCAATGAAATATTATTCAGCATTAAAAGAGAATAAAAACATGGCATTTGCAGGGAAATGGATGGAGCTGGAGTATATAGTGCTAAGTGAAGTTAACCAATCCCCAAAAGCCAAATTCCAAATAATTTCTCTGATTTAAGGATGCTGATTCACAATATGCTGCCAGAGTCGGGGCAGGATGGGAGAATTAAATGAACTCTAGATAGGGCAAAGGGGGAAAGGGAAGGGAGGGGAAAGGAAGGGGCATAGTGGTAGGAAAGAAGGTGGAATGAGATGGTCATCATACCCTAAGTACATGTATGAAGACACAAAGGATGTGACTCTATTCAGAGATATGAAAAATTGTGCTCTCTGTATTTAATATGAATTGTAATACATTCTATTGTTATATATAACAAATTAAAATTTTTAAAAAAACTTTTTCAAGATTTGCTTTGTGATCAATTATATGTTCTATTTATGTAAAGTTTCCATGAATATAGAAAATAATTTATATTCTTAATTTAAGGGATATGCATTTCTGAATCTTTTTATGTTCTTTTTATACATAGAAAATATATTGATATATACCCACCAAAAAATCTAGATAAATGGACAGACATTGTGAGCAAGAATATTTTACCAAAAATTGCAATATTATCCAAATTATTCTTGAAAAAGCTCAAAACAAAATACAATACAGTTTATCACGGAAATTTAGATGATTCTGAAATCCATGTGAAATGATTAATTTCCCAAAATAGACAAGAGTATTTTGAAGAGAAAGAAGAACAAAGAAAGAAGGAATGCTTGCCTTAGAATTGCCCTTTTTTATTCTTAAACTTTTAACAATTTAAAGAGTATGATATTGTTACAGGAACAGAAAAAATGATGCATGGGAAGTACATATATATAAAAGTTCAATAGTATACTTTATATATTTTATATATACATATAAACATACATATATACACATATACTTGGCATGTGGCAGACATACATTACACTGACAGAGTCAGAACTCCATATTTTAGAAAAAAACCACATTCATATGTATCTCATAGAAATATAAGCAAACTATATTTGTACATTTCCATTCATTGGTATTAAAAAGATCTGAGATTTTGCCATATGAAATATTAACAGATTATCAACTCAAGTAGTGAATATTACCTAAGTATTTATTATATACTATATGTAACATGATGTGTTTGAAATATTTCATGCTTAAAAATAGAAACAGAATAGCATATTTTTTATTTATTCATTGCCACTTTTAATTCAGACATCTACATATTTCATTAGATGTTATTCCTTTGTATTTTACATAATAAAAGATTACTGGATCTTGGTGATGAGTAATTATAAAAGAAAAATGTACTAAAATATTGTACCACTTATAATAGTACCTCAAAACCTAAAATATTTGTAAATTCATATTTTTATCAAATTTAGGAATTTTAAACATATGTCTGACTGCATCTGTATTTATAATGCAATATATACTGTCTGTTGGTGGTTATATGTAAATATATGTGTATATACATCCACGTATCTTAGATATACTTATAAATATTTCCTTCTTAATTACCCTCCATGGTTTTTGTTTCCTACTACAGCTGCCATCCCCCCCAACCCCCCCTACCCCAGTACCTTACTCACTAAACTACCAGACATAGCAATCATCCTCCTGCTTTCCCAACACTATGGGCTTCAACACTTCTGAACGTACTATTGATTCATTCCTATTCCTCCTGATCATTACTGGCCAGGAATTTTGTCTTATTTATGTCTCATTCCCCACTAAGGGGTATCTTCAGGGAGGTGTTCCCTTACCATTGAAACTACAGACTTGCTCCTCAATCACTCTGAATCTCGCTGTCCTAATTTTACTTTATTTCCTCGTATCTCTTACCACCATGTACAATTGTCCATTTCTTTGTCGTGTGTGTGTGTGTGTGTGTGTGTGTGTGTGTGTGTGTTTTGCTGAGGAATGAACCCAGGGGTACTCTACCACTAAAGAGAAGAAAGAAAAATCAGATACCAGCTAATTATGTTTGACATCACTACTATTTATCATTTTATGGAAGTTCTAACTATTGCAATAAAGCATGAAATACAGAGAGAAAACTTGAAGGTCACTTAAAGAATAAGCAAGAGTTAAGAAGGGCCCTGGACCTCTATAGTGTTCCATACCAAAGCAAACTGTTGCCCTGAACAATTGCCTGGCCTCTGTTTTCATAGGCTGCTTACCCTGAAGTGGTTACACAGAGGGGGAAAAAGAAGTTAACTAGGAAATATTTATTAGTACACTATATTTTATCTAAGATTTTTGTATATATGTATACACTCATATATTTATACATTATCACCAAATACATTGTATTATAAATACATAACACACATTATAACATCTCACACACACACATACACATATCTGCATATCTTAGTTTTTGTAAAAGGCAAAAATTACTTAAATATTTAATATGAAACTACATTTACTTCATGACTTAAAACTAATTTCATTTTCCCAACATTTTTAAATTGGTGCATTATAATTGTACATAGTGAAGGGATTTATTGTTACATATTCATACATACACACAATATAGCAACATAATTGGCCAATATCAGTCCCCATCTCAGTGGTAGAGCACTTGCTTAGCATGTGCAAAGCCCTGGGATTGAGCCCCAGCACCACAAAAAGACCCAAACTAAATGCATCTTTGATGTGTCATAGCACTAAACATAAAAATGAAACCCAAAGACAAGAGAAAAAAACATGGGACAGTTTTTTGAATCACAAGATGAGGAAATATTTCTAAGCATTAAAAGACGAACAAAGAAATCACAAAATACAAGATTTTTAGATTTGGTCATGTACAAATTTATCATTGCAAGTAATTCAAATGGATACTTTACAAAAATAAGATATTCCCAATTCTTAAATATTCAAAGATTTTTACAATTATTTATGTCAATGAGAATGGACTGAAACAGCCATGCTTGAGGGTGGATGGCCTTACTCATGGTGCAGGGAGTCATTTTAATTTGAGGAAATGTATGAGTGAATAACCTATTAGCCCAATATCAGATTCATGAAGTGTCATCAATCTGCATTTCATTGATAGCCTGTTGTTCACTAGTACAACCAGAGCTATGTTTAACCATTTTATGTTTTTAAATTGATTTACTGAGATATAATTCATAAAACCATACAATTAAACCCTTTGAACTTGCACTATTCAATGATTTCTTCTGAAATCACAGAATTATGCAAACATCTTCATAATCAAGTTTTAGAACATTTTCATCACTCCCCAAAAGAAATTGCATAGTCATTATCAGTCATTTCCTTCACAACCATTAATCTCCTTTTTGTCTATATAAATGTGTCTATTTTGGACATTTTATATAATTAGAATCAGATAATATGATTCTTGTGTGTATGATTTCTTTCACTTTGCATGTTTTCAAGATTTGCACATGTTTAGTTGGCACTACTTAATTTCTTTGACTAATACTATTCCATTAAACAAACTGGCAGCTTAAAACAGCACAATTTTAATGATTCTGTTCTTTTAAACATTTTTATATGTCGCACAGAATACCTCTTTAATTCAAGTTTTCTGCTTGACTAGACAGAACTTGGTCCCTTGTCAATTGTAACAATCTACTATTTTTATGGCTTTGTTAGGAATAATCTGACCTCCCTGAATTTATTCAGGCACCCTCAGTTGATTCATGGGATGAGATGGCTCCATTAGTTCAGCAAAACTGATTTCAAATTTCAGGATGAAGAGTGTTGACAGTCCACAGGGACAGGTGACACCAAACACAGTGATTGAAACCAGCACCAATGGTGACCAAAGACTATTCCAAGACTACTGAAAATCATGTTTTTTATCACTAGTCCATGATGACTCAAAAATAATATCCTATGTACATATTCATGGAGTTTTTCTTCTAAGAATCTAAACTAAGGGAAACATTATTTTCATCACCTATCCAAAAAAAAGAGCAATGCCAATAAGCACAACAACCATAAAAATAAAACAATGGGTAATTTCTTTGATAGTGATAAAGCCTAAAACTAATTTCAGATTCTTGGTTTTATTCATCTTATAAATAGGAATTGGGAGCTTGTTGTACACTGTGTGCTGCATGGGCTTCATTAGGGAACTGTATGCGCTTTCTAGAAGGAACACCTCAGAGCTTCTAAGGGCATTCAGCTGGAATGTTTGCCAACCCTTCTGCCACCTGGCCAGTCTTGAGCTCATCAGTTCAGGTTACTTAGCTTAGTTCAGCCTGGGGTAATCAGGCCACAAATGTACAGATGTACATTTATTTATTGATTTATTCCTATTCATATCCTGCCATGAAGAAGGGATGTGAATAGTGATAGAGCCTTTTATCCATAATTTTAGAGGGTTGCACTTTGGGGATTTCTGACCTGAAGAAAGTCATAGGAAAAGAGAACACGAGGTTGGGAGTCAGGCTGAACTAGAAAATCCATCAATCATAATTAAAGAACAAGGGTACCTGTGTATTTTTTTAAATATTTTTTTTTAGTTGTCAATGGACCTTTATTTTATTTTTTTTTATATGTGGTGCTGAGGATCAAACCCAGTGCCTCACATATGCTGGGCAAGTACTTTGCCACCAAGCTACAACCCCAGCCCAGAACCTGTGTATTTTGAAGGCAATCTTGTAAATGCCCCTCAGAACATCCTCCTCAGGAACTACCTGTTTAAAATACTGTGATAATTTCTCCCTTCCCCTTGGCTTAATGCTATATTATTTCATGTAACTCCAAAGACCCTGCTTATCTCATGGACAGGACTCAATTTGTCTGTGAGCCTGTTTTATGCAGTTTACTCTCTCTGAAGTATTCTTTCCTATTTCCTCCTCATGTTTCAGATCTTAATATAGTCACTGACTTCTTAAAAACCTTCCATGACCCCTGTACCCACCAGAGAATGGATTAGACCCAATTTTTTTTCTGTTGCTAAAGAATGCTAGCACACTAGAATCATATGATTGATTTGTCCCTAATTGTCTGCATAAAAAAAAAATCCACACAAGGATACTTTTCAGATAAAAAGAGCAAATAATAACTATAATTTTATACCTTTTAAAAATGATCATTTACTGACAAATGGATTCGAGACCTATAAAAGTTTTATAAAATGTTCTAAGTAAAATGTTTACTTAAAAAGTAACATGTTTTGATTCGTTAAAGGAAAAAAGAATCTTTGTATAATTATATGAACTTTGAAAACAACATAAGCAGAATGATTATTCTCATTACATATTCATAGAGTTGAAACAGATTCTTAGTTGTGCATGTAATACAGAGTGATTATTATTTTACTTATGGAGATGATTTTTGAAATGAAATCAGATTGTTTTCTATTTTTTTCATAAAACTGTTTATGATTTTCAAAATTGTGTTTTATGTTAATGAATTTTCAGATTGTTGTCATTCGAAGTTGAACATAGTATTTTTTACATCATTTAGACTATGAGTATTTAATTTGCTAAGTTCCCATTTTCCCCCAATAGAGCTCATTTTCAATGTTTTCCTCTTTGCAAGCCTTGCTTTCAAGAATTATGAATTGGTAAAATTTCATAAGTTGAAGAATTTTGACTTCACACATGTATATACTTTGATTTGAGGTGAGGAGCATAGTAGTTCTTCAGATGTTCAAATATGACCAAGTTTGATTCATAATGGCCACCTCAGAGGGAACTACATAAACCTCCACGATTTAGAATATGTTTATATCAAAAACCAGTCTCAAGAACACTGAAGCTAAGTTTCACTGACAATTATTTCTATTGCAATTAAAATAATATTAATTATGAATAATTTGTGGGGTGCAATTAATTCCTAGCACACTTCAACTCAAAACAAATGTTTCTTAGTAGGATCATAGTTTTCTTTATGCATACTGTGTTTCATCAAACTTTGTATTCAGATTACCATGGTAAAAAAAACAATCTCCAATGTTGAACTTTTAACCTATTTTACAATATCATTCACAAAAGCAAGGTGTTCAAAAATCAAACTTTGAAAAGTTTTAGCTTAAGTCCGTAACTTTGATGAAAACTCAGTTACAGAAATTAACTGATTTTTCTATTTGAAGTCATATCATTTGAAGTGAAATGATAATTATACCATTGTACTTCTAGCTCATCTTCCAATATAACAAACATATAAAGAACTATTGTTTCATATCTTTTTTCCCATATTTATATTGGTGCATTATAATTATACATAATATTTGGAATTGTTGGTTCATGTTCATATATGCATGTAATATAGCAATGTAATTTGTTTCCTATCTTATACATGCACAAGAACCCTTGAAACAAATAATGGGCAAATTCCTTCAGAAGAGTGATTATTTGATCTAAATGAAATTTAGGCTTCAAAGTGAAATATGTTAATATACATTAGGATGTTGCACATTTTAAATCATCTAAGGCATAGACTTTTAAAAATAACTGCTAATGTTTGAAATAGGTGCCAGTGATGTTGTTGATTTATATGCATCATTTAAATTTTCATATGGTCAATGCTATCACTAGACTCAGTTGCAGTAATAAGTGTAAATAAATATTTGCAGAGTTTACACAATTTTTCTTGAAAATGGAATTATAGTTCTTATGTTTTTAATTATATGTAATGTTATGGTTTGGATGTGAGGTGTTCGTCAAATGCTTATGTGTGAGACAATGCAAGAAGGTTTAGAGAAGAGATGATTGAGTTATGAGATCCTTAACCCTATCAGTGAGTGTTAATTGACAGCAGGTAGGGTGTGGCTAGAAGAGATGGGTCATTGGGAGTTGGCCTTTGGAGTATATATCTTATATCTGGTGAGTAGAGTCTCTTTCTCTTCTGCCTGATCATCATGTGAGCCACCTCCCTTCATTACACTCTTTGACCATGACGTTCTACCTTACCTCAACCCCTGAGAAATCCTGAGCCTTCAATAATATTTTCCTCCTCTAAAGTTGTTTTTGTCAGGTCTTCTAGTCACAGCAGCAAAAAAGCTGACTAAAACAATATACTTTCTTTTTTTAATTAATTAATTAATTAATTTTTAAAATTTTTATTGTTGGTTGTTCAAAACATTACATAGTTTTTGATATATCATATTTCACACTTTGATTCAAGTGGGATATGAACTCCCATTTTTACCCCGTATACAGATTGCAAAATCACATCAGTTACACATCCATTGATTTACATATTGCCATACTAGTGTCTGTTGTATTCTGCTGCCTTTCCTATCCTCTATTATCCCCCCTCCCCCCCTCCTCTCCCCTCTTCTCTCTCTACCCCCTCTACTGTAATTCATTTCTCCCCCTTATATTTTTCCCCTTTCCCCTCACTTCCTATTGTATGTAATTTTGTATACCCCTGAGGGTCTCCTTCCATTTCCATGCAATTTCCCTTCTCTCTCCCTTTCCCTCCCACCTCTCATCCCTGTTTAATGTTAATCTTCTTCTCATGCTCTTCGTCCCTACTCTGTTCTTAGTTACTCTCCTTATATCAAAGAAGACATTTGGCATTTGTTTTTAAGGGATTGGCTAGCTTCACTTAGCATAATCTGCTCTAATGCCATCCATTTCCCTGCAAATTCTATGATTTTGTCATTTTTTAATGCAGAGTAATACTCCATTGTGTATAAATGCCACATTTTTTTTTTATCCATTCGTCTATTGAAGGGCATCTAGGTTGGTTCCACAGTCTTGCTATTGTGAATTGTGCTGCTATGAACATGGATGTAGCAGTGTCCCTGTAGTATGCTCTTTTTAGGTCTTTAGGAAATAGACCAAGAAGGGGAATAGCTGGGTCAAATGGTGGTTCCATTCCCAGCTTTCCAAGAAATCTCCATACTGCTTTCCAAATTGGCCGCACCAATTTGCAGTCCCACCAGCTATGTACAAGTGAACCCTTTTCTCCACATCCTCGCCAGCACTTGTTGTTGTTTGACTTCCTAATGGCTGCCAATCTGACTGGAGTGAGATGGTATCTTAGGGTGGTTTTGATTTGCATTTCTCTGACTGCTAGAGATGGTGAGCATTTTTTCATGTACTTGTAGATTGATTGTATGTCCTCCTCTGAGAAATGTCTGTTCAGGTCCTTGGCCCATTTGTTGATTGGGTTATTTGTTATCTTATTGTCTAATTTTTTTAGTTCTTTGTATATTCTGGATATTGGGGCTCTGTCTGAAGTGTGAGGAGTAAAGATTTGTTCCCAGGATGTAGGCTCCCTATTTACCTCTCTTATTATTTCTTTTGCTGAGAAAAAACTTTTTAGTTTGAGTAAGTCCCATTTGTTGATTCTAGTTATTAACTCTTGTGCTATGGGTGTCCTATTGAGGAATTTGGAGCCCGACCCCACAGTATGTAGATCGTAGCCAACTTTTTCTTCTATCAGACGCCGTGTCTCTGATTTGATATCAAGTTCCTTGATCCACTTTGAGTTAACTTTTGTGCATGGCGAGAGAAAGGGATTCAGTTTCATTTTGTTGCATATGGATTTCCAGTTTTCCCAGCACTATTTGTTGAAGATGCTATCCTTCCTCCATTGCATGCTTTTAGCCCCTTTATCAAATATAAGATAGTTGTAGTTTTGTGGATTGGTTTCTGTGTCCTCTATTCTGTACCATTGGTCCACACGCCTGTTTTGGTACCAGTACCATGCTGTTTTTGTTACTATTGCTCTGTAGTATAGTTTGAAGTCTGGTATTGCTATACCGCCTGATTCACACTTCCTGCTTAGCATTGTTTTTGCTATTCTGGGTCTTTTATTTTTCCATATGAATTTCATGATTGCTTTCTCTATTTCTACAAGAAATGCCGTTGGTATTTTGATTGGCATTGCATTAAACCTATAGAGAACTTTTGGTAATATCTCCATTTTGATGATGTTAGTTCTACCTATCCATGAACAGGGTATATTTTTCCATCTTCTAAGATCTTCTTCTATTTCTCTCTTTAGGGTTCTGTAGTTTTCATTGTATAAGTCTTTCACCTCTTTTGTTAGGTTGATTCCCAAGTATTTTTTTTTTTTTTTTGAGGATATTGTGAATGGAGTGGTTGTCCTCATTTGCAATTCAGAGGATTTGTCGCTGATATACAGGAATGCCTTTGATTTTTGTGTGTTGATTTTATATCCTCCCACTTTGCTGAATTCATTTATTAGCTCTAATAGTTTCTTTGTAGACCCTTTTGGGTCTACTAGGTATAGAATCATGTCATCTGCAAATAGTGATAATTTGAGTTCTTATTTTCCTATTTTTATGCCTTTAATTTCTTTCGTCTGTCTAATTGCTCTGGCCAGTGATTCAAGAACTATGTTGAACAGAAGTGGTGAGAGAGGGCATCCCTGTCTTGTTCCAGATTTTAGAGGGAATGCCTTCAGTTTTTCTCCATTCAGAATGATGCTAGCAAACAATATACTTTCTTTAAATATATATATATATATATATATATATATATATATATATATATATATATACACACACTTGTTGCTGGAAGGGTAAATGGTTGTTAAATTAAATGGTACTGTGAATAATAAAAACATTTTTAAGGATGCTTCTGTACATTCCACAGTAGGACTGTTAAGTCTTTATCTCCTATACACAATTCCCACAAACCTAAGCTGTCATCTTCCATTTTTCTCACCATGCTTATTAACTGGTAGCCACACAGCCCTGGTACAATTAGTTGTCTCACCAAATGACCCAGGAGTTAGAGTGTTCAATATTCCTCCCACCATCACCAGGGTCACAAGAAGCTGGTTATCTCTAAATCACTCTTATCAAAGAATTCATTTTTCTAACATCTTTATTGAGATATAATTTGAATACAGTGAAAGTAATCTATTTATATTATAATATTCAATAGTTTGTAACCAGAGTTTTACAATCATCACCACAATGTAATTTTATATTTCCATGATCCAGAAGAAACCCATGCTCACTACAAGTCATTCTCTATCACTTCCCCTGGACCAGTTTTAGGGAACTACTAATTTAGTTCTATTTTTATTTGGCTGCTGTGGAAATTTTATAAAAATCTAGTCATGCAATATGTGATCTCATGTGACTGGCTTCTCTGAGCTTGGGAATTTTCAAGGTTCATTCATGTTGTAACTAATATCACTTATATTACTTTTTATGTTTGAATAGTACTCATTGATAAGACATATCATATTAAGTATTTTTTATCAGAGAACACAGATCTATACCATTTGTGAAAATGAAAGATTAGTTAAGATTTATCCAAAAAGGGTCTGAGAAAGGGAGGCAGCTTGCTGATTATTTTTGAGATTTAACCACATGTTAATTTGAAAATCATTCTATGCATGTGTCCCATACACTACTTATTCAAACTCTGCTAAAAATAAAAAGTGGAATTCTATCAAAAATACTCAAATTTATTTCAAAAAAACTATTAGTAAAAATATCCCCTTAAAATATGGAAAATCAAGATACACTAAACCACATGGGCTATTGAGGCAACAGATGTAAGCCAAGCATATGGCAGGATTATGGTTACCGATCTCTTTCCCATAGTAGAAAGGACATTTTTTTCATGAGAAAAGAGGATTAGCATAATGTCTGGAAAATAATAGGTTCTCAGTACAATTTTTTGAATGAGTTATTGAAGATATTTTTTAGTAATTATGATTTAAATAACTTTGGGATGACACAGTGATGGAGCCTTATCTTGAGGCGGGTAAACCAAATAATGACTTCATCCCTTACCACTATAATTTAAACATTTTACATATGTCAACTCCAAACTTATTTCCCTGGATTATAATTTAATTTGTAATAATATAATATCATACATAGATTAATTCAACAGCAATAATTTAAATTCATTTTTCTTAAAAGTAATGTGATTTAAAATGCATTGTATTTAATGCTCACATTGCCAGTTTTATAGAGGTATGATTATATTTGTCCTGCAACATGTTGGGTTCCCTGGAAAGCCAACTGTGAAATAGAGATTGGTGTGCAGGACATTTAGGGAGTATTGTTCATATTGCAGGGTAGTTTTAAATGTACTCTTTTCCTTCTGAAGTTTCAATAATTTTACCCTGTGAAATAAACTGACAATAGACAGATAACAGCAAAAAGATCATACAAGTTTTATTATATACCTAAGCACATATAGTTTGAGACTCAGAGGGGGACCAGATGGCTAAAATTTACATGGTGCTAAATAAAGGGACAGGGGCTTGGGCTTCCTCAGGGGAAGATAGGTGATTTAGGCTATGGAAGTGGATAGCAGAGCAAGAAAAGTTGTCTTCTTATGCAGATGAGGTCTTCCAGGTGACAGTCATTATGGTCATCTCTATCTGGGCCAAATGTCAGGTCCTCAATTTTTTCTACATATGAAAGACTTTTTCTAGGCAGAAAGTGGGATATCTACTAGAAAAGACTGCATCCATGTGCTCTTTACATCACTAATTTTGACAGATGAAAGTTTCTTCTTTCCCAAGGACAGCTTTTCAGACCAATTTCTTGTGTCTGCAGAGGTCTACAGTTCTTCTGAATAATCAACTTGAAATATGCCAAAAATATATATTTGGGGTGGGATATTTTATTCTCCTGCAGTATCAACGCATGGAAAAGGAGGAAGTAAAACTGAACAGAGAGCAGTTAAGCTTTGGGCAGTCTCAGTGAAAAACACTGTTGAGTCCATGGGGAGTTCTGAAACATGGGGCTGTTCAGAACTGGCTTGAGTTGTGGGAGGAAGTCATTCTCTATATCCCTTCCTTCAGCAGTCGTTAGAAGTGGGCTGCAAGAAGAAAGGGCATGATGTGGGGTAAGGTGGCTCCCTCCAACCCAGAGAAGTATTCTCTGGAGTGGAGTAACAGCTGGAGGCCTTCCAGCTGCTGCAGGAAAAGCCTTTTATTAACAGGGCCCATGTAGCTTATCACAGCATCTATGATGATCATCTCTGTCTACATACCCATCAATTTCTTAGCTTTTGGTAAAAATCTAGAAATTGTTTTTTAATTTTTTTATTTGTCTTAATTAAAAAAGAAATTTTAAACAAGACCCTGACTCAAGTCTTAACCACTAACTAGATGTGTAATCTTGGAACAAACTCATTAGCCAATCTGATATACATTGTTTTTCTTATATAAAGTGAAGAAAGTTATATTTGATAGTATCCAAGAAATGTAAATTCCAATATCTATAAATAGAGGAAAGTGTGTGTGTGTGTGTGTGTGTGTGTGTGTGTGTGAGAGAGAGAGAGAGAGAGAGAGAGAGAGAGAGAGAGAGAGAGATTTAGCCTTCATAAGTTAAAATGAAGGAAATAAGTAATATCAACCCATGACACATTATTAAATGGTGGCCCTATACTATTTTCCATTTTCCATATAGTTAGGGCAGGTTGGTCAGAGCATTGCATTAGTGTTCTATTATTACATAATAAACTTCCACAAGCTTGGTGACTCAGTACTTGCCATTTATCCATTTATCCTCTCTCAATTCTACAGGTCAGAAATGCAGATGGTTCAGCTAGGTTTTGTAGTTAGAGTTTCACAAGGATGAAATAAGTTCATCAGCTGGGTAGGAGGCTCATCTGGCATGGGAGATTTTTTTTTTTCTCAAGCTCATTTAATTTGTTGATAGAATTCCATTCTTGCAGTTCTGGATCCTAGACCCTAAGATCCTAAAAGTGATTCTATTTTATAGCAATTAAAATTTGACTATTTGCATTTTCCCCCCTCTTTTAAGGCTGTAGAGAGAGAGTGCCTCTCTGACTTCTTACATTTTCAAACTCTAGACCTGTTTAAAAAGCTCACTTGAGGAGATCAGATCCTTGTGAGATAATCTCTATTGTGATTAACTCAACTGACTTGGGGACTTAATGACATTTGTAAAATACTGCATGTAATAAAGCATTATAATGAAAGAGATATCATGTTGTAAGCACAGGCTTCATTTACAGCAAAAAGAAGAGCAGAATACAGGGTGTGTACACTGTGAGGTAGGAATCCTGCCTCCTACAGGGTTATCATGGAGCACAGGGTTGGGTTCTTGGTCTCATGACTTTAAAGAATAAAATCCATGAACACAGGATGAGAGCAAAATAACAGGATATATTAGAGTAATAGAAAGCAGAGTTCCCACAAACAGAGGGGTCCCAAGAGAGGGATAACAAAGAGTGGCTATTGTCTAGAGATTTACTTGGATCTATAAGTTTAAGGAAGTTCAAGGCATTCAGTGTCCACAAGGTATTCATGCAAACTTTAGTCCAATCAAAATATCAATCAGGAATTTTTCCTTCTTTGGAGAGACATGGACCCCTGCATAAGGTCCTTATTTAAAAATAGCCTTTTTGTAAGTTTCTTAGCAAATATCCATAGGTACTGGGTCAATCTCCCTATCTGCCCAGCATTATCTCTTCTTCCTGAAGTCACAGCAACACAGGAAATCTTGAGTGGTAATGACATTCCTGGATGTGAAGAGACTGATCTACTTTGTGCATTCATGTGCCAACACTTAAATTAAAGAAAGACCTTGTGATTAAATGTGGTCCATCTGCAATTAGTACAGAAAGCACTTAACCAACCATTGTACTTGACAAGAACAGATGGCAATGTTTCTCAGTGCTGAGTGCACTGGTAGAGTTGTGAGGTGGAAGACAGATTTTAGGAAAACGTGGAATGTCAAAGTTCTTAGCCTTGTTGTATGGACCAAGTCTCCACCCTTCTTCCTGGGATCACATTCTTGCCTTAGCAATGCCTTTTTCTTACCATAAGACCTACCTGAATTCAGTATCTCATTGACTTTGCAACTGCAACTTTTCCAATCCAGTCGTGATTCTGGTCCTCAAATTATCTACTCTGGTACTTTAGGAGATGAAGAATATGTTCAAAGGCTTTCTCATTTTCCACTGATGACCTTAGTTGGAATTTCATAGGCCTTATTTCCTTTGTAACTTGTGTAAGTTCCATAGGGCATTTATGAGAAGCTAAATATTGAAAACCATTATTATTTCCATTAACAAACAACTAAATTATCCAGCATTTGATCTCTCAGTGGCTTTCCTTCTTTCTTTATCCTGTGCTTTCATAAGTGGCAATCAGCATGTTTGTGATGCTGTTACCTGTAACTATCAGCACAATAAAGGAGTGCTTTTATTACAAAAGTGTGGCCTTGTGACTTTTTTTTTTTTCTCTCTCTCTCTGTACTGGGAATGGAACCTCGGGGAATCACATGTGCTATTCAAGTGTTCGACTGCTGAGCTACCCCCACCCCATGCTGATTTTTAAAATTTATGTTATTTTTAGACAGTTTCTCCTTAATTTTCCCAGGCTGGCCTTGAACTTGCAATCCTACTGCCTCAGCCTCTGCACAGCTAGAATTATAGAAGCATGCCACTGTGCCCAGCTCTCATGGCTATTTTTAAAAGCATATATTGGTTCCAAAGCCTGAGGCTCTGAGATCACTGCTCACAGGTCTACTGGGAACTCCATCCACTTGGGACTCTGTTTCTTCTTACATGCTGTGGCAGAATCCGCCCCACTGCCTGCTATCATATCAATCTTCCTGTTACACTCTAGTTACCAATACTGATGCTCCCTTTGCAGGAGGAGAGTTCTTCTTTGGAGTCTTTAATGTCATTTCTTATCAGGGAATCTGTTATAAACCACTTCAACTCAACTGTAATATTTTTATAGAAAGAAGGATGAGATTGGTACCCCTTTTCTCCCAAGTGAATCTCTGGTCCCAATGCAAATTTTCACTTCTTTCCACAGGGACAACTCTGTATATCAAGTGGTATTGCTATCCTTCCTGGTAACAAATGGTATGATTTCAATATTCTTTGGAGCAATGGGTTTTGCAATTTCATGAATAAATAAAGTCACTCAAGCAATTCAATGAAAATCACACATCACCCTTTGGTGATTCATGGGTCTCTGCATACAGAGAAGATATTGATGTATGTCCTTCATTTTATTTCTTCGTGTATCTCTTTCATACAAAAAATACTTAATTGTATTTAACTTATTGTCATCCTGTTTTATTTCACTTATTATAAACATTTTCAATTTACAAAGCATAATATTAAATTTAAATGAGTACATTATACATATGAAAATACTTTCCAGATATATTCAGTCATATAATACTGATATCATCAATAAGTTGAAATAGTAATTCTGCTATTGATATTTAACTTATTCATTCTGTGATCCCTTGAATTGAATATATTTATAAGTGGAGATTTGGGGGACTTTATTTAAAAACTGAAAGAAAAAATTTTAAGACAGAAAAGATGGTGCTAACCTGTATTCACATAGCTCCTTTTCCAATAAAGTTGAAGTTTTGTAATATACAATGGCAATGGATTTTCAATGTGTTAACTTGGCTGGGCTGCACTCCCCAGTTATCTAATCAAATACTAATCTAAGTGTTATTGTGAAAATACATTGTAGACATAAGTAAAATTCATTATCAGTTGACTTTAAGTAAGGGACATTATCCTAGACTTCTGTCTGGCAGGCTGTAATTCAATCAATTGAAGGGCATCAAAAGCAAGGAAGAGATTTGAGACAGAAATTCTGCTTGTGGTCAACAGATGTGATCCACACCCAAGAGTTCCAGCCTACCTTTCCTGATGACCTGCTCTACAGTCAGCCTTCACAATCACATTAACCAATTCCTTGCAAAAACAAAGAAACAGTAAAACACACACACATAAAAGGAAAAAAACCTTAAAATATATCTTTTTGCAAGGGTTCTGTGTTTGGTATTGGAGTCCTTGATGACTTCATGGCTGTGGCATGGTTGGTGCCTGGGAAAGTTTCTGGGCAAAGGCATAGGATGCCCGGTTGCTATGGTAATGCCCTCCATGCTTGAGTCTTAACCTTAGGCACATAACTCCTGGAAATAAAGGAACTTGCTACAATGTTTCACCAAGCTCTGGAGCTTAACAGTAACTTCAGACAATGGACCTTCTTGAGAACTGCATAAAGCTCCTGACATTGTATATTGTAACTTTGAAATGTAACAGCAGAATAAGCAACTTTACTGATATGCTAAACAATGTTGTGGTTATGGTAGTAATGACCTAATGTAACTTATTGTTCTAAATAAACGTGGCCACTTGGACAAAAAGTCAGTCTGCCACCTTCCCTGTCTCTGCACCTTGTCTCTGTCTCCTTATTATTATTATTCTTTACATCTTTTCTCTTCCTCTGAATGAACCCTGACTGATAGACATTTTGGTACTAGATATTGTTCTAGTGGAACATAAAATTATGTTTTCAAAAATGAGTTTTCAGTACTGTTTCTGAGGTTTGGGGATTTAGTTGTCTGATCTGATTAGACTTAAAAACATTAATGATTCTATGTGATCTATGCCCCAAACAGACAGATTCTGGAGAATGATGTGAGTTAATATAAACAATCAGGTGGTGACTCCCATTGTAGCCACTGTTCCAGATGTGATTTCATTGCTTGAACAATTTAAGATATCCCCTGGCATTTGATATGTAGCTATTCACCTGAAAAATGATTTTTTGCTATATATGTTAGTAAAGACCATTAGAAGCAGTTTCCTTTCAGTTGGAAAAAGCAGCAATATATTTTTACTGTCCTATTTAAGGGATCAATTTTTCATCTCTATATCATAATTTAATCTACAGGGAACTCGGTTGCTTTTCCTGTCCATGGGATATCACACTGATCCATTACATTGATGATATTCAGCTGATTGGACCTAGTGAGCAGAAAATAGCAATTTCTCCAGACATTTGTGCTTCAGAGGATGGGAAATGTTTCCCAGGAAAACTGAGAGGCCTTCCATCTCAGCTAAGTTTCTTTGGTCTAATGGTGAAGGGAAGATCTAAGATGAATTATTATTATTATTATTATTATTATTATTATTATTATTATTATTTTGCATCTGGCTCCTCCATAACCAAAAAAAAAAAAAAAATAGAAACACAATGTTTTAGAGGGCTTGTTTAGATTTTGGAGGAAGCACATTACTTTTTTTGAGTGTATTATTCCAGCCCATTTACTAGGTGACTCAAAATGCTGCTAGTTTTGAATGGTACCAAAATCAAGAGAGTCTCCATAACAGGTACAGCCTGTTGTGCAAACTACCTTGGCACTTAGGCCACGTGTCACCACCAAGCCATGATCCAGAAGACCTGATGATTCCGGGTGTCCAGATCAGAAAGGGATTCTGTTTGGGTCTCTACAGGTGAATCACAACACAGATCCTTGAGATCTTGTGGTGAAATCCTGCTAACCTCTGCATACAGCTACTCTAAGAAATGTATTTTGGCTTGCTATTACACATTATGTCATTATGTGCCATTGTCCTATGTATAGGACACCTATAAAAACCTATACAATTTCATAGTACATCTATTAAATTGTTTAAGTTTTTATTGGTGTCCTAATATATAGAACAATGAGACATGATAAATTAGTAGAGATTGGACACTTAATCATGGATCACAAACTAATCTGAGCTACCCATCATGAACTATTACCCACCAAGACATAAAGGTGGAGTGTGCAATCCATTATTATCAAAAGGAAGTGGCATATGTAAGATTGATCTTGAGCAGGCTTTGAAGATACTACTGAGTTTCAAGAGAAAGTGACCCAAATTTCCATGGCTCTGCTCCATCTAGATTACCTTCTCTATCTTGGCCCAACCATATGCCTTCATATAAAGCTTACTGAGGAAGAGAAAACTGAGGTCTTGTTTATACATGGATCTACACTATACTCAGCACCAGCCAAAAGTAGAGCTCCTCATCACTATAATTCTTTTCTGAAACAACACTGAAGGACAATGGTAAAGGAAAATATTCCCAATGGGAAGAACTCAGAACAGTTCACCTAGTTGTTCATTTTCCTTGCATGGAGAAATGGTCATAGATATGTGTCTAAGTCATTCAAAAGACAGAGACTCAATAGTTTGGATGGAAATTAGAAGTAACATAACTGGAAACATTGGTAACAAGAAAGTCTAAGCTACATTATTTTTTATGCACCTCTCTGTACAAAGGAAAAGAATGTACTAGTGTCTTATGTAACTCATTAGCAAAGGATGACATCAACAGAGGAGAATTTTAATCAACTGGATATAATGAATTGTTATGTGGATACCAATCATCCCTTTCTCTAGCCACTCCTGTCCCTACTCAATGAACTTGGGAACAAAGTGACTATGGTGTCAGAGATGGAGGTCTCCCATAGGCTCAGAAACGTGGAGTTACATTCACAAAGGCTGAACTGGCTACCCTCACTGCACACTGTTTACTGTGCTAGTAGGTGAGACCAACACTAAGTTTCCATTATGGGACCATTCCCCAATATGATCTGCTAGCTACCCGATGACAGGTTGAGGCAGCAAACTGCTTCCATTATGGAAATACTTACATTATGGAAGTACTCTGGATATAGATTTGCTTTCCCTGAATGCATTTTTCCTGTCCAACCATCACAAGTCAATTTATAGAATTTTTTATCCACCATCATAGTATTGCACATGACTTCTAGTCAAGGAACTCACTTTGCATTAATTAAATGTGGTAATGGACTCATATTCATGGAGTTCACTCGTTTTTTTCATATTTTACTATCTCTTGAAGCAGAAGTCTTGATGGAATGCTGAACAGTCTTTTGAAGACTCAATTATTGTAACAGCTAGAGGGAAACACCGAGTTGGATACGGGATTGGAGAAATGCCTCCAGGATGTGGTATATCCTCCAAATAAGCATAAAATATATCATGATATTTCTCCCATGGCCAGGGTCCATAGGTTCAGGAATTAAGGTGTGAAAATTAAAATAACTCCATGAACTATTACCTTTAGTGATCCATCTGCAAAAGTTTTGCTTCCTGTCTTCTAAATTGTAGGCTCTGATGGTCTAGATTTCTTAGCTTAAAAGTTGGAAATATTTATGCCAGAAAACAAAACAATGATTATAATAAAGTGAATATTGAGGTTGTTTTCTGACCACTTTGGTATTCTTATGCTTCTTAATTAACAGGAAAAGCAGGAAACTACTCTATTTCCTGAAGTTATAGATCTGATTATTTATCCTAAGAAGTCCTATCTTTTGATTAAAGCCAATGGAGAAGTACTACTCAATTTAGGCAAGATTGCTAAAAGCTCAATGTTCCAGGCATGAAGGTCACTCCAGCAGGCGAAGAAACGTGATTGATTGAAAGGCTTGCTGAGAAGAAGGGGGATATGGGAATGAGTCATGGAAGAAGAGTACTACAGTCATTCCTCAGTATCCACAAGGAATTGGCTGAAAACCTTCTGCAGATACTAAAATTCATGGATACTCAATTCTTCTGTGTAAATTTCATGATATAACCCACCATATCTAGATTATTTATAATACCTAATACAATGTAAATGTTATGCAATAATTGTTATACTGTATTGTTCAGAGAATAATAACAATGAAAGCAATGTCCATATATGCTCAGTACAAATGCATTTTTTTCTCAGTATTTTTTTATCTGTATTTGCTTGAATCCACAAAAGTGGAACCAGAAATAGGGCTTATAATTATAATTATTCATATGTATATAATTATGGGACCAGTTGAAAAAAAGACAGTAATAATTACTTCTTACTTATTTTATTTTTAATATATTTACAGATATGTCAACTGAATATTTTTATTTTCCCTCTCATCTTTTTACCAACTAACATAAAACATATAAATGATAGCTTTATAGCATAGTAAGTTACAAAGTAACAAAGGAGAAGAGGACTTTGAGCCCTCTTCTGGGAAAAAGGTAATATTTTAGATTTTGTAAACAGAATAGTTGTGTCATATTATGTGGAAGTTTGGGTTTCTTGAGTTTAAGTTTAAGGATGTGTGTCTAGGTGCCAAATTGGTAGGTGAACTGTGATAGTGTTTTTATTGTGTAGACTTGGCTAGATTTCAGCTTCCAGTTATTCAAATGCTATTCTAGATGGTGTTGTAGATGTAATTAAAATCTATAATCAATTTACAGTTAGAAAGGGAAAATATTCTGGTTAATCTGGCTGAGACCAATTCAATCTGGTGAAAGTCCTGAAAAGCCAGCTGAGGCTCTCCTAAGAAATTCCACATGTGGATAACAGTTTCAGCCTGTGCCAAAGGTTCAAATTCTCTTTCTCATGAATCACCCTATGGATTTGAGAATTCCCTAGATATCCCCCACAAGTTATTTTCTTGAAATAAATTTCTCAATCTGTATCTTCTAATGGCTCTGCTTGTCTGGTTGAACTGGACTAAAGTAAATGGGAAGCACTTGTCTGTTGTTATGACCAACAGTCATGAAAAAAATTGTTGGACTGCCTTGAATCTGTCTTGGTGACACAGGGGAAACTCAAACAAAATTGAATGCATGCATTAACAATATATTCTTTTTTAAATATTTGGTAAAATTTGCCAGTGAAGACATCTGGTTCTGAATTTTTCCTTGTTGGTAGATATTTCTGTGCTGATTCAGTCTCTTTATTCATTATTTGTCCATTCATATTTTATTCATATTTTCTTCATGATTCAGTCTTAATAGCTTCTGTATTTCTATGAATATATATTTTCTGGGTTATTCAATTTTTGGTATATGATTGTTCATAATTGTCTGTATGATCCTTTGTATTTATCTGGTATCAATTGTAATGTCTCCTCTTCTGTTTATAATTTTAGATATTGGACCCTTCCATTTTTAAAAAATTTCAATGGTGCATTATATTTATACATCATAGTGGGATTCATTGTTACATATTTGTATAAGCCCATAATAGAACAATATAAATTGATCAATTTTATTCCCCAATATCTCCTTTCTTCTTCCTGTCTTCCCTTACCCGGTTCCCCTTCTTTTATCTTTTCTTCTTAGCCTAGCTAAAGATTTATGCATTTTTGTTAATGTTTTCATAAAGTAATTTCTATTTTTCTTGACCTTTTCTATTGTTTACTAGAAATTCAAATCAATACCATAATGAGATATGACCTTCACCTGTTAAGATAGCTAAGCTTTTTTTTAAAAAAATAGGTAGTAAGTGTTGATTAAGATATGCAGAAAAGGAAATTCTTGTGGAAATATAAATATGGTAATTACAGAAAATAGTATGGAGTTTCCAAAGAATATTAAAAAATAGAATTGCCATTGTGATTTAGCAACTTGACTTCTGGGTATAAATTCAAATGAATTAAAACCAGGATTTTGAAGAGACATATGCATTCATGTGTTTGCTGCAGAAATTCTCCCAACAGTCAAGATTTGAAAACAAAATGTTCACAGATGGATGTATGGGTGGATAAATGTATATAGATATAATGGAAAATAGTTCAGCCTTAGAAAGGAGGACATACTGCCATTTGAAAATATATTAATGAATCTTGAGGACATTATATAAAGGGTAACAAACCAGGCACAGAAAAATAAATACTGTATGATCTCATTAATATGTAGAATCTAAATAGCATTCTCATAGAATTGGAGAATAAAATGTTGTCAGGGACTGGGGTGGTGGTGATGAGGAAAAAGAGGAGGTGATGATTGAAAGTTTCTCTGATGCAAGGTGAAGAATTTCTGAATATCTAGTGTATAGCATAGGGTCTATAGCTGATAAAACCGTATTATGTACTTAAAATTTACTCAGGGATAGCTATGTTTAGTATTTTCATTAGAAAAACCCTAATAATGTTAAAGGAGATGAAAGAAAGTGATGTGAGGTGATGGATGTGTTTATGTCTTGCTGGTGGTAATGGTTTCATGGATGTGTATTTCCCAAATGACATGCATTAAATATGTCCAGTTTTCTTATCAATCATAACTTAGTAAAATGGTTTAAAAGAAGAAACAATATAGTCTTCATGAGCAGTTTGTCCAATTTATTTTTCTTATACAAAAAGCACTCTCCAGAAACTTCAGTTGTGGCAAATTTAGCAAATGCCTATGAAAGATCTGGCCTACTGCCTATAAATCATTGAATGTGTTGATTTACTAAACTAGTATCCTGTGAAATCATTTCTAAGGTAACTGAGCCTGCCTGATGTAAAGTTAAACTTAGATTCATTTTCCTATCTGGCAGGTTTTAGAAATCATTATGTTTGGTCAATTACAGAGAATTATCAAGTCCATTATATGACTTTATTAGGACTTCTAAGTTTCCTGGCATTTGCACATTTTGAAATAAACTAGTAAAGTCTTGTGGAAATATATACCTTTATTTCTTGAAGTTTTTTTAAAATGATATTTTTTATGATGATTTAGTTATTACTGATCTTATTTCAGATGACCATAGGACACATTTCTGTATTTCCTTTAAATAATAATGATGATCAGAATGTTGCTAACTTTAGGCACTGTGCTATACAACGGATCTCTAGTATTTATTAATCTTCCATAACTGAAACTGTATACCCATTGAACAAAATTTCCCCATGTACCCTACTTCTAGCCTCTGGTATCCACTACTGAATTTTCTCCTTCTGAGTTTGACTCTTAGGGAAACCGCGTGTTAAGTGGAATCATTCATTATTTATCCATGACTGGTTATTTCACTTGGCATAATGCCCTCTAGGTTCATCCACATAGTTTCAAGTATCTCCTTAATTGCTTAGGCTAAATTATATTATATTATATCATATTTACTTACCACAATTTCTTTAACCTTTCATCTGTAAGTCATCAGTAAGATATTTCCATATTTTAAGTTATCGTGAATAATGTTGCAAAATTCACATGGGAGAGCAGATATTTCTTCAAGAAACTGATTTCAGTTTCTTTGGATGTATGCACAGATGTGAGACAGCTATATCATATGTTAAGATAACATGTTAAATATTCTTAATACAAAACAAATGAAACAAAACAGAACAAAAGAACACAAGGACACATTGCAACATGTCAAATACATTTCATACCTTGATTATGGTGATGTTTGAGTCAACCTTTTTGCTGCTGTGATCAAAAAACATAGAAGAGGGAAAGCTTATTTGGGGAATCAAGGTTTTAAAGGTTTCACCCCTTCCTTCCCTAGACCTTGACATCCACTATTTTGTTCTCCATTTCTATACTTTTGTCATTTTTAGAGTATTATATAACTAGATTCATATCATATACAATCTTTCATTCAAGGAATAAGCTTTTATTTCTTTAGGAAAATTACTCAGAAGTGAAATGATTAAGTCATACATACGATAAACGTATATTTGATTTTGTAATAAATGACAAAACTATTTTCCAGAGTATCTGTACCATTTTATATCCCACCCTCAATACATGGGAGATTTTTTTTCTCTACATTGCTGCCAGCCTTTTGTCATGGTATACTTCTGTTGACATTTACCATTATCGCATGACTAAATTTAGAAAATTTCTCTCCCTTTGTCCCACTATGCCCTCCCATCATTTATAATGTGAACATCTTAAATATTTCCTCAACAGGCACTGAAAATTACATCAAATAGTACCATGGTTTCTGCGTCAATGAGCAAACACAATTAAGTGTTTAATACTTGGATACCTGAAAATTTGCCCTGTTTCCTAGTCTCCTCTGAGGCTTAGAAATTTTCTTCCTTTCTAGCATCACAAACTTTCTTAGCTATCCAATGGCTAAACAGAGGATAGATAGGATAGGACAAGGAGGACAGTAGTGAAAAACACTAGGAAGCCATATTGTTGGGTAAGTAGTTGAATCCCACTGTATCACATGGCATGAGTTAAACAATGAGATTTATTAGGGAAGCTTATATAAGTCAAACTTTTTTCCATCAGTCCATGGAGAATGAGTTGGACCTAGGTACCAGCGGACATATGAAGGGTCTTTTAGTGAGAGATCCTATCCTCTTTGACATTCTTCTCATCTTCTTTGATGTTCATCCTTCTGGAGAGAGAATTGAGCTTCAATCAACCTAGAATTTGATGCCCCTGACCCTTTCAAGATTTGGCTTGGAAAACGGTCTAGCAGTGGGTAACTTGCAGATCATAGGAAGTAGTCTTTTATTCTGATCCTGTGGGAAGTGGAAGCAGATGCAGACTTAGGAGAAAGAGCTGACCTCCCTCACTCCAACTTTTCCCAGCCTAACACATTGTCCAGACAACTCACTGCGAGATATAAAGATTACCTTCAGCTGCATCAGATCATTGGATCACGTTCACATCAATATATATTTTATAATTAATTCCTTTGCCTCTTCTCAAGATACAAAACACTTTTAATTTCAAAATAATAATCATAAAAGATGAACTGGAATCAATACAGACAATTATAAAAGGGACTTGATGAAATAGATTTTCTTTAAATTGGTCACACAAGTGAAAAAAATTATAAAGGTCCTTAAAAATCCAGTGATGTTACATAGTATAATAATAGAGCAGAAAGTGAACTCTAAATTTAAAATAAAATGTTCTCTTGACTGAAATTTTATACATCTTGAGCTTTTCAATGAAAAGAAGATGATGGTACTTTTAATTTTTCAAAAAAAATTCTAATTTTTTTTTGTCTTTTCTCTTAGTTATAACAACCACTGCATATTTATTTTTAAAATATTTTATCTTAATCCTGATAATTTACTTTGGTGTTTACTGCCCTTGCCCTAAAATTAAATTGCTATTAAAATTCATACTACTTTACTGTGACAAAACAACTATAAAAATCAGTATTTTACTCCTGTGTAAACAAAGTAGTTAACGGGCAAAAAAAGCTTTGACTTTTCAACGGATTGTCACGAGGTTGTACTAACAAAGGAAATGACAAATGAATTTGTAAAACAAGAGACTGTCTGCACTGACTTCTACATAAATCAGCACTGAGGGGGACATGCACAATGCTTATTCATTCAAAAAGAAATATATACCATGTGTCATATGTTATTAAGGAGGAATTTAAAAAGGCTCAGCACATGATTGCTCGCTAAGTAAGTGGTAGATATGGGCTAAAATAATCCCATGATAAAGAAATAAGTCGGTGGCATGGCCAAGAAAATAACAAAGGGATATTCTATTCAGTACCAACTCTCTTGTTTCCAGTGTAGATGTGCCAGCAATCTATACAAAAATTGGCAGTAAGCATGCAATATTTAGAAACAAATGCAGACTTGTTGAGAAATATCTTGATCCAATTACTTGATCTTCTTTCAAAATAAAATTAAGTTGTCAGACAAAGACAAAGATCTTATTTCTCTGGAATAAGAGTGTAAGTGTGGAGGTATGAGTGAGGGGGATAAACAAAATACATAATGCTTCATCATTTTAAATGATTAGGTGCAATAGACTGACTTCTGCTGGCAAATAAAACCATGGAAAGGTTTTAATAAAATTGATTTTTTAAAAAAATATTGTGTTTTCATAAAGTCAAATGTAGTAATGCACAGAGGAGAAAATAAATTCCTGGTCACTGTTGAAGTCAGGGGCCATGTAGTGTCCTCTCCACATGTGTGCCAAGGCATATCATTAGATGGGAGAACTGAGAGAGGCATATTTCTTGATGGTACTACTGAGCAGAAAATATATAATGTGATAGAACTATAAAGGGTAGAGCCTTACAGCAGCATCTATTCACATCGTCTGCATCGTAAAAAAAAATCAATATGTGTAGCTGCAAAGGTCAGTAACAATAAAAGTACATTGTTTTCTAAATCTCTATCAAGATTTTCAATAAGGATTCAACATTTCACTTCACTCATTCCTAAACACACACACTCTCTCTCTTTTAGACACGATTGTCACCTTGCTTCAATCGATATCCACATCTATGCAAGACCTAGGTGTTCTAATTGTATACAAAAGCAATAAATGTAGTGGGACATTGTTAACTTCCCAAAGGCCGATTAGTCTACCCAGCTGTTACAGCTACCGGGAAATTTAAATAGTTCCAATAAATCACCCCAAGGCAGATAAAAATTGCTAATAGAAACAGAATTCCAGAGGAAAAGAATTATCTGATACAGAACATTCTAGTATTAGTAATGTCAGTGTGTAATTTCTTTAAACCTTATCCTAGTTTCTATTCCTTCCTAGAATCCTTCATAAAATAGTATTTTTCTTTAAGAGCAAGCTTAAAGATTGGATTTTCAAAAATTTAAGTTTTCATTTAAGGGTTTTTAAAAATACTTTCTTAGCTTATTATTGACTTAAAGATATTTTTTATTAATAAAATGCCATTCTTAGAACCACATGTTCTCACTTGTCCTCTTACATGCATGGGTGCATGCACATACACAGAGGCTGGAAATTTAAAATGAGGTTGGAACTATAGCACTGGCTTTTGATATTCACATATTTATCATCCCAGGTTTTATCAACTTCAAAGGACAACAAGATTTTGTAACTGTTTTATATAACTGAGACAAAAGCCTTTTTGAGACTGTTTTGCAAAAGTTACATTATATATAACTCATGGGTGAGTTTAATTAAGAATTCGCTATCTTCTTTGTATTGTGTATGTGTGTGTGTGTAATTTTATTTTTATTTTTATGCAAATAATTTGTTACTCAATATGTTTAGAGTGCTTTTGCCCATTGTTGGGTGTTAGCTTTGCATCACCAATCAAAATGTCTAATATAATTAACTTAAAAAGTATAAATGTTTATTATGGTTCACAGTTTTTGAGATTTCAGTGTATGGCTGGTTGGTGCTATTGCTTTGTGGCCTGTGGCAAGACAATACATCACAGTGGAAATGATTGGAAGAGAAATTTGCTCATGTCATGGCAGCCAGAAAGGAAAGAAAGTGAATATCCCCAGTGACCTAGTTTCTTTCCACTAGGTCCCTCATCTTAAAAGTTCCACCACCTTCCAACAACACCATAGGACAGACACTAGACATTTAACACATGAGCCTTTAGAAGACATTTAAGAACAAAATTATGGCATTGGGTATTTGAGGACAATGGATACCGTGTGTGTGGAAAATAAGATGGGATATAAATATTTTTAATCGTATTTTTTATTACTATGTATTAATTGTACATATTAATGGAGTTAAGTGTAATATTTCAATGCATGTATATGGTGTGCACTGACTGATATTTTAAAAGAGAAATACAAAGCTACGTTAAGGTAAAATGACTTCTTCAGGGACTACAAAGCTGAACAGATGTGCCACACCCAACCTAGATCTCGTAAGCAATGCACTAAAAATAGTTGAAATTATGAATATTCTTATACAATCACTTTAAAGTTCAATTTCTTTTTAAGAATTTTCTAGACTTATTCTAGGCTTCAGGAAATTAAAATTTTACTGCAAGTTGAAGAACTGAACTGTTTAAAGCATAGTTAAATGACACTTTCTATATTTTATAAATTTTGAAATCTCAATAACTTGGAGCTGTCAATTTTTATAGTTTAATATTTTTACAAACATTTCAAGATATCTCTTTTTAAGATAGAAACCACATGTCAAAATATTTCTTTAATGTTTAATGTATATTTTTCAGTTTTTCCTCTAGAATTCCATCGTGACATGCCTGCAGAATTCTTCAAGGTCTCACAAGGGGATCTTCTAGATCACTTGCTATGATCTTTGCATAGTACCCAAGCCAGAGACAGCAGTGAACTGGATGGACCATGTTGGCAGGTGCAAGAGTTCCTGGTCTGAGGGCTGGGAAGGAAACGAGTGCAGTATTGACCCCTAATCAGCTCACGTGGACCTCTGCTCGAAGGCAGCAGCAGAGCAACCATTTGCCTCCTTGAAGTCAGCAGCAAGAAATAGAAAAAAAAAAAAAAAAAAACTGCTGTAATTTCTCTGCAAGTGAAGTAAGTCAATTTCCTGACCTACAACAAGGTTGATGACAACAGTCCTAACAAGCAATAGAACTTATTTAAGGTATTAATTCACTCAAGGATAGAAACGCAAGTTGGAAAAGCAATCTGGTAGCTTCACTTGAAACAGACCTCATGGCAGAGATGGATAAAAAAGCTAGGCAAAGGTAATGAGGGCTCTCAAGGCGATAGAATTCCAAAAAGACTTTCTCAAGTTAATAAGTATGGTTTTTTTCTTTAAACAAAATTAAATTTAAAAAATAAGAAGAAATAAGGGGCTGGGGCTGTAGCTCAGTGGTAGAGCGCCTGCCTTGCATGTGTGAGGCACTGGGTTCGATCCTCAGCAACACGTAAAAATAAATAAAGATATTGTGTCCATCTACAACTAAAAAAAAATGTTAAAAAATAAGAAAGAAAAACAAAGAATGATGCATGCAAATAAGCTATTTAGGGTTTTCAAGTATTTATTAAAAAAAAGATTTTTCAACAAAAAATAATGTTCCACAAAGCTGGCATTTAGGTATGAAAGGAAGCCAGGCAGTAGAACAGATCCAGGAGGTCTAATGATCATGTTCCCAAGTGGGTGTGTGGAATGAAGATGGGAAAATAATTATTAGTCAAGAGTTAAAAAAAAATAAAATAGAAAAGGGGCTACTCTAAATGTTAGTCTTCATATCAAAAGAGCACACCATGCCATAGGCAGTTTTAATGAACACATGCTCAGACACACATACACACACACACACACACACACACACACACACACACACACACACAAAACATACCATGGTAATATTTCTGAAATGTATGAAGAAGAAATTCTTTTACAAAATCCTTGGAGAAAATTATCAACAAAAAAATGACAAACTTTCCAGTTTACCTTTCATAGAGTTATTCCTAAATTGATGATGGCAGGATGATTGGGATTTGGTAAAATGTTTTTAAAATAATTATTGAAAGAGAAAGACACAATCTTAGAAACTTCTAAGTTGTTTTGTCTAAGAGTTTGGGGAATGAAATATAAAACAAATTATTTTCTAAAGATTTCATCTCTGCATGTGAAATGCATGGAAAGAAAGGGGAACTTTTGAGAAGGGAGCACAATTACTGTTTAACACTCCTAAAATATTTTTTATCCTAATTAGTTATACATGACAGCAGAATGCATTCAACTCATTGTACGCAAATGGAGCACAACTTCTCATTTCTCTGGCTGTACACAATGCAGAGTCACATTGTTCCTATATCATACATGTACATAGGGTAGTAATGTCCATCTCACTCCACCATCCTTCCCACCCCCCACAATTCCTTGCTTCCCCGCACTCCACTATGCCCAATCCAAAGTTCCTCCATTCTTCCCTAGTACCCCCAAGTATGGTTCAGCATCTGCTGATCAGCGAAAACATTTGGCCCTTGGTTTTTGGGGATTGGCTTATTTTTCTTAGCATGATATTCTCCAACTCCATCCATTTACCTGCAAATGCCATAATTTCATTCTTCTTTATAGATAATTAATATTTCATTATGTATATAAACCACATTTTCTTTTTCCATTCATTTTTTGAAGGATGCCTACGTTGATTCCATAGTTTAGCTGTTGTGAATTGAACTGCTGTAAACATTGATGTGACTGCATCACTGTAGAATGCTGATTTTAAGCACAAGAAATAAAATTAAAAATCAATAAATGGGATGGATTCAAACTTAAAAAAAAAAAAAAAAAAAAAAAAAAAAAAAAAAAAAAAACTTCTTCTCAGCAAAGGAAACCATCAATATTGTGAAGAGAGAGCCTGAAGATTGGGAGAAAATCTTTACCACACACACACACATCAGATACAGCGCTAATCTCTAGTATACATAAAGAACTTAAAATACTTAACACCAAAAAGCAAATAACCCAATCAGTAAATGGGCTAAGAAACTGAATAGACAGTTCACAGAAGAAGATATCCAATCAATCAACAAATACATTAAAAAATGTTCAACATCTCTAGCAATTAAAGAAATACAAATCAAAACTACTCTATGAGTTCATCTCACTCCGGTCAGAATGGCAACTATCAAAAATACAAGCAACAATCAGTGTTGGCAAGGATGTGAGGGAAGAGGTACACTCAAACATTGTTGGTGGGACTGCAAATTGTTGCAACCAATCTGGAAAGCAGTATGGGGATTCCTCAGAAAACTTGAAGTGGAACCACCATTGGACCCTGCTATCCCACTCCTCAGGACTTAAAAATCAGCATAATAAAACATTTTTAAAAGCATATAAATTTAATGTCAACTGTTCAAATCAGAACACATTCAAACAAGAATCAAACTCTAATTGCTTACTAGTATTTTATGTCTAATTTACTATGCATTAAAATTTTATCTGTTAGCTAGGTGTGGTGAGGCATGCCTATAATCCCAGCAGCTCAGCAGGTGGAGGCAGGAGGATGGCATGTTCAAAGCCACCTCAGCAACTTGGTAAGGCCCTAAGCAACTTAGCAAGACCCTATCTCAAAACATGAAAAGGGCTGGGGATGTGGCTCAGTGGTTAAGTGCCCCTGGCTTCAATTCCCAGTACCCCCACAAAAATTATCTTTTAAAATTATTTCTAAAATAAAAATGAGTACCACATTACAGGTGAAAAAATAATCTAATATGGATAAAATAGGAAAGCCCAACTTTGTCTTACCTATTATAGAACTACTCAACTGTATGCCATGGAATTTCTACCTATTATACTTTGGTTGTAGGTAAGTTATATTTCAGAAACCAGCAGTAGTAGTAGAGATCTGCCTGTGAATGACAGTTTAAGAATCATTAATCTCTGCCAACCATCACTCCTTTCCATCCTCCCTCACTCTGAACTTAGAATCTATTCTTTTTTTTCCGAATGCTTTTACTTACCAGATCGCAACCTTTTAATTATCTCATTTGTAGGCTTTTAATTATCTCATTTGTAGGCTTTTCGATTCTGATATCCACATTATGTTCCATTTTACTATCATAATCACCTATGTTGAGATTTCCTAAATCATCATTAATATGTGCGATATCCACACAAACCAAAGACTTACCAGTCACAGCATAATTTGCCTTCTGTCTTAAATTGCAAAGTGCTTCAATCCAGCCATCACATTACTTTCATATCTGTATTTCCAGTCTTTAGTACAGTACCCCATACACAGCAATTGGAGTTAGGGGACTGGGGACACAGGAACTCTTGAATTTTAGGGCTACTACTAGGACTAAAAGTGCTGTCTTTACACTAGGTGCCTTTACTTTATGGAAATTATTTTACAAGCCCTTTTGGGTAGAAACCATAGGCTTTCTTTGTTTCTATCTTTTCAATCTTGTCCACTACAAATGCCGGGGAATATCTAAATCTGTATGGTCATGTGTGTGCACTCAAAAACTTGTTTCCCCAACTGTTAAAGAGACAAAAAGATTCCCTGTGCAAAAGAGTATCATGAAGATAATCTGATTATAACACTGAAAACAATGAATTTGTTTATTTTATGGGAAAAGGAAAAAAAAATCTACAAATGTGTAATTCCTTCGGTGGGACAACAGGTGGCAGCAAAGGGGGATAATTGGAGCATCCCCCTTTCTGTAACAACTGCAACCAAAAATTGCTTTTTATGGGCCATTTTGATTCCTCTTATAAAATTAGAAGAATTTGCAAGAAAATCAATATGCAGTACTGTTTAGTAATTTATTATATGGCATTTGGCTTTTGAACATAACTGTTTGTAGGACAAAGAGGCAAAATCTGGATTTTTTTTTTTTTTCCCCTCAGAGGCTCTTTAGACTTCCACTTAAAAAGAGTTACTTTTTGGTAGATCTAAGAAGAAAAATAAACCAACTGAACAGATGCTTGACTTTCAAACAGATGCTATTGGGACCTCTCTCTTGTATTGGCCAAATTTTCTTTTCCTATCAAGCAATCTGTCCTTCATAGCAACATTTCAGAGTTTTTAAATCACCAAATTTAGTTTATCATATGGTTTGGTATACGATACTTTTTAATCCAGAACAGAAATTTTTGAGAGGAAATATTAAGTTTGAATAAAGAGCATTAATGTAGTACAACAGAAAGCAAGAATCTGTCTGGAACACTAAAGGAACAATGGCCATTATCCTAATAAATTCTAAAATTAAGGTGTACCTTAAACATGAATTATTGGAATAATTGAATAATATTTTCCTTTTTTGGTATTGGTGCATTTTGTGCCATCATAACTGCTTTTTATTTTAGAAAAAAAAAATGGTTATGCTTAGTCTTGTTTGTAGAGAATTAAGCTGGGTGGGGGGGGGGCGGGGAGGGAAAGAGCCAGTATCCTCTTTGTACCCAAAGGGAAGAAGAAGGAAAGTGGTGAAAGTCACATGCAGTCTCTGAAGTAGCCCCAGATATAGCCAACATGATGATGATAATTAGTCACCCATTTGGAAGGCTAGACCCAGTTTAATTATTGGTACAGTTTTGAATACATTTAATACATTCAGGCCACTTGCTAGCATAAGAGTTTTTAAGATGTTTTCCTTTAAAAGAAACAAAGAAATGGTCTTCACTTTTAGAAATGGAGCTTGTTGAGCTGCTTTACAGGCAATTTTTTTCTCTTTATTTTTTGGCTGAAAATATGAAGTCGTAAAGTTTGCCAAATAATAAGGTAATTTTAAAATAGGTGCAGATTCATGTGATATTATAAAATAAGCAGTAAGGTATAAATGCTCCTCCCCAGCTTTCCTTTTTTTGCCTTCTCCCTCACTCCTAGTAATGTCAACTCTACCTTCTACTTTTTTCATTTATACTTTAAAACCTACTTCAGATCCTACATTCACACTTCATATAAATAACTTGCAACAAGGACCAAAGTCATAGGTTAACATTCTACTGAGTGGAAATTGAGGTTCTCAACTTTCAAATGTAGTGAGGTTTGAAAAAAAAAAAAAAAAAAGGAGTGTGAAACGAGAACAAAGACATTTGGCTGAGATTAATCCATGTAACTACTCCTTTCTCTGTTTCTTTCTACAGTTAGCCAAAACCATATGGCTACATTGTAATATGGACCTATTAGTAACACCAGTTTTTGTGGTTCATTTTAAATGGCATGAAGGACACAAAAGGCAAAATGTATCTTCTTCACTAATTTGTCTTAAGAAACAAGGTAAGAACCAACATTTACACCTTGGAAGAATTCCTCTCTTAAAAGAAAACATCAGGGCTGGCTTCAGAGTGTTTCCATGACACAACTATGGCTGCCTCCCAAATGGAGGGAAGCCCTGGAGTCAAAATGTGACTTAATGACAAGGGAAAGATGGCAATACCAGCAAAAGGAATGAAAAGGCAATGACACAAAGCAAAAAAAAAAAAAAAAAAAGAGTCATAATAAAAGAATTTTGTTTTCAGGGCAGGAAGAATCACAAGAACAAGACTGCCAGGTTCAGTCAAAAACATGTGGAAAATATGTTCCCTCATCCAGTCACCCTTGGAAACTGAACCATAAATGAGGGTGTTGGGTCACTACCAAGCCCTCCTAAACACCGGGGCTTACAAACAGGAAGAGAAGGAAGCATCTGAGTAAGGTTCCATAAAAGGACAACAATGTGCATGTCCTCTCTGTGTTTGGTTATCTCTAAATGAAAACAAAGCTGGTGCCACCTGGATCACCCCCAGCACAAGGTGATGATCTAGAGATGGATTTATTCCACTTTCTATTCTCTTGTAAATCTGGCGGGAAAATAAAAAAGCTGTGAGTGCACAATTGTATCATTAAAAACAAGAGCAGAAAGATCATGATGACAAGCAGAACCCCTCATGGATTGAGGATAAGTATGCATCAAAGTGCAAGGAATCTGAGTGGAGAGAGTACAATTTGTGTGACAGAAATTAAGCCACAGAGTTAGAGCATCCTTAAGATGAGTTCAAACAATCAGATTCTTGCACAGATTCAGTCAATAGCATAAGTACCAGCCAATGTCTCTCTAATGATTCGATGGGCAGGGTGGGCATGGAAAAATTATCTTTCTTAATTTGGATAACAGAATTCTTCCAACTTCTCCAAGTAACTAAGGCCTCCTAGGATTTCAGAATGCATAATGGAAATTTTGTTTGATTCATGGAATGTAAGGAAATAAAACTGATGGTGACTATTACATAGTATTGGTATTATATATTATGTGCCAGATTTACTGACTAAATCTTTGGAGAAAATTGAGTTCCAAAATTCCAAATATTTTAGAATTTAGAAAGGCAATGCGGCGGGTATGTGTGTGTTGCGTATGTCTTATATTTTGTAACCTGACTAGAAAGGTTTGGAGTAGGGCGTGGCTATCAAATGATAATTTCCAAATTAAAATATACAAATATTCCCATTAAAATGGGATAAATGAAGATAACAAATGAGTTATGTTTACCACTGAATGAAATTATGCTAGATCTTTAAAATATTTTTATATTTTTCTGATCTTAAAATTACATATAAATACTTTGAACCTAGTTTCCTCAGCTATCCATAACTAACCTTAGAGTGATCTGTCACAATTAATGAACCAATATCGATGTTGTTATTATTATTATTATTAACAACTTAAGTCATTCATGCATTATTTAGTTTTTTGTTTTTCTGTTTGTTTGTTTTGGCCTTTTCTCCTTTTAATTTTGCAGAACAGCAAGTTGCATTTAGCTATCATGTCTCTTTATTATCCTCCTTGGTGCAACACATTTCCAAGGAATACTGGTGAGGCAGCTTAAAGAAGGTCCATTAGTTGGGATTTTTGTTATGCACTTCTCAGGAGTAGACTGGAATTATGGGTTTGGAGAAAGGACACCGAAGTAAAGTGTTATTCTCATGACCTCATATGTGTTGGGTGAGTGCTATCAATATGACCCATGTCTATTGATGCTAACCTTGACTACATGACTGAAATAGTTTTCATCATATTTCTATACTGTATAGTTATACTTCCCATTTCCCCTTTGGAAGTAAATCATTAAAATATGTTCACATGTATGGAGTAGGAAATTATATTTCACTTCATGGGAAGTAGAATATCTTTGTAAATTTTTTGGAGTCGATCTAAACAGAATATTTGTCTATTTTGTCCCAGTTATTTTTTCAATTTTTTATGAAATAATGGAAATTCATTTTATACTTTGGGTTAAAAATCTAATATTACTCCAATTATTTTGTTGTTCAAATATTTTTAACAATGACCACTGAAGTTGTCAGTAGACTCAACTTGTATAGCCCCTGCCCCAATCCCAGAAACAGCTATTTTTCCAGTGAATTCTGGGATCTGAAAATGAGACCTGGGTATTAGATGTGCACATTGTATTTGAAATTTTTTCCTAGGCCCTCAGAAATTACAGAATAAGGAAATGTATGTTTGTATACTAATCTGTTTATGTACACATATCTCTAAATATTTCTGTGTGTAACTTCTGGAGTCCAAATGTTTGTGTTCCTTCAAAATCCATGTGTAAACTAACACAAATATGCTGATATTAGAAGTTGGAGACTCTGGGAGGTGATCAGGTTATGAAGGCAGAGGCCTCTGGCATGGGATTAGTGCCCTTATTCAAATGGCCCCAGGGAGCTTCTTTGTGCAACAAGAAGATACTTTCTAAAATGCAGGAAGCAGACCCTTACCAGAAACCAAATCTTCTTGTACATTGTTCTTGGACCTCCCAGTTTCCAGGGCTATGAGAAGCAAATTTCTGTGCTACTCAGTTGTGGTCTGTGGTTATCACAGTCTGAATTCACTAAGACAGTAATGATCTATATCTGTATTCATCTCAGTGAGTTCCTACTGATCTCTCCAACTTTAATCCATTGCCTCAGAAATCATTCTAACCATTTCCCTTCACTTGTCTGTAAATTCCCATTTCTATTTAAATTTATTCAATTCCAATACACACAGATAGTGCTTTCAGAATTGTTAATCTGTACCAATCATAGGGAAAAAAAGAACTTTATCCACTAGAATTCAATGTTTACGTACAATTCCTTTTGCCTTTGTTCACAGTCTCTACTCATTTCCAAAGTTACTTTGGGCCACACATTTTCCCTCTTTCTATTCAGTGAAGGTGTCATAACACAGTTAAATTATTTTGCCATATGTTTTATTCTGTGCTGAGATTCCTTGACCTCCTGAAGGAATTTTAATTTGTTTACACTAAGGTTCACTCTTGGTGCTGTCATGTTCATGGGTTATAGCAAGTGTAGAGTGCCATCTATATATCATTGCAGAATCACAAGGAGTAATTCATTACGCTAACAATGCTATGGGCTTCTCTTCTATTCAACCATTTATTCTCAAACTCCCGGGAAGAATTGATCTATTTATTGCCCCTATAGTTTTGTCTATTCCAGGAGTTCTAATACATGAATCCTATATTAGATAGCCTTATCATATTGACTTCTTTAAAATATTAAGACAGCTCTATTTTCACATGACTTGGAGTTCATTTCTCTTTATCAATTGAGTGGTATTCAACTTTATGAATATACTATAAATTTATCCATTTGCCCATTAAAGGATCTGTTGGTTAATTCCAGTATTGGGTAATTTTAAATAAAGATGCTATAAGCACTCTTTCATCTGTTTCTCTGTTGACATAAATTTTCAAGTCAGTTGGAGACATACCTTGGACTGTGATTGCTAAATCATATAAGATTTCTTAGATTTCAGAAACAAAAGCAAACTGCCATATGGTCTTCTGAATTGTCAGTACCATTTTGTTTTTTGACCAGCAATGTCAATTCCTATCTTTTTTTTTAAATACCCTAACCAGCAATTGTCAGCTATTTTGGATTGTAGTTATTCTAATAAAAGTACATTGACATTGAATCATGATTTCAATTCACAGTTTTCTAATGGCACATGACATTGAGCATCTTTTTTGTATCTTTGGACAACTGTATTTCTTCTTTGGTAAAATATCAATTCAGCTCTTTGAACCATTTTGTATACTAGACTGTTTGTTTTCTTATTGAGTTATAAGAGTATTTTATCTTTACTTTGAATCTAAATACTATAAAGTATGTGTTCTGCAAATATTTTCTCTGAGTCTTCAGCTTGTCTTTTCACTTTTTTAACAATGTGATTTCCTAATGGAAAAGTTTTTAACTTAATAAAGTCCATCTTACCAACTTTTTTTCTTTCATGGATTGTAATTTTAGTGTTTTATCTAAAAACCAGTTTTCAAACAAAGGTTATATATTTTCTTCTAAAAGATTTATAGTTTTGCATTTTCATTCTGGTTGATCGTCCATTTTGAGTTAATTTTTTGTGTTGTCTGCAAATTCTTTCCAAGGTTGTTCTGTTTTGTTGACTTGTTTTGAAAGGTGGGTGTCCAATTGCTCCAGAACCATTTATTGAATCCACAATGGATTCTCAATTGAGTTGCCTTTGTACCCTCGAGACTAACTCAAGTTACTCTACTTGTGTGTCTGTTTCTGGCCTCTCCATTCTACTCCTTCAATGTATGTGTCTATTTTTTCACCAATTATTTTAACTTTAAACTAAGTCTTAAAATTGTTAAGTGTGAAATTTCTTTGAACTTTGATATTCTCCCTCCCTGTTATGTTTGCCCTTATAGGCCTATTGATTTTCCATTCACATTTTAAAGTCAGTTTGATGATATCTAAAAGTTACTGTGATGAGATGTCAGGTTGAACTAAACCAAACTTATATATCAAGATGGGGAAAATATGGTATGTTAATATTGGTATTCCATGTTCCAATCCAAGGACACACACAAAAAATCTCTCCATTTATTTAAATAAACTTTTATTTCTTTCATCAGTGTCTTGTAGTTTTCTACATAGAGGAAAGTTATGTGTTTGATTTGAATCAAAGTACCTCATTTTTTTTAGTGCTATTGTGAATTTTCCTTTTAATTTCAAATTCCAATTTTTCATTGCTGTTATATAAGAAAATGAGTGACATTTTCATATTTGCCTTGCATGCTGTCATCTTGCTGTATTTACCTATTAGTTCCAGGATTTTTCTTTTGTAAATTCATCTCTGAATAAAGATAGTTTTATTACTTCCCTTCCAATATATTTATATTTAACTTATTATTTATATCTTATGGTACATATTTAAATTTCTTTTTAGTTGTACATGAACCTTTATTTTTATTTATTTATATGCACTGCTGAGAATTGAACCCAGGGTCTCACACATGTGAGGCTCTACCAATGAGTTACAGCCCCAGCTCTTATCATACATCTTAACTAGAATTCCCAATAAAATGTTGGATAGGACTGCTGAGAGAAGATATTCTTGCCTTGTTCCTAATCTTAGGGGAAAAATATTTAGTCTCTCACTGTTGAGTATGACATAACTGCAGTTGTTTATAGATGTACATTATCAAATTGAGAATTTTCGCTTCTATTCCTAGTTTTCTGACAGTTTTCATCATGAGTGGATATTGGAGTTCATCAAATTGTTTTTCTTTGTGGTTTTTATTTTTGTTTATTTTATTTATTTATTTGTTTGTTCGTTTGTTTTGTGATACTGGGGATTGAACTAGGGGCTTCATTTATAGTAAGCAAACTCTCTGCCACTGAGCTATATTTACAGCCCATGATTTTATTTAGATTTCTGATGTGGTGGATTGCATTTATTATTTTCCAAACATCTTTGCATACCTGGAATAAATCTCACTTTGGGGTACCATGTAATTTTTTATATGTTGACATTTTGATGCAAAAATATTTTGTTGCAGGTTTTTGCATTCATGTTTATAAAAGATATTGGTCTGTGGTTTTCTTTTCTTTTAATGTCTTTATCTGTTTTAAGTTGGATGGTGATACAGGACTCATAGAATGAGCTAGAGAGTATTCCCTTTTTAGTTTGGAATTCCCAAGTTCTTTTGAAAATTTGCATCATACAGCTCTTCCAACTATAATTCTCTGTATGGCGACTTGTTGGTGTGGGGGTAAGATGTGAAGGCAGTAAGAACGCTATAATCTTCCACTTCAGTCTCAATATTGTACTGTCTTGTGCCTCAAGGTTATGAACTTCATATGTATTTTCTCATTTTTATATTTTCTCCTTTACCCATTTCTCAGATGAAAAAGGTAAAGCAAGATAGTTTCACATTGAAAAATCATGAAGAGCTAGATTGGACTGTGGTCTGTTAGATTGCAGAGCTTCTCCCCTAACTTCAGTCCTCTGTTGGTTTCCTAAGGCCCCAACAATAGCATGTCTGCAGCTCACATGAGAAGCACGGGTTGATCAAGGCATATGGAAAATCAAGGACATCTAAAAGGGATTTTCTAATGCTTTTCCTTTCTCAGATTTTATTTCCTCACTGCTATGGAGAAGATTTGGATATGGTTTGCACATGGTTTAGGCATGTGCCCCAAATCATCATGTATTGGAAGCTTGGTCCTCAGTGTTAAAATATTTTGCGGTGGTGGAACTTTTAAGAGGGGCAGTCTCTTGCACAATGATTGGGTCACTGGGAGACATCGCCCTTGAAAGGAATTAAAAATATTGTTCTCATGGAACTTTAATTACTTCTGAAGTAAGCACTGTTATAAAAGAACAAGACTGCCCCTTTCCAGTTTCTTTGATTTCATGTCACAATGTAATCTATCACTTTTGCATCAACCCAGTCATAATGTCATCTTTCATGAGGCTCTCACACACAAAGATATGAAATAAACAAACCTTTTTACTTTATAAGATATCCACCCTTAAAGTATTTTGTTATGGCAAGAGAAAATAAACTAATACCCCTAGTTTTTCATGTAGCATATCATTCTTCAAAGGCTACTCTACAGGTCTAGACTCTGATATCTTAAATTTGGGTATAAACACTTGTTAGTTTGATTTGTTTAATGAATTTTCTTAGCATCTATAAACTTTAAGTTTTTCAACTGTATAACATGAAGAAATTAGTAACATGAAGTTCAGAGTTTTGGGGCAGATATAAAAAATGAAATAGGTATATGGTTTAGCACAATACTTACATAGATAAGTATTCAATAAGTATTACTTATCATTATTTTGAGCAGTATTTAAGTATCATAGACATAAATGCTATATTTAAAAGGGCTGATTATATAGAATAAATTAGAAAAAAATTCTCCAATAAGGTGTTGGGGAATTGATGAGGAAATATTTTGATCACCATAATTGTTATGGTATTATCTTGGTACTCAACATTCTAAGGCCAGAGATGCTAAATAGCCTGTCATCACAATCCTACACAGTGAAGAACTGTCTCATTCAAATAGTAGGGCACAGAGTAAAACATGAAAAAAACAAATTAAAAGCAAATTAATATTAAGATGCTCAATATCATTCTGCATTGAGGCATAATTTTGAATTCCTTGATTATAACTAGAAAAAGAGGGAGTGGGGACTACTGCAAAAGTTATTTACCATTTAAGTCTAGCACCTGGAGCAGCACACCCCACTTCTAGCACAGCATGCCATCTTTGAAGCAATTTACCTCTAAATTTCTCCTGTGTGAAGCACTGACTATTTTATTAGGTTATTGCTTTAAAATTGGTGTCTTTTTACATGTTTAGAGACTGCCTACCAATGGTACTTATTTTCTATAAAATATACCTATTATTCTGGACTTATTATTTTTTTTTATCTAGCAACAAAATTGGGGAAGGAATACCAATATATACCTTTAAACTTGCAGGTTTTCAAGAGACACAAAGCTACTTTAGACAAATAGAATGAATACAATAGGACCTCTCATGTTGTGACCCTAAGGCAGTGACTAGCTTAGATCATAAGAGGTGCTGTACCTCTGCACTTACTCCTGGTGGGTTTCAGATTAGGACTATAAGTGTGGAGATATAGTTCAGAGGTACAGCACTTACCCAGAAAGAACAACTTCCTGCGTTCAATCCCTAGCACCTCAAAAATTAATTAATTAAATTTAATTTAGTAATGTGATAACTTTAGGACATAAGAAATATAGAACAACATAGACTGCACAGTGTCATGTATCATGCCTATTCCCCCAGGAACCCTCAAAAATGGCTTCTTCATCATCATTTTGTTTTTCCTCTCACCATTCAGATAAAGCAGGAACAAAATGGATCAATATCTGAAACTTCTGAAATGGCGCCATTAACTCCCTTCCCCCACCTTTCTTCTCATATAATATCTCTTTTTAGAAGCAAAAGCAGTAACAAAATGCCTCATGAAAATTGATTCCTGTAAGCCCTACCACTAGCTCATCAGCATACCCCCAAGATGCTGTACATTTTGGCACATGTATATTTCAATCAGCAAACCAGGTTTAACTGTGATTACCTAGTCTATAGAGAGACAAAAATATCATTGTATCTACATATGTATCTATATTTTTTGCATATAATTAATTTTCTTTGTGACATCACAGCCAAATGAAACAGGTGTGCTTCCCAATCTTCCTATTCTTGCATAAGATGTTGAGTATTTATTAACAGTTGGATCCACAATATTCAAAGACTTCTTTTTTTTCTTTTTATTTTTTTTCATCTTTCATACATTTGATTCATGTGAGTTATGCTTTTCTTTTTAATAATACCTGTCAGTCTTCTAATACAATACTTGAAAAAGGAAACACAGCTTTTGTGAAGCACTGAAACTAAAAATGTGGGGTGAAAAACTAGAACAAATTTCTCCTCATCCCACCAATTTACTTTTGAATGTCCAATTGGTGTCTAAATTGGTTAATAAATAGGTCTGGTTAGACCGACTGGGGTACATTATTCCTTTTCTCCTCTTCCTCTTAAACGCATTACCTGGGTTAGTGTCTCACTAGCTGACAGACACTAGTTCAGCTGGCATTCCCAACTCAGGAGGAGCATCACTCATTTCTTCTCTCTTCTCTTGGGCATTGCCACACCCACAGGACCTCTGCCTTTTGTAAGAACCTCCACTCTGTGTTCAGGTCTTCAAAGTGCCAAAGCTTTGAAGAATTTTATGGGGCAAAGCTGGGGAGAATACTTTCCTTTCCACCTATTGGAAGGATGCAAAACTCTTGTTTATTTCCCAAAGTCTTAGGATTTATATTAAAACAGAACTTTTAACTTATTTATGGTCATCTTCTGAAGGACCAAGACAATCTTCTATGCATAAATGTCTGGCCTAAGGTTCTTCAACTATCTGTCTTCCTCTCTTGACCATGAACTTCCTCCTCGTGATTCCCTTACATCTTTCATGCTCATTAAATATTTAGAAGGATATTTTAACACAGACTCAAATCTCGCCCTCTTTCCAGAGTAATAATCATTGGATTAGTGGTCTACCAGTCTGTAGATTGTTTCCACGTAAGTAAAAAATATATGAGTCATCCCTAAAACAAAAGGAACAGTAAATTAGCATGTCTCTGAATGTCTCCTTTCTGTCCCCAAATCCTCACAGCGTTAAGGGAACAATGAGACCGTGTCTGGGCAGGAAGGTCCAGATACATATTGTCTTAAAGAACATAGACTTTCTCTTATGCACACTGGGAACTTGGGTAAGTCAGTGTTACCTGCAGAAAGGTACTTTCTTGACGTGTACCAGGACAGTTGCTCCTTGGGGTATTGATTAGACAAGCAAACTAAGCAAGCTAACCCTGTTGATGTCTTTGCTTTTGCAACCTAACATAAAACCCCTATCTGGGTGGGGACAGGGGTGGAGCTGAGGGCACTCTGGAAATGATACATGTCACTCATGCATCCAGCAGCCCCTGGACTTAAAACACCATGAGAGAGAAGAAGCATGGCCTGGCAGACCACAGTGAGGGATGGAGGTACTGTCAGTTTGTCGCCACTGAACTTTTCTTGGAGCAGTCCTGATCTCTTGTAAGCTTTCCCAGTAAACCATATATCTCCCATGCAGTCCCCAGGCATTTTCTTTGGCCTGTCTGCAACTTAACCCACTGCCCTGGCACAACTGGTGTATGGTTGAGAAGACATAAATTAAGAGCAACCACATAGAAATGTTTATACCAAGGACTATTACTGCAATATGTAATTTTAAACTTGATGAACCTGGTAATAAAAACAGACCTTCTATTTTCTATTACTTTTTCTTAGTTTCATTTTTTTTCTAATTTTTTTTGAGAGAGAGAGAGAAAGAGAAAGAGAATTTTAATATTTATTTTTTAGTTTTTGGCGGACACAACATTTTTGTATGTGGTGCTGAGGATCGAACCCGGGCCACACACATGCCAGGCGAGCATACTACCGCTTAAGCCACATCCCCAGTCCCCTGATTATTTTTTTTCTTAATTTAATGGAAGGATAAGGCTATTACAGATTAGACATTTTAAAAAAGAAAGAAAGAAAGAAAGAAAGAAAGAGAGAGAGAGAGAAAGAAAGAAAGAAAGAAAGAAAGAAAGAAAGAAAGAAAGAAAGAAAAGAACCACCATGAATTGTTTGAGTAGATCTGTTTGACCTTTTTCAATATTCCTTTAACAGAAAATGAATGTGTTATAGGCTTATTATTGGCTGGCTTCCAGAATGCATGTGATTGGGTGAAGTTTCATATTCGATATGTGTGAGGAACTAAAGGAAACTTAAAGACCAGGGGACCACTAAAATCAGGCCTCAGAATACCACTGGTGGTATTCTGGTGGAGAGAATGCCACTGACATCACTACTGACACCACTGTCCTCATGTAACCAGATATAACACCTCAAGAAGTCAGTTGTCAGACACCTACAGGGTCGCTGGGAAAAGTGTCTTCCCTATCCCTGATTGGTTACATCAATCCCTCCAGATTCAAGCCACTAGGTTAGAATATCTATTGCCCAAGCAATTGAAGATCCATCTTCAAAGTCCCCTTCTGCCAATGCTTATAAGGCCTGTGAATGTCATCTGTCACCAATGTCTGTCCATCTATGCTATTTCTCCTTTCTCTAAGAGCCAGGACTTGCTTATGTGCAAATGAGTCAACAGAAGTTTTCAGGGTAGTCACTAAAGATCTTGAAGGAATTTGAACCAGAGTTGGAGACCTAATATCAAGGAGATATTCCTAAAACACAAGCTGTCTACTGTTTCGTGGGAAATCAAACATGATCGTGTGTAATTCCCTGTGACTCAGAAATAGTTGTTTCCCCACTGACCATGGTTAATTGAGGGCAAAACAATTTACAACTGTCAGCAACACAAACCCAGGATCAATACTAGCCCTTTATTTATTTAACATCTCCTTCTCTTCAGGCCAGCATTTCCCTGAGGCCATCATAAAGAAACATCAAACTTACACAGAGCTTAATGGCAGGCACAGAGCTTCTGCACATTATCTACCTGTAATGCTGGCTCAGCCTCTCCTTGGTATCTTGTTTGTCTCTGAAAATAAATATTAATGCAGTAATTTCATGCTTTCTCAAAAAAAAAAAAGCTATGCATAGTCAAGCTGTAATACTAAGGAACAAGTCAGAAGACGCCTCTGATAATAGGAATAGAATGATACACAATAAAGTTTCATGACAGAACACAATACTCAAAAAAAAAAAAAAAAACCTTTTTTGTGTGTGACAGAAAATAGTGTTTTGCTAATGGGAGGTGAGGAGGAAAATAAAAGAAATCTTGGAGATAGCTTGCTGTTTTCTTTACCACAAGACTGAGCAGGAAATAGTTCCAGTGACTTAGCACGTGACAAGCTCTTAGCTACTATCCAAATTGAAGTGAGTTTTTCAAGCATGTCATGTATGGAAGCCTGGCATTCATAGAAATGACAGCATGTCTAAGAAAAAAAGCTTTTCACATATTCTCAGCAGTAGCTAAATATGATATGTGAGGCTTCTCCTTGCTCTGCTGAATGGATTTTTATGAAAAATTTATAGATAATTATATTAATTTTGAAGGAGGATGTAAAATGTCCTTACACACATTTGGCTTTAATGTTCCCTGTGTCCCTACTCTGCAAAGAAATCAGGTTACACACTCACAATAAAATGCACAGGTATTATACTATATAAAATCACAACATCATAGAAGGCTGAAATAATTAAAATTTCAGTGATGGAGTGGGATCAGAAAAAATATTTAGCCCCTCCTCCACAAAGAAAAACATACACTACCATAAATATGAGAGAAATGTAGTTGGTGTAATTTATTATTTTTGAAATGTCACAGGCAATACTACAGTTCCAAGGTCCTCATTCATGTTCAAACTAAAGGTTCTCAGGCTGCCCCACTACAGAGCACACCACACAACTAAAACCCCCTGGCTTGGATATGAAGCACACAATTCTATCACTGTGCTGTCAAGTAGGAGAAAACCATTCTTTTGAGGGACTCCAAAAGTCACTATCAAGAAGCCCAGTCTGATTGAACACTACTGAGGTCATTGGCGTGGTTTTCATCAGGTTGATATCTTGTCAGAAACGTAAAGCATTAAATCACAGGGTTTTCAAATGAGAGTGCAGGGTGCATATCAATGTTTCAGAGTTTCAAAGGCAAGTTTAATGCCATGGAGTAGAATATGTGATCTGCTTACCAATCTGGTTTGCTGGAAGTTTTCAGGAACAATCTTTTGCTATGAATTGATGGAAATTCTGATTTCAGTTTAGGATTATTTCATAAGAACTTTCAGAGTTATTCAGACAGCTGGTAAGAGCCCCCTCTTTCTGGAACTGTAAATTAAATGGGGAACAATGCCAATAGCCGGTATAAGTGCTTGTTCTTTCCATTGCACTGCCTGCTGTGAATACGAAAGGAAAGAGATTTCAATGCTATCAAAATTAAGAGAATGCTATTTTCATGTCAGTGGATAGAATTTCATGGGGGATTTTATAAACAATTCCAAACCCACCTGCTTTAAGTGCTCATGTTATCACAGGTTGTTGCATCTGTTCGGCTTGTCATTTGAGAACAAGGCCCAGTTCTTATTTGTTTTTGCATGCCCTCTGCCTTCCATGGTACCTTGCTCATAGAATTATTTTGCTTATTAATATTTACACAAATCTGAATAGAAAAAAGCAGGCATTGAGATTTACAACTGCATTTTATTCTATTTCTGCCTTGAATTTCCCTCTTCACAAATAATAATAATTAACCTTATTAACTTATTTCAGATGACAGGCACAATCCTAAATCCCTTGCATTCCTATTTATCACATCCACACAACAGCCCTATGAGCTTCTACTCTTACATCTACACGGATGAGTAAACCGAGGCCAAGGGAGATTCAGGCGCTTTCTCAGGACACTGTAGCTACTAAGCAGGTGAGCCATGATTTGAACTGATACAGCCTGGACCTGGATGGATTTTATTAATCACCATATTACTCCATTGAGAGAGTTCAGGTAAGTTTAAAGGAGAATCATGCAATTGACCCCTTTCAAAATCTTTCAGCAATTTCACAGTGGAACAAGTTGATTATCTCCTAATTACCACAGATTTTCCCTGAGAGCAATTTACTAATGTTTAACTAGAACTTCTACAACATTTAACAAAATTAAAATAAGTCATTTTTCTTCAACAATCAGCTCTGGAAACTTTAAATACCTTTCATAATGTAAGATGGGCTCTATTTTTTTGGGGTGATATTTTTAAGCAATATTTCTACCAGTCCACTTCAAACCATTAGTATGTAAAGGATATAATAGAGTCAAAGTGTGAAAACATAATTAAATATGTCTTTTATGTGTTTATTGTATATGTGTAAAATACAACTAAATAATTTTCATTGTAAAGGGAACAACTACAACTGCTTCCTTCATGTAGCTCAGGCAAACCCTGATCACATGTTCTGGGTTATGGTTGGTGGGGGTGTCTGAAATCCCACTCATTCTTCTAATTTTGAGTTTCTTCAAGTATTAATTAAATTCCTTAACAGTCCTCTCTGCACTTACATCTCATTGCAGACTAAAGAGCTAGGTGGTGGTAGTGACTACTGTGGTTGTTGGTGTTTGTTTATTTTGCTTTGCACACAAATTGAATTCTGTGTTGCCATTTTCCCGAAGGCTCTTTCTAAAGTAACAGTTGTTTCTCAGCCCAACTAGAGAGAACAGCGTTGCATTCATATTTAAAAAGCATTGGCTATGGTATTAGCTGACATGATTTTAATTACCACATATTTTGTATGTAATAATCATACAAATCACTTCACTAATTCAGTATCTCTCATGTGAATTGTGATAGTCCATCCCTCATAGAGCTATTCTTTCATTAATTCGTTCCATCAGTCAACACAGAGTTCTTGAGCATCTGCTGGGACCAGACATGGTTTAGAAACTGGGAATCCAAACTGAGCAATTTCTTCCTTTAAAGAAATCACAGTGTAGTGTTGTTGGTATTAAACAAAATAAATATATATAAAGCCCTCCATGTCTGGTGCAAGGTGAACCTTAATAACTATTAAATAATCCACTTAATGACTAATCCAGAGCATTCACTTCACTCATAAGGGGTTAATAAGACAAGAAGACTTCAGTCCTTGTTCAGTTTATGAACTAAAGAAAAATGAGAAATGAGGGAGTATGAAAGCACAACATGGGTTATTAATTTTGGTTAGAGTAGTATGGAAAGCTGCACAGAGAGGTATTCGATAGTTGATATTTGAGCAGAATGTGAAGGAAGAAATTTGATAACTAGAGAAGAAAGTCAAAGGTTACCCTGTAGAAGGACAAGCTGAGAGATGTGAATCTACATGATTTGCTATGGGGGGAAAAAACACTCTGTACAGAACATGGAGAATAAGAGATGCCATTAGTAAGGCAAATTATGTTCACATTATAAACAGCCTCAAATGTCAAACTAAATTGGAAATTGAAAATCATCCCCTGTAGATCATATGGAATAATATGAGGATTTTAAACCTGGAAATGACAGGACCAGATGTGCATTTTAGAAAGTTCACAGATAGCAGCATAGATTGGAGTGTGAAAGCCTGGAGATGAGAATGTGCATTAGGATTTACAGTAATAACTTAGATGAGATACAAAGAACTGATGAGGTGAGAGGGAAGACAGGTTATATCAGCTTCTATGAAGAATTTGGTGAAAATTACTAGATAAGGAAAAAAAAAACTGAGGAAAGCACATCTGTCCTAGTGACTAATTATCCTTTTGGAGATGATGCTGAATACCAAAAGGGTTGAGTCCATGGGGGCGGGGTGAGGGAAGAGATGAATGGAGATGGAGAGATGGATGCCAGTAAGTTAGAGATTAATATGTTTTAATAAACATACTGACACACACACACACACACACCATTTTCATCATTTTGAAAATGCCCAGGTAAAGCCTAAGTTCCCATCATATTTAATAATTAGGAGCTCAAATAAATAAAAAAAATGATACATGTAGAAACAGAGTATAAAGAAGAAATGTGGTCCAATTTTACAAAACACCAGTATAGTAGATTCATGGATAAAGAGAACACATAGAGGGACTAGAGGATGATTTTAATTAATAATACCTTATAAAAAATAAAACTCATAAACATATGTGAATACATTAATGAGAAAACATAACCTAAAATTAAAAAGTAAAGCAACTCAGTAAAACAGAATGATTATGTTTTTACATAAGAGAATACTGTCACAGAGAAGCATAATAAGACATGTAACATTAAAACTCTAATCTCTTTTTTCATATATATATAGAGAGAATTTGAGAGAACTTTGCATTGTAACACTCTTTTAGTTGTAAAATAATGTACTTACAGATATATAAAGTAAGAGAATCCTGAATTATTGTCTTATACGTGGACTTGCCAAGGATACTAACAGAAGACAATTTTACTTTTCCTTACCTCTCCTGTTAATACTAGCTACTGAGAAATACAAAATTATTAACATGATCATCAAAAATACAATAGAAAATGTCAAATTTCGGCCAATTAAAAGCACCTTCACTCCTCAGGTGGAAGGTACTGGCTTGCTGTTTCAACCCTACTTGTTCTCCTTTCTGGCCCTTTCAGAATGAGTCACTGGGGTAGCACAGGGATGTTTGGGGCAGTAAAGTATTAAGATACCAGATTTAAATCTGATCTTCTGACTCTTTCTCTCCTAAGATACTTTTATGGATTCCTTAGAAATACCCATCTCAATAGGGACCTCTGATTATATATTTTTTTGGAGCTGAAAATGGCTCCTTCCATCTGGCTGGAAACTTGCATTAGCTCCATTGCCTTCAACTTCTGTGTCTAGAAATTTATTCCCAGGCTCATTCTGAAGCAGTTTTTTTGTGGCAGAAAGCCCTCTAGAGATGGGATCATCTTAGGACATCCTCATCCTCCATCATTCTGAATTGATGCAGTGGAGCCTGGCTCCCAACAAACCAGTTTTGCTAGAAGTCAGCTACCTGTTTCTGTGTGCTCCAAATCACAGTGACACAAGTCAAACTCTGTGAGAAGTTATGAAGTCTGGGTGCACCTTGAGACAGCACCCTTCCCATCTCCAAACAGGGCAAGGGCCTGGGACTGGCAGCTTCTGAGATGACCCCCATTAAACAGCATGTCAGCTTTTCTTCCCTATGTTTCTCAGGGAAACTTCTCATTTTGCAACCACACAAAAACAGATTTTACATTAGAAGCTGAACCTTCTGTATTGATTTTCTGCTGTTTTGCACTGAAGGTCCAAAATCAAGTCATGAGCACCGATGTTTTCTATCTTTATGGAACAAGGGATGTCACAGGAAAATAAAACAATACATGATGTTTGGTGTCTTAAGTTTTACTCTGCAACAGATTAACACTTCTTATACAGTGTGTCACAGTAGAGGAAAACCAGAGAAAAAAATAAGCCTCCGTTCATTCAAATATGTCGCACCGCACCTAAGCCAATTACTACAGAGGTTCTCATTTGGTATTGCCAGCCCTTCCTGCCTTCTCTCCCTTCTTTTTTAGCCTTCCCCTGATTTCCATTCATTGCAATTTCCTGTGACATTTTTTTCTTTATTTTTTCAATTCTCCTTTCTGAAAAAATGACTGCCATACAGAGTTCAAAGAGCTATTTTCATTGCAGTCTAGACCATTTCTTCAGTGTATGGAAGTAAATTGGCTTAGAAGGTAGCACATGAGCTGGGTGAAGAAGATCCTAGCAGAAATCTGTTATTCCTCAAATGATCTCTACCCACAGCTTTGCACAGGAAGTCATATTCATCAATGCCATCTCCATGCATGGTTGACAACTCTTATCAATAAAAAATAAATGAAAAGATGTAAAAGATTAAGATGTTAGCTTAAAAATGCTAACATACTAATAAAATTATTTCTTTGTGGGATGTGTGCCCCATATTCATAAATATGAAGTTGAGGCATATTTTCAGAGAGGAAATATAGGATATTATTACTCTTGCTGGCACTAATCTTACAGTTTAATGTCAATATATAGTATTTAAATTTTTATAAATAAAATCTAATACAAAACTACTCCTCTATCCTAAGATATGACTGGAGTTTTCCCATTGTCTGACAATGATACTCCTGTGGATACCCACACATGCACACACTCTAGCTCCATTGTACTACGCGTAGCTTAGAGAATGGGCAATTCTTTTTTGCATTCTCCAACTTCCCATGTCAGTCTTCTATCCTGTCACCTATGTCCTCTTCCATTCTCTGCCATTCCCCCAGACACACACTAACATATTTGCACATGCATGCATCTTGTATGCATAGTACTTAGCATGAGCTTATAACATTTATTGAAAAGATGAATGAATATATGGGTGAGTGAATAAAAGTAAAATACGGGTTTTATTGTTAAATTATGACACAATGGAGTTGGAGTGCAGGTAAAAGGCACTGTGAATGATCGCCCCAGTTCCCTGGGCCATTTTGTTCCTTTGGATGCATTGAAAGAATTGGAGCTTCAATGATCTACTGTGTCCACTCCCTCCTCGGTACTATTTTCCAAACTCTGTTTGATTATTTGACTTAACAAACTATGACTTCTTTGGTTATAAACCACCCATTTCATTTGTCCACTGGCACATTGAATTTTATTATTGTATAGCTTCAACTTAATGGTAGGAATTATTTCTCACTCACCTTATTCCAGGCTCCTACACAGCTTTTGATATATGAAAGACACTTAATGGAAGGAGTTTTGAATGAAGGAAAATCTCACCTGTACCCTGTGTTCTTAATTTAATCACTTACTACTACAAGGACCTCAAATATACTGTCAAATCCCTACCCAGTCATCCATTTAGTCTATTTTGAAGACCTCTGTCCTATCACCACTGCCATTGAGAGTTCTTAGTACATCATAATAAACTGAAAGTTTGTGTGCTCCCCGATTTCATGTGTTGAAACCCTAATGACAAAGTGATGGTGTTAAGAGCTGGGGCTTTTAGGAGATAAAGATCACAAGGATAGAGCTCTCAGGGATGGCATTGGTGAGTAGACACCAGAGAGCTAGCTTTTCTTCTCTCCAACATGTGAGGAGACAAGGAGAACATCATCTGAGACCTGAAGAGGGCCCTCACTAGAACCCTACCATGTTGCACACTGATCTTAGTCTCCCAGCCTCCAGGACTATGAGAAATGCATTTCTGGTTTTTTTTTGTTTGTTTGTTTTGTTTTGTTGTTGTTGTTGTTGTTGTTGTTTGCTCTTTTTTTAATTTTTATTGTTGGTTGTTCAAAACATTACATAGTTCTTGATATATCATATTTCACACTTTGATTCAAGTGGGATATGAACTCCCATTTTTACCCCGTTTTTTATGAGACACCTAGCCTAGGATGTATCATTACAGCAATCTGAACTAAGACAAAAATCTCACTTGGGCTATTGAAAGTGTTTCTTAACTGGTTTCTGACAAGACCTTTATAGATAGTATCTCTAGTTTTCCTTTCTTAAAAAGAAAAAAAATAAATAAAACATATTACTTTCCAGATTGAAAACCTCTGCTGATTGCCTGATGCGCACAGAATAAAATCCAAGCTTCACAGAATGATAGGCAAGATACTTTAGACTCTGGTATCATTCTATATCATGTTTTTCCACTTTCCTCAATGCTTCTGCCACACTAAACTTCTAATTGCTCAGCACATGTGCCAATTTCCCCTAACCTGCAAGACTTTATACAAGTTTGGAAGCTTTTTTCCACCTATGATTTGGGGGCAGACTTAGTTATCTTTTAAGAGGCAACGCATGTGCTAACACAGTGGTAAGACTTTGCTGCTTCTCACAGGAAGTTTGTCATGCTCCCTTCCAAGATTCCACAGGGTTGGTTCCTATCTCTTAATGACACTTATCATGTTGCACTATTTTTGTTATTTACTTGTATGCCTCTTCTATTAGACCATAGTAAACATTTTTATTGCAGGGACTGTCTCTCCTTCCCACAAAGAGTGACCAGTTGTAAGTACTTAGAAAAACATAATTAAACCCATCACCAAAGGAATTAATCCTCTTAACAGTATTCTTAACTTAAACTAAATATTAGATATTGTATCAAATTTTAATTTGGCAAAGTAAATGCTCCCCCATCTAAATTAAATGTGACTCTAAACTATAAAACAAAAAGATTTTCTTCCTTTTCTTTTCAATTACAGAAGTACTTTGGATTAAAGAGACCAACATTCCCAGGAAGTTGGCTGAGAGTGTGAAAAGGGGGTGATAATGAGGCTATTGTTGTTTCTTTTTCCACTTAATAAGTAAGATCATCAAAAAATAAAATGTAAGTACTATGAGCGCAAGAAAATGCAATTTATTTCTAGCTTAAAGTCATTTGCTAATGTCTATTTTCAATTCCTCCTGTCCATTTCCTATATTTCCCCTCCCTTGACTCCAATTCTCAGTGCTGGACAGTTTTAGCTGCAAATCAAGATAGAGCAAGAAAAAGAAGGGATTTGGAGGTTAGTAGCAGAACACAACTTTCCAGATTACAATGGCAAAATAATTTGCTATACCAGATTTTGCATCAACCAATGAGAATTTTATCTTAGACATATATGCACTTCAATGCAATGTACATTGATGTTTGTTCTGCTTTTACATATTAGTACCATTTTCAAGGGCACAGAAAAGATACTCCAGTAGCTCTTGGGCACTATCATTTTCTCATCCTAAGTGACAGTCAGCAAGGAATTTCTTATCCCCTTTTTGCATTGATTTTCAGTGGAAAGGTTAGAGAATTCTAGGTAAAATAGATTAGCAAAAAGATTCATCTATACAAATTAGTAGTTGATGAAATAAAAGGATATTATAGTGGAATTGGACCCATATAAAATTTCCCAGCATTGCTAAATAACTGTGAAACTAGGGTACTTGTTTACTCCAGGCCTCAGTTTATTCTCCAAAATTGAAGAGGATGAGTCATAGGGACATTCTTTTCTGTTTCAGTCCGAGAGCCAGACAGAACAAAGTGCAGAATTCCATTAATGGGGAAAGGGGCAGTACATATGAAAAAAAAATCTGAACACAATAAAATTCAAGCTTAGGCAAATGAAAGCTAAACATATAATTGCCACATAAAAATTGAGGTCGAATTCTCATTCTTCCAATCTTCAATTACAGTTCAAGCCGGTGATTATTTGAGTATAAATGTAGCTACTGGGGAAAAAACTAAATTATTGTCTATTAGACTTTTTAAAATGACAAAACTGTAACTGCTTATGTCAGGTTTCTTGTTTGTACCTGCACATGTGCGTGATGCCATGTCCTTCTGCAATGCCTTCCTGTCCTTTACATAATTTTGTTTTTCATTAGTAAAACAATTAACTCCCTTTCATAGAAAGGGAGGATATGTCTGCCCTCCTAGAGAAGGAAATTATCTGACTTGAGTCCATTATTTCCATAAACATGTGGAAGAATTTTTATTACATTGTCTCTTTAACAACTGCAGACTGAGAACACAGAGTATTTCTGACTTTTCATCTTAATTTACCCTTTTCTCTCCTTAGGTGAGTCAAGCAATAGAAGTAATACCTACTGGATCCTAGTCTGCATTTCTATCCCCAAGATGATCTGTGACCTTGGTTGTAGAATCAGTTCTGAAGGTCCCCAACTGCAAAGCTGCACTGGTTAATCAGCTGAATCCAAAACCCAATAAATCTGCTTGTTCTTATTTTTAGACTTTATTTCCCTAAATGAAATAAATGAGAGTAATATTAGTTACATCAATGACACTACTAAAGCATTCATTGAGTTTCAATAATAAGAGTAACAATAACAATAAAATTTTATAGCTCTTTTTCTCAAAGGAAATTAGAACACTTTACCAACATTATTGTCTCATTAATCCTCATGTCTTTGAAAAATAGAGCAGTGTGGGTGGATGGAAGCATATGAGCTGGGGGGAGTCAGCCAGACCTGTTTTCCATTTACCTACCTGGAAATCATTTAGGAAATGAGTAAATGAGATAATGTGCATAAAGTACTTTCTTGCATGGTAAGCACTGTACATATAATTCTCTCTCCTTCTCTGTCTCTCCTACCAGCCATTGCTTCTCTGACATTCCTTTTTCCTTCTCCCTTATCCTATGATAGTTCAAGCTAAGACAAGTTTATTGGGATTATGGGGTTCTGTGTTTTTCAAGGGGAATTTTTGGCCCCAAAGTATTCTGATTCCTTCTGAGAGAAAATATTATAAAAGTTTACTATTGTTTAACTGGCATAGTCTGGACAATCCTAGCTCCTGCTTTCAGCAAAGTACTTAGGTGTAGGACACATGACTCACCACTTTCAGCATTATTCTTCTTAGGTTAAAATGAGTCTATAGTTTGAGACTTAAGATGTTAGACCTTGGGCTTCTGGGTGGAGAAAAAAAATCTGTGAGTGGAAATTGGCCAAAAACTAAAATGGGATGAGACATAGAATTCTAATCATCTGAACTATAATTCCATGCATGCCAGATTCTCTCTATGCATGTCCCTGTGGTTGCCCAAATGCCTATGTGACAGCGCTGATTAAATGTTGTAGCCTTTCCTTGGAGCATCATGGGAAAGACTGCCTGCCCCAGCTGGGTCAAGATGGTAAGCAAAGAGCAGTATATTCGAGGCCAGGGAGGTTGTGTTGGTCCTGCTGGTGGTAGGTTAGGAGGAATGGTAACAAAAGCCCTCCACCTTCTGAGGTAGAGTATCTTGGAATTATATCTTTAAGATTCAACTGGCTTTTGCTCAGCCCAGAAACCTGAGTGGCGATTTCCTCTGCATTTCTGATTTAGGATGAGGTTTTTTTGTAACTTCAAAAGTAGTGAGGGTTTTGTAACTGCAAAATATGGAATTTTATCCTCTGGGAAGTAGTAGAATGCTTGACATTTTGAGATGCATGTGGACAGAATAACATTCAAAAAAGAAACAGTTACAACTTTGCTAGGTCTTTGCCCAGAGCAAGAATTATTAAATGCCTGTGTTTCTTCAGATATACACATGGACTGCCAGACACACCAGGAAACATTTAGATTTGTGGGATACTAAATTCTATGATGTCTTGGTAACTCGTGGCTTTAGGGGAAAAATCATGGCTGTAGGAGTTATCTGAATCTTAATGGACTTGTGATGTCCTGTCACTGGCTTGAAGACCACTTTCAATCTCTGTAAGAACTGAGCTCATGCATGCATACAGAGCGAAATGACAAGAAACACAGCTTCTGGTCAGAAGGAACAGGGATGCAATGAATAAGCTTTTAGAAAAGCATTAGCAAAGGGGACTAATTTATGACATGGTATTTTAAGATGCAAATTTGCATAGTTTGGCTCAAATAATCACATAGGAAGACAAAAATAATGTTGTAGGTTTACAAGATTGTAGGTTTTAAAGGCGGAGGAGCAAAGGAAAGGGTGGTTGCATTTTAAAGCATATACCAAAGCCCAACAATGTAAAATTCGGCAAAAAAAAAGCTGGACTGAACCCTGGGACGTTTTCTCAACAGGGAGATGTATTACTGAGAAGTCAAATCTCCCCAGGGTTGCTGTAAATGCTTCACTACTCATGTCATTTCACATGAAATACATAAAGCTACTGCAGGAGGTGGAGCAGGTGACCTGGCAAGTCTCCTGTCTCTAATTTCTGTGATTTAAAGGTTCTGTGCTATTACCCAGCAAGAAGCACTGCTTTTTAGTGATTCCATTTGTAAAATGACCCTACAGGTGTTTTCTCTCAGCTTCCACCTTTGTGAAACTGTTTTTTTTTTTTTTTTTTTTTTCCTTTTCCCACCTTATTCAGTGAGATTCAGATTATAGTATTTGGCATCACAGGATTGGGGAAGGTGTAGAAGAAGGGTTAAACAGAAGTAAATGTTTGCTTACTAGCAAAAAAAAAAAAAATTAAGAGAGGGGGAAACCTGTGGAAAGGTAAAAAGATCATGACCCACACTAGCGAGTTTCACTACCTCTAAATGGAATTTTGATTTAGATGTGACATTCCTGTAAGAAAAGCTGTATGGAGTGCAGAAAAACTGCACATTAATCTTTCTTTTGACAACACAGAAGTAAAACAAACAAAGGTGCTAATTTAACACTGGCTTCTTCAGCTTCTCAGATTGTAATTTAACTCTCTAAGGAGTCACAGGGTAATGACAAACTTTGGATAACACTGAGCATTTACAACTCCTTAAAAGCTTTTTAGACAATTCTGGAATGAAATCCTTGTATGCCATTTACATGATCTATGAAAAGCTTTATCTTTCGGTGCAGATGGACCTGGAGTCACAAGAAGAGAAATCTTCTGAAAGTAACCCTAGTTGGGTTTTAATTTTAAGTGCAGGGCCGTGTCTGAACCTCTCCTCCTCTTTTGTGAATGGGGCACACTATGAATAGAAACTATGGGATGCTCAAGGCTGTACTCTGCTGCAGCAGAATTCATGGTTGATTGTGGGTTTCCAGAATAAAGCATTTGTACACGGATTTGAATGCAGTGACTTAGAATAGAACAGCATTAATTACCTACTAAGACAGAATCTATTACAAAAGTACTGGGTCTCCAGGCTAAAAATCAATCCACACAGAAAAAGGGAGAAAAGCAGTACAATATCTCTTCCCATCCACTCTCCCATCCTATTTTTTCTTTCTGCTATATTCTCAGACACTGTCTCAAAAACATCAACCAATTTGGAAATCTTGTTCTAGGAAAGAAAACACAGAACAAGCAGAGGAAGAAAAATAGTTATTAGAATAAGACACACAAAGGCTTTTGTTTTCCTCAGGAATTGGATGGAATTAAGAAACTTCGAGCTTTTGCTAAAGAACATGAATGCCATTCCCCCTCTTCTGAAGCTTGCAACCCCTGACTCTGCAGCTGATATTAATTGTATTTGTACTCTTTCTATAATGGATCTACCCACTGATTCACATTCTCTGCGTCCTTAAATTTTTCTTGTGGGTGTATTTTTCCATTTACTTTCCCTGGCACTTAGTATTTAGCTTCTTATAGCATTTACTCTGCAATTCTGTAACTAATTAAAATACATTTATCTTCCCACAGTATGTGTGTGTGTGTGTGTGTGTGTGTGTGTGTATTCCTAAGTATAGCACAGAATTGCTGATTTAAAAAAAAATGTTTGTTGAGTGAAGAAAATGAATGAATAAAACTGTCAACAAATACATCCCTGTTGATTAGTATTGGGACTAGAATAAATATCAAATTCTCTGTGTACAACCCAGGGCTGAGATTATATCTTTGAAATAATCTTGAATTATTCTTACAAATATACTTATTAAGAACTTGGAATGGATGGTGTTAGAAAAGATTATGCTAAGTGAAGTTAGCCAATCCCCCAAAACAAATGCCGAATGTTTTCTCTGATATAAGGGGGGGGGGACTCAAAGTGGGATAGGGAGGGAGAGCATGGGAGGATGATTATTTCTAGATAGGGAAGAGGGGTGGGAGGGAAAGGGAGGGGGAAGGGGAATAGCAAGGATGGAGGAATGTGATGGTCATCATTATACAAAATATATGTAAGAAGATTTGAAGTTCGTGTCAGCATACCTTATATACAAAAAGAGATATGAAAAGGTGAGATATATATGTGTATTAATAATTGTAATGTAAAAAAGTACATGTATAATAGCATAATTTGGCGTGAACGAACTTTATATACAGAGTTATGAACACTTTTGCTGTAAATGGGTAATAATGAGTGTAACACATTCAACTATTGTCATGTATGTAAAAAAATAAATTTAAAAAAAAAGAACTTGGAAATCCATTGCTTGAAAATTTTTTAAAGTGAAAAACTTAAGGCCTTATAAAATATTCCATTTATTTTATGTACAACTGTTATAGCTTTTATGTAATATTCTTAGCTGATATATGTTCTTAGAAATGTCCACACATTGATATTAGTTCTGGTATGTGAATCTTTTCAGAAAAAAAATTAATTTCCATTATGTTAAGAAACAAGACAAAGATGTTGTCACTGTTGTTAATAATATTCAACACTATATCAAAACCTCTAGCCAAGACAAGGAAAGTAAGGAGAATAAAAAAATGACAAGAAAATACAAAATTGCCCTTAAAATAAGAAAATATTCATAAAAGTTTTACATTAATCTGTTATTTGAGCTCATAAGAAAATTCAACAGTTGCTTATAAAAAGATCAACAATCATTAATTCAGTATAAATCAGTAATAAATGCATAGAAAATGCAGTTGACTGGGGATTATGTTTACAATACTCACAAACTATTAATAGACCTTAGGATCTATTTGCTTTGTCTGCAAAGTTGAGATCTATTCTTTTTTTCTAACAGAAGTCTGTTGGTGAGCAGATACCTATTTCCCAATAAAAGAACACCATTCCCATCCAGTGCAGGGGTCAATTCCAAAAAGCCTAAGTCAATCACTGATTTTTACCAGATGGAGCCTTGTTTGTCATTAATTTCAGGGTAACCATCGAGATAGAGTGGAAATGTGATGTTCTTCCTCAGATTTATCTGCTCCTAAAGATCATGCCAGTAACTTTTCTACTAGTTTTTTCCATGTTTGTATGTGAATGCCTGTGTGGTAGTCACCCAGTGACAAAGAGAGCAATAAGTCAAAAGACAGAAATGTGAAACATGATTCATCGGAAAGATGGAAAAACCCTGCATCTGTAATGATTACTGAAGCCACTGAATTGACAAAATGTTTAACACAAGTACTCTGTAATTCTTTTTTCTTTTTTTTTCCTATTAGGGATTGAACCCAGGGACGCTTAACCACTGAACCACATCCCCAGCCTTTTATAAAATATTGTGTTAGAGACGTGGTCTTACTGAGTTGCTTAGGGCCTCCCTAAGTTGCTGAGGCTACATTTGAACTCACAATCCTCCTGCCCCAGCCTCCTGAGCCATTGTGATTACAGGTATGTGCCACCATGCTGGGCTGGAATTCTTATTGTATAAAATCACTATACATTATACACTTTAAATCATTTTCATACGTGTTAAGTTAACTGCAGATCTTCACAACAAAGATATACAAAATAAATAAAAGAAATAATAGACTCTGGGATATTATTTGTGAAAAACCGACCCAATCAAGAATTAACATCTAAAAAAAAGTGTGTGTGTGTGTGTGTGTGTGTGTGTAATAGAGAAAGAGAGAGACATAGAAATTGCAAGACAGCCAAAGTCCTCAAAGACTGATAATAAACTCTAAGTTATCTAATATATAAAATCAGCAAAATAATAGGAACAGAGAATTTGTAAAAATTATATACTCATGGAATGTATATGAAAATGAATATGAAAAAATACACAACCCATTGTAAATCAAAGAAATTGAAGGTAACATAATGAGTAGCATTTTTCCATTCATCAAAATGGCAAGAGAAAATAATATCTGATAATATTAAAATCATCTGGATAAAGGTATGGCTAAGCACCATGGAGACTAATGGGAGAATGAATTGATATAGCACATGTGAGGGAAATTTGATTAGATCTAGCTGAAGATGTCCATCCTTCAATCTTGTAATTTATCTTCTGTATAGAAGTCCTAAAGAAACTCTAGCACATGTATACAAGAATATATATGCAATAATACTTGCAGCAGTTTTTATGATAGAAAAAATACTGCTTAAATATCATAAGGAGAAGGTATTAACATTAGTCATTCAATGGTATGGCATCTGGTAGCTGAAATTAATTAAATAAATACATATATAACCTGGATAAATTTTATACCATATAATGTTAAGGGAGAAAACAATGCAATACACTCTATCTAGTATGATGTCCTTATATAAAGTTTAAAAATATGCAAAATAAACATTGTTTTTTGATGCATCATTGTGCAGTAATGATATAAAAAGACAGGAGGGAATGCTAAGCAATAAATAAAGGTCAGGAATTTCCTCTGGATCATATGGGGAGCCTCCAACTTTTCAAAATCTTTTGAAAACTTCAACTTTTAAACTCTTTTGAAATTCAGTATTTTGAAATTAACATTTTTAAAGTGAGTACTTGGTTTTCTGAGGAACCATGCGCACACACATCAAATATTTAAAAATATAAAAACCACTCCTTTCATGGATTTACCTAGAATTATTTATTATTAATGACAAATTCATTCATCCAGATGCTTAGATGACAATCCTTGGAAAAATCTCTAGTTCCTCTTTATATTTCACACCTTACATCCAACCAATCAGCCTTTATTTATTTGTTTGTTTTTGGAAAGGAATAGGATTTATTCAAATGTGAAGAATAGAAACAGAACTCTTGCAGGTGAAAGAGGGACCCAATAGCAAGTTACCCTCATAGACCAATTTTGATGATTCTAATATCAAGATGCAGTATGTGCAGAGTTGAGTCATTAATTTTACATCACACCACAATCCTGGTTACAGTTCCCACTGCATCTGGCCTCATAGTAGTTATCTTGCTCACCTTCTTGCTTCTACCTTTGCTCCTTAGTATCAGTTCTCCACTCAGTGGTGAGACTTGTTTCTTGTAAAAGATTAGTTCATCATATCCTTACTCTGCTGAAAGCATTCCGTTGTTTCCTGAATGACTCAGGATAAAAATCTCTCCTCTGATTTCCTCCATGGCCCTTTAACAATCTAAGCACATTTCCCCCTCGCCAGGCCTTGGACTACCCTTCAGGAGCATCTCTCACATGGATTGTTCTCTCCTCTAACCTTTGCTCCTTTGCCACCTTATCAGAGAGGACTTCTTTACCTACAGTAGCCTGCCTTGCCCTTCTCTTCTTTTTCCTTGCAAAAATTTCTCCATGGCATTTCTTATCCCTGACATATTATATAGCAGTTCTGCATTGGTATTTGGGCACTCTTCCCACTAGAATGGAAACTGCTAGGAACAAAGGTTTTGGCTCATTGTTCTGCTGTGCCTTCTGCAACTACAGTGTTACCTGCCACATAGTAGAAGCACAACAAAATTGTTGATGGGCTAAATGTACCAAATATGTACATTTTTAAGTCTAAAACAAACATGATAAAATTTTAGATTTCATAAATTTATATGCTGTTATCATGGAATTTTGCTGTTCTTAGTAATTTAAAATAAGGAAGACCTTTTATTCGAGACCGTACCTACTCTAAAAATGGTCTGAATGTAGAAAAGATAAAATAATTTTTAAAAGGCAAAATGAGACCAGACAGACAAATATTTTCTTTAATCTCATCTGACAAAAATAGATCCACTAGTTCTTTACAAGGAAGCGATTAGAAATTAATATCACCTTATTGTGTGTTATCTAATATCATTATAAAATTTGTTACTATGTGTGTCTGCATAGTAAAATTAATTGTCTTAAATAAATAAAACTTTGTTAAAGAACTGTGACTTTAATTATTCTCAATTAATTCCTTTTCTGTTTTTATGATACTCTGAATTAAAGACATGTAATGCAATCTGCACTCATATCTTTTGACAATTGAAAGAAGCTAAATCACCTAAATCACTTATGCTTCAGTATGCCATGTCCTTTACATGCAAATGGTCTCAAGGTGATAAGAATTTTTTCTTTTTTCTTATTCAACACAATTTATTAAGCCTCTGCTATTTAACAGGTACTCTTGAACAAACAACCTGTGTAGTTATGTTGAAAGACCCCACATTTGGAAGGGCTCACATTTGATTTAATACTCAATAGTTGCTATCACAAAATGCTTAATGAATTTTAAACAAAATGCCTTAGATTTTGATTTTATATTAGGTCCTACAAATTGTACCTAATCCAACTTGAATTCAAAACAGAGTGGTAGGTCTCTGGTGAACTTCCTCTTGATCACAGCATTCCGCTACTTCTCTCTTGAGGCAGGCAGAGAACTGTTAGCATTTATTCATTAACAAATAACTGCATCTTTGTTAAATATTCTAAATATTGAGGATATTGAAGAGAGTAACATAGGCTTAGTCATGAAGCTTATTTTACTGGAGATATAGATATAAAAAATGATTAATCTAAAAACTCAGGATTGTGACAAATCTATGGGGAGAATTAAAACAATATTGTTTTGAATATTTCAGGATAGCTTAGAAGAAGGGACTATTCTCACCATAAAGAGATGATAAATGTGTGAGGTGATAGATATGCTAAATATCCTGATTTGATTATTTCACATGTATACATTTATCAAAATATCACAGTGAACCCCAGCAATCAGCACAATTATTATGTGTCAATTAAAAGCAAACAAAAAATAGGATTACAAGCAATTGGCATCTGCTATAAATTAATCAAGGAAGGATGCCATTTAAAGCAAGATAGAAACTGAAGAGAAGGCCTCTGTTGTAAGATGGTCTGATATCCTGTAATTTCCCTTTTGCTCTTTGTTTATTCACTTTTGCCTTTAGATGAAAAAGGATTCACAGGCCAAAAAAAAAAAAAAAAAAATCAAGAAAATATTTCCCAGTCTAGGAAAAGCACGGATTAATATTCTCTTCCTCACTACTTACAGTTTGGTTTTAGGTTTCGTTCTGGTTCTTGGCTAATGGAAATGATATTCAAAAAAGCCATTGAGAAGGTTAGTATCTCTCTTATAGAAATGCCAGAGGAATCTGTCAGTGATTTATGTGTCTGTAAATTAAATTTGGAATGCTTAGTAAAAATCTAGCCACGATGCTAATTAATTTGAATGAAAATAAGATAGGATTGATTAAAATATTGACTCATCAGCTCTGGGCTACTGTTGTGTTCCACGTGAGGAGAGCCACCTGGAGTCATAAAACGTGTCATCTCTGAGCAGAAATTGACTTGCAGCATATACTTTCCCAAATTGATAGAACTACAAGATACTATAGCTTCGACTCTGTTTCATAGAGTTAAAAAAAAAAAAAAAAAGGGTTGGCTTTGATTGTTAAAAGAAATTCAGACCTCCTGATTTCTGACTAGTAATTTTTTTTTTTTTTTAATCAAGAGAGAATAACCAACTAAAGGTAAAACACTGTGGCACATTGCTCTTGAAAATTAGTGCCCAGAACAAATCAGGATCACCTGAAGGATGAGGACGTTTTCCTAAAATGCTAATTATGTCTCACTAACATACCCTTACCTGTACCACATCCAGACTCTAAAAACCCCTTTATATGCAACCCTTCATGCATACTTCATTCAGGCACAGGATTTTTATTTAGTACTAATGTTTGAAATTTTGGAATGAAAACTAGGCCTCATTAATGGGATCATTTTAGTCTTTCTTATGTTTCCCCTGCATGTTCTAAGTCTTAATACATTATACTCACACATTCAGTTTACTTACATTAACTTGCTCCACAAAAAATTAAGGTAAAGATCCTAATAATTGTTAGCATATGTTGTTCAGTTAATAATAGTTCCCTTCACATGCTTTCAAACAATTGTTCCTCTCTCAATTATTTATAATGCAAATCCACTTTCCTTCATTTATCACACTCGACATTACTGAAAATGAAAAGTAACGCTTGAAAATTTGAATGAACATGAACAGTCAGAAATTCGAAATCCCTGGTCTCTTAGGGAATTTGGAGAAATTGTGCTCCTGGGTTTCTAACTACAGTTCATGTCAAGGCATGTTCTTATCTACTTGGGAATTCATTGTCCCTGTTCTGTCTTCTTTTTCTGTGCTGGGGGGATTGAACCCAGGGATCTGCACAGCTAAGCACACATTGAACCACTTGGGAGATAACCCAGGTCTGGGGGCTATACTTTTGTTAAGGATGATCCCTAGAGAGAAAGTTATTTTCTCAAATTCATTCACTTTCTAATGAAATCAATGGATTTCTTTGGCTACAGAGGGAGGAATACAAAAGACACGCCCCACTATTGTGAACTCCAGGAGACACCAGCATGATTTTCAGGCTATGGTTTAGAAAGTCCCAGGGTTCCAGAAAGAACCCCTGGGTGGCAGGGTACTCATGTGGTGGTGATGGCAAGGAACATAGCAGAAACTGGAAGAGAGCCCCTGGGAAAACACCCAGCTCCTTCCATCAGAGGGACTCTCCATATTTTTTGTATATGGGATTCAAAGAGAATTTTTTAATTGATAATCACTAATAGGGTAAACTGCCTCCCTTTTAATGAAGATTTGTATTGCTATCCTGAGAAACAGAAATTAAGTTTAAACCAGTTTAAGAAACACATACAGAAAAAAATAAAAGAAGAAAGGAATTGATGGAAGGAGAGACCTAAGAGAAAAATTCATTAAAAGTATAAAGAGTTTTCTCTCCCAAACACATAAGGAGAATCTGGTAGCCGTGGAGTAAGCCAGGCAAAGGTCAGAGATTGGCGAACTCCCCCAGGGTACCTGTATTTCTTTCCCTCTAATTCCATAATCCAGCCTCAACTACCAAAAACTTAGTTATAAGACTTTTGAGAATGAATTAAAATATTATATTTTAAAAGTCCCTAAAGAATTTGACAGTCTTAAGAGACCTTTAAGTTCTTCTATGAAAAACTGACAACATCGCATCTATTCAATTCCTAGTATTTTAATACAAATGTATTAATTTAATAAATTCATAATAAAGTCCTTTTAAGCATTATTACTTTCACAATTAAAGAGATGAAAAAAATAGGACATTTTCAACTCACAGTGGCAAGACAAACTGTTCATAGCACCACTTTTAAGTTTAGTTATTTTCATCAGCTCTGCTATGATTGCTCTTCTCTTATTTCTTAAAAACCTCTCTATTTTACATAGTGAAAGTTTAATAAACCAGTGATTACTATCAAAGGAACCTGGAAATATCCTGTTGCATTACATTACAACAAAGTATACCACAACACATTTGAGATAGAAATATCACTCCCCATTAACTCCAGCTTGTAGCTATGTATGATAACTTGGTGAACACTATAGGTTGTATTTCAGCATCATAAAGCCAGTGCACGTATAAGCGTGCACACACACACACACACACACACACACACACAATACACACACAGCATGCATTCCATCTAATTTAACTGCTCTTACTGACCTGTGACATGTTCTAGCTGGTGTAATACTAGATCAGAAGCCATCTCATCTCCATGCTGGATAAAGATTCAATTATTGAGTCTGTTACACTTGACATTATAGAACTTGGCTGAGAGATTTTTGTGGGAAATTGCTTTGTGGAAACTCCCTTGAAATCCACAGTGAAACTTGAACTTGGAAAATAGTTTTCTCCTATGTGTTTGCAAAGCCTTAGGTAAATAAATGCAGTTTAATTGGTTGTTAAGTTAAATTTAACCAGATTCCCAATAACATAGAAATATGGCCTTTTCTAAGGAGATTTTTATTATAACTACATTCCACTGTACTTGTTGGGTTAAGGAAATAAGTTGGATTTTTTAAATCAATCTTTAAAAAAAACAAATCCAATATATATATATATATATCCTTAGAATGTGCAAACTCTTTGTAGTTTTTTTTTTTTGTAAAGAATAAATAAATTTAGTATTAACTAAGTTCACAGTGCAGGTTAACACATGATCTATATCTAGCATTACAAAATATAGTTCTTCTAATAGTTTCCCATTACTCTTCCCTACTAAAGAAATGAACCAAATATCTGGCAGAGATACTAACAGAGAGACTTTAAAAGGCCATTGCTTTGTCATATCTCTTAGATGATGGCTTCTCTGCAGAGATACTTTCTCTATGCTAGACAAAGAGCTCAAATGATAAGTCCTTGCCTTATGTAGATAGGTAATTTGGCTTACCTTATACATACCCTTATGTTTAATGATGCTTTATATGCCATGTTAGAACATAGAGATTTTATACTTTAAATATTACACAGTGCATAGATTAACTTTTATTCTCTATATCTTTTTAAATAGTTATTTAACCAATGGTTTTCTTATCAGAGCTCCAGAGCCAAATTTTGAAGTTATGACAAACTCATCCTTGATTTTTATAGTAGGAAACTGTGAGTCATTTTATTTGCTTCCCTTTCATCCTCACTCTCTTCCAAATTATGATTCTTTTCTACATTACTTTTGAAAATTTTTTTTTAAATGTGCACCTCTCCTTAATGAGATCACCGTATTTATTTCCCACCTGTATCAGTACGTAGCTGCCTAACTAGTGCATGTACCTCCAGTCTTGTCTTCTCACTCCCCTCTCCAATCAATTTCAATATTTTTCCTGTATTCCTACCCAGGTTATAGTTCTAAAAGGAAGATCTGATCTCAATATTCTCTACTTGAAATGTTGCGTAGTTTGCAAATATCTCAAGAATAAATCCCAGACTTCTTGGCATGATATTTCATGTCTTTTAAATTCTGGCCTGTAGTTATCTTTTATTTTTATGCCTTATAATTCTAATTCAAACCTCTTACAATTTGCTGTTTCAAACTATTCACCATAGTCTGAACATGGACTTTCATGCCTCTAAACCTGGGCTGGTGTCATTTCCACATCTGGAAGATACATACCTCTCTTTATATACATTATCCTAAATATAGTCTCTCTCTCTCTCTCTCTCTATATATATATATATATACACACACACACACACACACACACACACACACACACATACATATAACATTTTAACAGAGCAGTGTGAAACTATTTAATTGAAATATATTCCCCCTCTAAATTGAAAATTCCTTAATGGGCACACTGTTGGATTTATTACATAATATAATAATTGACATCCAACACTTATCAGCTATATTTGTATATTATTATTATTCAATTATTTTTCCCACAAACTGTGAGATCAGTGAGGTCAGAGAATTTTCCATTTTGCTTGCTCTATGTCCTTACCACATACTTGCACTGACTGCGACATTATAGATGTTTAAAACATGTATGATGAATAAACAATGATTGAATTCCCCAATTCCTAAATTCTAAAGAATATAATACCAAACATTAAAATCATACTATGACCATTTTTTTTCCTTTTAATGCAATAAATAATGGGCAAAGACATTTTACAGAGTCCCTTTGTTGTTTCACACACTTTTGTGATTTCTCATTGATACTGATAAAATACAGAGCCGCTAATCATATAATTAATATAAATAACAGTAAGTTCACAGTCAGCAGAGAAAATATGTTTTAGTGTTCAAAAAAACTCCTCTCAAAGTTTCAAGATTCAGAGATATTAGGATCCCTTCTTCAAAGTCCCAGAATGTTCATGTTCTAATGATGGCTTTTGTCTGCAGGTCTTAAGATGACATTTCCTTCCTGTGAGAGAGATTAGCCATTTTTATACAGCAAGTACCCAACTGCTTTTTCTCTTTCATAATAAGAAGAACCTAAATTGCATTGAAATAAAAGACTGAATACAATGTTCTTGTAGATGTAAAGCATTTTTGTAGATGGGGGGACATAAATGCTTGTACCATTTGTCTTGGCTAGAAATCTCTGGAGTCCCACTTGCTGGGAAAGATAAACATTATCCCTGGTCTTTTAAAGGCATAGAGGAAATGATTGTTCTGCACTTCTCAGCACTCTGTCCAATTATGGCCTGGGATTCAATGTGTCTTTTATAATTTGAGGTAATACATTAACAGAAACAAGCAAAATAAAAATTGAAACAAGTTTAACCTCTGAAGTCTAGGTAAATATTTAACCTTTGATTTTCAATCTAAAGATGGCTATTTTTGAACATTTATATATATAATACTTGTCATAATAAAGTAGCAATCAAGTGAGTGAATGAATCAATTCTCTGATGGTTACAAAAACAGTGAGTGCATTCAAAGCCTCTGTTATCTAAAGCTAAACTTTCCCACTTCTCTTGCCACAGCTCTTCCTTTGCTAACACTGGTGTCTCTTTCTGGAATGCCTTTTCCCCCAATTTCTATCCATCATAAATGTTTCTATCCTTCTGACCGTATGTGAAAGTCAGTCAGACGAAGTGACAAAGGCTCATGTTCCAGACAGGCAGCTCTAGTTTCAAATACCTGCTCAGCCTCTTTCAAACCATATGAGGCTGAGTAATAATTTTCTAAACATCACATTCTCGTCTATAAAATACAGGTAATAATTGTGTTAATCCAATAGGTTTGTTTTGAAGATTAAAATAAATAACATTCCAAAAATGCTTGTGACATTGTAGGTTTTCAATATGTATTAGAGTAAATGTTTCTTGGGTGACATTTACATCATGGCACTTTGCTTGTGCACCACATCCCCACAAGCAGAGTAAAGTAGTTCCCAAACTGGTTTGTATCTTAGAATCAAGTGACAGTCCCTCAGAGACTCCATTGCCATATCACAGAACAAGTCACAGTCTCTGGAGTGGGGTTGGGTTGAGTGAAACAGGGCACTTGTGATTTTTGAAGTTCCCCCAGGTGATTCCAATGTGCAGAGGAATTTGTTTGTTTGTTTGTTTTTTAATATTTTTTAGCTGTAGATGGACGCAATACCTTTATTTTATGTATTTATTTTTATGTGGTGCTAAGGATTGAACCCAGTGCCTCACACCCACGAGGCAAGCAGTAGAGATACAATAATATCTCTCCAAACTGCTTGATCATAAAAATCACCTGAAAAGTCTATTAAGTAATTAAGTAATTTTAAAAGCCTTATACCACACCTAAATGTGTCTGTGTGCCTCTCTCTCTCTCTCTCTCTCTCTCTCTCTCTCTCACACACACACACACACACACACACACATAGTATATATCTCCAAGACATAGGAATATGAGTCTGAATTTTTAAAGCATCATAAGTAAATCTTATGATCAGGTAGAGTTGGAAACACACTATTAGCAGATTGGCTGTAGTTCTATATTGGATTCTCTTAATTTAATTAAGCTCTTCTTCAGTGCAGAGATAGTGTCTCTTTCAACTTTGTATTTTCTAATATTCTGCCTGCACATAATGGGCATGCAATAAATGTTTGGAGTTAAAAGTAAGTATTTAAGTCCATGCTGTACTTGATACATATCTAATTTGTATTAAGAAGTTGAGGAGAATATTAATATTTAAAATGCAAATAGGTGAACATAACCTGATATCTAAAAAGTGTTGGTGTTTGTCTCAGCTTTGATACTGCTGAACTTCAGAACCTTGTAAAGCCAATTAGGTTTTCTGGACCTCAGTTTCTGTGTATTTCCAGTGGTATACAAATGCAGACAGACTAAATGGGTTCTCTAAAGCTTATGTATATTGAATGCCAGGCTAGGTACAAATTTTATTAAATATGTATGAGAAGAAAGTGAAGCTCTATTTTCTCATTTTAAAGTGTCTCTACTAATTATTCTTCCCTGAAAAAAAAATCATAACTTTTCTGTAGCTCTGTAGAACCTGCTGATGAAATGTGCTCAGAGCCTGGATGCCATTGCCCTTCCTACAGGGGCAGCAGCCTCCACCACTGTGCTCTGTCATCCACACATACGTCCACGCTTATTTTTATTCAGGGGCTTCTCTCTCACTGTCTGGTTTGTGAATTATGTGTCTGCTTCCTGTTTTCTGCCAGAATGCTCACTCCTTACCAGTCAGTCATTTTTCATCAGTAGAGATACAAAATCATCACACTCATTGGTAATCCTCCCACCACACCAAATGAAAAACATACTTATTTCTGTTGCTGTATTTAACTCCATCCTTTATCACTTTTCAGCAAATCTGGCTTGAAGATTAAAGTGATCAGATAAGGAGAACTGATACAGGTTGGTTAATCTCTGGTCTTTCTACTCACCGAGTATAACAAAGTCAGTGTGCATAAAAAAAAAAGAAAAGAGATTTAGTAACTATTAGCTGTGGATTTATTTTTCATGAGTTAAATGGTAGAAAATAATTGATATTGAAATGCACTTATATAACTATAGCATCATATATGTAGAGGACTATAATGTGTACTTTTAAGTATAATTTTTATGGTCAATTGATATAACTAAAATCATTGTTTCATTATTTTCAGAAAGAATGCCAATGTTATTTAATTTATTGATGATTAGGATAAAAAGGATAATAATAATAATAATAATGATAAACATATAAGTAAAACCTGATATCAAAATATGTTTAAAATAAAATATTATTTACAGTACTGGGCATTAAATTCAAGGTCTTTCACAAACTAGGCAAGTGCTCTACCACTAAGCTATATCCTGAGCCGTTTTAATTTTTATTTTTAAAAAGGTCCTGCTAAAGTGCCCAGGGTGGTCTTGAATTTGCAATCCATTTGCATCAGCCTCCCAAGTAGCTGGGACTGCAAGCATGCAGCACCATACCCAGATGGTATATGTCTGAAATAAAAATGTACTTTTCTTTTCAGTACTGTATTTTGAAAAAGTTATCCAGAAAGGAATTAAAATTTTATAACTAGTCTAAACTGGTTATTGTATGAATACTCATTTCATTTTAGCAATTGATGGTCTAAATGTTAGAAACAGGTTAAATGTCTATGATGATTCTGTAGGTCATTCAACTACCCACAATGAAAATGTATCATTTAGGCTAACAGAAGAGAAGGAAATATCTTACAGTAGTTCTAATTCTGCATCTGAGTGAAAGCAGCAGAGAGATTTTTCAGTAAAACACTACAATCTGATATTTGACCCAAGTTTTAATAAATCAATAAATCTCTGTTGAAAGCTGTTAGATATTGTAGAAGATAAAATGGAAGATGAAGGTTAACAAAGACTAACTCGTTCCAGTCTTAAAACACAGGTTGAGGAGTAATGGCAGTGAAGAAACAGAGATAACTGGTACAGTACGTGATCCTGAGAAGATGACAGAAACAAGCCCAACTGGATTCACTTCAGACATCCATGTGAGTGCTGTTCCTCGGGGCAATTACATTGAACAGCCAATATTTTCAGTCTTTGCTATTGCTTAAAACAATTTTGAAACATTTTTCTGGTAAAGATGTGTATCTTCCATATGATGACAAGGTTATCTGTTTGTGTTGAGTCCTAATATTTTATGTTTTATAAAATACAGTTAGCAATATATATGTATAGAGCAATATTATATATTTACCTATAATATTTACATATATTTATAGCAAAGTGGCTATGAAAAAAATACCTGGCTTTAAATCCCAACACTACCAATTTGTGCATATGAGTCTTTTAATAAGTTATTTAGCCCTTCCTTTTAACTCTATACACAATTCTCAGGGATGTTTTGAGAATTTATATTTGGACATGTGGCTAGAATCAATGTGCACATATGGAATGTTAAATAAATGTTTACTCTTATTATAGTTAATAAATAGACCATAATTCTCTTCATATTTTTGGTAAAGAGATTTCTCTGAAGTTATTTTACTATAATCTTTGTAAATAATACCTTTAAACATAAGTATATTTTTTAAAACAGCAAATCAAATTTATTAGAAGTAAAATTAATATCATAGTGTCAGCAAAATTTTAACATGATAATGTCAGCATGGTGAGTAGTAACTATTGACTTCTAATTCTTACAGATTTGTATAGAATCACTTTGGAATCACTTCTAAATTATTATACAAATTTAAGAGAAAATATTTACGTGATATTTAGTCTTCCTACATAATACCTGGCCTGTCTCTCCACTTTCAAGCCTTCTTTTAATATTGCTCTATTGACATTTTATAGATTACTGCATATTGTTATTCACACATATTTCACAAGTTTTGCTGCAATTCATTATGAATAAAATCATTGTTCCAACATATATTTCTAACATGGCATTGCTGATGTATCAGGTTGTTTCCTCCCAAAGCAAGTACTGAAGCAAGGAATCATGCACAAGTAATTTATTAAGGGAGAGTTCCCAGGGAAAACCAGGGAAGAAAGACTCCAAGCCAAACAAAGTCACAATCTTAGACTAAGCCATGCAAATAGTAGCGTCTAACCAATCTCACAAAGAACTGTGAAATGTAAGCTAAGACTCATGGAAAAGAAGCTAGGCCTTTCATACCTTCATATGTCAGTCAGTGGTAAGTGGATAGATCCAGGAAATATACATTTCCTGACACTCTCTCTGTTTATTAAGACAACATAAGCACCAGTAACCTAAGGACAGTTATAAAAAAAACAAACGTCACAAATTCAGGTGATTAGAGGCTAACGCACTCTAAAGCCTTGGCATAAAAGAATAATTTTAAAAATAAAATAAGATGTAAAAATAAAGATTTGAGGGGCTCTTGGCAGAGTACCAATATTATTCACTTTATTCTTAGCTTTGCACTTCTCAAATCTACTCCTATCATACATTGAGCCCACTTCATCCTGGAGCACATCATTTCAAAATGGTGACTGTTTACAATTTCTAAAGAAAAAAGCCTAGAAAAAAAATCCAGATCTGAATTTCACCAAGAAGATTAAATTCAAATTACCACCTGATAAAGTTTAAAACAATGCAATTCTTTTTAAAGACTCACCACTTCTAATAAACGAGAGAGAGAGAGAGAGAGAGAGAGAGAGATATCAATGGGGACATGATTTCTATTACTATCCTGAATCTTTGAGGTCTTTCATGGTGACAAATACTTCTACAATTGCCCCAAAGAAATGCCATGTTCGATAGGTTCAATATTCTACCCATAAGAGCTGGCAGGAATGAAAAGTTTCAGTGATTTCCACTTATCCTTCCTACCATAATAACCTTCACTTCAATGCAGGGATTCTTCCAGAGGATATATATGTCCATTCCTTTTAATATCCAGGAAGTAAAGAAATAACCACAGCTGAGTCCGAAAACATATTGGAGATTGGGTGTTTCAAATTTAATATATAACATATAACTCCATTATCTATTATAAACCCCACATTGGCATTTTGAATCCCTAGGAATTTGTGTCAGTTGCCCAAAAGTTAGATATTTTTCTTTCCCCAATGCAGAATTATCCACTAGCTGCCTTAACATCTCTTTTGAAAAGTATGGGGCACCTGGTATTGCAGGGAACCTAATATTCTTCATCAATTGGTAGGCTCTAGGTCTGTGAACTGACTAGGTTAAGAATTAGGGGAGAAGATATGAGTTCCCATTGTGGTAACTCAAATCATTAATTTGTCCCTCAACTTGGAATTTTGTTGTTGTTGTTATATGGGTAAAATAATGTTTTAGTAAACTACATATTTACTTCAATTTTAGGAACATAAGATTGATTATTCCTGGTAAAGATCTCTGTGGGTCAAAACTTTAACCTCTAATATCCATTACAGTCAATATGCCTACTTAGTCTCTGTCAAGTAAATGTTGCATTATCTTCAAGGAAAGTCCAAATCAATCATGGCTTCTTCCAACATTGCATCTAGCCTTTAAAGGACAACCCCAGGTTTCAAGGAGGAGGGCCTTTCCTCCAGTTACATAATATTTCAATGACTTAGCGAAGGAAAAGCCCTTTGGGCCGTCTCAGAAAAAGCAATGTGCAAAGGTGTCATGCATGAAAAATCCATTCCAACTTGCCAATTTTCCTAAGCCTTTGGATTCTTTTCTCTGAATTATACCAACAATGTTCTTGCATCTCAATCTCATTAAGTTTCCTTCCACTTGGGGCTGCAGCCCAGTGGCAGAGTACTTGCCTAGCACTTGTGAAACACTGGGTTTGATCCTTAGCACCACATAGAAATAAACAAACAAAATAAAGGCATGCAGTCCATATACAACTACAAAAATAAATAAATGGATAGGTAGATCGATAAATAAATAAATGAATAAATAGATGTTTCCTCCCACTGAATCTAAGCTTTATCCAAACAACCAGGAAAATGCCAGAGCTCCTTTCACCTGCCAAACAAATACATTAAATTCAAATTGTCTGGTAGGAGGACCCATGATGATAAAATTAGTTTCATCCATTCATACACATTTTGAAGTTTTGGATTACAAGCTATTTTCTTCCTTCTCACTTTGTACATATTTTCTTGGAGCATGCTGAGAACTGGCATTAGTTATTAGATGCTTGGGATGAATTTTGAGAAGAGGCATCTTCTTCTAAGACAATTCCACCAGGAAGGTGCTTAAAGAATTTTTCATTAGAAATGGCTGATCTCCTCAAAGACAGGAAGAAGGGCTGATTACACAAGCAAAGAATGTTCATAGTCACTCTGTTGTTCAATATTCATAGCTTCATATAAGTCTTCCCAAATATATCTATTCTACTCCTTCCCAATCACTCTTAACTTTTGCAAGAGAAATTTGAGGAGGCTGTGAATTCACCCTCTGTCATCAATACAATTAAATTTTGTTTCTGCTTTTTCAGAGATATCATCATAGAAGTTGAATAAACAAAGAGATAATGTTAGATTTACTCTAAAATTCACCAGATTCTTCTAATGTTATTTGACTGAGAATCCCATCCCTTGAAAGTTTAAAGACTTTCAAGAGACATTTTCTTTCTGAAGTGCTTCAGTGAACTGAGGAGCAACCATCTTATTCCATAGTGTATTTTGTCAACACTGTAGCCATGAGAGTTAAACAGAGTAGTCCCTCAGTTGTCCAAATGCTTTTTCACTGGGCACTTGAAAAACTGGTAAGTTTGCGAATCACATGCTATTTCAAACCATACCTTGATGAATATGGATCCCATTTCCTTCTAGCAGGATCCCAGCACTACATTCAAGGTTAATTTCAAGAAAAAAATCTGAACTAATCCCCAAAGACAATATAACTGTTCAAAAATACAGACACATACCAGTACAAAATATTTGCAATGCATTTAACTATAAATGATTAAATATAGAGTAGAAAAAAAGATTTTCTATAATTTATAAGAGAAAGATCAACTATGAAAAAGACAATAAGCAAAGGCATATTTACTGTAATTGCATACAGGGAAGTGTCCAAAAAATATAATAACCCCATTTACATAAGCACTTAATTTTTAAGTAGTGATTCTTTTGATTTCTATCTTTTATCTTAAAATGTAATTTGTTGATATTAATATATTAATAATACTTCTTTGGGTTAGTATATTCTCAGGACCTTTTTTGCCATCTTTCTGTATCTAAATTGTTGAGTCTAAATTGTGTATAGCAGACTTTTTTTTAATGTAATCTGAGAATCAACTTTTGCAGGTGATTATGTTCCATTTCTATTTATTTTAATTATTGACTTATTTGGAACATTTTTTACCTTGTTATTTTGTACTTACTATTTGTCCTGACTTTGTGGCTTCTCTTTTCCTTTGATGCCCACGTTGATAGCAAAATGTTTCTCTTCTTATTTCATTTCTGTCTCATATTCTCTCAGATTTGTAGACCTTATTTGTGTTTTTTCTAATAATTATTCTGAAATTTTAAAAATTGAAATGAAAAAGTAAAATTTTCTTTTACTTTCCTTTCCAGCAACAACAGAGATTGTACAACATTTAATCAATTCTGTCCTATATCTCATGCCACTGTTGTGAAAGATTTTATAACTAATTTGTTTATTTACTCCAAAATGTAGCCATTATAGTTTTATGTGTTCAATATAAATATGTGCACTATACTTATTTTTATTTATTTATACGTATAGCAAGCAACGTTATTTTTTCCTCCCTTCAATACTGCATCTCATATTCTCTGATAATTTTTATTTTTTCTGAAGTATTATTTTTTCTAAGCTCCTTGAATGCAGTTGGTAATAAACTCTTTGTTGTTGTTGTTGTTGTTATTCACCCTCACTCTTCGAATAGGGCAAAAAATGTCAGATTATTTTTTTCTCAGCACTTTGAAAGTATCTCTCCACTCTCTTCACGCTTCTATTGTTAAGATATTCACTATCAGCTTTATTCATATGTACTTTCATTTTTCTGTGGCTTTTTAAAGACTTCTTTATCTTTGGTACTCTGTTAGGAAACTATGATGCATTTAGTTATTGATTTCATCTTCATTTTATCTGCTCAAGATCCATTTATCCTTGAAGACAAGGATTCACACCTTTCATCAATTACGGAAAATCTTAGGTTTTATCTGTTTAAATAGTTCCTCTTGTCTCCATTCTCCTCTTTTGAAAGTCCTGTTAAGCATGTATTTGATTTTATTTTTCATTATAAGTTCCTTTAATTCCTTGTATCATATAAGCTTATCTCTCATATTTTCTGCATTCAGTTCTCATTCACTGTGGCTAACTTCTTAGTGCATTTCAATTTTGACAGTGAATTTATATTTAGAGGACTTTGTGGACTTTTCACATGACCTGGGAGAAGGGCATATTCATCTGCACAGGATTTACATTGTCCTTCCCACATAATCTGGCAGCTCAAGTCATGCTGTTGACTTGATCCTTCCTTTCTGTTTCATTTTACTTGACTTTTGCTGTGCATGCTACAATTTACTTGTGTATCAACTTAAGTTCACCTCCCAGCTTGTACTTCCCCAACTCTCATGAGTAGTGTAAATTTGAACTCCAAGCCAATATGGTCACACATTCTCAGTGGAAACATTTTTGTTTGTTTATCTACCGGAAGTCCAAGCCAAAACAAATATGTATATCTTCTACTTTTATTCACAAGAAGTTTTTTTTCTGTGTCATTTGTTTTGTTTTACTTTTTTTCTCCGTTTCTCTTTCACTAATATTTAGCCCTTTTGATTTTCAAATTTCTTCAGGAGCTTCATTTCCAACCTAGCCCCATCTCCTTGACTGAGCCAAAGCCTGGTCTCCTGGGAAAGCTTCCTCTTTTTCTGAAACAATTCTTCAGAGGAATCTTGAATTTTTGTTCTATTTCTCAATCAGCTTTCTAATGCTTTGCTTTTTACCCTGAAGAATTCCCTTACCATTATAGTGAACACATTAAAAAAATGATTTATTATATTTTGTCCTCATGGAAATGTACTTGTGCTGTGGCTCTTCAGGGCATGTACTCCACATTATTGTCAGAAATAGAAACTGTGAAAATTTGAACTTCATTTCTGGTTCGAGAGTTCCTTAGAGAGTTATCTTTGATTTTCAAAAAGTTGTTAGTTCTATTATTTAAGTTTGAGTTTTGTTTTAAAATTTACCTGAAATTTCCCCATTTGGGGAATTTATTGGGGTTTCTTTTGTGGCTTATTCATCATGTCGGTAGTAAATGTTTTACAGAAAATGAAAAGCATAAAATATTACTAGAGGAAATAATGTATATTTTCATCTTTGTAAATAAAAGTATTAAATAGGATATTCTAGATCCTCATTCATTTTTATATCTAATTATTTATCAGAAATTGAATGTGGTTACCAATTACATGTCTGAACCTATAGTTTTTACTTCCTCCCTCTTTTCTCTGGCAGTTTCTGCTCTGCATCTCTTAGGGTTGCTTTACTTGCTCCTTAGAGTTTGGATCTGCATATTTTGATTGTGCCCAGATACTTTGTCTTTCCTTTGTCTTTCTAAAATTCTAATTTGTTATATATGACAGCAGCATGCATTACAATTCATATTACACATAAAAAGCACAATTTTCATATCTTTGGTTGCATATAAAGTATTTCACACCAATTTGTGTCTTCATACATGTACTTAGGGTAACGATATCCATCTTATTCCACCATCTTTTTTACCCCCATGATCCTTCCCTTCCCTTCCCACCCCTTTGTCCTATCTAGAGTTCATCTAATCAGCCTCCTTATATCAGAGAAAACATTCAGAATTTGGTTTTTGGGATTGGCTAACTTCACTTAGCATTATTTTCTCCAACTGCATCCATCTACCAGCAAATGCCATGATTTTATTCTCTTTTAATGTTGAATAATATTCCATTGTGTATATATACCACATTTTCATTATCCATTCATCTACTGAAGGGCATCTAGGTTGGTTCCACAGTTTAGCTATTGTGAATTGTGTTACCATAGACATGAATGTGGCTGTGTTCCTGTAGTAAGCTGTTTTTTAAAGTCTTTTGCGTATAGACGGAGGAGTGGGAGGGCCAGGTCAAATGGTGGTTCCATTCCCAGTTTTCCAAGAATTCTCCATACTGCTTTCCATATTGGCTGCATCAATTTGCAGTCCCACCACATCCTCACCAACACATATTATTGTTTGTGTTCTTAATAGCTGCCACTCGGACTGGAGTAAGATGAAATCTTAGGGTAGTTTTGATTTGCATTTGAAGATCTCTAATTGCTAGAGATCTTCAACATTTTTTTTATATATTTGTTGATTGATTGAATATCATCTTCTGAGAGGTGTCTGTTCAGTTCCTTGGCCCATTTATTGATTGGGTTATTTGTTTTTTAGTGTTAAGCTTTTTGAGTTCTTTATATACCCTAGAGATTAGTGCTCTATCTGATGTGCAAGTGGTACAAATTTGCTCCCAAGATGTAGGCTCTCTATTCACCTCTCTGATTGTTTCTTTTGCCAAGAAGAAGCTTTTTAGTGTGAATATCTCCCATTTATTGATTCTTTTTTTCTTCTTTTTTCTTTATTTCTTACATACATGACAATAGCAGAGTGCATTACATTCATAATTATCCATTCACAGCACAATTTTTTGTAACTCTGTATATAAAGTATGTTCACACCAAATTATGCCATTATACATGAGTTCTCTTATTTTTTTGCATACAATTCTTAATACACCTTTATACAACTATTTATCATATCTCTGTTTGTATATAAGATATGTTGACATCAAATTCACATCTTTATACATGTATTTTGTATTATGATGACCCTCTCCTTTCACCATCCTAGCTATTCCCCTTCTTCTCTTGATTTTAATTCTTGCAGCAAAAGACTCTTACTAAGGAAGTTGAGGCCTACTTTTTCTTCTAATAGGTATAGTGTCTCTGGTTTAATTCCTAAGTCTTTGATCCACTTTGAGTTGAATTTTGTGCATGGTGAGAGATAAGGGTTTAATTTCATTTTGTTGCATATGGATTTCCAGTTTTCCCAGCACCATTTGTTGAAGAGGCTCTTTTCTCCAATGTGTGTGTTTTGGCACCTTTGTCCAATATAAGATAACTATAATTATGTGGAATAGTCTCTGTGTCCTCTATTCTGTACTATTGGCCTACCAGTCTATTGTGGTGCCAGTACCATCCTGATTTTGTTAACATTGCTCTGTAGTATAGTTTAAGGTGTGACATAGTGATGCCACCTGCTTCACTCTTTTTACTAAGGATTGCTGTAGCTATTTGGGTCTCTTATTTTTCCAGATGAATTTCATGACTGCTTTTACTATTTCTATGAGGAATATCATTGGAATTTTGATTTGTTTGGAATTGTATGTCAGTGGATATTATTAGTGCTACCCTTTTATTTAGTAGTTGTTTGCCAAATGTATCTTCATCCATCCAGTTATTGTTTACTTTTTGCTATTTTTTTTTTGCATAGAGTGGATATTTATATATTTTGGAGTGGTCTAATTTTAATCATTATGTTTTCACAATGAGTTCAAGTTTTGTTTCTTTTATTGTTGCACAGGAAATATTTAAGGATATAAACATCCCTGTATTTGTGCTATTTCTTTTGGATTTTCTGTTTACTTTTAATTGTGTGTGTTTCCTTAATGGGTATTTTGCTTGCTCAAGTTCTATAGTTATTTAGAAGTCAATCTCTTTTATACTTCTACTCATTATTTAAAAAGATTTTAAGATTTTAACTCATTATTTAAGATTTTAAAATTATGCTGCATTGTGTACCTCTACAATGTTCTACATCAGTACAGAAGGGTCATCTATTGATTTCCCTCATGAAAGATGAAAAATGAGCATGATCTACTTTGTCTACCTACCAACTCCACCCCAGTCGTTGGTTTTAATAAAGGATAATATGGATTCGTATGTCCAATATGGTATTGACACATGCTATGTATCTTTCATTTAAATAATTAGTTTTTGTATTTCCATACATACTATATCTATTGATTAAATAAAACAATGTTCAAATAGTTTCAGTGCTTACTATCTCTTTTTATACCATAATTTTCTTGTTTTTATGACCTGTATTTTAACAGATCATAAACAGAGATTTTTTTCTTCCAAATTCAATGTGTGCATTATATTTTCTGAGAATTTGCACCTGAGAAAATAACTTTCTGTTTCTAAAGTATATGACCAATAGTTGGCAGGGAATAGGGTTTTTAGATGGTAACATTTTTCCTCAGAAAAACAATTCTGTTTTTTTCCCCCAGACAGTTAGTCATGCAGGAACAATTCTCACATCAACATTTAAATAATGTTGATTATTAGGACAAAAAAATAGGTCAACGATCTGATTGTCTTTGGATAAACAGTGAAGGTAGTAGAAGCTAACATATTTCAACCAGGGTCTTTCCTTTTCTTCTCCTGTGTTATCTTCTGAAAAAGAAGCAAGCCTTTACGTGATGTGGCTTATCATTTGCCTGTCTGCCCACATCAGAGAGGAGGCATGGCTCCACAGAGGCCAGCCTACATCAATTAGGAGCCGTCCTCCATGTTGTCATCTTGGCTTGATTTGGACTGCCCGTGCCAGGAGTAAATCCTGTAGCCTCTAATTCTATGAGTTGAGCCCAAAACAATATTTTAAAGAAGAGAAAAGCAATCCAGGTGGCATGCCCTCTGAAGTACACCTTGCTTCCATCATTCACTTCTGTAGGTGATGAAATCCAGAAATCCCTAGACTTTCATATTTATTTATACTTCTGAATTCCACCTTTTCTCTTCATAAGAAAAGTTGTGTGGCCCAGACTCTTGAGTATTGATTGGTACCACCAGCACAAAACAAAAACTTCTTGACAGAGAGCAGCTCACATAGATCCATGGAATAATTCCTCTCGGTGGCCCTGCTTTGAATTTTACAGAACTGCTCTTTGGTTTTCATGTGCCTTGGTGAGGGATAGTAAATAAAATCATTCTGTGAAATTCACAAATGTTTTCACTATAAGTTATTGGCACAGATTGTTTTAATTATGTTGTACAGTTGTCACCTGTAGCTTCAACATAAACCTAGGTTTTAAAATCTATCTTTTCTCTAAGCAAGGAAATTTTATAAATCCTGTTTACATAAGATGTCCTAGTTCCCCAAACAATCCTATTTTCTTATAACTCAGTATCAACTGAGCTCTGTTCTAGTACAACTATGTCTTTCCCAGCAGGTCTGTGCTCTATCTTGACCTTACCTGTCCTCTAGATCCTATGATAGACTGATGATGCCTATCTGGTACTCAAGGGACTGCCCTGACATAAATGTCTCCCATACAACACTCCTCAGCACCCTTCTCTGCAAGCACCATTTGCTCATTGATTTTGCCCCACATCAGGGCCTGTTTGGTTCCTTCTAGTGGCCAACTCCAGAGACTTTCCCAGATAGCCTGTCCTATCTCAGTGCTCTTATGTACCCTCTGTGTGCGCAGATTCCTAAATCCAGTCTCTCCCACCATCCACCAAGCTCCCAGTTAACATGGTTATGCGTCACCATGCAATTCTCAAAATGATCTGAAATCATCTGTGTCACTAAACTCTCAGGCCACCACAATATATACTTCAAAATTATCTATCAACCATTCCACAGTGTTTGAGGGGCATTTTTGAGGCTCATTCCCAGTCATATTTTCATAAAACCCAATTTGTCAAAATGAAGATGGTGCCTACTCTGCACTACACAATTTTACCTCCCTTTTGCATATAAATCACTGACTTATAATTAGACCCCATGCTTTTCATTTTCTTCCCAGTCATCTTCACAAAAAAAGCCCCGAGTGGTTATTGCTTCACCACTGAATTGCACAAGAAGAAAGACACACACAAGTATCTCCATTTGTTTTATGTACATCTAAGTAAACCGTAACAGAAAGAGAAAGTTATTATTATTATTATGAAAAGATTGAATTTTAAAATTCTAACTCAAGAAATGTTTATAAAACAAAGAAGGGATAACATTTTTTAGAAATTCTTCCTGAAGAGTTCCTTTACTTTAAAAAGTGTGGGTTGAAATAGTTTAATTTGAATCTGATAATAAAAGGCCCAAACAATCTGACCCTCTGAACAATTTTTTTTTTCCGTTTCTGTGGTAGTTATTTATCTTCTTGAATCTTTGTGGTTTGTTTGAGCTGATCTGTTATTTCTATTTATGCATGTGCAATTAGCAAGTACCTATTTCCAATTGGATCCTTTTCTACCCACTCCACATGTGCCATTTCCCTCCATTTCACATCACAACTCCAAGGAAAATCACAGTCACCATTTTGTAGATGAGAAAGTTGGGACCCCCAACAGCTCCACAATGCATCCCACTCTCAGGACTTCTACTGCAAGATTCTGGGTAGGTCAGGGGGAAACGATTCAATTATTTGGTATATAGTGTCAACCTAGAACTTCATGATGCAGTGAAAAAGTATGTGTTTTATTTTATTTAAACATGTTAACAACCAGGTGTGATCATCCATGCCTATAATTCCAAAGACTCAGGAGACAGAGACAGGAGGATTGTAATTTCGAGGCCAGCCTTGACAACTTAGTGAGAGCCTGTCTCAAAAAGTAAAAAAGGGCTTTGAATGTAGCTCAGTGGCAGAGCATTCCTGAGTTTAATCCTTATAAATAAACAAACAGTGTCCTGCACTGTTATATTTTTTTAGTAATATGCAAAATTTTTAGATCTTATTTAACAAACTGGTAAATACTATTATTATTTCCATTTTATAACTGTATAAATGAGGAAACTGAGATACAGAAAAATTACATAACATGCCCAAGATAATTCCATAAGTAGGAAAGCCAAATTTCAGACCCCGGCAGTTGAGCTCAAGTTCTTACTTGTCACTACCATGCTAAAAATTGAAGTTAGAAGTGTAACTGATGTGATTCTGCAATTTGTATATGGGGTAAAAATGGGAGTTCATAACCCACTTGAATCAAAGTGTGAAATATGATATATCAAGAACTATGTAATGTTTTGAACAACCAACAATAAAAAAAATAAATAAAAAAAAAAATAAAAAAAATTGAAGGTAGGATTATGTAGGCAAGAGTGTGCTCAGCCATCAGCAGGAATGATATTTCTTCATAATGCTTTCCACAGTCTTGAAAATTTTGAATTTTGCATGTAGCTCTGCTCATTAAGAATAAGAATGTTTTATGCACCTTGGCTCAGGTTTTTAAAAATGCAAAGGATGAAAACCATTGACTGGCAAGGGAAGTTAAAATGAATGTTCATCATGCTTTTTCCTTTGCAAAGGGTGCTTTCTAAGGAATGCATTATTCATTGAGAGAATTATAACAAAGCCGGGACATTTGAGTGAAACATATTTATAAAATTATTAAATTTGAAATACAAAATATAAGAAAGTGAATGCTATCTAGAAAAATGTAAATTACACCCATTTTAAAGCTTAAGTTCATACTTTTTTCAACATTAATAAAGAGTTGGTTATTTTTAAAAGAGGGATGTGATGTGCTATTAAAGGTGACAATGGAGACACGTCAAATTTTCTTGTTTTTTTTAATCTTTTTGTTTGTTTGTTTGTTTATATTTTTATATCTGCCTGCTTTTCCCTGGGAATTTGTTTCTTTATAAACACTTTATCAGTCAGTGTCTGCCCCTTGTGGTAGGCTGAGGAGGCAGCAGTCCTGGTCCTTATTAGTGCAGGGGACAGAATGTGTGTGATGAGGGACTCTGTACCAAACCAGTCCTGTGACTTTCTTAGGAAGGGTAGCTGGACAGTGGAGGGGCAGTAGACTAATAGATGGAGTGGAAGGTAGAGGTAGAGCTTGGGATGTCCCATGCTTCTAGGGTAGCCACAGCATCAAGGGCCCTACTCTGGTACATTCCTTGACATTTGTGACTGCAGCTGGGAAAACAGTGTTACAGTCTGATGTGAGGTGAACCCCCAAAGCTCCTGTGTGAGACAATGCAAGAAGGTTTGAAGGAGAAATGATTGGGTTATGAGAGCCTTAACCCAATCAGTGAATTAATCACCTGACGGGATTCATTGAGTGGTAACTGAAAGCAGATGGGGAGTGGCTAGAGGAGGTGGGTCATTAGGGGCATGGCTTTGGGGTATATATCTGTATCTGGCAAGTGGAGATCTCCTCTGCTTCCTGATCATCACATGAGCTACTTCCATGTGCCACACTCTACCACCATGATGTTCTGCCTCACCTTGAGCCCAGAGGAATGGAGTCTGCTGTCTATAGTCTGAGACCTCTGAAACTGTGAGCCCTCAAATTCTTCTTCTTCTATAATTATGATGATCAGGTCTTCTGGTCATAGCCTCGAAAAACTAGATCAAAACAGCAATAGCCCAGGAGTCAATCACAGCAGTGTAGGAAGCTTGCTGACTTCCTTTTGTGTCTGGGAGACCAGATCATTGCTTAAATTTCTTCAGTAGGAAGGAAAGTGAGCCCATTTGACTCATCAACAACTAGAATCCACTTTATTTTTTGTTTTGAGACAGAGTCTCAAGTTGTTGAGGGTCTAGCTAAAATTCTGAGACCCTCCAACTTGTAATACTCTTATCTCAGCCTCCTAAAAAGAAAAAGAACTGGGAATGTAGCTTATGGCAAAGCACCCTTGAGTTTGATCTCCAGTACCAAAAACAAAACAAAACAACAACAACAAAAAAACATGAATCCATCATTCTGTTAAATACATATTTGTATTTGTTAGAAAATGGCTATCCTTTGTGGAAAAATACAAATCAAAATGGTGATTTTATTTATTTTTTTAATTTTAGTTATAAGTAGCTTTTTAATTATCAACAGAGAAATAAATATCTAGTTAAAATACAGTTATGCCAACATCAAATAGAATATCTTTTTTCTTTGTCCAAAATATTGATATTCAGGCAGTATCTTTATTAAAACTTCTTGTTAGCAACCTGGATATGTTTATAAGTAGCCTGGAGAGAATAAGAGGTTAAAGAAAGTGAGGAAGAATGTAGATCAACACTGACTTTTAAGGAATCTATTTCACCTCTATTCATTATTTATAATTCAGTTTTCTGTTGAGACAATATTCTAGTAACTGTGGTGAAATACCATCGATTTCAAATAAAAAATGGGAATTAGAATAGGTGATTCTGACTGAGCGTGATGGGAAGAAGTAGGCCAGCTCACAGCATTGTGAAGCTGTGGAAGACGATATGTCAACCCAGCAGTTCAGAGTCCTGGATCCTCTCCCAGGTCTCTCACTCATCTGCTCCATGGCCTTGGGTATTTTGCTTAACCTCTGTGCTCATCAATTTCCACAGCTACACAATGGGGTTGATTACGTGTCTGTGTGAGAAAACTTTGGGACACTTTAAAGTAGAGTACAAAGGCAATAAGTAAACACAAAATTCTTTTAGGCACTGTCCCTCCCAGGAATTGTCCCACTAAGATAAGCATTCTTCACACACCCACCCCCCCCACACACACACGTGTGTATCTGGTGGGGAGAGGTGCTGGGGGTCTAGGAAACTTTCAGAGATGATGGATATGTGTATTTCCTTGATTGTGGTGATAGTGTCACAGATATATGCGTATACCCGAATTATAAAATGTGCAGCTTTTTTAATATACCATTTATATTTCAATGAAGCTAGGAGAGGAAAGTCCTGGCAAGCTCCAAGGAAATGTAGCTGAGAGGCTCACTTTTAAGATGCTTGACATCCGAAAGGAGGCTTGTTCTGGGAGATCCAGGACCCATCGTAATGAGAGAGCCAGGTCTGTAGGAACTTGCTCTGCCTTCAGGAAATAGTTGGATAATTTCCTTCCCCATCCCACACCCGCATAGTATTTGTAGGAAAAAAAATTGAAACACCCCATTCTTCTTGGAATAAAATCAAATCATAAATGAGGGAGAGGAAACATGACCTGACAATATCATAACTAGCTTCATTGTCATGCAGAGGTGAGGCAACAAGCAGTCATCCATCCCCAAAAGTAAAAACTTCGAGGATTCCAGATCACAACATTTCTTTAAAAAAACAAACTAAACAACAACAACAACAATAATAATAATTAGCTATTAGCTGGATGTGGTGGCACACACCTGGAATCCCAGCAGCTTCAAGGCCAACCTTAGCAACTTAAGGAGGCCCTGTCTCAAAATAAAAATATAAAGTAGGAAGGGCTGAGGATGTGGCTCAGTGGTCAAGTGTCCCTGGGTTCAATCCCTGGTAAATAAATAAATAAATAAATAAAAATAAAATTTGACAATGAAGTCTAGTCAGTAAGAATCTAAACAAAGGAATAAGGAAGGAGAAGGCATGATACACAGTAAGCACTGAATTTACAGTAAAGTACTGTAAGTTTGACAATGTAAAGGTACAATTTAAGAAAATTTGGGACCAAAAAGAGAAGCAGTAGGAGACATATAACATATAATTATACATTCAAAACAAGAAAGTTAGTCAATACTATCCAAAAAAAAAAAAATAGGGTTAAAATAACAATGACTCAAACTAAAAAAAAAAAAAAAAAAAAAAAAAAGAAGAAGAAGAAAAAGACTATTATTTAAGAACTGCATTAAAATAATGTGGCAATATAGAAGGGCAGGATTTTAGGCACTCAATGTACAGAAGACCTGTAAGATGAACCAATAACACTGTGAGTCTGTGAGTCTCAGCTGATTGAATTTTTGATTGTCAACCATAATATAACTTTTCCAAATGTATTTCAGCCTTATTTTCTTTTAGAATCCATAGATTTGGGAGCTCCCTCTGGTGGCTGAATAAAATATAGTTTTTATATTAGTAATCCAAAAAAATAAACTAACAAAAAGTTATCATCTACATTGAAATTTCCTAGAGAATATGGAAGTCTTGATTTATTTTTATTTTGAAGATATAATAGTTATGATTGCATGCTGATGATAGTGATGATGATGACGGTGATGAGGAGGATAAGAGGGATTGTATGAAATCTGACTCATGTTGATTGCCACAGTCATAGAGGATGTGATCGAAAACAACCTGGCAAAACAACCAGAAAAGGCAACGTTAGTTAAAAACATATTACACATAATTTTTAAAAGCACAAAATTTTAAAAAATGAACAAAATTCTAGAAAGCAAAAGGGAAACTGGAAAAATATTCTGAGATTCCCAAACAGTATAAAACTTCCAATGTGCCTAACTACTAACAAATGTGGCATTAAGAACAAGAAAGATACTAACAGCATTTTTCATTACTATAACCAATATGTTGTCTCAAGAACTTTATTATTTAGACCAATTTGTTCTTTGTTAGCTCAAAGCAAACAGAATTGCTTTCTCACTTGAAGCTTTCTTTGGTAAAATAATTTATTTCTCCATCATTCTTTCCTATTTCTCATAAAAGAATGAGTGTTGGTTGGTTCTTGACTCTTCCTTACTTTTTCTTTTCTTCCCACTGAGATGGGATGGATTATTATTTCTATCAGAGATAACAAAAAATAAAGTGAGAGCCCTGTTTTCTGAAATATGGAATGGACCCAAAAATTCTCATCTGGCAAAACTCTTGGAAGCATCAAACATTCCTGATATTGTCAGGGTTCTTTTTCAAGTAAGTTTTCTCAGCTGATGATATACAGAGCACTCAATGCTATGGGGTATGGGGATGGATGTTCCAGAAGTAGAGTAGGAAGAGGGACAATGGTTCTAATTTCTAGAAAATCTTACAGAAACGTGAAGACCATGAACTCTGCCCATCATTCTGTTCTTCCCCAAATTTTTTATGCTTCTTTTTTCTACATGGTATCCTTGGGGACACCATAAAGAAAATAAGCCACGTTTATCTCTTCCTCTGTACTTGATTAAAATAAATTTTGATTTTTGTACTTTAAGAAGAAAAGTTCAGAAGGAAATATAGGAAAACAAAATCATTACCTTAGGTTTATAGAATCAACTTTCAGAATCTGAGCATGCTCAGAAATTGTCAAACAAAGTCATATGAAGAAAATACATTGCCCTTCACCTCTGAGGCCATGGATATTTATACAAGGGTATCTTCTTACACTTTGTTCTCTATGTAGTCCAGGCCATGTTATGGGCAAACACAACGAAGAGAGATGAAGGATTATCTGTCTCACAAGGTTATATTACCTGGGGCTCCGTTTTCCTTGGAAAGCTCTACTGAGCAGTATGAGAAAAACCTTAGGAACATGGTTCATATTATGTCTCCCACGGATTGAAGGAGGAGGAGGAAGAGAAAGGGTAGAGGAGCAAGATGAGGAGGACGGAGGGAGGTTAGGTTGATAGACATCACTAGATTTCAATTCCAGCTACTTAGTATAATGACCTAAGGAGCTTTATAAAGTACCTGGGCCTTGCACACAGAGATCCTGTTAATAATGATTTGGGGAGAGGCACAAACACTGATATATTTAGATGCATCTGGGTAGCCCTAAGTTGCAGACTTAAGGTAAATAGTCAAAGGAAGCACCTTTCTGGGTAATAACTCCTTGACTTTCTATCCATAGTCCTGTCCCTTCTTGCCCACCACTGTTTTTGAGGAAATGTCACCATGCCTTTCATTCACTAAAAGCTTGTTTGAAGACACAAGAGTAATGGTGGTAAAAGAAGTGAAAGCAAAGAGAGACAGGAGGGACTTAACACTAGCCAAAATCCAAACCCCGAAGTGATTCCACCTGTCCCTCTAATTAAATTTTCCTATAAGACATGAAGACTTTTCTGGATTCTGAGAAATACATCTGTGTCCCTTACTTTGTATGTCTGTGCCTTATGATGAGGGTCCTTCCACCAAGACTTGGCTCTCTAGAAATCACTGACCACCTGGCCTTCAACTTTGAAATGAATCAATCATTTAAAGTGTCAGACACCACCTTTAAGACTGTAGGTTTGTTGGCTTGGTATGCCTCTAGAATTAAAAATGAGATGGATTCAATAGTCCAGTCACTCAGGTCACCATCTAACGGCTTTCCATGGAGTTAGCTTTAACAGCAAGGTCAGAGTCCCCAGACCTGGCTCTGGCTCACTGGATAGCTTCCAAACAGACCTCAGAAGCATAATCCCAGAGCTCCAGTTGCAATACCTGCATTTAAGCAGGTAACTCAATTCTTTTGAATTCCAAAACATTGAGAACAAATGTGAGGAATATATCCTATTAAGTCCATGTTATGTCCCTGTAGCAAGAAGTCTCTGCTTGGCTCCCAAACTGTCTGTGAAATCCTTCGAAGAGGTGAAAGAAGCCATGTGCCCACAGTTCTTGTGCTCTGCATGCCTGCAGAATGAGAACCACACGGACACCACCAAGGCTTACCACCTGTGCCCTCCAGAAAGGTTGCCCAGGGTGCACTTGAGGCCACTTGTGCCAAAACTGGGTTGGGCAAGCTGCACTGAAAAAAAAATACAGAGCAGAATCCTGAGGCACTGGTGCTGGGCAGCAAGCCCATGGAAGGCACCCAAGGCCCATCCTCCCAAACTATTCTGTCCTAGAGCTCTGGGCCTGTGATAGGAAGGGCAGCTTGAAAATCTCTGAAATGCCTTCAGGGTCATTCTTCCATTATCTTGATGAACAGCACCTGGCTCCCTTCTAGCCACGCTAATCCCTTTATCAAAGCATCACTTGGCTGTGTCCTTGCTCCCTTTTTGTTTTCTTCATTCTTTACATAGGCAGGCTATGAATTTTCCAAATTTTGACATTCCGTTTCCCTTTGAGTTATTAATTTTGTCTTTAAAGCATCTCTCTTTTCTCTCATTTTACTGTATGCAGTTAAAAGAAGCCAGTAGCTCCTTTAACCTTCTGCTTAGAAATTTCTTCCATCAGGTAATCTAGTTCATTGCTCTTAAATTCTGCTTTCCATAAAGTCTTGGTGCATGCACACAATATATCCAAATTCTTTGCTACTTTATAACAAGGATGGTCTTTACTAGTTTCCAACACCTGTTCCTCATTTCTCAGATCTCACCAGAGTTGCCTTATACTGTTCATCTTTCTGACAGCACTCTGGTCACAGCCACCTAAGTAATCTCTTAAGAAGACTCAGATTTTCCGTACAGTGTTCTCTTCAGACTCTTCAACAGAATCTTCCATAAGAAACAAATTTCAATTCTTTGAAATTTGTTTCTTATAGTTCAGAAGGCTGCAAAGTCTAATATCAAGACTGTGGCATCTGATGAGGAAATTCTTCCTGTATCATCCTATGTCAGAGGGGAAAAGATCAAGAAAGCACTCTTGCATATGAGAGAAGGGGGCTCATCTTTTTCTAGGGAACCCACTCTGACTATGACAATCAAACGCCCAAGAAAATGGCATTAATCCATTCACCAGGGCAAAGCCCTCCTGGTTTAATGTCTTCTTAAAGATCCCACCCCTCAAAACTATTGCATTGGAGATTAAGTTTCTAACACATGAACTTCAGGAGACCTGTTTACATCAATGAATGTGCCAAATAATAACAGAGAGAGTCCATTACCAGAAAAATTCTAATAGATTACGAGCACTTTTTCCTTCTTTCTCCCACCGAAGAAAACATTTCAGAAAGCAAATGAATAACAACAATATTATTATAAATGAAACTATAAATACACAAATTTTTTTCTTCTAAAAAACTACATAATAGCACAAAATTGAAAATACTGTGAACTTGTAATGTACATCACAATGAATCTAAAAATAACTGTGTGTTACAAGAGCATTCTTTAGGTGTCATTCTATAGGTTTTAATGTAGGGCAATGGGACTTTTATTGCACTTTACCTGCATTCTTTAATCAGTTCTCATAACATTCTTACAGGGTGGGAGATGAAGATACTATTTCCCTCATATCAACTATTGTTTTCAAACATATAAGAAATGATAATTCAAGCAAGCTATTCTGTTTTGCATACTTTGTGGGCAAGTCTTTTCTGCATGGATGGCTTTCCTGCATAGTGGACTAAGCCTGTGATGCATAAATGAAGAGACAGAAAAGAAGAGAGGAAGAGAGGGAGGGACACTTTTAAGATTGAGTTTGCAAGGCTAACATTAGAAAACTTGTCCAGTCTTTTAAGCTGCTTCGCTTACAACTAAGAAATGTTGCCTTTATATCAGTGTTGTGGTTGGTATATGAAGTGACCCTCAAAAGATCCTAGGTTGATGTAAGAGTGTTCAGAGGTGGAAAGGATTGAATTGAGAGAGCTGTAGCCTAATCACTCTAGCCTAGTTCAAATGGACTAACTGGATGGTAACAGTAGGCAGGTGGGTCCTGTCTGGAAGAGACAGGTCATGGAAGGATATGCTCTGGAAGGGTTCATCTTCCCTGTGGCCCATTCCCTGACCACTCTGCTTCCTGGCTGCCATGAATGGAGCATTACTCCTCCACAATGCCCTCCCACCATGATGTGCTGCCTCAGCTTGGGCCCAGAGTAATGGAGTTGGCCTACCAAGAACTAAATCTGAACCAAAATAAATTTTCCCTCCTCTAAATTGTTCTTGTTGGATATTTTGGTCACAGCCATGTAAAACTGAGTAACACAAATAGTACTTTCCAGAGTCTGCTCTACTAATTTATTTTTCCTTTGTGATACTTTCTTTAAAAAATAAATAAATAAAGATACTAAACCTAAATAAGTTCTAGAGTATACTGCACATCATGTCTGTCTTGCAGAGTTACAATGCTCTTTTGATACTGAAAAGTCCTGAAGAAAAAAATCCTGTTTAATAGTTTCATTTACTAGCATTTGACCATGGAAACCTTTTCTTTTGCAATTCCGGTCAACATGAATTGGGACTGAGGAACACATTTTGGTGAAAATGGCAACATGAGATGTTAACTGTTTCGTTGTTCAAATAATCCAATATCCTATATAGTTTCGCTCATTTGTGTTAATAGGACAGAAAAAAAATGGGTCATTTCTTATGAGAAACATAAAATCTTCTTCATAGAAACTGAGATGCAATTCAAAAAGAGACAGCCAAAAAGAAGCAAAAATCAGAAATGTTTATCAGTTCTGAAACTAGTAAATATTGCCAAGACATATTACAAAGTTTTGGCAGGAAGTACTACCAAATACAGTAAATTTGAATCAGTGTGAAGAAAAAAACATCAAAAGTTGAAATGCAACTTCCTTTCCTGAAAATGTGCCATTTTCAGGGAAGTAAGTAAAGCAAATATTGCCAACTCTCACTGAGTGAATAATTGGGGAACAAGGGTAGAAGAACAGGCAGCCTTGGGAAAGATGAGCTCTGTCCTAGATTGTCCCAGTCCCAAGATAAACAAACACCCAGAAAATGAGTAGCCACTCCTCAGTATATTGTTATTGTTTGTTCAATATTCCACTATTTTCAAAAATGAAATATTTTTCCTCCATATGGCAGTAGGGAAGGAATCCTCCCAATATCTTTATACTCTAGGAGCAAAGGTGAGCAATTTTCACAAATGCAAAGGTGATTGTGCAAAATACAGGGAGGAAACATAGGCCATCAATCTAAAAGCCCTGAAACTGTTTTCCAAGCTCACTCTCACTTATCTACCTAAAAAGGTGAATAATCCACAAAAAAAGGGGTACTCCTCCCCACATCAGTGTAAGACATAACACACAACACTGTCCTTTCCCTCATCAATTTACATACTGTGGAGCTCCCACAGCTATTCTACAATTGTAATGTGGTACATTTCTTCCCCTGCCCAAATGAACAGAAAATAAAAGCAAAAATAAAGTTTCCCATGACAAGAGCTTTTTTTCCTACCTGCCTGAGGTGCAGCATAACTGAATTCATAATTCATTTTTAAGAATGAATCAAAATGGCAGCCAGGGAGAAAGTGGGGAACCATGAATAATCATTCTATGCTATTTGGGGAGCAAAATTTGTTTTTCATAGTCTTTGTCTTAAGGTAAGTTTAAGCAAAAAAAAAAAAAAGTTTAAAAAATATGGAAGAAAGCACAGCATGTGAAACACAGATTTTTCATATTCTTTACAAAAATGTTTACTTCCTGGAAAAGAAGAAAAATTTAGACAAACTATAGTGTCAAGAGTATTCTAAACCTATAAAATAATACAGAATATTATTTATAGGGAATTCCCTTTCAAGTTCCCAGGTAAATTATTTACTATATGTAAAGTTCCTAATTTTGTGCTTATAAATTTGAAAACCTGCTTGAAAGAATCACTTCCTAGAAAAAGAAGAATCAAATTGTCGGTCAACAAACGTGGAAAAGTGTTCATCATCTCTAGCAATTAAAGAAATGCAAATCAGAACTACTCTAAGATTTGATCTCACTCCAGTGATAATGGCATTTATCAAGAAAACAAGCAATAATAAGTGTTGGCGAGGATGTGGGGGAAAAGGTACACATATGCATTGCTGGTAGGACTGCAAATTGCTGTAATCACTATGGAAAATAATATTGACATACCTCAGAAAACTTGGAATGAAACCACCATTTGACCCAACTATCCCATTCCTCCATCTATACTCAAAGGACTTAAAATCAGCATACTACAGTGATGCAGCCACATCAATGTTTATAGCAGCTCAATTCACAATAGCTAAACTATGAAACCAACCTAGATGCCCTTCAACAGAAGAATGGACAAAGAAAATGTGGAATATTTCTCAGTCTTAAAGAAGAATGAAATTATGGTATTTGTAGGTAAATGGATGGAACTCGAGAATATCATGCTAAGTGAAATAAGCCAATCCTCAAAAACCAAAGGCTGAATGTTTTCTTTGATAAGTAGATGCTGGATGCTGATCTATAGTGGGGTGAGGGAGGAGGAATGACGGAATTTTGGTTTGTATAGGGAGAGTAAGGGGAAGAATGGGGCTGTGGGGATGGGAAGGACAGTAGAATGGGACTGACATTATTACCCTATACATGTATGATTACACTACTAAACTGACTGCACCATGTACAGCCAGAGGAATGAGAAGTTGTGCTCCATTTATGCATCATATGTCATAATGCATTCTACTGTAAAACAATAATTAATAAATAAATAGGATCAAGTTGTCTTAAGACAAATCAAGAGTGAAACACTGAAAAGATATACACACACTATATATACATAAGATATGTACATATCAAAAATATATGTGATATGTTATACATAAAACATACATATATATGTATGTAAATAAAAGATTTTATACACACACACACACACAATATTACCTGAGAATTCATGCAGATTTTAAGTATGATTTTTTTTTACGAGTTCACAGGAAGGAGAAAATATTCACACTATTTTACATAAAGTTAATATAACCCTAAAACAAACAAACAAAAAAACCAACCAGAATAGCCCCAAAATAATAAAACCACAGACCTACCTCAACCAAAATTGGTAAAAAAAAAAAAAAAATTAAACATTTGTAATCCAGTCCTTTACTGAAATTCTGTTACATGACCAACTTATGCTCAACCTCAGAATATAAAAATGGCTCAGTGCTTGAAGGCTTGTTAGTATAATTTCTCCCAAATAAACCAAAGGAAATTCTGTAATCATCATAAATACCAAAAATCTATAGAACATCTACATTAAAATTTTCTGAACTTCTTTATAAAAACTTTAATAAGAGTTTTGAATGGTTGAACTAGCAGGGAGAATTTTTCTATTATTATTATTATTATTATTATTATTATTATTATTATTTTAGGCAAAAATTTTGCTGAAAATTGCTTCCTATGAATACAGAGTATAGTTAACTAAAAAGATCAGAATTTATAAAATAATTTTTATTTGCTGATAAAATAGTTTTCTGCAGAAGAAAAATATATATTGACTACAAATAATTTAAAATAAGAGTTCAGCAAAGATATTCAGTTAAGAAATTAATATTTTTATTTCTAGCTTCCCGACAGCAAAAATCTAATTAAAATAAAATAAATATATTCCATTTCCAATAATAAGTGTTATGCAATAGTTTTAAGTACATCAAAACATTATTTGTGAAAGATTAAATTAAATGTGGTTTTTTTCTTCTTTTTCAGTTGTCTGTTGCTTATTAAAATGTATTAATTTTATTATAAATAAAGATCCATTTTTTTTAGCAATGGAGAATAAAGCACATTAGGATAAACATCAACATATTTTCTCATTCTATTTTAATAAGTGATAAATACTTCATAGAATTATTTGTTAGTACTAGAACAGCCCTTTGAAAACATGTGGCTCAAGCCTGCCTATTCAAATAAGAAGTCTAGGGCCTCATATTATAGGATTTGTTTAAGGTTTCCATCATCGGCTCAGCTCTGATTAAAGCTCGGGATTTCTAGTTATATTTTTTAAGAACTTCTAATTTTGAGTGTATAGTTCTTTTGTTTTTTCTTCACTTTTCTTATCTGTTTCATACTTTGTTACACTAAAAAGAGTCATTCTTAGCTATTAATGATATTTGTTTAATTTGGCATATTATGGAATATTGATAAAACTTCACTACTTACTGTAAGAATTTCTGCTTAGAGTCAAAATCTGTCAATGGTGACTTTGGGATTCAGACTAGCTGAACATTGAAAATGCACATAGCTTTTCTCACCTGATACAGCCATTTCTGAAATAGTCATAAGATGGTATTTTGGGCTAAGGTGATATAAGAATATGCTTCCCTTTTCAGGGGTCCCTTTGCCCTCTGATGTCCCCCCTATCTATCCAAAAACAGAACTGCTAAAGGATACATTTCCTCCACATTCATAAAATCTATATCCTCCTTGCCCATTCATAAAACTGTCCAGACTAAAAGTTTTCATGGCCCGAGTTCAGATATTACTCTCTTCATCACATAGCTAGACTAACTTATAACCTTGTTTCCATAATTCCCATCCACGAACTTGATTCAGAAACACAGTTCCTTCTTTTAAATCTGGTTATAAAATGCAAGGTTAGTTGAACATTGCTTCAATGGTCGACATTAATTATTAATATGTTAAAGAACTAAGTTACAAAGTACAAACTATTAGCGACAAGAATACTAAGTGAATCACAAAAGTACAACAAGAACAGTTTGGGGCTGGGGATGTAGCTCAGCTGGTAAAGTGGTTGCTTAGCATTCATAAGGCCCTGGGTTCAATCCCCAGCCCCACCAAAAAAAACAAAAAACAAAAAACTGCACAATTTAGTGAGGGAGTAATCCTGGTTAGACTTCCCAGGAAACCGGGGCAAGGGAGAATCTAAGGGTAGAACTGCAGTGATTTTGACTAGTCATGGAGTGCCCAGCTTCCCCAAGCCATGGGGACACCTCTCCTGCACGCCCACCCCACAATCCTCATCCATTCTCCTAGATGACTCTTTTCTGGAACGTTTCTCTCCTCCTTCCTTCAAGCCTCTTCTATCTGCTTATTGTCACACTTGGCTGACAAATGTGCTTCCTACTTTGTAGGAAAAAAAATGAAACATCAGAAGACACCCTCACGGGTTCCCATCATTATATATGCAGTAACAACTTCCTCACATGATCTATTTTCCTGTTATTACCGACAAACTGCCCAAATTCTCATCTAAAGCCAACCCCCAATTAATCACAAGGATGCCTTCAACCTAGCCTACCCAAGGAAACAGCTCCTCAAATGTCCCTTCTTTCCCTTGAACCTTCAGTTCCCTCTCTGCTCTGGGTCATATCCATTATCATACAACTATGTTGTTATTTCTTACATATTAAGTTTTTTAAAAAGAACACACACCTTCAACTCTCTGGACCCATCTCTCCCTTCAGATTCTGCCCTAGTACACTGATATTCCTCTTTCTCCTGCCTTTGCCCCTCCACTGAACCTTGCATAGATAAAATCTCCAATAACCTCCAGGTTGTTAAAAAGGACTTACAGATTTCTCAGTTTTCACTTCATTCCATGAGTTAGCTGCAGTGGAAATGAATCAGAATGGCTTTCAAGACTTGCTCCTGATTTTCTCCCTCCCCCATTGACTCTCCTCCTCTGCTGCTTTTGCTAGCCCTTCCTCTTCTTCCAAACCTTTCAATACCCAGGTGCCTCAGTGCAACTTTCCTCTAATTGCTTTCACTGGCAAAGGTGATTCCATAGAGATTCGTTACCTTCAATATCACCCAGTCATGGGTTTATGTCTGCAACTTACTATTCTCCTCTGAACTCCATATCCACATATCTAAGGATTTAACATGACAACTGCACTTTAGATTAACATCCCCATAGCAGAGATTCTCTTCTAACTGCTATTTCCCTTTCCCATCTCACTTAATGGAATTACCATCTAGGTAGCTGCTCAGACACAACACCTTAAGCTTCTCTTTGATGTGTCTCTTTTCTTCATATTCTACATCCAATCTGTTAACAAATACTGATGACTGTACCTTCAAATTACATATAGGATCTAACCTCTCCCTAACACCCTCATTGTTAGCATCCTGGACTAAGTACTAAATTCTCTCACCGGGATTGTTACAACATTCTCCAAACTGGTTTTCCTACTTTCACCCTTAACCCACTCCAGTCTGTTCTCAACAAGTCAGCCAGAGTAAACTTTTTAAATTGTAAACTTACAACCTTAAATAGATGGTTTTCCACTTTATATTTCAAATTTTTACAATTGCCTATGAAGCCCTGCACATCTTGCCCCATCATTGCCTGTCTGACCTCCTCTCCTGTTGTTCTTATCCTGATGATCCTTTGACTTCAGCTTCAGTGGATTTCCTGGTATTCTTGGAATGATGAAACTCTTCACCTCAGAGCCATTGCATTTACTGTTCTAAATCCTCTATCCAATCTGTTAGCAAATGCGGATGTCTCTATCTTCAGTTAATTCCAGAATCATACCTTTTCTTAATGCAAAATGTTCTCACATTTTTTTTTGCTCCATTTATCCATAAGGGTCTCTCTTTGATCACATATCACTGTACCATAGAAGCTTCTCATGCTCTAGGTATTCCCCAGATCCTGTACATATATTTACTTTTCTTCATAGTACATATAGCCGTCTTATACATCATGTAACTAGGTTATTTATTATGTTTTATAGCTTCTAGAATAGAAGCTCCATAAGGGCAGAAATATTTGGTATTTTGTTCACTCATATATTTCCAAAATGACATACCAACAAGGGTATTACTGTTATAAATCACTATCACAATGGAACTATATCTAGCATACATTAAATAATTAATAAATAATCTTCAAACATGTAAATTAAAGAAATGTAAATAGATTATTTAAAGAAATGTTCTAAGTCTTGAGAAGTTTAGAAATGTTACCCTGTCAATATTCAGAAGACCTATCTTTAAAGCATAAAGAATTTGTCCTTAAAGGTTTTATATTAAACCAATTGACCAATTCCCGGTATAGTTTCAACCATGCTTTCCTGGGAAATTCAAATGATTAGAAGGATTTTGAGCTAGCACTATAGGATTTGGTATTTTCTACAGATATAGAAAACTGATAATATGGCTGCTCTTACCAGCTTTCTTTGTTGTTAATAGTAGGTAGACCCATATACCTTCTTTCCAGAACCATTACAACCCAGAAGCACTAAAAATTCTTTCAAGGTGAGTTTGGGAAAAGCAGGATGGGTGATCTATCTTAAAAAAGAGAAATACCTTCTATTAAAGCAGAAGACTATTGATTTGGTAAGTAAACCCACCCCCTGCATCTCTGTTTCTCTGTTTTCTCCCCTCCATTCACACATAGACATCACTACTCAGACACACTTCTGATTACAATGTGTAAAATCTGTCTTGTAGACTCTTTAGATCTTGTGGTCCTTATCAGATCTTTGTGGCAAAGGAGGAGCATCTACATGTGTTGGTGAAAGAACTGAACATTATACATCCTAGTATAAATATTAGAACCTGTACCATGTAACTGAAAACATAGTGAGAAATTTTCACTAACTGTACCATTTATGTCAAAGCATAATGAAAGTCTCCACAATTGTAAATTATTAGATTATTTCACTTAACCAAGTGAAATAATATCCCAAGAAGGCAGATTAAAAAATAATTCAGAAATGCACCACTAAAACTGTCTTTTAATTAGGAAGAGGAGTCAAGTTAAATTTTAAGATGAACATATTCATTACTATGTCCCTACTAAACAGCATGCACCAAGTTAAATCACAATATGGGATTGCAAATTGGTGCAACCACTCTGGAAAGCAGTATGGAGATCCCTTTAAAAACTTGGAATGGAATCACCATTTGACCCAACTATCCCACTCCTCTGTCTATAACCAAAAGACTTAAAATCAGCATACTACAGTGATGCAGCCACATCAATGTTTATAGCACCTCCATCCACAATAGCCAAACTGTGGAACCAACCTAGATGCTTTTCAATAGATGAATAAATAAAGAAACTGTGGTATATATACACAATGGAAAACTACTCACCATTAAAAGAGAATAAAATTCTGGCATTTGCAGGTAAATGGATACAGTTGGAGAATATCATGCTAAGTGAAATAAGCCAATCCCTAAAAACCAAAGGCCAATTTTTTTTTCTGATATATGGATGCTGATCCCATAATGCAAGGTGGTGAGATGGGCAAGGGAAGAATGGAGGAACTTTGGATTGAGCAGAGGGGAGTGAGGTGAGGGGAGGGGGCATGGAAGTGGGAATGATGGTGGAATGAGATGGATGTCATTATCCTAGGTACATGCATGATTGCACAAAAGGTGTGACTCTACATCATGTACAGCCAGAGAGATGAAAACTTGTGGTCCATTTTTGCAAAATGAATCAAAATATATCCTGCTGTTATGTATATTAGAAAAAATAAAAATTAAAAAAGAAAACAATCAAAAACAGACAAATCAAAATAGACTGCAGAATTTCATGCTTTAAAAAGAGGAAATTAAAAAAAACAGAAACATCATTCTATCATTTTATTATAAAAATGAGAAAACCAAAATACTTTTAACACTTATAGATTATTTTAAAATATTTGAGTATTGAAATATATCAAAAAATTAAAAGGCAACTAATAAATTGGAAATATTATTTTATCATCAATGGTATAAAAGTTTAATATAACTTAAATCAATATGAATAGCCTCAAATAAAAATAGGCAGCCTTTGAATGGCCATTTTATTGAAGAAATACTAAATATCAAAAGTAACAAAATAAATGCTCAGTAAATATATGAAAGTTCCAACTCACTAATAATGCCAAGAATGGATATTCAAAATAATAGTGACATAATATTTTATGATAGTTTAGGTTATGATGTGGCACTACATCATTTCCCAAATCAAGAAAATTGACTTTTTATTCATATTACAAGTTTATCGCAGGAATGGTGGAGGAATTTGCTTCAGAGTCAAAAAGGGATACAAACTGAGGGAGTATCCTACCAAGTTATAGATTTTCCAGTTGGAATCTGCAACCTTTTCAGCTATGAGGTATGAGAGAAGACCAAAAGGTCACATAATCATTTCTCTGCCCTTAGTACAGAAATGACATGTCATTTTGTTCCCAGTCACTTTGGCTGACACTAGTCACATGTTTTTCCAATTGTAGCACTGCTCTCTCTTCCCAGCTCTCAAACTGACAAACATGAAAGAGAAAGAAAAATAAGAAAGAAAGGAAGAAAAAGAAATAAAGAAAGAAAGAGAAGGAGGAAGAGAGAGAATAAGGAATAAAGGATGGAAGGAGAAGGGAGGAGGGGAAGGAGCAGGGAGAGAGCAAAAATGTACTGGGTTAAGATATTTCTTATAAAAACATCAGGTGAGCAAAGGCAGAAAGACCTGTGAGTGTATGAGGCATTTGGAATTTTGCAAGGTAATTATATGGAAGAGAAAGGATGGGAAACTATAAGAAAGATAAAAAGAAGCCATCTGGAAAAAGTCCTTAAGGTTCTGAAGTTTCTCACTGAACATGAATATGAATAGCCTCATACAAAAATAGGCAGCCTTTGAATAGCCATTTTATTGAAGAAATACTAAATATCATAAGTAACAAAATAAATGATCAATAAATATATGAAAGTTCCAATTCACTAATAATGCCAAGAATGAATATTCAAAATAATAGTGAAATAATATTTTCTGAACATATGGAAATTTCTGAAGATGTTTAAGCAAAAAGAGTACTATGATCACATATGCATTTTGTCAGATTACTATGGCTGCTGTAAAGAAATGAAGGTAGAAAAATTGGGAAGTGAGGGTTCAAGGAAGATGCTATTACAGACTATAATGAAAGTAGAATTTTGGAAAAATGTTAAATATAAAGAATACCAACCACATAACACATTTGAGAAAATCTCTTATTTCACTCAGGAGGGGAAGTGCTTTATATCATGTGCACATCTTATAAAAACTAAGTATCATAAACCAACTTATTCATCCAAGCTGCAGAATTTAAAGCTATTATTACAGCTGGTAGAAGAAATTGCAAATGCCCTTTTCTTAGCTTTTCATACCACCAAGATCTTATCCATGTAAGCAAATTCTTTCTATACTGTGGCCTCCTTCCAGTTAAAGTGATGAGATGGGTTCCCACAAGCTGCAGCCTCCAGTAAGTCAACCACCTTCAATAGTAGAACTTCTCTTTCAGACATGTACAGGCTACATGCAGACCAAGCCTGGTTTCACAAAGGGAGTAGGATTGTTAGTATCATCTTTTGGTAGTGACACTGTTTTTCCTTCTTTGTGTGGATCTTTTTATTCTTTCTGCAGAGTAACTTCAAAACATTTTTACCATCTTTTGCCTTTCCTCTATCACTCTTTGAACTGATTTGATATCTGAATTGAGAGAGGGAAAAGATACAGCTAAGGAGTGAAGAACACATGCTGACACTGGACTGGCACAACTTCATTAGTTCATGACCTTGAAGTCATGTCTTCTTATCTTAATGTCTCCTTATCTTTAAAAGGAGGTTAAAAATAATACCCATCGTGGGGAGAAATGTAAAAAGTGGCCCTAGTTCTTTACTCCTATACTTAGTATATTGACTTTGTAGAATTTCTTATTAAGAAGCAGTCTTTCCCCCACCCCCTTGAACTTGGGCTAGTGTTTTGACTTGCTTTTTCCAATAGAATATGTGAGAAATGACATACAAAAGCATAGAAGATAATGGCAGCAATATTACTCAAGTTATTACAGAGCTATAAGTCACTGAGGGAAAATAGATCAGGAAGTACTTTTACTGATAAAAGAAGCCTACACTACATTAGAAGTTAAATTTCAGTAGTGTAATCACTCAGATAGTGGCTATCAGAGATATAAAACTATTCAATAAATAGTGCAGTTTTCCTCTTTTAAATTATGTGAAATAGTACCTATTATAATTCTTGAGGGGGAGTAGAATTACCAGTTGTGGTTAAAATGTTAAAATTTGCACTATCTTGTAAGAAGAGTTGTATGAGTGTAAAATAAAAATCAACATCCTGTAATTTTAGGGAAAATAATGTTGTGATATTGGATTGTCTTAGTAACTTTTGAAGAGATTGTATAATGATTTATGTACTCTTATATGTCAATAAGATGTTCATATACCTTTTACCTTTGTGAATTCCGGTATATTCTTTTGCCACTTTCATCATCTTCCTTTCTTTATTATTCCACCATTTCTCTAATAGAATTGAATTCTTATGTTTTTTTTCATATTATTGAATCTTTAAAACAATATTATATGTGAAAATCATGCAGTGTTAAAATGGGAGTCTTGAGTTAAATTACTTAAAGGATTAGTCACATTTTTTTTCTCATGTGCAGTTTTAGTTTCTAACTTTGTTATATCCCAAGTGGTATGTAAAGTTCTAGAGGGTAAGAACTGTGACTTCTGTACATAGGACATTCAGATTAACTCCTTTTTGTATAATATGTTTGCAAGATAATAAATAAAAATAGACATTGAAAAAAAATGAATATGTAAGAAATGAGTTAGGTGACCTGAGGCTGGGCTTCAAGAGGCATTGTGTGCTTCCACTCTTTCTCCTTGGAACCTTGCTATAACCATGTGGTAAACCCAGTACAGCCTTCTGAAAAATGGACCATACACAGATGGGTCACATAGTTTACAAAGCATCCTACAGACCCCACTCCCACCCAACAAGTCAGTGGACCGGGGAGGGAACCCAGTCGATGTCTTTTGAACCTGGCTCAGATCAGCACAATGACTTTTGTAATTTGCAATTTTTACATGTATTTTAAGTTTTAGAGTGGTTTATTACACAGCATTATTGTGGCAATAGATAACTATTACACTATTTCAGAGGGTGAAGGCTTAAATGAGACAACATGCCAAGTGCTTAAAAGAAGGCAGGCATTTAATAAGTGCTATTTAAATGTTTTCCTTTAATCATTTCTAGTGGTGTTGGTGGTAGTAGTAGTAGTAGCAGAACTGAAATTGAATTGTAAATGTGGATCTAAAAATAAGCATAAAGTGGCTATAAAAGAACATGACAAAGTTTGGGAGATCTCAGCATTTAGAAACCTATAATTTCACCTGCTTTCTTAAGTATGACAGGTAGAAGCATGCATTTATTTCTGCTATGACTGACTAAAAATTTCCCAAAATTTATAGACATAAAAATTACAAAATTCAGGCTGGGGCTGTGGCTCAGCAGTAGCACACTTGCCTGGCATTATGTGAGGCACTGGGTTTGATTCTCAGCACCATATATAAATAAATAAATAAAAGGTCTATCAACAACTAAACTAAATTTTTTAAAAATTTCTTTTAAAAAAATTACAAAAATTCCACAAAAATATTGAAAGCAGGAGGAAACATAACACCTGAGACATGTCGACAAATTTTTGAAATATCGGACATGCTAACTGACTTAGCAGAGTGAAGGAAACTATAAGCAGAAGAGTACCTGGAGAGATGATAGAAATTAGAAGAGAATAGGTTCTCCTTAATAGAAGGCCTTTTCTCAAGTTCTGTGGAAGGTAGGAGTAAAGGGTGTAGCTAAAAGTCCAGACACTGTATTCATAGCTTATTTTGAGCCCAGTCGCACAGCCTTATCACACAGAAATATGCCAAGACTATTTCATTCATCTTCCCATCCCCTTCCAAGGGTCTGAAATTTTAATTTTTGGAGAACCAGAAAATGAGGTAGTAAACTTTGGAACAGAAAGCAAAGAGGAAGAAGGACAATAGTGGAAGGCAGAAATTTAAGGGGTTAAGGAGAAGTCTGAGCACTTGAAGGTTAGACCTCTATACCTCCCTCTGGTTACCCAGGCTTATAGCAACTGGAAGAACCTTCTCTTCTTTTAACAAGAGGAACAGACAACACAATTTTTAAAAGGGGAGGACTCAAATAAATGAAGATAATCCATGCAGAAAATGAACATTAAATCTGTCATTTAAATGAACATTTTAATCTTCTCAACATAAAAAAACAAACATTATAGCCACCAAAAAGGAGCAGGGCCCTATATAAAAGAATGAACAAAGAATAAAAACTCTTGGAAATAAAAAATATAAGTTGTAATTTAAAATTCAGTAGAAGGCTAGGAAAATTAAATTAAAAAGTTTCTCATATATTAAAACAAAAAAGAGTGGATAATGAAAGACAAAGTATGAGAAAGTCAGAAAATTATCTCAGAAAGTCCATTATCTGATTAATGGGAGATCAAGGGTCAGAGAGGAAGAAAATTAAGGATAAGTAATTATAAAAGAAAGTCTGCCACAATTATAAGACATAAGTCTCCAGGCTTGATAGACTAACATACAACAAATAAAGTAAAACACATGGAAAAGCACATTATTTGAAATCCAGAATACTGGGGATAAAGAGATGATTCTAGTAATTTTTACTGAATTACTGACAAGAAATGGTCACATCTGAAAATAAGATCAGAATTAAACTTCTCAAGAATATTTTGTCTAGAAGACCTGGGAAAATGCCTTAAGGTAAAAATCTCTAAGGAAAATTATTTTCACAAGGAGTTCTATACCCAAGCAAACTATTCTTTATAAGTATAAGGGCAAAATAAGGATAAGAATATATTAAGGGAAATTCTCAAAATATTGATCTCTTACTTAGGGTAATGGAGAAAATGAGTCCACAAAAATCTTCCAAATGTAGAAATATATAAACATTAAATGAAATAAAAATAAAATCTTCAAAGCACCTTTACACTAACAAGAAAGTGGATAAATTGAGAGAGAAGACAAGAGCTAAAGTGGTAAGGCTAACAATACAAAGGAAAAGCTCTAAAGTTCAGCTGAACTTTTTTTGATCTCATGAGCCTATAGAATTAAAGTTGAAGTCTGATCCTACCAAAAATGACTAATTATTCACTGTTTTAAACAGAGACACCAAAAAGCTATACCTTCATTGTAAGAAGTAACCAAATAAACCAATGCTTGTATAAACTTAGCTTCCTTTCCATCCTCCGGACATTCTGAGAAATACTAAAGCATGAATTCAGATTAAGATGGCCTCAGACTGGAAGTGCCTCCAGTAACACAGAAAAAGCAAACAAAATTCCTCTCTGGAGGAAGATACCCATCATCCTAGAAACTCTAATTAATTTTACAAATAATTTTTCAAAATCAATGTCCAGCATGCAAACACTACCAGGCATACAAAGAAACAAGAACCTGTGAGTGAAACCAAACAGAAACAAAAGCAGAAAGAAACATCCACAGACATTGGATACCCTAATCTTATAATAAATAAAATTTAACATGATGAAGCATAAGTTTATTTTATTCAATAAAATTATTTTTAAAGTTTAAATATTTCAACAGGATACTTTAAAACTATTAAAATTAACAGAAGATTTGATAAAAGAACCAAATCAAAATCAAAGACAAAAAAAATGTAACTTTGAAAAAAGTGTCTATAGTATTTATTACTTGATTAGACATGGTAAAAAATGATAATACTGGACGAAAGATTAGAAGAAACTAAATAGTGTGAAGTATTAGAAAACAAAGAAATAGAAATATGGGACACATAGGAGACTTTGATGGAACAATGAAAGAGGACAAATCCAGGAACAGAACACAAAGAATGTGGTAGAGAAAATATCTAAAGAATAATAGCTAAGATTTTCTGAACTTTTAAAAGATATTGAACCATAGATTTAAGAAGGTCTATAAATTTTAAGCAGTATAAATAGAAAGAAATCCATAGTTAGAAATACCATACTAAGGGCTGGGTCTGTGGCTCAGTGGTAGAGCACATGCCTAGCACGTGCGAGGCTCTGGGTTTGATCCTTAGCACCACATAAAAATAAATAAATAAAATAAAAATATTGTGTCCAACTACAACTAAAACATAAATATTAAAAAAAACAAAAAGAAATACCATAGTAAAACTTTAGAAAAACCATTGACAGTTGGAAAATTCTTCAAAGTAGCCACAGGAAGAGGGGCTGGTTATTTTCAAAGGAAGAGAGGCAGAGCAACATATCCTATGATCCAGCAATTCTACTGCCTGAAAAAGTTTTACCATGTGTAGTCTCAAAAAAGTGACTCTTTCACCAGGATAAATACTCCTTGTCAGACAGGTCATCCCTTTACTGGAAAGCTTTAAATATTAGAAAGGGCTTCTTTTGATCAGTATTTCACAACTTTTGTATCCAGTGTTATGCTGTACATGATAAAATATTTGTATCATTTGCTAATTTCGTTGGTGAAATTAATCACACTATGATGACCTTAGCAACCAATGGGACATTTCTACGTGCAGAGCTGAGAATATATTCATAAAATCATTTCTCACAAGCCAGGGTGAGTCAGTTTCAGCATGCATAATTCTTTGGTTACTTCTCACCTATAGTTGGTTATCTGTGGAATATTCATATTCCACACTCAATAGACTTTTAATGGTCTGTTATTTGCTCATTTATGTTCTAGGAACTAAAAAAAACAGTTAAAATTTCTTCTGGAATTTATGCCATAGTGTTAGGAAAAAAAAACAATAAATGAATATGTAAAGATACAGTGTATCAAATGTTGATAAATGCTATAAAGAAAATCATTTGAGTTTAAGATAGAGAGCAAATGCTATTTCATTTGGGGGAGACCATATGATTTCTGTGTACTCTGCTCTCACTCTTTGTCATATGCTATAAATAAACTAGTGAGAAAAACACTCTCTGCACAGAAATTTGAATGCATGGAAAGTTCAAGTAGAACCTGTGCAGGGTATAAACTCTATGAAAAGGGATTATTGTAAAGCAGAGATTACAAATCAAGTACTTAAAGAACTGAGCCAACGTTTGACAATTGGGAAGGTCCAGTAAAATATGCCAATTTTCAGCCTAGCCTGCCAGACTGGAAAGTTGGGTAATGCTGATCTTGCATTCTAGTGACCTTTACACAAGGCCTGAGCTCTCTAGCCACTATAGTCCCCAGAAGGCTCAAGGCACTCGGTTTGTATTACCTACCTGTCTTTTGGAGGCATTTGAACTTGGGAAACTGTCCAAATTGGGTCATAATTTTTTCTCCAATTCTAAAATCTATTTTTTGTTTCAAAATTGTTTCCTCATGTTTTCAAAAATCAAACACCTTATTAAACTACAATAATTCTAAATACAGTGTGCAGGAGACTCTTGAAACCTACTGTAAGAGAACTTTCCAAGGAACATTTTGAGGAATGTTAGCATGATTATAAAATAGGTACATAAACTCCCTAGGTAATGTTGAAATGAAAAAAAAATCAGAAAATAAAATTTCCACCTTGTTAAATATTCATAACATCTTATATTAATAAGTGAGATACATAATATACAAATACTCATACTGCTGTTCAGTGTGTACCTGGCCCAACATAAATTGTTAGTTTTAGAGCACAGTTTCCTCCTGTGACCCTCTACCCTATCAGCATTACTGAAATATTTCATATTTCATATTCAGGGTATACTTTAAAGTATTAAAAATATATTGAATAACATGGAGGAGTTAAAACATGAATTACAAATAAGTACAAATATTTATTTGTCCATTCATATAGTATGGAAGTCATTAAATTATTGTTCATCCAATTTATAGAAAATGTATTTCAAATTCACAATTACAAAGCACAAATAAACTTCAAAATTAACAAGAAAACTGACACCTACACTAGTGTACAAAGCATATTTTATGGACTCAATTTATGCAACATAACCTTCCATCTCCAAGACACTTACAAATTTTATTTACAATGCCACCTAGAAACCACTATTAGTCATCAGAAATATTGCTGTTACCAAATAATTCCCATCAACCAAATGTTGCAAATAAAGCCAAGCAATTCTGGAATACTATTTAGAGTCACTTTCCTCAATTTGAAATGTCTTGTTTGTTTGGGGGAAGTATCAGAGGAACACAAAGCAACTAAAGCTGATCTTACAATAAAAATTAAAACATTTTCAATTTAATCGTATTATTTAAAGGGAAAGGTTGATATAAATGTTTCATGTAAGAGGCTATCTATATTTAACTAAATAACCTTCTTCTTCATGGTCCTATTTTAGCATATCTATTTCTCAATGTAGAACACATACACAAGCACGTCTGGCTAATATTAGATCCATCTGAAGACCATGTTAGAAAAAAAAGAAAGCCTCATCTATATGGTGTTGTTCTATCAAGATTTTATGAGGTTTGTGAATATTAAACAACTTATGATAGGGTGTTCCACATACTTAGAACTATGTTTTGAACATATCCCTATATGCTACTTAACCATTGTTGATATAGAATATGAATGATATAATCCTAATGGTGGGTTTGTTTTTTAAATATATGACTAGATTGAATGTATCTAAAAGGTGGAGTCAGTTCACAACTTGAATTTCTGAAGAGTGAGGTATTCTAATTAATCTATATCTTCTTTACCAGTTGATGAAATCAGAATCATAAATGTGTTCCCCTCTAATGTGATATTGGTCATTTTCTTAGTGAGTGTCCCTGATGTCTGGGGACATTGCTTAAGAATAAAACTACCAAGATAGGTATCTGTCATTAGGAATCAGAAAGCTTAGTCACATGACTCATATGATAACACAAGAAGCCATCCACTTATCCTGAAACCACACAGCAAACATCTGAGGCAAGACAAGCACTGTGCAAGGCTCAAACCACATCACACAGAAGAGTCACTTGTGCCTTCAATGATTTCACATTGTGGGGGATAAAACTGTACAAACAATTACAACATAGTTTCAACACAGTCAACCTATTTCACACAGGGGACTGTTATGGATTAGATATGAAGTGTCCCCTGAAAAGCTCCTTTTATGAGAACATGATCCCCAGTGCAGTAAGTTCCAAAGGTGAGGCTTTTACAGTGATTAGAGCTCTGACCTCTGACCTTGCTGTACTGGGGATCATGCTTAAAACACATTAGCTTTTGTGGGAGAGGTGATACATATTGTTTGAGTCAGAACTTATTGTCATGGAAAAGCAAAGTTTCAGATAATTCCATTTACTGATATGGTATAGTGACTTAGCTGCACTTAAACAATGGAAATTAGCAAAATGATCTGCCAAAAAGGTCTATTTGCAAGAACAGATTTGCCATAAAGCTTATCTCCTTTTGCAATTTAATATTCAATAAAGACATTATATGAAAAATAAAAAAAGGATTTGTATTAAGTCACTTTCAAGTCAAAATAGCTGGGGATGCAGCTCAGTGGTAGAGTGCTTGCCTCACACTAAAATAAATAAAAATCAATTCAATGAAACAAGAGTTTATTAAGGGTATCAAGAGCCTAAAAGATTTAGGGAAATCTAAAGTAAAAAGACAGTAGTTTCTACAGAGATTAAAGCAGCACAGGGACAAAACTGAATTTGACCTGATTAATTGATATTTCCTGGTGCTTTTATAGATTCAATATCATGAGATTTCTTTGAACTTTGCAAACTTTTTTTTCTTTTTGTACTTGGATACTGATCTTTGTGACTGTTAGAAATCCTCAATTTTGATGTTTTGTTTTGATTTGGTTTGGATGCATTTGGATTTTAAAGTTGCTGATTTAAATATGGTTGTTATTGAAGAATGCCTGCAAAATACCTCTAGTCCCAATTGTTAGATCATTTTTGAATGCATACACAGTGCATGCAAAAATATTCAGTTTCGTTTTATTTATTGATTAGGTGTCATTTTAGGCCAAAAGAGCAAGAAAACAAAGAGAAAAAAATATATATACTGAAAAGCTTAAAAAGAAAACCTATTAGATAAATGTGTAAAAACATTATTTGTATTTAGTAAGTGGTCCTTAATTTCATGGAATTTACTTTAGAATTGAAAAGTTATAATCTGGGTTAATTTAGAATTAGAATCAAAGTGATTCTATTTATCCAATCTAGATAAAAGTTTAAAGGTCTCAGAGAATGAAAATGGTGTATTATTTTGAAAAACACAAATAAGAAGAAATAGAAAAGTTCACATTTCACTGTTTGAAGTAATGTCTTACAAAAGAAAATCAAAAAATACTAATTGGTCATAAAAAATCTTATAAAGAGACATGAGAAGAAAATGTCTGGGTCAAAAATTAGGGAGAATTGCTGACAAGGTAAAAGGAATAAGAAAAATCACAGGATACCGCTACCATTTAATAGGACATGTTACTCAAGAAATAATGACATTCTACTCCCTTGTTTGAAGAAATCATTGTCTGACACACCGTATTCAATGGCTTAGTATTTAAGTCTCTTGACAATTTTTGTGCTCATGTGAATGTAGTTCCAGGTTTTTCAGTTGCTAGTTAATTAAAACATAATTGGCACAGAGCAAAACCAGTACCCCAGGAACTCAGGAAGGTACAAAAATCTTTCTAGATTGTTATTTATCTACTTATTTACTTATTTATTTTTATAGTACTGGGAATTGAACTAGAGGCACTCTACCACTGAGCTACACCCCAGTCCCTTTTTAAAATTTTATTTTTAATTTGAGACAGGGTCTCCCTAAATTGCCTAGTCTGATATTGAACTTATGATCCTCCTGCCTTAGCCTCAAGAATAGCTGGGATTACAGACATGTACCACCACATCCCACTTAGGTTGATGTTTGTTAACTTCATTACTTCTGCAAAACATCGAATCATTCCATGTCATAAAAATGAGTTAATGGATGTAACTAAGAGTCCAAGGTAATAGGAAATATGCTGGAACAAATCTGCTGGAAGGGGAAGAAGACTGCACTAATTTTCTAATCTAACAATAAAGGGATTCAAAAAAGATGACTTTCCACATTGAACAAATACTCTAAATTTCTATTAAATATTAGAATTTTGCCATATCCATGTCAGTCAGTAATTGGTACTGTAATATTCTTTGATGTTAACATCACTGAGATACTGATTATCTATAAGGGAAGCGTGCCAAGATCTGTGTATTTGATGTCTCTGTTTTCCACAGGTCATACCTGGATAGAGTCTGTAACTTGAAAGGCATCCTGCTGATTTCAGAGAATTTTAAGTTGAGTGAGATAGTCACTGCTGTCTCCCCAAAACAACCCAACGTTCTCACATAGTGAATTTATAATATAAAGGGGTTTGTCCATGCACTTAAGCAAAATGTTTTTCCATTTATTTCAAATACTATGCATGAAGAAAATTGTTGTAGGTGTAATCTTCTCTACTTATTTTTTTTTATAAATGTTAAGAGCATAGTTCCTCTAAAATCTGGCATATAAAAGAAAGCTTTGATTGCCAACAACACATTACTGACATACAAAAGGGTCACATAATGCAAACTACATAAGCTATAGCTACTGTTCACTCAGATAGGCAACTTGGGAAATATTAGATTTCTCTTTTAGACAATTATTCCAGCAATATACAAGTGATTATCATAAGGATCACTTTAAAAGAGTATAAAATTAGACACTGGGTAGAACTTTAGAATTATAAAGTTTAAGGGAAAAAATTAAAAAGGAACCAAAAATGAAGAGAATATAAGAAAAGAAAGTCATCCTCTCCTACTTGGACTAAACCTTTTTATTAATTAATTAGTAAGTATTCTCAAGTACTCCTTGATAACTAAAGCTTCCATTATGCCTTACTCACCTTTCAAACCATTGTTCTCTTCCTTTTATTGTTACCATACATCTTGAAAAAGTTGTTCCCTCTCACTTTATTTCCTTCTTCCCTCGCTCCCCACAAATCTATGTACACTGCTCTTCTCAAACTGTTGTCATGAGGATCATGGATAATCTCTGCTCTGCCAAATTTAGTAGACATACTTTTCAACATTTATCTTGCTCAACCTCTCTGTGACTTCTGGAAACACTAACTGCTTACTCTGTTTTGAAATTCTGTCCTCCCTTGCCTTCTGGGGTGCTGACTCCTGACTTTCAGACTTTTCTGCCACTACTTGCCAGTAGGCACTGTCCCCATCTACCCTGTGGTGCTGTATTTCAATATTCCTCCAGGCACAAGTTTTCTTTTTCTAACATTCAGTTTGAGTAATTTCATTCATTTCCATGACTCTGGCCATCACCAGTATGCTGACATGTACATCTCCAACAGAGTTCCTGACATTCTGACACGGCCATTTTGATTAAGCCTTGAGAACAAACCTTTTCATTTTGACTCTTATAATACTCAAAACTGACAGTCCCATCCTATAGCTGAATTTTGTTCCATAAAATGAAGTATGATTTATTTTGGAATTCTCCAGTAAGTCTTCCAGAGAAAAATAGTTTATAGAAAGCTTTAATGCAACTTTTACAAACAATGATACTCCAATTCCTACTATGAAGTTAGCAAAATCTGACAAAACTAGACCAATTCAAGTTGAATATGAAGTACAAACATACCCTGACTCTAAGTAGAATTGCAAAATCCCAATATGAGCAATTTAAATTCAGCATTATGTTAAATGTATGGATTGTTCAGTAATGCTACAAGAAAAAAACATGACCATGTAAATAAATGCCTAGTAGTCATTTGATAAGATTCCAAATTTTCTCCCAAGCTCAGACTTGGAAATCAAACACAGCAGATCTAGAGTTAAAGGTTATTCACTCCCATAGTTGCTTTGTTTCCATTGAACAGGTCAATTAACTTTTTCTGGGCCCTTATTTCAATACAGAATGGATTAAAATTATCTTAAATCTCTGGTTTAAAATAACATGCCATCTTTTCCTTGTCAAACATTTTTCATTTTTGGAATTACAAATTTAACATTTGTTTTTCACACCAGACTGAAGCCACCTTAAAGACATACATCGTTATTCATGTGTAACAACATTTGTAGAGTGCATGACCAGTTACAAAATTTGTGAGACCCAGTGCAAAGTGAAAATGTTAAAAAATAATTGAGAATTTCAACACAGTGACAGCAGAGCAGTAAACAAAAGAGGAGTCCTTCAAAGCACAGGACCCTGCAGAACTACATAGAGCCCATGTCCCTAACATTGTCTTTGCGTGAGCATGCCTGTGTACATTCATGTGTGTATTTGAAACAAGTTTAATATTTGGTTGGAAAATTAAATCACAGGAACTTCAAAAATATCTAGGGTTAGTACAATATGTAGAATTCAGATTCCAGCCTAAAAAAGTAGTCATACTAAGTTGGACAAAGATAGTACAGTTAATAGGAAAATATTTTCAGGTTAAAAATAATAATTGACCATTTTGACTGCAGATTGTAGAACATTAAAAAGAAATTGGTTAACTTACAACTATTTTCTCTTTAGGTTGACATCATTTCATTTCAATATTTTTGTATTATAAGAATATTATCTTCCCTTTTAAAATCTAATGATAATAACTCATAAAATTTATATTTGTCTCCTTTTTGGCTTTTTTGCACAATTCATTGGTTCTATGAGCAAGCATAATAATAACTGCTCCATTTCTTTAATCATAAATCATTAGCAATTTAGCAATTTTAAAAAAACCCTTTATCCTTTCCCACCTGTCAGATAAATAATTGTATTCAGTTAATCAAAATTACAATAGCTAACTTAAGACTTTGGGAATTTTTACAAATGATATTGATTTTGTGATAGAATTCTCTATAATTTGATGTAGTTAGAAGGTGCATCTATTAACATAATCATAAAAATCCCAAACGTTTTCAGAATATTCTCTTCAAAAGGCAGTGTCCAGTGATAAATTTACATCTCTCCTGGAACTCTAAATATTTTCCCCTAAAGTTTGCTTATGCAAAGGCCCTTATTCTGCCAGGCTTTATGGTGATTGCAAAAAGGAAGACAGATTTCCTCCTGTGCAAGTTGTTGATGGATGCTCTTGTATTCTGTCCCTGAAATGTTTGAAAACAGAAGAAGGGGGGGGGGGGGGAAGAGCAAGCCATGAGTCATTACATGCCTCCATGCTTCTGTCAGAGATTTAAATAACTAATTAGTAACCCAGGCATGCTTTGTTATAGAATTTATCTTCAACAGTCACTTCAGCTTCATCTCTCCCTACTCCCTACTCCTCATTTAGTTCCCCCCCCCCCCAAAAAAAATGGAAATAGTTGGCTTTTCCCATTCAGTTCTGTTTCCTGGTCTCATTTGTTTCCCTTGTCTCTTCTACTTCTCTTCTAGTTCCTTTCTGCCTTCATTATACATTCTCTATTTTTGTCCTAATTCTGCTAGGTAAACTCTCACATTTACTTAAGGAAGTCTCTGATTCCACCCCTGTGAAGCCAAATGAGAAAATGTTCTACCTCACAGGAAGTTTTGCATATTTGGGGCAATATATGTAAAATGCTTAGCACAATATTGCCACAGAGCAATTTTCATGCCATCATTCTCTCTCATGTTGTCAGTTAGCAATACTGAATGCCAACCATGTGCTTACACACTGCTTTAAATGGAAGCAAGCTTCCCCGGGCACAGGGAAGAAAAGGCCCATATGACTGCAGCATAATGAGGTGGAAATGGGTAACAGAGAGTGTGATAGGATCCCATCACACAGGGCCTTGAGGACCTGGTACACAGTGGGAAGTGGTCAGAGGGTGAGAAGTGCAATCAGGTATCTTGCCTCTCTGAGAAGGGGTTTTGGGAGAGAGAGAAAGCTGGAAGATTCCCTGGACAGCCTTTGTAGTCATCTGGAAGGGTTTATTTTGGAGGTGGCACTGACAGGACTTGCCAATAAATTGGCTGTGGGAAAAAAGATAAGAGGAATCAAAAGATCCAAGTTTCAGGCTTGAGTCACTTGTCTAACTCTCTAATTCATTGCTCTTTTCTTTATCTCCCTCCTTATTCTTTGCCTCTTTTCCTTGCTACACTATTGCAGAAGCTCTTTACCAAATCCAAGTTCATTCCTGCTCAAGTGTCAATTTAGAAGTCACAACTCTCCAGAAACCTCTCCTGAGTTCCCCACTGTGGGGCAGGGGCACGCCCACATGATGTCATCACCCTCCCAGCATCAATTTCTATTTACTTGTACTGTTAGCAAGGTCTTCCTTCTAACACAAGGATTGGAAACATGAACTTTGGAGCCAGAATGTAGCAGGTTTTCTTTGTCTTGATTCTCTCCAAGTAAACTGGCATATCACTTAAGGAAGTGTCTGATTCACATATGTGAAGTGCAAATAAGAAAATATCCTACCTCATAGAAAGGTTTGCATGGGACAATATATGTAAAATGCTTAACACAATATTTGGCACAGAGCAAATGCTAAATAAACAATAACCTTTATCCCTATCATTACTGGTTTACATAACCCACCTTCATTTAAGCAGGATTTCTGCAAAATACTATCAGAAACAAAACTATAGCAGGAAATACTTAGGTAATTCAGGTCTAAGAAGAAATTAACTCCTCAATGACACACAATCAAAATGGATAGTTGGAATTATTAGCCATCCATGTCAGATACACATGTGGAAGTTATAGTAATTTTCCATGTCCTCCACTTTAGTTGAGTTTTGATTATCTAAAGGTAGCACTTACCTACCCGACTAGTGGGGCCGCAGAATTGTTTTTCCTTAAGGTCCCACCTGAGCATGTACATGTACAAAAGAGAGAGAAAGAAACTGATTAGAGAGATTGGAGAGGCAGAGGGCGTGATCCTCTTAATCATTCTTCACTTCCTTTTTTTATAAGATGACTTGGCAACGTTTGTCACATCCGCGGCAGAAGCGGCGACGCCTCCTCTGTGGCGTCCGCTTGCAATTGCCCAGCTTTCGCCCTGCACATTTGTGGTTTTCGGGGACACATTAGCAACCAATGGTTTTAGCTCTCGGTGGCCCAAGAGTTGCCAAGGCGGTTAAGAGTCATCTGAAAAGTCTTTTACCCTGAATCGCTCTGAATCAGAAGGCCACCTGATTTCTCCTGCGGTACTTGGCAAATTTGCACCGCCCTCTGGTCCTGGTCCAGCTGCATGGGAAGTGCTAAGGAAGAACACGGGCGCCCAACAGTGAGGAGATGGTAAAGGCGACCAGAGGATAAACTTAAATATTGATCCTACAGACCAAGCCGAAAGAAGAAACTGAAAGTACACTGCCAGCTGATCCTACGGAAGTTATGGAAAAGGCAAAGCACAGAGCCAGGCTGTGATGTGTGCCGCCCCTCCTGGGATGGATGAAACAACAGGCGCGCCGCGAGTGAAAGAAACCAGCTGCAGAGACTGGCCTATCCAGCGCGGACTTGTGTCAACTCCGCGGAAGACCATGGTCCTGGGAATGATTATGGGTGAGAGCGTGCTCCTGCTGCAGTTGCGGTCATCATGACTACGCCCACCTCCCGCAGACAATGTTCCATGGTAAGCGCTCTTCTCCCGGGCGCACAAGTTCGCGCGCCAAGCGCGCCTGGGGACTCCCGGACGCGCTGCGATTCTCCCCACCCCCCAGAGCCAAGGCACGTCCGGGAATAGCCCGGCTTGCACTTTGGACCTGCAGAGAACACTGCCTCTCCCGTGGTCAGCCGCTACCCACTCCTGAGTACAATGGTCCCTAGTCATTTGCATCTGGGTTTGCTGTCCCTAGCGAGCTGTGAAAAGCAGTCCCGAGGCTTACCTTCTGTCCCGAGACTAAGCGCTGCAACCTCCGCGTCGCTCAGCAGGGGCAACCTACAGTCAGATCTCAGAGGTAGTCTGTGACTTCCAACGAAAGTCTGTCTGTCCCTAGCCAGCGTTGCCCTGGGCGAACACTGAGCCAAACTAGCCCTACCCGTGCTCCAGGCAGCGCGAAGTTACTTACAGGCAGCCTGGGCTCAGCGAGTGAGGAGCTGGGTTCTTGCAGCTCCGAACTTCCTAGAGAACTGAAAGCGAAGCTCCCTGGGGACGCGCTTTTAAGCCCTAAGGGACAGGTCTCCGTAAAACCCCGTTTTTCCCCCTCAGTAGGGCTGGGAGTTTCCATCTGGGGTTGTACCCTGCGCTGTTTTCTGGGAACTCTTGTCCTGCAATTTGCATTGAAAATAGCCAGACGTTGCTTTGTCCTATATGCTCGATCCTTGATAGAGGCAGGATTAAATAGATTTCCTTCTAAATTCTAAACCCCTGATGATATCTGCTAGATTTTTATTTCCGCGGAATAAGGACTTAAGACGGAGAAGGACAGAATTAACGTGGGTTGGATCCCATTTGGCAGCCATGTGGCTAATGTAAGGAGCTAACATAAATAAATTAAAAATACTGGAAGTGAACAGAGGAGAAAGATATGTGAGGGGAGAGGATCTACTTAGGGAAATTGGCATGTTTTACTATAAGCACTTCATTAAGCTAGAAGACCTGTGGGAGAGGGTGGAAGAATAGGGAGCCAGCTTTCTGCTCTTCCTTTTGATGGTCTGTGTACTTCCGTGACTATTCTGTTAGATCAAGATTCATTTCCCCTCTCATAGATATTAAAACACCTAGAATTGACATAACTAGGGGAAATAGCTCAGTAACAAAAAAAAAAAAAAAAAAAAAGAGGAGAGGAGGAGCGTGAGATAATATCCAAGACAATTATGATTTGTTAGAAAAGTGCTCCATAAGTTAGAATTAGAAATGGAGCTGTGTCTGTGCTTTCTATGCAATGCCCTTGGTTTCACCTGCAATTACTTCTTTCTGGTTCTCTCCTGATTCTAATCCTTGTATTACCTCTTATCAAAAGTAGAGACATAAAAAGACAAAAGAAACTCAGGGTGTATACTTCTAGTAAGGAAACTTTATTTCTGAATATACATCCATCATAAACTACTAATAGCAAACAAAATATTAAAATTCTAAACTTCTAATGTGTTATAATGTAATTATTATATTGAGTGGTTTTCTACATCTTGGTTCCAAGTGATTTTATGAGAAGTTCAAACTCCAAGACTGTACATAGGAATACCCTTTACATCTCTTTCTTTGCTCTTTCTTTTGAGAGGTGAAGTAGATAAGCCCAGTGTGGTGATGCCCACCTGTGATTCTAGCCATTTGAAAGGCTGAAGCAGGAGGACTGCATGTTCAAGGCCATCCTAAGCAACTTAGGGAAATCCTGTCTCAAAATTTAAAAAAATTAAAATAAAAACGACTGGAGATGTAGCTCAATGGTAAAGCAATCCTGGGTTCAAACCTCAGTACCAAGAAAAAAAAATAATAAGAAGAAACACCCCAAGATGTGTTAGAATGAGGAGGAGAACCAGAAAAAAGTAATTGCATTAGAACCAAGGGCATTGCAAATAAAACATGGAAACAGCTCAGTTTCTAAGTAGATGATGACTCACTATGTGATCCTCAACTATGGAATTGGATTTGGGTGAATTCTTCATATTTGAGGACAAAAAAAAAATGGAATCGTAATAAAAGCAGAAAACCAAAATGATTAGAATAGGTACAAAGAGAATTTACAAATTGAACCATTTCAGTGTTTAAATAACTTAAAAATAGAAAAGATTATTTTGTAGGACCAACTCAGATGTCTAATCATATTTATGTGTTGAGATCTTTTTTTCTCCTAGTCTCACTCACATTACCTACTCAAATAAAAGCAAATATTAATGTTTTTTTGAAATAAGGGTATATGGACACAGTTTCTGAGCTTGGCCAGAAATTACCTTGGTGAAGTTTTTGCAGAAAAGGAAATGAGTTCTTTTGCCTTCCTCTTAAACCCATGTATACATTTTTATAGGGAGTCGGGTGCCACAGTAGCTAAAAGCTGAGTTTCTAGATTCCTTAACCTGAACAAAACAGATTTGAATCTTGGCTCTTCCTAGGCACATTCTATATAGGAAAAATGTTCTACGGGCCCTAGATTCTACACCTGTAAAATGTAAATGATTTCTTTTTCTGGGAGGGTTGGGCCAAGAATTGAACTCAGAGGCGCTAGACCATTGAGCCATATCCCAGCCCTATTTTGTATTTTATTCAGAGACAAGATCTCACTGAGTTGCTTAGCATCTTGCTTTTGCTGAGGCTGGCTTTGAACTTGTGATCCTCCTACCTCAGCCTCCCCAGCTTCTGAATTACAGGCCTGTGCCACTGCACCCAGAAAAATGTAAATAATTTCTAAGTACTTCATGAAATGATTTTGGAATTATATTCCCAGTGAAAAGAGGTTTGTGTAATAGGCATTCAATAAACATTATTGTTCTTGAATTCTTATAAAAGACTGGATTTGGAGGGGTGTAGAAACAATTTATTTATCTTCACTTTGACCCCATAACTTGAGCAGCTAAGAATTGAATGTATTATTTGGCTTAAATTAAAAACCAACAAGAATTCTTAAACTGCTATCATTCTGTTTAACCAAATTCCCTACTGAAAACAAATTCTCCAATTTCAGTCCCTTCAGGAGATTTGAAGACAATTCCACAAGCCCACACTTGCCTTGCATTGTTCCTTAGGGTTTGTCTTTTCTGTAATTGAATGAAAAGTTCAGGGGGAGGGAGAAGGGCAGAGACCTATATAGTATGAAACAAATGCAAACAAAATAAAATAAAGCTGAGTCTCTTTCCCATTGTGACACTGTTCAAAGTCCCCTCAAGCCAAACAATCTTCATATATTACTTAAGTATATAGTATGGAAGAAAAGATTTCCATTGTAAAACAAACCAGATCTTGAGAGAGCTGAGAATCATTGAGATGTGGATCTTAGGCCTGAGATAGTTTTGCAGAATTGTCCTGAAAGCAATTTTAAACCTGAAGAGTTTCTCTATTTGAATGGCCAGGTAAGACAGAATGAAGGGGCTTAAGAGCTGAAAAAGATTTAAAACATCATTTAGTCTAATGTTTTCATTTAAAAATCAGGTAGATGAAGCCATTCACTCAGTAACACAACCCACTATCCTATGAGGACAGAAGTCCCAGGTCTCTGTGTTTCCAAAGTCTCATGCTTTATATTGTCCTAGTGTATGGGGCTAGCTTTTTCACAACATCTGTAGTAACAGAAGACTCTCTTTACAGGCAAGATAAATGATGTTTTAGCATTGAGAAATTAGTTGTAGCATCCCAAAGACTGAACTTTCCATCCATCCAACCTCATTGGAAAGAATTGATAAAATGCCATTCAATGAAATAGTAGGTTGATATGAGTTTTGGGAGTAGTTATAACTGAAAATTGGGGTGAAAAAGACGGTGCTTATGGAAAATAAAACACCTCATTTTTAATATATAAAATATGGGCCTCTGAAATAACATTTAAGTATAATGGTAAACATATCTCCCTTTCACTCTAGTATTTAATTATTTTACTATAGTCTCCTTAAAGTTCATTCTAAATTATGGGCTTTATAATTTTTCCTTCTTTGTCTATTTCTCCAAAAGCATAACTTTAGGATACCTGGAAATGAAAAGAGAAATTAAAAGTATGTTTCTCTACGATCTGTACATATCCAATACCAGGTCAGAATTATTTGCCAGTAATTAATGAGCAATTAATTACTGTTTGAAGATCTTCAGGAGGAAGAAATGATAGAAGAAGAGAAAGGTTGAACTGAATATTATCACATGGAAGCAGTTTTTATGCAGAAGGCCAATAAAATTACATGTTATCAAAATTTTATGGTTTTTTTTTTTTTATCAAATTCTGGTAAGACAGTAAACTTAGGTGAATGTCCAAACTTGACACCTACTACCTCTGTGCTACTTGCAGGAATATATATATATAAATACTGCTAATAGTCCTTAGCACCAGCAACCAGCATCTGGTAGATATTTGATTATAAGTAAGTAGGGTAATAATCACTTGTCTCCTAAATGTATTCTTAGTTACAGTGCATACAGGTAGTTAGTATTAGATCAATGAACAGATTTTGTGTCTCACTCCTGCATTATATTTCTTTATATCAAGTGTCACAGGAAGATAAGAAGTATGATTTACACGTGTTCCTTAACTTTTGCCTAGTCTACTTTCTGTATTTGTAAAAATATCAGTCACTAAAAGCATAATTTATTAGGGAGAGTTACTGATTTTTTAAAGACAGATGATAACATAATACAGTTATTGGAAATTTTATGATATCCTTAACAGTTTTTAGGCAGTTGTCACAATATTAGTTCATTGAGTGGAAGGAATGTTAATTGAACTCTTAATTAAGGAAGGTACACATGTGGAAATGCCTTGCACTGAACAAGCACAATTAAAGTTCTTTTGTGAAACTCCCAAGAACTCAATATAACTCAGAGTTCATGGAACAATGCAAACAAGACACTATGGCAGGCTGGTGAAGAAATAGATCAAATTTAATGTTTCTGGGAATCACTGAATTTCCAGTTTGTGTATTTTTACAGCCCCAAATCACACCATTAAAAATTTCATTTCTTTTTATTGTATAGCTGCTTCTAATGGGGAAGACTTATCTAAAACAGACAGACATAATGAATTCACAGGTTGTGAATTCATTTGTTGGGTTTTTCTAACATGGCAAGAATTTGAGAAAAGATGTGTTTGAATAAAATGTGGATCTCTGAGTTCATAAATTCAGAAAATAATGAAAAGAAGAAAAGGGAGTATCAAAATACAAGTGTAATTCTGTAAGAATTGGGGGCAGGGTAAACCCTTTAAGTTCCATCACTAAAAAGAAAGAACAGGATCACAGTATAGTGTTGTGGAGATGAACCTTCCACAGTGTTGCCCTCCAAGGAGAAGTGAATGAATATTCCTTTAAGTGTACCATGTTCAAGTTTTCACATAAACAATCACATGCCATACATCATAAAATTTTAATAATGTGTAGCTTTTTAAAACTGTAGCATACCTCTTTGCCTGCAGATACCTTCTCTTACAAGGATGTTCAACATAAATCCACATTTACTAAATCATCATTACCCCTAAAGTGTCTTTCTGAAGTGTTCTTTGATCTCATCACACCTGTTCTACACTTCCTAACAGAAATTTCTATGTTAACAAAGTGAATGAAGCCCAGTGTGGTGGCACACGCCTGTAATCCCAGTGGTTTGGAGGCTGAGGCAGGAGGATCTCAAGTTCAAAGCTAGTCTCAGCCAAAGCGCGGCACTAAGCAACTCAGAGAGACTCTGCCTCCAAATAAAATATAAAATAGGGCTGGGGATGTGTCTTGGTGATTGCGTGCCCCTGAGTTCAATGCATGCTACAAAAAAAAAAAAACAAAGAATGAAACCTAAATTCCAAAATGTATTTCTAGTTTGGTTGCTATATAATTTCAGTGTCTAGAGTTCTTCCCCCATTAGTCAGGAATTGAGATACATATTTAAAATTATTAAAAATAAGTGGTCAAGCTCATTGTAAAACCACGATCAAATATAACATGACATAACATTTAGCTCATTCTTATTTACTGTTGAATTTAGTTTCTTTTAGGTATATCTTTGGAATTCCTCCCTTGATCCTTGCTCTGTTACCAGTAACTTCATCTGATTGTGATATTAAAGGTAAAGAAGGTAAAGAATTTGAGCATGTTCTAATGATCAGCTTCAATGAATTGGTATGTGCTTTTTTTGTTTTTCTTACCTTTTTGCTCATTGGAAAAATATCATATATATTTTTGGCATGCCATTTTATAATCAATTATCCATCTATATTTATGGACAAAAACTACTAAATAAAATGTAATGTACCAATAACTATATATTTTATTAGTTCCATCATTATATTTTAATGTCCTTTAAAAATAAATCTTTCCTAGACCCTGAGACTCTCACTATCCATTTCAGTCTTGTTACCCTTTATGACCAAATTTCTCACTAGCATAATTCATTATTACTACCTGCATTTCCCCATCTCACCTTTATGGTGTTAGTCTTTGTAGACACATTACATAAAGAGAGGTTGAATAACAGAGTACAACATCTAAAAGTCAAGGTGTAAAAAAGTGTGTAGTTATTTTATCAGAATATGTATACATGCATATTTATGCATATATACTTTGTACGTATGTATTATATATAATATCCTGAAAGTTAATTTTTATTTTCTATAAACACTGTTTTTAATTAATCGATTTTATATTTTAGAACAGATTTTGATTTATGGAATATTTGAACAAAAATTAGAGAATTTCCATGTACTTCTCCCTCTGCACCGTTTTCCTTATTATTATTATCACTTTGCATTAGTGTGGTACATTTGTTAAAACTGAGGAATTATTATTAATACATTATTGAATCAAAGCTCATAGCTGACATTAGGATTCACTGTTTTATTCAGTTCTGTAGATTTTAGTAGAGGTATAATATCATGTATCCATGAGTATTGTATCACATAGAATTCATTTCACTGTTCTAAAAATTGCCTATGCTCCACTGACTCATCCTTCCCTTTCTCCCTCTGCACTCCTGGCAACCGCTGATCTGTTTACTGTCTCTCTAGTTTTTCCCTTTCTAGAACGTTATGTAGTTGGAATCATGCAGTCTGTAGCCTGTTTAGGCTGGATTCCTTTACTTAGAAATGTGCATCAAAAGTTCTTCCATGCTTTTTGTGGCTTGATAGCTCATTTATTTTCTCATTGTAGAATAATATTCCATTCAATCGATAGGCTACAGTTTATCTATTCACAGATGTAAGGATGTATCCCGGTTGCTTTCAAGTTTTGGCAATTATAAATAAAGGCTTCTGTAAACATACATGTGCAGTGTTTGGTGAGAACATTAGTTTTCTATTCATTTGGATAAGTATCTAGGAGTCTGATTGCTGAATCATATGGTGTGTTACTCAGCTTTTCCTCACTGTGACCAAAATACCTGACAAGAACAACTTAGAGGAGGACAGATTTATTTTGGCTCATGGTTCCAGATGTTTCAGTCAATGCTTAGCTGGCTTCTTTGGCTTGGGCCTGAGACAAGGCTGAAAATCATGGTGGAAGGGTGTGGCAGAGGAAAGCTGCCTAGCTCTTGGTGGCTAGGAAGAGGAGAAAAAAGGAGGGGAGGAAGGGAGGGAGAAAGAGAGGAAGAAAGGAAGGGAGGGATGGAGGAGACAGAAGACAGAGAAGGGGCCAGGGACAAGATATAGTCCCCAAGGGCATGCCCATAGTGACCTACTTCCTCCAACCATGCCCCACCAACCTATAGGTTCCACCTCCTTCCAGTAGTCCATTCAAATTATTAATTCATGAAATGGATTAATCAACTGATAGTGTGAGAGCCTCAGATTCAATCACTTCTCAGAAGCCCCATCTCTGGACATTACTATGGAACTCTGGAGGGGCCTTCCAGAGCCAAACTATAACAGATTATAAAATTATGCTTAGCTCTGTATATAACTGCCAAAGTGCCTTCTAAAGTGACTGTACCATTCTCCCAGAAGTGAATAAAATCCTAAGGTTGTTCACCCATGCCAGCATCTGGTATTGTAGAGTCTGGGACTTTTGCCATTGTTGTTTTAATTTACAGTTACCTAGTAATATGATGTTGAACATCTTTTCAGATTCTTACTTCAATCTATGTATCTTTATGGGTAATGTATATGAACTCACATCTGAACTGGCATCTCAACAATACTGAGTATTCTAGCCATATCCTATAACAGCTCTGCATTTGTTTATATCTTTCTTTGATTTATTTGATCAGAATTTTGTACTTTTTTATATAGGTCCTGTATTTATTTTGATAGACTTATACCTATTTCATATTCTAAGGCTTTTGAAATATGATGTTGTGTTTTTAATTTCAAGTTCCAATTGTTTATTTCTGATGTGTAGAAAAGCGATGGTTTTTTATATTAATTTTGTAACATGAAATCATGTTACAATTGTTTATTAGTTCCAGAAGTTTATTAATGATGGTCTTTGAGATTTCCTACATTGACAATCATGCCATTTGCAAAAGTTAATTTTATTTTATGGTTTAAGAGATACATCAATACAATGTGATATATTGATTTCATATATAATCACTCTTTTACAATTAGATTGAATCCCTGCATAACAAAGATAAACCTTCTCTCAAATATTCATAAAATGGCACAAATTGTCTTATCTGTCTTTTCCTTACACTTTCTCTTCCACATACTTATATTGAAATAGTTTGATGTTCTGGGAAATTGAGAATTCTGCCTCTTGGAAGAGTTTGGGGAATTCAAGGTAATGCTGAATGCTGTACCACGAAGATCCCTGATTTTGCCCATTGACAAGAAAAAAATGTACACACTAAACAATACACATGCAATTTATATCTCATACTATTTTTGACATTGTATTAAGTGTTCTTAGTAATATTTTGATTTAAAGTAACATTTCCCATTCAATTTTATTAGCTGGGCAGAGGATCAAAAAGCATTATTTCAACCACATTTACAAATTACTATATGTGTGAACCAGGGATAGATCCTCCTTTTAAGAAGCTTGCATTTGGGTGGTGCGTAAGTTTTGGTGGTAAAGAATGCAAATAATAGCTTTAAAAGGAGGAAGAGCAACCACCACCCTATTATTTCAAACATACTGATTGTAAGCCACATTTGGAAATGAATAGACATACATTGTGGTATAACACAGATCAGTTTCAGCTGAAGGGAAAGTGCATGTTGATGCATACTGAGCTGATCTCCAATATATTTAGATAGTATACCTTTTAAGTAAAATTTGTTGAGCCTGCACTTCCCATACAAATTAAGTATTTGTTTATTTAGTATAATATTCTCATGGTAACTTCTATGTACATTAATAATGATATACACAGAAATAAAAATTTATATAAAATGAAGTAAAAAAACTAGATAAAATTGCTAACATTTTCTTCAAGTGGACATAGAATAGAGTTATAGTAGTAAAAATATGGAAATTATTCTAACTCTAATCTGAAGTCCAAACAGGGAACAGAATGAGATTCATTCTTTCTACTTAATGCAGAGGGAAAGAAAGGTTCATAATATATGATAAGGTACCTTACTCTATATGATCTGCCAAGCATGGAGTGCAGATTCATAGAATTGGAGTGACTAAATTAAATAAAATCAGCATTTTAGGTTTCTTGATACATGTTGCCAAATTATTTTATGGAAAGTATGGACAAGTTTATAATTCTTATACATCCTGCATATGAGATCATCACTCTTGTCAGTTTTTATTATTTTTATTTTTAAAACCACCTGCCAAGGCAATAGAAAATTCACCTCTTGTTTGAATTTATTTTTCTTCCAGTGTTAGTGCATTGAATATTTTTAAAGTTTTTTTCTTTATATCTATAAACTTCTAATTTAAAAACTATAAATAAATAGAAGGAAGAACAGTAGAACAGATGAAAGGGAATGGGGGAAGGGGAGAGAAAAGGGAAGTACAGGAGACTGAATTGGAATAAATTATATCTCATGCTTGTATGATCATGTAAAAAAGAATTCCAATATGATATACAACCAGCCATAAGGCACTAATAAAATTATTTGGCATTGAGATAAAATTCATCCTTTTAAAAAAATCCCGATTCGGTGGCTTTTAGTATATTCAGAAGTTGTATAATCATCATTACTGATTCCAATATATTTTAATCACCCAAAAAGAAATCCTGTACCCATTACCAGTAATTTTTTATTCCTCCTCATTAGCCACTGGCAGCCATTAGTATGCTTTCTGTCTATGGATTTCTCTTTTCTGGATACTTCATAGAAATGGAGTCATACAATATGAAGCTCTTTAATTGAGATTCTTTGATGGAACATGTTTTTAAGATTTATTCATGTTATAACAGGTATCTAAAATTCATTTATCTTTATAGCTCAATAAAAGTATCTTGTATGGATATGACATATCTGCTCCTGGACATTTGTTTCTTTTTCTTTGCTGTAATATGTAATGCTACTGTAAATACTGGTATGCAAATTTTGATATAGTTTTTTTGTTTTAATTTGTACCTAGGAGTGGAATTGCTGGGTCATATTGCAGCTGGCCTTTGTTGTTTGGAGATTTTTCAATTACTGCTTTGATCTCATTATGCATTATTTGTCTGTTGAGATTATCTATTTCTTCTTGATTCAGTCTTGGTAGGTTGTATATATTCAGAAATTTATCACTTTCTTCTAAGTGTGCCACTTTGTTAGTATATAATTGCTCATAGCAGTTTCTTATGATTTTTTTTATGTTTCCATGGCATCCCTTTTAATATTTCCTTTGTCTTGTCTGATATTATGGACTTGGATATTCTCTGTTTTTCTTAGCTAGTCTAAGATTTGTTATCTTTAAAAAAAGCAACCTTTTCTTTGATCTTTTGTATTGTGTTTTGGTTTTGATTTCATTTATTTCTTCTCTGATCTTCATTATTTCTGTCCTCCTGCTAATGTGGAGTTTTGTTTGTTCTTGGTTTTTTTTTTTTTTCTTTTCTTTTTGCTTTGAGATGTGTTACTAGGTTGTTTATTTAAAATATCTATAATATTTGAAAAAGAATTTTCCATGCATACATTCATTGCTATAAACTCTAAATGATGCTTTTTCTAGATTCCCAAATTTTTGATGTGTTGGGTTTTCCTTTGTTTTATGAATTTTTCCCTTTTACAGTAATAAATTCCTCATTGATTTAGGAATGTTGTTAAGTTTTCATATATTTACATATTTTTCATTGTTCCTCTTTTCACTGAGTTGTAGTTTTATTCCATTGTTGTCTGAGAAAATATACTACATGATTTGGATTTTTAAAACTTGAGACTTCACTTGTGACCTAACATATGGGCTATCCTGGAAAATCCATGTGATGATGAGAAGAATATGTATTTTGCTGCTATTGAATGAAATGTTCTGTAAATGTCTGTTAAATCCATTTACTCTATAGTATGGTTAAACTCCTATGTTCTTTGTTAATTTTGTCTAGACCATCTGTTCACTGATGAAAATGGGTGTTGAAATCCCCAACTATTACTGTATTGAAATCTGCCTGTCCCTTTACATCTCATAATAGTTGCGTTATATAAGTGGGTGATACAATGTTGGGTGCATATATGTTTATAATGGTTATGTCTTTTGCTGAATTGAAACTTTTATCATATATGAGTGTCTTTGAATCTTTTTACAGTTTCTGATATAAAATTTATTTTACCTGACATCAGCATAGCTACTCCAGCTTATTTTTAGTTGCTATTTACCTAGCATAACTTTTTCTAACCCTTAGTTTTAAATCTGTGTATATACTAATGAAGGGAGTTTCTTGTAGGCAGCATATGGTTGGGTCTTGCTATTTTTAATCCATTTTGTCAATTTATGTCTTTTGATTGCTAAATTTAATCAACTTACATTCAAGGGAATTTTATTTTTCTTTTTTATTCTTTGTTTCTCTTCAGTTCTCTTATTCATCTTTTTTCTTTAATTGTCTAAGCTACTGTATACTCTAGTTCAGACATTCATTCTTCTGTTTGGCCTGATGTGGAAACTCTCAATTGTATTTTTTAATTTAATTAATTGAAGCTTTCAGCTCTGATTTCTGATTATTTTTATGATTTCTATCTTTGTTAAATTTCTAATTCATATCATTAATGGTTTCTCTCATTCTATTACATTGCCTCTCTATATTTTCTTATATCTTACTGAGTTTCCTTAGGATCATTAGTTTGAATTCTTTTTCAGGCATTTCATAGATTTCCTGCAAATTTGGATCTATTTCTGGAGAACAACTGTGTTTCCTTAGAGATGCCATTCTTTCTTATGTGTCTTGGGTCCATATGTTGATGTCTACACATCTGGTGGAATAGTCACTTCTTTCTATTTTATTTTGTTTTATTTTATTTGGTACCAGGGATTGAATTCAGGGGCAATGAGCCACATCCCCGGCCCTATTTTGTATTTTATTTAAGACACAGTCTCCCTGAGTTGCTTAGCACCTCACTTTGGTTGAGGCTGGCTTTAAACTCATAATCCTCCTGCCTCAGCCTCCCAAGCGGCTAAGATTACAGGCATGTACCCCTGTTCCCGGAATAGCTTTTGTAGGGAAATAACTTTATTTACCTGAGATACAGGGTGTCAACTGAAAAGATATTTTGACTTTAGTTCTAGGTGAGCTCAACAATATAGCCTCCATGTGATTTTTCAAGTATAGACAATGTCACCAGTGTCTACTAGTGATGCAATAATGTAGGTTGCACCTATTCATGAAGATAATTGTGTGACTTTGCAGTTAATGTGGGCTTCCAAAGGTGCACATCCTTAGTCCTACAGAGTTAAGTGTCAGTAATTCTGTGATTATGATAGCAACAGCCATGGTCCTGGTGGCATGGGATATGGAGATAACTTTCCCCAGGTCTAACAGGGCAACTATTGTTGATGCCTGGTGTTGTGCAACCTTCGTTTGTGGTCCTAGAGCCACAGAATATAGAAGGGAACATTCCCATATCCTGTGGGATGAACATAGCTAATGCTGGTATGTGTTCATGGCACAGGCAACTGTGGTCTTGGGATTGTGGAACACAAAGAGGACTTCTCCATATTACATGGGACAGGCAAAGGTAACTCAAGGAATTTGACACCAGCATCCATAGTCCCAATGCCATGGGATATTGAAAAGTCCTACACAAGGTCTCACAGAACAAGTGCAGTTTGATGCTGTGAGTTTTTATATTCTTTACTGCAGGATATATATACATTGGGTCTTCCCTAGGACCAACATGGTATGTATAGTTGATGCTTGGACTTCAGCAATGGTCCTGAAGCTGTAGGACATGATGCAAACTTCCCCAGTTCTGAGAAACAAGTGTGGGTGATTCTGGAGTTATCTGGCCCCAGGAATTGCAGTCCCAAAGAAATGGGCTATGGAGATTTTCATGGGTCCCACAGGATGAGTGCAGGTGACTCCAGAGTTTGTAGCGCTGGTTGTCTTAGTCCTGGAGCTGAAGAATGTGGATAGAAGTATGCCCCTCAGAGCAAGTATGAGTTGCACCTGGCTGTGACACTGGTAGCTGAGGTCCTGTAGCTATAAAACACTGAGGGTTCTGTCCTTCACTTTATGGGGTATTCTCTGGACTAAGGCTTCTGTTGACATCAGAGAGTTGGCTACTGGCCCCTAAGGCAGAATGGCATCTAGCAGTGGGTTGTAGCAACTAGGATTCTGAGGACTAGAAAGTAGGGCAATGTAAGTTGCTTCTCTGATACAAAGCAGTAATTCAGACCCCAGCTAGCTCCCCAAACTAGCTTTGAAACCTCTGAGAACTGTAGAATTCTGCTGTCCAAACTGCTGATCTGCTGCTATTGTGGGAATCATGTATACCTTTCCTTTTACCTTATCTCAGAAATATGAAGCTTCACTACAGCCAGGGGACCAGGTTTTGCAGTATGATTTGTCCTTCTTTCTGTGCTGCCTTTCTGACTCTGCTGTTTGGAGTTCCTGGCACTTCTCTTCAGCCATTTTGTATTCAACTCCTTTATGTCAAACTTTTTGAATAACTATCAAACTGTTTTCAAAGTTGTTGCACCACTTCAATCTTACCCACCAGTGTGTTAGGTTACAATTTACCAACATTTTCACCACAACTTCTTGTTGTGAATTTGTTATTCTAGCCATTTTTTTCTAGATGGTAAGTGGTATCTGACAGTGATTTTTCTTTCCTTAATGATTAATGATGTCACACATCCTTTATTTAGAGGCACAGTCTAAATAATCTGTTCCTTATTACCAGATGTTTATATAAATCCTTTGGCTCAGTTTTAAGCCAGATTATTTTTGTTTTTTATTTTTTGGTTCTAAGAATTATGTATACATTCTGGAGTTGAGAACCTTATAAGCTATTTTAAATTTTAAAACATTTCTCTCATCACATGTGCTGTCTTTTCACTTCCATGATGGTGTCCTTTGAAGCAGAAGCTATTTTATTTTGATACGGTCAATTCATCTATTCTTTCTATTGTTCATGTATTTGATGTCATTCAAAAAAAATTGCCTAACCCAAGGTCACAAAGATCCTTTGCTTTTTTAAATTTTCTAAGAGTTTTATAGTTTTAGTCTCACATTTAAGTCTTTGATCATTTTGAGTTAATTTTTATACGTTGTGGGATGTAGTGGACCAAACAGATGATTTTTCATGTGGCTATCCAGTTGTACATGTATCATTTATTGAAAAAATTAATTTCCCCATTGAATTGTCTTGGCACTGTTGTTGAAAATAATTGAACTTAAATATCTGGGTTAACTTATGGACTCTTAATTCTATTTCCGTGATCTACATGTCTAGCCTTGTGACACAGTCTAGCTTTATGACACAAACTTAATCACTGTAGCTTTGTACTTTTTCAGTTCAGAAGATTTTCTTCCAACAATGCTTTTTGTTGTTGTTCTTGAGGTTGTTTTGACTATTATGTTTGCTTGTTGTGTTTATAGATGCAATTTCTCATATTTATTCTCTGTATTACCTACTTTTTAATATATGCTTTCGTGCAAATTTTTATAATTTAAATGCAATATAAAGCACCCTAGTGATGTTATGTCCCTGTGCAAGCATTAAACCACAGCCACTACCCATAAGTAAGCAATGCTCAACCACTAACATGGACAGAAGCAAGGACAGAATATAGAAAAGAGAAGGGAAGCTTAAGAATATTTTTTCCCTTATAGTGCTCAAGATCCTTCTTCATTCTCCCATTGACTTTCACTGATTAGTCCCATTATTTGGTAAGTGCAACATATATTACTTTATATCTCCATAATTGTTGACAATTTTTCCAGTTATTCACCTTTTTTCTCTCACTTTTGATATACACATTTTTTTCATGTAATCACATTTATGTGATAGAATAACACAGGATGCAAAATGGGCACCAAGGTGAGAGAGGTCTTCCCATTTAGGAAAGAGGCCAGATAAAACTACACTGTGGACACAATTCTTAAATCTTAAAATACACATGGGTGTTACAAAAAGGGAAAGGAGATAGAAGGAATGAAACCAGGAAGTATACTGGCAGGGTGCCACTGGATTGTAGAATAGAAGAACCAAGACCTCAGAGGAGGCCTGGACCTCTCAGTGCTACTCCTACCATATAAAGGAATTTGAACACTTCCTTAGGTATCAGAGAGTCATGGAGGAGTTCGGTGGGAGGATAAAGAGAAGATACTGAATACAAGCACCATAGGAATGGAAATTTTTGTCTTTTGTGTTCACTGCTATACTCTGAGGTCTCTAAAAGTTTTAATAAATGATGAATGATAAAGAACATAATGATATCATCAAGATTTTCATCTTATAACTTTTTCTGGAAAACTTGTAGATAATTTGTGGAGCAGGACTAAAAACAATAGTAAGCAGCTGAAGTAATTTAAGTAAAATTTGTCGCTGGGCCTGGAGCAAGACTCATATCTGTAGGATGCTTCTGAATGAACTAAAAGCCTTCTTAAAACAGATGGCTGGGCTCCACCCTCAGAGTGTCCTACTTTTGAGGAATTTCTACGGTCTTGGAGGCACACTAGGTCACATTTCATCTTCCCTTCCTCATATGAAAAGAATTCATAAATGTAGAGGAAATACTCAAACAGCCTCTAATTGAAGTCTAATTTCTGAATTCTTCTGCATCAGATCTACAAAACCATTTATTGCATACTGTGGGTATTAGCTGTTTTATTTTGTTTTTCAGTTTTTCAGTATTTATTTCCACTACAGTAACAAAGTATAAATAATACAGAAGAAAAAACTGCCCAAACCATAAATTCAATTAAGAATTCTTTGAAATGATACATTTTCTTTTAGAATATATGATTACATATCCATTAAAGATCAGTAAAGCAATATTTTACAATAAGTATTATATTTGCAATGATAGTCTCGATTAGATTACTTTCTGTGAAACAACATACATTGAAGCATAGTGTAAGTGACATTAGTAAAGGATCAGAAGACCTAAATTGTTATTAGCTTTGTTATTAACAATCACTGTAATCTTGAATATCTCATATAACCTCTTTGGGACTCTTCTATCTTCTATGAAATATGGAACAGAGACTCTTTCTAAGGTCCTTTTTGGTGCTCCAATATTTTGAGAATGAAAACAATTACTTTATTTTTTTCCTTCTTTCTACCCTCCCTTCCTTTATTGTCTCATTTACCTCCTTTCTTATGATACTCTGCTGTGTGCATTGCTCTGTGTCAAGAGGAAGAGAAGAAGAAAGAGAAGGAGGACTTCGTAATGTATCTTCAGTGGATATATTCAAGGAGCCAATGTGAAATCTACTCAGAAATACTTGTCTTATAAGGCTAAAAAACAAAAGCCATATTTTGAAAAGAAATGACTGTTCCCTTCCTCCTTAAATACTTGTGGCACCTTCCCCAAACATCAATTGACCAGAAATACATAGGTTTATTTCTAGATTCCCAAGTTCTATTCCATTAAGCCACAAAGTTTTGAAATTAGAAAGTGTGAATCCTTATGCTTTGTTCTTTGTTTCCAAGATTGTTTTAGTTATTTCAGTTGCCTTGTGATTTCAAGTGAATTTTACAATCTGTTTGAATCTTGAATATCTCATTTAAGCTCTTTGGGACTCTTGAATCTCCTATAAAATATGGAAGAGGGATGATTTCTAAAGCCCTTCCTAGTGTTCAAATGTTGTGAGAATGAAAAAAATTACACTAATTTCTTCCTTTCTCTTTCTACCCTCTTTTCCTTCATTGCCTCATTTGCTTCCTACAAAGCAGTCAGCTGGGAAGCTGGTAGGGATAGTGTTGCAACTGTAAAGAAATTTGGGGAGCATTGTCTTCTGAATAATTCTTAAAACTGCTTATGATCTGTGAACACAGGATGTTTTTCATTTTTGTAGGCCCTTTCAAATTTCTTTTTAACAATCTTTTGTTTTTTTCAGACTATAAGACTTATACATCTCTTCTTATATTTATTTCTAAGAATTTTATTACATCCTATATTATGCTTTCATAATTTTATTTTAACATAACCCGTGATTCCTACTTCTGTACATATTTGCATACTTATGTACCTATGTATCTTTTTCTCCATACTACCCTACCAGAATCTGTAAGAACAAATTATATGTTTGATTTGTTTTTAATCTCTCAGAATGCCCAGCACAGTATTTTCAGGTTTTTTTTTTTTTTTCAAATCTTATAAGCATTGAAAATCGTTAACATAAATTAACAAGGACCTAGAATTTGTTTAAAATAGGTTAGAAAGTATTTTTTCTTGAACATGTTTCTTTGAAAATGTGTTATGAGTCAAATGTCAGGTAGTTTTTTATGTTAACTTATTTGAATGTTATATAATGTTATTTTACAATATTTACGATGTTATATTTTATTTGGTCTAAGCCTAGCTAATACGACTGCATTATGTAACTCAGTCACCAAAACAGAGGCTGTTTCAAAATATAATGGCTGCTAGATGTGGTCATTTTCTAGGAATGACAGTCCAATTACAGTCACATGAAAGATTGTCTTGTTATATGATCTAATTACTGATAGGTTATAATAGACTTGTAAAATATCCCATATTTTAAACTTCTGGCTTTTTCTCTATTCTAGGGCCCTTACAGATTCAACTTCCATCTTTTCTCTGATGGGTTCAAATAGCCTCAGGTTTACACTTTCCCCGTGAACTCAAGAATCATTTATTTCAAATAACATCTAGAAATATCTACCCAATTGTATTGCGGCATACCACTCATAATGGTGAAATAATGTCTTCATCGCTTTTAGACTGTCCTTGCTTTTTTATTCTCTAAGGTAATGAGAATGCTAATAATAATAAATTCTGGCAGGGATGTGGGGGAAAAGGTATCCTCATATATTGTTGGTGGGACTACAAATTAGTAAAATCACTTTGGAAAACTGTATGGAAATTCCTTAAAAGATTAGGAAAGGAACTACCATGTAACCCAGATGTACCACTCCTTGGTATTTATCCAAAAACTAGAATAAGCCTACTATAGTGATACAGGCACATCAATGTTTCTATTAGCATAATATATAATAGTCAAGTTATGTAACCAGACCAGGCGCCTGCCGACAGGCACCTTTAGATAAAGAAAATGTGGCAGATATACACAATGAAATTTTACTCAGTCATAAGAAAGAATGAATTTTGGCATTTTCTGGTAAATAGATGGAACTAGAGAACATCATGGTAAGTGAAATAAGCCAGACTCACAAAGTCAAGGGTTGAATATTTTCTCTCCTATGCTGAAGCTCTACCAAAATAATATTAAGAAGAAAAGATGGGGGAGCCCATGAAAATAGAAGAGAGATTAGTGGAGTAGAAGAAGAGGACAGAGGGGGAGGAAGGAGAGATAGAAAAAGGGAGGAATGGAGGAATGAAATTCACCAAATAATGCTGTGTGTATGTATGAATATACTGTAGTATATTTCAACTTTATGTATATCTATAAAGCACAAATTCTTAAAAATCTATAAAATAAATAGAGGGAAGACAGAAGAGAAAGAGGAAGTACCAGAAACTGAAGTGAAGCCAATTATATTCCATGTGAAATGAACCCCAATATCGTGTACAACTATAATGTACTTATTAAAAAAAATTTAAAAACAGGGAGAAAAAGCTCTCTTGTACCTTGAAATCTCTCTTCCTTAATACCTGTGAGGATTTTGTCTTGCGTTTAATTGGTTTATGAACAGAAGTGACTGAGGAAAAGATAAAAATCTTGTAAAATACAATTTTTAAAATGTCTGAATATTCTATGTTCAAATATGTGTAATTAACAGAGAAAAGATTTAAGTTGACTAAAATAAAAAATTAAATTATTATTACATCAAGTTATGCTAAGTATATACATGTTTCCTGTATATAAAGTATAGGAACATATGTTGCAATTTCACAAAGTATGTTGCCTTTTAAGAGCTGAGTCTTTTTGCTTTATGAATATTTTAGGTATAAAAATGAAGGGAACTACACCAATTAAAAGAGACTATCTGAGTGGATTAAAAAAAAGACCCTAAGTAGATGTTGTCTGTAAGAAACTCACTTCAAATACTAAGGTATATATAGATTAAAAATAAGAAATGGAAAATGATATACCATGTTAATACTAATCAAATTTGAAGTAGCCATATTTTTTTTTCAGACAAGCTGACCTCAGGGTAAAGAAGATTATCAGGGATAAAGCAGAACATTACATAATAATAAAATGGTCAATTCTCTAATAAGGAATAAGAATCCTTAATGTGTATGTGCCTAATATCAGCATTAAAATCTGTAATGTAAACACTGATAAATTGCATGGAGAAATAAATAAATCCACCATTAAAGTGGTAAACTTCAATAGTCTTTGTCAGTTATTGACAGATTCTGCAGACAGAAAATCAGTAAGGACATAGTTGAACTAAAATGAACCATAAATCAGCATGATCTAATTGCATTTATAAAATATTTCATCCAAAACTACTTTAATACACATTTTTCACAAGTTTGCACATGGGAAACACACCAAATTGATTAGATCTTGGGCCTTAAACATATTAAATTCTTAAAAATGTATAAGTCATGTAGAGTGTGGTCTCAAACCAATTAAACTGAAAATCTATAAAATCAGAAAAATAGATGAAAATTTCAAGAGTTTTAGATTAAACAACAGACCTATAAATATATATATGAGTCCAATACAAGTTCTCAAATGAAATTTAATAACTATTTTGAACAAAAGAATTAAAGCACTTAGAACACTGAATGCATGTGTTAGGAAAGAGGAAAAATATAAAATCAATAAATGCTTCCACCTTTGTAAAATAGAGAAAGTCAAAACTAAACTAAGTAGAATGAAAAAGATAATAAAAATTGGAGATGAAATTGAAAACAGGAGATATTGCATGCTCATGGAAAGGAAGATCAAATATTGACACCTATTCTTTCCAATGTGATTTACAGATTCTGTTTAACTCCAGTCAAAATCTTCAAGTTATTTTATGGATTTCTAAAATCTGATTTTTAAAGTATCAAACAGAATATAAAAAGACCTCAAATAACTAACACAATACTGAAGGAGAATAAAGTCCTAAGATTAAAATCTATTATAAAGTTACAATAACTATGTAATGTGTTATTGATGAAAGAATAGAAGGATCAAATAGCAAGAGAAATTAATCTATTTTTTGTTTCTTTTTTTGCATTTTTGTTAGTTCATTGTAGTTATACATAATATTATGGTTCATTCTGACATATAAGCATGGAATATAATTTGCTCTAATTCAGACCCCAGTAATTTCCCTTGTCCTTCCCTCCCCCTTCCCTGTTCCCTTTTCTAATGCACTGATCTTTCTTCTATTTATTTATATATGTATAAAATTCATGCCCTTTGGATACATATAAAAGTGAGATTAACTGTGATATGTTCATATATACATACAAAGGAAAGTTTGGTCAGATTCATTCTTCTGTTCTTTCCTTTTCCCATCCCTCTTCCTTCCCTCTCAGGTCCCTTCCCCATTCCACTGACCTCTTTTCTATTTTCATGGAATTTGGAATCACTGCCAACTTTTTCTTGTCTTTTGTCCCTTTGATTTTGGTGTAGCTTCAGTATATCACAGAAAACGTTCAAACCTTGACTTTCTGGATCTGATTTATTTCACGTAGCAATATAATCTCCTGTTCCATCATTTTCCAGCAAATGCCATAAATTCATTCTTCTTCATGTCTGAGTAATACTTCATGGTGTATATAGACCACATTTTCTTTGACAAAGGAGCAAAGGCAATTCAATGATGAAAGGATAACTCTTTCAGTGGGTAACACTGCTACTGAATATCCACATACAAAACAGATCTTATAATTTTTATAAAAGTGGACCCAAAATGGATCATAGACCTAAATGCAAAACTTTGCAATAGATGATAATGTAAAAAAAAATTTCAGGGACCTTTCATTTGATAATGACTTCTTGAAAACATTACCAAATCGTACAAACCATTTAAAGAAAACAATTACTGGATATGGTGGCGCACACCTGTAATCTCAGTGGCTGGGGATGTGAGGCAGGAGGATTGTGAGTTCAAAGCCAACCTCAGCAAAAGCAAAGCGCTGAACAACTCAGTGAGACCCTGTCTCTACATAAAGTACAAAACAGGACTGGGATGTGGCTCAGTGGTTGAGTGCCCCTGAGTTCAATTCCCGGCACCAAAAATTTAAAAAAAAAGGATAAATTGGTATTCATTAAATTAAAACTATGCTCTGAGACACTGTGAGTAGAGTGAAAAGATAAACCAGAAACTGGTAGGAAATATTTGTAAAATGAATATTTGATGAAAGATTTGTATTCAACATATCCAAAGAACTGTTAAACTCAACACTTAAAAAATGCAATAAAACTGAGCAGAAGATATGAACAAACATTTCACCAAAAAAGAAACATACATAGCAAGTAGACTATGAAAAAATGCTCAATTATCATTTCATGAGGGAATTGCAAACTAACACGTGAACTAACTCTACACAACTATTAAAACGTCTACAATCTAAATCACTGACAACACTAAATCCTGGCATGTAAAGCAACAGGAATTCTCATTCATTTTTGGTAGGAACACAAAATCACACAGCCGATTTGGAACACAGTTTGGCAGTTTCTTACACATCTCAACATAATCACGTAATGTCGCAACCATGCAACCCAAATGGGTTTGAAACTCACATATATACTAAAATTTTCATAGTTACCTTCATAGGAAGGTTTTTTTTTCAAAACTTCCAAAAATGGAAGACCCAAAACATCTTTCAATAATTGAACAGATAAGCAAACTGATATATTCATTCTATGCAGTAAAAGCAATGATAAAAAGAAATGAGCTATCAAGCCATAAAGGGATATGGAGGGAATTTTAAATACATAGTGTGTGAAAGTATCCAGTCTGAAGGGGCTACTTACTGTGATTCTAACTATATGACATTCTAGAATGGCAAACTGTAGAGACACTAAAACAAGCAGTGGTTGCTAGGGTTTCAGAAGGAAAGAAGAAGAAACGAATAAGTCGAACACAGGGTAATGTCAGGTCAGTGAAACTCTCTCTGTAACACTGTCCTAGTGGATACATGACTTCATACACGTTTTAGTCAGCTTTTCACCACTGTGCATAAAAGACCTGACAAGAACAATTATAGAGGAGGAAAAGTTTATTTGGCACTCACAGTTTCTGAAGTCTCAAACTATAGATGGCCACTCCATTGCACTGCGACCAAGGTAAAACAGAACATCATGGCAGAATGGAAAGCACCTCAGAATATGGCAATCAGGAAGCAGAGAAAGAGCTCTGCTTACCAGGGACCAAATATAAAGCCCAAAGGCTTGCCTCCTACTTCCTCAGCCACACCCCACTGCCTACAGTTACTGCCCAGTTAATCCAATTCAGGGGATTAATCCACTGATTGGATTAGGGCTCTCATAATCTGATTTTTTTACCTCTTAAAATTTTTTCATTGTCTAACACATGGGATTTGGGGGAACACTTCATATCTAGATAATAGCAATACATTTTAAAAAACTCATAGAACTTTATGACACAAAGAATGAACCCTAATACAATCAAGAACTTCAGTAAGTAGTGTTTTAGTATTGGTTTATAAATTGTAGCCAAGGTACCTCACTAATGTAAGACATTAAAACCAGGGGAAACTGGGGCGTAAGGATAGGAATTTATATATAAATTCTGAACTTTTTTCTATAAGGACAGGAAAACTGTTCTGGAAAGCTAACCTTGTTTTTAAAATATATGTATAAAAATGAACATAAACTGAATATATTTTTAGGAAACAAAATAAGTTTAAAGGAAACAAGCAGTATTTATTTTGTAGCTATATAAATTCTCCACATGCAGCATCTGTTGGCATGCACAGCTAGTTGCTAGGGAGGAAGTAATTATATTTCCATAGATAGTTTTCCATGAAGAATGAATTGAAGAACCCAACCCTTATTTTTTGAGTCTCCAAAATACTTGAATCTTTAGGGAAGACTGAACTGTTCCTAACTAGTATCCACTGATAAGAGAGAGGAGTTCCTCTTGGGGAAAAGGATTCTTGGTTGGTTTCATGAACTGAACAACAGGTTCAAATTGGTTATTTAAACTGGAAAAGAATGTTAGGATTAGCCTCCCTTTCTGATCCAAGTACTCTTCCATTACAAATCTCTTTGGAGAGAATGCTTTACATATAAATATGAATTAATAATTATAAAACTTGTACTCAGGTCTATGCAATATTGGAGTTTGTACAGATAACTGAATCCAGCAAGAATATGTGTCCACACTGTGCTGTATTTCTGTGTTGATACTTTGTGGCTACAGCAGAAAGAAAAAACATAAAACAAAATATGGATAGGTAAAATAGTCCCATTTTCTCTATTTGGAAGGAAACCTCCTCATTTTGAACTAAATAAACTCTGTACATTCTTGGGCAATTCAGAAGACTGTGATGAGAGATTTCTACTAGTCTACCTGGTGATAAAGTTAGTCTAAATGAAAAACGGAGAAGATCTGAAGTTGTGGACTCTCAATCTGCTGGAGCATGACATACCTGTTTATATTTATAGAGTAGTATGATCTGATTACAACATAAAGATAACAAGACAGATTCTAAACTTCGTAATGGACCTTACCGTGCTGCATTACATGGTCACACAATAGTACAAAGGTGCCTGGTTATAGGGCAGAGGGGTAAATTGCAGGCAGGACAAAGAAAGTGCCTGGAGATGGCATGGGAGATATTTGGTTCATTGGGGGAAAACTTATAAGAGATCAAGACTGCTCCAAGAAGAGTTCGGGTCAGGCTGACAGAGAGCACCTCCACCCCTCACGGGCTTTGCCTTGCATCACCTCCTTTTCCTCATGGTGTTTTGTTCTATGGTAGTTCACTAGACAAGTGACACATATCCTTTCCATAGTGCCCTCAGTTCTGCCTCTGCCCCTTTGCCTACAGGGGTTTTATAGATTAGATCGAAAGAACTGGTAACATCGTCAGTATCAGCTGGCTTAGTTTGCTTGTCTGATCAATACTCCAAGAAGCAACTGTCTGGGTACACATGCAAGAAAGTAACTTTCTACAGATAACACTAACTTGTCCTAGTTCCCAGTGTGCATAAGAGAAAGCAAGTGTCCTAGTTCCCAGTGTGCATAAGAGAAAGCAAGTGTCCTTCAAGATAATATGTACCTGGACTTTGCATCCCAGGCTTGCTCTCATTGTTCCCTTGGCTTGGCTAGGTTTTTGGAATTTGAAAAGAGGCATTCAGGGACATGATGGTTTACCATCCCCCTTTGCTTTAGGGATGATACTAAAATTACATGTGCCACTGTTACTCATTATTTAAAATGTATTTCTGGGATGTTTGAAGGAAATATTACAATGAGTCAAAATTGGAAGCTTAAACCTAAAAGAAGTACAAAATAGAAATTCAAACTAAAGAAAAGATACTTCCTTATCTAAAAAGTCATTGAAAAGTGATAGCCACAGAATGAAGAAAAATGTTCCAAATAACAGTATCTCCTAAAACATCACTCCTCCCAAGGTAATGATATAGATAGCACGATGGTTTGAACAATGGTACCCCAAAAGTTATGTCCACCTGGAATCTGCCAGTGTCACCTTATTTGGAAAAAGGGCCTTTGCACATATAATCAAGCCTCTCTAGTTGAGGTCATTCTGGATTAAGTGGATCCTAGATCTAATAACTAGTTTTCTTAAAAGAAACAAGACACACAGGAAAGGGTCAGGTGAAGACAAAGACAGAGACTGGAGTTACAAAGTTGCAAACCAAAGAATGCCAGAGAATGCTACTGCAGCCACTGAAAGCTAGGAGAAAGACACGGAATGAGCTCTCCCTGGGAGCCTCCAGAAGGAACCAACCCTGCCAATACCTTGACTTTGGAAGTGTGACCTCCAGAACTGTGAAGGAATAAATTTATTTTGTTCTAAGCCACCCACTTTGTAAGAATTTGTTATATCAACCATGGAAACTCATACAGATGGTGCCAAAAATGGATGACATTCTGAAAAATGGCTCTCTGATATTCCATTTTGCACAGAGTCGGTGGAAATGCCTGCTGGGGAAAGGCAGGTGAAGTGAGGGGATGCTCAGAAGTGATGGTCTCTCTCTGAAGCAAACACTTCAGTCTCAACTGCAAGGAAATTCAAAAGCAAAGTGACCCTGGTCTCACCAAGGGAGTCAGTTCACCACACTCATGACTCACTTTAACAAGAAATGGATTGTCAAAAGAGGGCATAGTATAGATAACAAGGCAGGGTATGCATGTATTGGGACAGGGAGTACGCAGGAAATCTCTGTACCTTCCTCTCAATTTTACTGTGAAATGGAAGCTTCTCTAAAAATAAGTCTGAGAGAGAGTCTTCATCCAGCAATGTGATCACCCATGGCTTTACCCACTTCCCAGTGCAGCACACTAGTGCCATATACCCATTTTCCATAGCCTGAGTGCCCAGACTTTCTAACAAGCAGAGTACATAACACTGTTGCTCACTTAACAAAGCACAAACAACTCAATGAAAAAAAAAATGGGAAAAGATTTGAAGAAATGTTTCTCAAAAGCAGATATATAAATAGTAATAAGTACAGAAAAAATTTGTTCAATATCACTGATTATCAGGGAAATGCCAGTCAAAACCACATTGAGAGGTCACCTGAATCCAGTTACAATAATTAATTTCAAAAAGATAAAAAAACTACAGCACTGGTGAGGATGTGAAGAAAAGGGAACCCTCACACTGACTGTTGATGGGAATGGAAATTAGTACAGTCATTACTGAAAACTATGTGGAGTTTTCATTTAAAAAAATTAAAAATAGAACTATCCTATGATCCAGAAATCCCATTACTGAGTATATTATATCAAAGGAAAATAAATCAGTATGTTGAAGAGATATCTACACTCCATGTTTATTTTAGCACTGTTCACAGTAGCCAAGAAATGGAATCAACCTAAATGTCCATTAACAAATACATGGAATAAAGAAAATGTGGTATATATACACATGGAATGCTATTCATTAATTTAAAAAAAAAAGAATGAAATCTTGTCATTTCTGACAACTTGGATGAACTTAGACAGGATGTAATGTATAGAAACACAGTAATGTATAATCTCACTCATATGGGAAAACTAAAACAGTTGATATAATAGAAGTAGAGAGTAAAATGGTGCTTACCAGAGGCTGGGGAGGGTAGAAGAGAGGAGGCTTGGGAGCCATTGACCAAGGATACCTAATTACAGTTAAATAAGAGGAATAAATTCAAAAGATGTTTTTGTTTTCTTACAGCAAGATGACTGAAGTTATTGATGATGTATTGTGGTCTGGAAAAATACAAAGTTAAATGTTCTCACCACAGAAATCATGATGGGAGGTACTACAGTTGTTAAGTAGCTATATTTAATCACAGTGCTATTTTATATATATATATATATTTTTTTTTTCCCAAAAAAACATTAGGTTGTACATAATAAATACATATAATGTCATCTGTTTAAGATTTTAAAAATTTGAAAATTTCCAAAGGAAGATTCTGATAGATAGGAACCCGTAAGATTTGGAGTCAAATAACAGCACAGTATGGTTCCACTTTTAGGTGAAAAAAACATGGCAACCACACAGATACACCACAGCCAAGTAAAAAAAAAAAATGCAAGAAACCTAACATGTAGAACAATCCGCTATGGAAGGAGATAGATTCCAAGAAACAGAATAAAGATATTCTTTAATATTTCTCACCATAGTTTTTTAAAGTTCATATGGATTCAGTGAAAGGTGGCACAGCCCAAGAACAGAATGAGAAGAAAGTATTGCAGAAACAAGGAAACACATTAAAATCCCCACATATACCCTTTCCTCACTTCAGAAAAAACAAATGCATTAGAAGTAATACAAATAATAAAAAACAAAACAAAGTAAAATAAATTCTCTATATTCACCATGAATGTAATAAAACAAACACGAAGTAGTTGCCAAAACAATCAGATATACAGAGACAATAATAAACCAATTTATGGGCTGGGGATGTGGCTCATATGGTAACTCGCTCACCTGGCATGCGTGGGGTTCTGGGTTCGATCCTCGGCACCACATAAAAATAAAATAAAAAGATGTGTCCACTGAAAACTGACAAATAAAAATTTTTTAAAAACCCAATTTATGCATTATGATTTTTACAAAAGAGAACCTATCAAATGGAACTGTAAAATGACTTATAATAAGTGAATTTTTTATGGAAAAAAGGAAAATAACAGGTAAAAAGACATATTATGAAATATTAAAAAAATGATATATAATGATTGCCATTAACTTGTATACTGGTGAAATAACTAAATTTCAAGAGAAATGTAGAAATGGCAAATCATTTTGGGGAAGATCAAGGTGGTTCAGATTTTCCACAGCTAACTGCAAAATATAATGGAATGTTTACAAAATTCTGAGGGAAACAAAATATCTCAAGAATTTTATATCCAGTCAAGTCATTGTTCTAGTATGAATTGCACAGGTGGGAAATTATATGTGTCAGGATGTAGAGACTAGAACAACAATGAACCTTCTTTGGATGAAGAAGAAGGAAAAGGAGAACAAAAAGAGGGAGGAAGGAGAGGGAGGGAGAGAAGGAGGGAAGGAGGGAGGGAGGAAGGAAGGAAATTCTAGACATAAAATGCAACCAAATGAAAACAAAATGAAGAAATGCAGTGAAAGGTTAATTGATAACCTAAAGCTCATGTCTTTCTAGAATCAGAGCAGCCTCTTCCCTCCCTGCCCTACATTTTTATTCTTTTGTTTTCCTCATGGCTCTTAATTGCCATCTGAAATTATTTTATCTGTGAGGGTAGAGACTCTGTCTTGTTAGTCACTGTATCCCCAGCATATAGAATATTACCTGGGACAGTCTAGTCTCCTTAAAGAAATATGGATAGACTGAATGAATTAGCATACTTTAATATATTTACATTAAAAAGAGTTAAAGGTTATTTTTAAATTATAGTGTAAAGATGTTGGTATATATGAGTTAAAACTGTGATTATTTCTGATGGCCATTTCAAGGCAACACAGACTGGGTAGTTCATAAGCAATAGAAATGATAAAGCTGCCCCTCGTGCTGGGTGGCAGCATGTCTGGATCCTGGTGAGAGCCCTCTTCCTAATTGCATACTGCTGACTGCATATATCCTCATGTGGAGGCGGAAAGAGAGTTAGAGAGCTCTCTGATATCTCTTTCATAAGGGTGTTAATTCTGTTCATGAGAGCTCCACTCTCATGACTTAATTCACTCCCAAAGGCCCAACTCCTAATGCCATCACTTTGTGGGGGGTGGGGTGTCAAGATTTCAACATATGAATTGGAGGGGTCACAAACATTCAGAACATAACAGTGACATTTAAAATCATTACATGACTTGGAGTTTTTACCATATTGGTTATATTAGTGACTTCTCACAGCTATTGGCTTGTGTATTACTGACACAAACCCTTTCAGCCTACCCAATGGCTTGCTGATTGTTGCTGGACAAGTCAGTAATTTTTAGTTAGGCTCTCAGAACAAAACATTCCCTCCTCATTCTGGATGACACTTTGGCCTACCAAACTTGATTAATTGCTTTGCTTGCCATCTCTTTATAGTAAATATTTTTCTTCTACCTGTGACCACCCCATGTCATTTTACCAGATCTTTTAATATATTCAGACTAGTTATACTGAGATCCTCACATTTTCTCATTAATAAAACCCAAGGTTCCTAGAGTTGAAATCAATATACAAAATTCAGGCAAATAGTAAAGCAGTTAGAGAGTAAAGCGTATAAATACTTGTGATTATAAAATCACATTTTGCACATTTGTTAATTGCTGATTAGATTGCCAGTTTTAAGATAATATACAACCATTACTGCACATTAACCTTAAGACTGATGAGCAATTACAATCTTCTGAAATGATTAACATTTAGAAGTTGGTAGGTTTCCAATCAGTTTTTCGAGACCTCTATAAAATCTCAACTTCTGGGGGGATAGTAGGGGATAGGAAAGGTAGCAGAATACAACAATCACTAATATGGCATTATGTAAAAATGTGAATGTGTAACTGATGTGATTCTGCAATTTGTATTTGGGGTAAAAATGGGAGTTCATAACCCACTTGAATCAAATGTATGAAAGATGATATGTCATGAGCTTTGTAATGTTTTGAACAACCAATAAAAAAATAAATAAAATAAAATGGGAACAAAAATAATTAAATAAATAAATAGCCAAAACAATTTTACTGCCAGCTCCACCAATCTGATCACAACTTTATTTCTGCTTTCAATTAAAAAATAAATAAAAAAATCTCAACTTCTGTTTCTTAATAGGTCAGTTAATTAAATATTTATTAGGTATCTCCTAGTAGTAATTTACCGGTTCAAATGTGAATGATATGACCTGCTTTCCAAGAACTCTAGTAATGAGGGGGAGAATTACAATTTTAGTAGAACACTGAAGAATGAGTAGGTTTTAGAAGACTAAAATGAAAGAGAATTCTTTTTCATCAGAAAGGACTACTTGACTCAAAACCTGTAACCTTGACTTTTAATGCAGTTTTGCATGTATTTATGAAATACGTGTTAGTGGTTTGTAGTATGCAAACTGTTAAATAATGAACACAAATATTAAAAAGACCAGTCTATACACTGGTCACAATCCTGTGAAGTTCACAGTTTTAAAGGAGGCACAGACTCAAAATATAGGATTGCAACACAATGGAATAATGATAATTGTAGTTGTAAATGTTTAGGGAATAGTTTGACCCGAGGGGCTTGGTAGTTAGATTCGGAAGTCAGTGGTGCCCATGGCTTGAGCTTAGGTAGAGATTAGAGTATGGAAATTTTGGAAGTCAGGGTATGATCTGATCTTGGAAGGTCTTATGTGAAGGCCCTTTTTTTTAATGTCATAATTTTTAAATTGATTTTTAAATTTATATATGACAGTAGAATGAATTACAATTCTTATTACACATATAGAGCATAATTTATCATATCTCTGGTTGTATACAAAGTATATTCACACCAATTTGTGTCTTCATACAAGTACTTTGGATAATAATGTCCATCACAATCCACCGTCATTTCTAATTGGCAGTAGAATTAGATCTGGACTTTAGAAAGATAACTAACAGAACTCATATAAAATAAACGGAGATAAGAAGCATTCTGAAAGAAAGGTTATCTCATCATTCACAATTTAACATAGTTGTTTTTTGTTTGTATGATACTGAATTGAACCTACAGGTGCTTAACCACTGAGCCACATCTCCAGCCCTTTTTATTTTTTATTTTGAGACAGAGTCTTGCTAAGTTGCTTAGGGCATGTTACTTTTTTTGTTATTTGTTTATTTATTTTTATGTGGTGCTGAGGATCAAATCCAGTGCAAGGCAAGTGCTCTACCACTGAGCCACAGCCACAGCCCCGATGTTACTTTTTGAAAGCATTAGTAAAATTTACAGATGGCATCCAACATCCACTGAAAGTTTGGGAGTGTGTGACTACTGACATTGTCATTCCATCAGCAATTTTTTATTATATGAAAATACAATGGAGATCTTGAAGATTGATAAAACAAAATAGTTCTTACAGTAGGAAAAAGTAAATAAAATGCAGTAGATACTCATTAAATAAATGGAGTTTTTAAAGACATTTCCCAAAAGGAGTGTGGGACTCAAATCACTCTAGTGCCACGATAGGAAGCAGAAGCTTTTCTAAGTTGGAGCAATATGCAAAGGCCCCATGATTACAGTCTATCCCTAGTGATGAAAAAGACGCCTTCAAAACTCCTTTTTGAATAGTCTTGATTTTTATTGTAAAGGGCTTATTTTACTCAATCTGGCCAGGCTTCTCTTAAGTCAGTGCATTCATCTTGGAAGACAATATTATGTCTAATGCCCCTATGATTTAATAGCTATTTCATAAAATTCTTATATGAGTAATGAGCCACACCTACATTAGCATTAGACATTGTAAGTTGTTTTTAACCTGGCTTCTTTATTCTGTGTTTATAAAGGTAAATCTCAGACAGACAACTGATCAAGACATTGTAGATTGCATGATAATATTTGTGCTGCAGTTGTTTTTCTACTATTGATAGTTATTTATGCAAGTTACTAATTCAAAGATCATCATTGGTATGGATAAATATGAGAGTACAAATTTATTATACAGAAAAGTAAGTTTTCTGTGTACTACAATGACTACAGATATGTTTTATTCTGTCAGTGAATAATTAATTTAAATTGTACTTATTGGTGTCATGACTCACTGGACCCCCTGAATCTGCCATTTTCTAGCTATATGACACTAGGTAAATTATTTCATCTTTCTGTACCTTAGTTTCCTTATATCTAGAATGAGGACAATGTTAGTACCCATACTTCATGGGAGTTACTATTATGATGAAATGAGTTACTATATGTAAGTCTCATTGAACAGTTCCTGGAACTTAGTAAGCTTTCAAAAAGTGACAGTTCTTATAATATTATCTATTTTAGAAATAATATGTCTGAAAACAATGCTTTCTAAATTTGCTATCTCACATCCATAAAAACAGATGAAAATAAAAACCTATAATAAAAATGACTATAAATTGCTGGACTTGTGAAACTAAAATTCTAATAAAATTCAAATATACAAGATAATTTGCATTTTTAGAATTTAGAAGTGGATTAATATTAACTGTTTTCAAATTTTTATTTAGTCATGAAATTTTTATTTAGTTATTTTTTAATAAAATACTACAGAGAACTCCAATGAGGCCCTGAACTCTGACTATCCTACATTGTCATATGTACACTAGCAAGTGGCTCTCAGTTGGCCTTGAGAAACCCCAGGACTCCAATGGACTACTTTGTGTGAAAGCCTCTGCTTTAGTCCAGTATTCTCATTTTACATCTGAGGAAAACCAAGGAAATGTTGCACAAGTCAGCACAATGCCACGGGAAGAACATTGGACTAGAAAACAAAAAATGCTTGGGTCAGAGCTTTGCCACTTCAGCTATGAGACTTTGGACAAACCTATTCATCACTTTAGAGCCTCACTTTCCTAATTTATTATAATAATTTTGAGTTGTGTAATCTCTGAAGTCTATCCCTGTTATAAAATTACTTTAATTCCAATTGCAGACACAGTTTGTACCTTCAGTTCAGGGTTCTTCCCAATGTACTGCTGTGTGCTTGCAGTTATTTAGAGGGCCCTGTGCATGGATGCCCTGGATGAATCCTATAATAACACTTCTACACACCCACAGAAGGATACTACACATACTTTTATAATATGTGGCTCTGTACCAAGTGCAGGTGGATATGCAGCCAGCTTCTCAATAATTATGCAGTGTCTGTATTTTACACAAACATTGCTATCTAGGGAAATCTGCCAACTGTTGAATCATATAGTTCCTGGAACACCGTTTCTTATCCCCAGTCTTACATAACCACATCTTAACTAATACAACTAATAAAATACCACAAGGGGTTTCTAAGGTGCTTTGATAAAGTGGAGAAGGTTTCCCACAAAAAGAAAACATACATTCACCTCCAGAAAATGGAATCCAATGAATATGTAAATTTACATAAGACAAAGAATGAATTTAATACTCATTAATTACCCTTTTGTGAGAAACTACTTTGCTCCTGTATTCAGCACTACTAGTGTTTCCAATAAATTTGGCAGATTATTTTTTTTAAGTTAAACTTTATCAAAGAAATTCTTTACAGGTATTTTCACAAGCAGAAACTCACAATCTCAAGTTTTCTTTTCTCATTCTTCTGGTTAAAAAAAAATGGGGGGCTGGGGTTGTGGCTCAGTGGTAGAGCTCTCACCTGGCACATGTGAGGCACTGGTTTCGATCCTCAGCACCTCATAGATTTAAATAAATGAAATAAAGGTGTGTGTCCATCGACAACTAAAAAAATTTTTTTTAATTAAATAAATGGGGGAGGGTCACTTCATGATAATGCTATTCAGAAACACCATAATTAAGAATATAATTGTTTTCAACATCATTTTTAGACTGGTATTCTTTGCTTTTATTGTTGTTGTCCTCTACAGTGCATTACCATCAATGTTAAATGTTTAAATATTTAAACTTTTTTGTACTATAGAGACAGGCAATATGAAATATGCTATTTTAGAACTATAAGTTAAATGAAAAGCATGGTAAAATAAATTGCTTTGAGAACTGCTTCACTGACTTACTCTTGTCATAAAATGAACTGGGAAATTAACAAGATCACATTTTGTATACTCAAAGCTTTAATCAATTAATTAATTAATTAATTGTAGTATGTATTCACCTTAGAATGGAGAATGAAACTTAGCAGGAAACACCTTTTGAGTATTAAACTACCATATTACATATCTTCTGTGTTTTGTATGTCAGAAAATAGTGTTTATTTATGATCATAACAATGAAATCATTCTAAAGCCAAAACTTTCCAGCTACTGTCTTCACAATCCCCTCCTTCTTATTAAAATTGCAATGTTGGGCAGTAAATGAAGAAGAGACAAGGTATATAAGGTTTGATAAGTATCTACTGTTATAGTCTTTGCAAATAATTGGTATCTGTTACCTTCTCAAAAAATTATTAACAGAGGATGATGTATTATAAATAGGGAAATTTAAAATATTAAGCAAAGTAAACACAGTTAAGCTCACAAATATCTATACGTGTTTTCTTTCTTTCCCCTACTTTTTGGGTAGAACATGATTTATAAATTTGAAGTTGTTTACTTTAGAATTTGTTTCACAGTGGACATTCCAAACTAAAGAATGCCTATTTACCTAAGAATAATATTGTCAAATTGGAGCTAGTGACTTCATTTAACCAGTTGTACCCTTCCAGTGAGCTCAATTCTCACCAGCAGGCTTGCTTCTGATTCTTCTGCCTTCTCTCCTCCTCATGCTCTATTTCTCCCATCATTCACCTCTACCCAGCCCCAAATTTGCTGCTCTGGGCAAAGTAGATAAGCTTCATAGTCAGACATACATTATGAATACTTCCCACATACAGATTTAACATCATAAAACAGGGTTGAAATGATGCCTAATCCCTGTGCAACAACCTCCCAGAGGTTGTTACTCATTGTCTACTGAATGCAGGATTCACCTCTAACTGGGGGCTTTTCAGAAACATAATCTGTTCTGATGTATTTCACTCTGTATTGTCCCTTACACTCAGAATACCACAACCAAACTGGATTTATTACTGGATTCAATATTTTTGTACCACAGTACCTTTGCTCTGTGTTTCCCATTCTGGAATTTCCTCCTTACCCTGTCTTTCCAGTTAATCACGTACAGAAATCTAAGTTCTATTTAAGATTAAGCTTGGGTTCTACTGTATTTGGAAGGAAGTCAAAAATACTTTTGCTTTTTGTAGCAGTTTATCTTGATTATTACTAAGAATGAAATCATTATATATTTTATGCATAAAATCTAAACATGCATATATATCAAATAAATGTTTTAAAGTAAACACATTCATGAATTTAAAAAAAATAAAAATTATCACAAACACTACCACATAGGGCAGGTTTCAGAATTTAAAAAAGAATGTGTTTTGTCCTGATATTTTTTTTTTACTAGAATTTGTATCCTCAATTCTTCTACTAAACTTTGTTGACTGAAACTAAAAGTCATGCTTACATCACTGATATGGCAAACCTAATGTAGTTGAAAACTCGTGAGCTTTGTAATCTTGTGTCTGCAAGCTAGTTCTGACAGTCATTAGTTTTCCCACTTCATCTGTTTATGAATCTGTTCTGTCTGGATCGTGCAGTATAATGGTTGTGGTAATGACTGTTAGGCATTATTTGCACTGTCAGTCATTCTAGAAAGAGGAATTCCTGGGATAGGAAAGTGACATTTTTTTTTTTTTAAACAGGAGAGGAAACTTAATCTTCTCTTTGGGACTGGAAATACATTGCTCTAGAAATCTGTTGAAAGAGGACTAGATCTGATCTGATGTTTTGAACAAATTCCCCCTAGACACATGAATGTGTGGTAGGAGCAAGCCATATATTTTCACTGGTGCCAGTGGTTGCATTCAAAAGGGAAGGGCAGTTTTTATAATAGCCTGGGAATCAGTTATGAAAGCCTCCAGGATAAAGAAGCTTTGCTTCTCTGGGATGCTTAAGTAATTGGGTTGGTATGATTTCCCATACAAGAAGAAAACAGAACATGGAAGAGCATTTATTAGCCTGTAATAATTCAAAAGTCCCACAGGTGATTGCTGTCAGTTGTGACTCAGTCAGAACTAAAGTTGAGTTCTTTTGGCTCTGCATTTCTCCTTGTGTCATTTAGCTTCATGCTATGGCTTGCCAGGAGCAACCAGGTTTTCTTGCTTTTTTTTTTTAATCCAGAAAAATGATCATTTCCTTACCTAAAATTAAGTATATTCTGGTTGTATTCCATGTGAGACAATTCTTATGTCAGTTGAAGAACAAAACTCTGACACTTTAGACCATGGGTAGTTGAGCAAATTGCTCTGGCCGGAGAAGTGGAATAACTCTTCTTGACTTAATATACACATCTTAGATAAAGTCCAAAGCTGGGTGTGGTGGCTCAGGTCTGTAGTCCCAGCTAATCTGGAGCCCTAAGCAGGAGAATCACTTGATCCTAGTTTGTGACCAGTATGGGCAATATAAGGAGACCCCATCTCACAAAACAAAAACATAAAACCTCAAATTTTAAAAAAAAGTAATAAATTTTTTAAAAACCCAACCCAGATCTTCGAGTGAGATGAACTTTCATGAAAAAAACACAAGATAATGAAAGAATAAAGAGGGAGAAATAGATACGATATGGAATGATAACCACACATCTAGTACAATGTGTTTTTTCAAGTTCCCAAATCAGACAAAAGTCAGGAAAATCTTTTGGCATAATAAGTCTCTCCATCTCCACAAATGGAGTGTGATTATCAGTGGTTTTCACTAGAGAAACAGCTTTGCTCAGGGAAGTAGTGATTTCATGAAGGTCATCATCTCTAGATTTTTGGCAGGAAGTTGTGGAGGTCAAGTATAAGATCCTACAGAGTTTATTACAGATAATTCAATAGATAATACTATGGGAATTTCAGAAATCACAGGCACTATGAGGGGAGTTTATCTCCATTAGAACTAACCTATGACTAATAAATTTTTCTGATGAAAAAAATAACCAATGAAATAAAAGAAAACATTCTGAAATTGAAAAGACTAATTTTTAATATATATATATATATATATATATATATATATATATATATATATATAGTCATGTATTGATTATTTCTCAAAAACAATAAGAGAAAACAAACAATAAGTTATAGCAAGATGATTTTTTCTTTTTTCAAGAAAACGTCTCTCCTGGAGGAGAGTTACAACAAAAGAAAATAAAATTAGACTACTTATCAATTTTCACCATGTTTACCTCTAATGTCTACTGAGTTTTGTGAGAACTACTAAGAGTTCTAACTGTGGGTCCATAATCCCACACCCAGGCAAATTTTATTCACTATGCCAAGGAAAATAAGATCCCAAGATCTTTTTTTTTTAATCTGATCTTCATTTTTATCTGAAAAATAACCACAAACCCTGACTCTAAGATTATTCCAATTGAAAAAGATAGAAATAAAAAATTGTTTAAAAAAACATGGTGATATAACACAATCAGTATTAAATACTGAAATATTTGGTGATGTTTAGATAGGGGTTGTAAATACAGAAAGACTACAGTGACATGTTTCACCTAAAGATTAATAATCTACAAATTACTTGGTTATAGAAGGGATGAAAGTAAAAAAGGAGTAAACCCCTCCTCTTATACAAGAATGATTAGTAGATATTTGTATTCAAATAAACTGATGGAGAATACAATATTAATAATTGTTTGAAAAAAAAATGCTTAAAAGAATTATAATCTTGGACCCGGGATGTGGCTCAAGTGGTAGCGCGTTTGCCTGGCATGCTCGGGGTGCTGGTTTCGATCCTCGGCACCACATACAAATAAAATAAAGATGTTGTGTCCACTGAAAACTAAAAATAAATATTAAAAAAATTCTCTCTCTCTATCTCTTCTCTCTCTCTCTCTTTAAAAAATTGTAATCTGTTCAAGTCACTATAGGAAAAGGAAAATAAAACATATTTATATACCAAAATTATAAAACATAAATATAATGAATATCTGACAATATAGTTTAGACTTTGAAAATAAGATCATACACACAAACACACACACACACACACACACACACACACACACACCACAGAGTATGCTATATAATAAATACAGCTAAAATAAAATGGAAAGCCTTGAAACTTTTTAAAATATAAAATGTAAAAATTGATCACTTAAAGACAAGCAGCATAAAAACATCAATAAGAAACAGAGTATTTACAGCAAAGGAAATGCAAATTGTCGATTAATATGAAATGATACTCATCTTTTAAGTTTGTCAAGGAAATGCCAATTAAAACTATAATGAGGTATAATTTTTCACTTATCAAGACTGGTAAGTGTTAAAGACTGATGGCATCTGGCATTGGCAAGAACATAACAAAAGAAATCCATTGTTTGCTGGCAGAAGTGTGGTAAAAGTGTGATCACTTTAAAAATGGGTACACCATTTTATTCAGCATATCTCACTTTTGAAAAACAATTCTAGGGAGGCCTTAATATAGGAGATATTATGTGTGCATATACAACTGCATATACAAAGATGTCTATTACAGCATTGTTTATAGGAGCAAATACTTGTTTACTCATCAATGTGGGAAGTATTAAATAAACGGTGGAATACACTTAATGTGTATTATTACATAGTTATGAAAAATTGTTCTCAATGTGTTTTATGTAGAATAAGAGTAATCATATAGAGCAAAATTAAAATAATAGAAAACAAGTTGAAGATATACTTATATATATATAAAACTATTATTCTATTTTTTAATAAAACAAGAGAGGAAAATGCCCTTGTAAATACTGCATTTGCAGGCATATCTATATTTTGTATGCTATATGCCTCATACACACATGTGTAGGCTTTGTGAGCAAGAAGGACATTGTGTTGTGTGTGCATAAGACATAGGTAAAGGAATTGTACTCTTCAGCACCTAGGGTTATGTGACAATAAAAAAGTAGACCTTGAAGCTTGAGAAGCAAAAGCACCCTTGCTGAAACTTGTCATATTCCTAACTTCGTTGGAACTGGTCATTGTTAAAATAACAGAAAAAGTTTTGGAGGATGTCAGTTAAAAGATATATTACTTGGTTAATTTTCTTTTTTAAAAATTTTTAATTGATTTTTAAATGACAGTAAAATGCATTACAATTCTTATTACACATATACAGCACAATTTCATATCTCTGGTTGTATATAAAGTATGTTGACACCAATTCATGTCTTCATACATGTACTTTGGATAATAATGTCTATCACATTCCACCATCCTTGCTAACCCCCTGCCCCCTCCTTTCCCCTCCCACCCCTCTTCCCTATCTAAAGTTCTTACTGTACCCATAGTTTTTCCTTTTCCAGAATGTCCTATTATCAAAATCAAGCAATATGTAGCCTTTGCAAATTGGCTTCTTTCATTTAGTAATATGCATTTAAATTTTCTCCAGCTGTTCTTGTGGTTTGACAGACTGCTTCTTTTAGCACTTAAAACATTCCATTGTCTGGAAGTTCTATAGTTTATTTGTTCATTTGTCTATCAAAGGACATTTTCATTGCTTCTACATTCTGGAAACAATGAATAAAACCACTATAAGCATCCATTTGCATGTATTGTGTGAGCATAAGTTTTCAAATCCTTTGTGTAAATACCAAGGATCAAGATTGCTGGGTTGTATAGTAAGAGTTTGCTTAACATTTTAAGAAATCATCAATGTGTCTTCTAAAATGGCTATATAGCATTTTTCATTCCCACCAGAAATGAATGAGAGTTCTTACTGACTAATATTCTTGAGAATATTTGGTGTGGTATTTTGGATTTTGTCCTTTCTTTAATGGGTGTGCCATAGCAGCTCATTGTTTTAGTTTGTATTTCTCTGATGATACATGATGTTAAGCATTATTTCATATGCTTTGTCATCTGCCTATTTTCTTTAGTGCAAATGTAAAGACTGGTGGCATTCGTCTTCTTTAGTGAGTTCTCTACACAAGTCTTTGGTACATTATTTTTACTATGTTGCTTATTTTGTTGACTTTTAGGATTTCTGTGTACAAATAATTTTTTTATTCTTCTTAATTTAAATATTTTATTTGTTCTTTTTAGATATACATGACAGAAGAGTGTATTTCAAAATATTATATATACATAGGACATAACTTATTCTAATTAGGATCCCATTTTTTATTGTTCATGATGTGGGGTTTTGCTGGTCATGTATTCATATATGAACATAGGAAAGTATGTCTAATTCATTCCTTCTACTGTCTTTCCTAAACCCATCGCCCCTCCCTTCCCTTCATTCTCCTTTGTCTATGCCAATAAATTTCTATTCTTCCCATCCTTCACCCCCACTTATTGTGTGCTAGCATCCACATATCAGAGAAACCATTCAGCTTTGATTCTTTGGACTGGTTTCATCCACATGCCATAATTTAATTTTCCTCATGGCTGAGTAATATTCCATTGTGTATGTGGTAAGAGGCACTTAGGTTGGTTCCTTAGCTTTGTTATTGTGAATTGAATGACTATAAACATTTATGTGGCTGCATCACTGTAGTATGCTGATTTTAAGTCCTTTGGGTATAAACTGAGATGTGGGATAGTTAGGTCAAATGGTGGTTCCATTCTAAGTTTTCTGAGGTATTTCCACACTGCTTTCCATAGTGGTTACACCAATTTGCAGTCCCACCAGCAATGTAGAAGTGTACCTTTTTCCCTATATCCTCAACAACACTTAATTATTGTTACTGTATTCTTGATAATTGCCATTCTGACTGGAGTGAGATGGAGTCTCAGTGTACTTTTAATTTGCATTTCTCTAATTGCTAGAGATGTTAATTTTTTTTTCACATATTTGTTGACCAATCACATTTCTTTTCTCTTTCTTTCTTTCTTTCTTTTTGTGTGTGTGTGTGTGTGTGTGTATGTGTGTGTGTGTGTGAAGCGTCCATTCAGTTCCTATGCCCATTTATTGACTGGATTATTTGGGGAGTTTTTGGTGTCAAGTGTTTTGAATTCTTTGTATAACCTGGAGGTTAATGCTGTATCTAAGTGTAGGCAAAGATTTTCTCCCATTCTGTAGGCTATCTCTCCATATTCTTGATTGTTTCCTTGGCTGTGAAGAAGTTATTTAGTTTGATACCATCCCATTTATTGTTTCTTGATTTTACTCCTTGTGCTTTAGGAGTCTTGTTGAGGAAGTGGGTTCCTAAGCTGACATGATGGAGAGTTGGGCCTACTCTTTCTTCAGTAGGTGCACGATCTCTAGTCTAATGCCTAGGTCCCTGATCCACTTAGAATTGAGATAAAAATAATGGTCCTTAACCTGATGTATCTTTTATGAATATTTTCTCCTAGACTATGACTTGCCTTCTCATTCTCTTTATTATTTTTTGCAAAGCAGAAGTTTTTGACATCTAATTTATCAATTATTTTGTTCATAGATTGTGCCTTTGGGGTTTTTTGTTGCTGTTGTTGTTGTTTTGTTTGTTTTTTAAATCATCACTATGCACAAGATAATCTAATTTTCTCCTAGGTCATCATCTAAGAGTTTTTTAATTTTGTATTTAGATGCATAACTCATTTTGAGTTAATTTCTATGAGAAGTGTAAGCTTTGTGTGTATATTTTTGTTTTGGGGCATGGATATTCACTTGTTCCAAAACTACTTGCTGAAAATGTCATTTACTCGATTGTATTGCCTCTAATCATTTTTTTTTTGAATATCAGTTACTTATATTTATGTGGGACTATTTCTTTTTTTTAAAGAGAGAGAGAGAATTTTTATTTATTTATTTATTTTAGTTTTTTCGGTGGATACAACATCGTTGTTTATATGTGGTGCTGAGGATCGAACCCAGGCCGCACGCATGCCAGGCGAGCGCGCTACCGCTTGAGCCACATCCCCAGCCCAATTAGTTCTGTTCTCAATATTAAGTTTGCTATGTTGGGTCTTTTCTCCTCAGCATAAACTTTACAATCAGTTTGTTAATGTTCATACAGTAATTTATCGGATTTTAATTAGGATTGCATTTAATCAGTAGATAAAGTTGAAAAGTACTGACATGTTGACACTACAGTGTCTTCCTATCCATTAACATAAAATATCTCTCCTTTCTTTTTTCTCCTTTGATGTCTTTCATTAAAGTCTTTTAGCTTTCCTTATACAGATCTTATACATATTTTGCTAAATTTATGTCTAAATACATCCGTTGAGTGATGCTAAGCTAGATGGCAATACATATTTTATTTCAAATTTAATTGTTCATTACTGGTATAGTCATCCCTCAATACCCATGGGGGACTGGTTCCAGGACACACACAGATATCAAAATCTATGGCTACTCAAATTCCTTACATAAGATGATGTAGTATTTGCATATATTTCTGCACATTCTCTCATATACATTAAATAATTTCTAGTTACTTATGATATTTAATATAATATAAATGGTATGTATTATTATTGTTATATTTTCTTATTTAGGGAATAATGACAATAAACTGAAGTCTGTACATATTCAGTACAAACACTGCATTGTAGGCCTAACTACATCATACACATCAGCAACTCAAATTTATAATTTCCTGAATAGTTTCAATCTGCTGTTGATAACTATGCAGATTTGAAACAAATGTGTGGTGGACCAGTGAACTATATGTAGGAAAACAATTTATTTTGGTTATTTACCTTGTACCCTGCAATATTAGAATAATCATATATTAGTTCGGAGATATTTTGTTTATTCTTTTAGATTTCCTACATAGACAATTGTGTCATCTAAAAAGACTGTATTATTCTTTCCTTCACAATCTGTATACATTTATTTCCTTTTATTGTCTTATTGCATTTTAATATGTTGAAATGTGTAGTGAGAGAGTAAATATTTTGTTAGCAGAAAAACTTTGAATTTCATACCACTAAATATAATGTTAGTTGTATAGATTTTGTAGATTTTAAAAAATTAGTTAAGAAAGTTACTTTCTATTTCTTGTTTGTTGTATTTTTATTAAAAATGGAGGTTGGATTTTGTCAAGAACTGTTTTTGCATATATTAATATGATCACGAAATACTTCTTCATTGACCTAAGGATATGATCAATAACATTAATTAACATTTGAATATTGAATCATCTTTATATACCTGTCATAATATCCTTGGTTAAGTGTACACTCTTGTACTTTATTGTATTCAATGTGCTAATATTTTGTTGAGGGTTTTTCATCAATGTTCATGAGAGATACTGGTCTGTAGTTATTTTTTTTTCTTGTAATATCTTGGTCCGATACTGGTCTGTAGTTATTTTTTTTTCTTGTAATATCTTGGTCTAGTTTTGGTATTAGGATAATGGTGGTCTTATAAAATGACTTAGAAAGCATCTTTCTGCTTCCATCTTCTGAAAGATATTATATAGAATTGAAGAATTTTTCCCTTAAATGTCTGATAGAATTCATCAGTGAACACACCTGGGCTTAGTAAATTTTTTTAGTAACATTATAAATTGTTCATTCAATATCTTTAATAAACAGTCTTATTCAGATTTTCTATTTGTTTTTTTGTGTGTGAAATTTGGCATAGTCTTTCAAGTAACATCAGGTGAAAAGTTTGGACATAGAATTTTGTTCATAATATTTTTATGATACTTTTAATCTCCATGGGACCTCAATTATGTCCCCTTTTTCATTTTTTATATTAGCAATATTTATATTCTCTTTTTTCTTAGCTTGGCTAAAGTCTTTTCTTTTTTCAATTTTCTCTATTGATTTCCTATTTTTAACTTGATTGATTTCTGATCAATCTTTAGCTCTGCACACTTTGTATTTGTTTTTATTTTATTGTTTTCTCATTCAAAAGTTGAAGTTATTGATTTTAGACATTTATTCTAATATATGCATTTGATACTACAGCTATCAATTACCCTGGATCCTACAAATTTTGATAATTCATAATTTCATTTAGTCACAATTTTTTCAATTTTCTTCCAGCTTCTTCTTTGACATATGTGTTGCTTAATCTGTGTTTGAGAATTTTCTAGCTCTTTCCATCATTGATTTTTACTATAATCCCATTGCAGTCTGAAAGCATACACTAGGTAACTTATATTCTTTAATTCGTTGAGGTATATCTGTGGTCCAGAATGTGATCCATCTTGATGAATGTTCCATGTAAGCTTAGGAAAAATATGTATTACACTGTTGATGGATTAAGTAGTCTATTGATGTCAATTATATCTATCGATTGATGGTGCTGTGGAATTCAACTATGTCATTACTGATTTACTTCCTGCTAATCTGTCCATTTCTGGTAGATAGGTATCATGGTATCCAACCATATTATTAAATTCTTCAATTTCTCCTTATAGTTTTATCAGTTTTTGCCTCACAGATTTTGGCACTATGCTGTTAGGCACGCACATATCAAGGACTGTTATATTAATGAATATTGAGCCCTCATCAATATGTAATGCCTATATTTATCCCTTATAACTTTCCTTGTTCTGATTTTTTTTGCATATCAATATGGCTACTTATGTTTTCTTTATTGGCACGAGCAAGGTATATCTCCTTCCTTTTATTTGAAATTAATACATTTTTCTATTTAAAAATTGGCTTCTTCACAACACACACTTAAGCCTTATTTTTACCCAATATGAGAATCTGTCCTTTATTTTATGCATTTAGATCATTGATTTTCTTAATGATTATTGACATAGTTGAATTAATATCCATACCTACCATATTTGTTACTGTTTTCTATTTATTGACTTTGTTCTGTTATTTTTATCTTCCATAATTTTGTTTGTTTCTTTTCATTGAGCATTTTATATTCTATTTTTTCTCTTTTCTTGGAATACCAATTATAATATTATATATAATACCAAATATAATATTTCTTTTTTCACCCCTTTCAGTTGTTTTCCTAGAATTTATAATTGTTATGGTTTAGATATTAGGTGTCCTTTGAAAAGCTCATATGTGAGATGATGCATCAGAGTTTAGAGATGAAATGATTGGAGAATCTTAATTTACTCTGTACATTAATCCCCTGATGGGCCCTGGTAGGTATTAACTGAGTAACAACTGTAGGCATGAAGGGTTTGGATGGAGGAGGTGGGTCACTGAGGGCATAACTTTGGGATTTATATTTTTTCCCCTGGTAAGCAGAGTCAGTGTCTGTCTGTCTGTCTGTCTGTCTCTCTCTCTCTCTCTCTCTCTCTCTTCCTGATTGTCATGTCCTGAGCCACTTTCCTCCACCACACTCTTCTACCATAATGTTCTGCTTCACCTTGGGCTCAGATCAATGGAGTTGGCCATCTATGACTGTGATCTCTGGAACCATGAGACACAAGTAAACTTTTCCTCCTTTTATATTGTTCTCACCAGGTCTTTTGGTCACGAAGGTGAAAAAGCTGACTAAAATAGTAATATACATCTATACAACTCACCCAAATCTACTTCCAAAGAACACTGTACTGCTGCAGAGGTAGTGCAGGGACATTTCAATAATAAAATTTACCAATTCCTACCTTTTATTTCTATTATTGCTGTCATTCACTTTACTTATACATAAAAATCATAAGCACCTATACACACATACACATATATATAATTGGACACTATTATTTGAAGTATTATCTGTTATATCAGTTAAGAAGAAAACTAAAAGTCCATTTTATCTTCATTTATTCTCTAATACTTTTCCATTCTTTGTAGAGTCCTAGTTTCCGGCAATTTTAAGTAGCCTGTGATCTGACTTTTTCCACTAACTCCCTTAGCATGTTAATTGCAGAGTTTTAAAAATTCCTGGCCTGAAAATTTAAACATCACTGTCATAGATGAGTCTGGTTCTAATGTTTCTTATGTCTCTTCAAACTATGGCTTTTGCCTTTTAATGTGCTTTGTAATTGTTTATCAATATCTGATCATGAATGTTCTGGATGAAAGAAAATGCTAAATAGGCTGATAATGATGTCATGGTAAGAATATCTCTCTGGGCCTGTGATTAGGTCTTTTTTTGATCAGCCTTCCTTCCTGGACTGTGAACTTTACCAGTTTTTTTTTTTTTTCTTCTTCTTCTGTGGGTGGTACAGTATGGCATTCCAACGCATGAGAGTATAGAAAGAACTGGAGTTGTGTCTTTCCCTTCTTTTAGGAAGGTCAGGCTCTGAGAAGGCCCTAAAAATTTAGGCTTTAGTAAAAATTGTTTCTCCCAAGTAGGAATTGGTAAAGAGAACAGAATGCTCTGACTTATATCATAGTAGTTCCTTTTCCCCTCCTCCTGCCAGAAACATAAGGGTTTTTGTTTTGTTTTGTTTTGTTTTTTCTCTGATATTCATTGTGAGAATCTTGTGGCTAGAAACACTGGATTTGAACTCATGAAATGTGAGACTTCTCTCAGAGGTGTTCCATAGTGTGTGTCTAGAAATTCATCTATTACAGTTTAGATATCTCTACTCTCACACTGATTCCTCCGGAGGTTTCTGCTCATGAGTCTTTGCTTCAGTAATTTGTAATTCTTTCTCCAATTTGATGAAGGAATTACAATTTCTCAAAATGTGCATGGTATTTTGACTCTAACCATTTCAGTTGTATATTTACTATATTTATATATACTCTCATCTCCACATCTTTGTATCTGCCGGTTTCTCTCAATTTTAGAGGCAGCAGTTCGCCCTCACTGCTCATCTACTTGGTTAAATCGGAGAAAGAAAAATCAAGAGAATTCATTGCTTTAAGGTAGTTCATTATGCAAATGCCAACTAAAAGGTCATGTTGAGTCTTGAACAAAATTTACCTGCATAATAAAAACAAACTGAAATGGAAAAAAGAAAGTGATAATAGAATGGTAAAAGTCATAATAGAACATAAAATGAAATATTAAGCAGATATTATATTTTACCTGATATGTGTACTGTGATCTATGAAGAGCTGATTTTTCAATGGATTCACCTTTGTGCTGTTAGTATGGAGTAGCAACTTCTAGATTCCTTACATGCCAGACTAGGGGCTAGAAGTCCTCAAAATAACTCTATTTGCATAACTAACATTTCATTTTTTATATTTTTATAGTTAAATAATAAGCATAACAATATTAAGGAATTTGCTTAGTAAATATACAGCTGAAATGGTTAGAGTTAAAATACCATGCACATTTTGAGAAAATTAGACTACAAGTCAAGAGTGCTATGTTTTGTGGGCAGTAGTCAACATTTTTATAGAAAGATAAAGAATATTGATCATGATAGCATCAGCAAAGCAGAAGAAGTCCATTAAGGGTAGTTCCGGATGTTTGTGTGCATGTGCATATATATATATATATATATACACATACATACACATTCCCATATATGCTTCTAAGTATCTTTTATTTGAATGTTTTATTATAAATACTTATTTATAAATGCTACCTCAAAATAAATATTATATTGGCTTAATTTTGCATTTTATATTCTCTCATTACTTTGCCATCCTATCTTAGCCTTTTTTTTTCCTTTTTAGTTTTGTTTTCCATATGCAGATAAATTTTGTACACAACTCAATTTGACCTTCTGGCTAACATTTATATTATGAATTGCCACTCCTTCAAACAATTTATTCCCTTGGTTTTTCTTCTAACACTCTAGATTCATTTTGTATCTATATATGTAACTGCTCTCTGATCTTTGAAATCAGCTAAAACATCATGTGTTTAAAACCAACCACATATTTTTATCTATTCCATCTATTTTACTGTTATTTATCTCAGTGAATGGCAGCATAGTTTATTCTATTATGTACATCAGAAAACCCAAAGTCATCTTGATATATCAATCTTCCTCAATTTTCATCTAAAAATCATGTTAAATTTGCTTCCTAAATGTTTTTTTGAATCTATTAACCTTTCTCTGGATTCTCTCCTATTACCATCTCCAATAAAAAATTGTTCAAAAATAAATTATATAATAGCCTGGTAAAGAGCCATCTGGAAACTCTTTCTTGAATCCATACTTTCTAGCATACTGCTATAAATATGATCCTTGGAAAAGGTATATTTCATCCCCTACAAATAGAATAAGGTAGATATGGCAGTGTGAGACTCATTCCTCTATTGCTTTGGGGATTTAAGAAAAACTCCTTTAAAATGCCTTTAAGACCATGCATTACTTGGTCTCTTCTAGACCTTCTAGCTTTAATTAGGAGCCAGAGCTTCACTAGCTCTGCCAGACACAACCCTTCTTTCCTTTTCTGCCTTATATTGAGCCACCTACACGCCATGTTCCCTTTAAGTTCAAAGACAGCCATGCAAACTGTTTATACATCTTGAATTTTCTCATTCCCTTTTCCCCTAGAATACTCTTGCTTCACATCCCAGTTGAAGTGTTTTCTTCTAGAAAAAGTCTCCTTTGAGGTCCCTATGTAAAAAATCTGTTTGCATATATTTCCATGGTAGCATATTTATTTACAAAAAGTATAAAGTTGGGAATTGATTGTGGTTACTGGATTAATATTTGTCTTTCCCACCAAACTTTGAGAAGAAACCATATATAATTTTATCAGTAGTATTTCCACTACTAAGTGGCACATGGTAGATGCTCAACAAGTATTTTAATGAAGAATAAATGATTTCATTTTAACCAGGAATTAAATACCAATTAATGTTATAAACTGATAAGCTACTTAACAAATGGTAGGTAAAATTTGTTCCAGTTGAATGTGTTCCAAAAATTGTGCAAACTTTTGCAATTTTATACAGAGTATGGATTCTCTAAAATAAATAGTACGTTTTGTAATGTGCCTCAAATGAGTCTTTTTATGGCACAATATTTTGTCCATGGATGTAGTGTGATAAGTATGATCAGAAATGATGAATCTTTATATAGGGACCATGTTTATGCTAAAAATATGGCAAGAAACTTAAGGTTGAAGATTTCTTCTCTATGTTAAAACTTTCCAATCCTTACAAAGACCACCACAAAATAAATGAAATGTGGGAGGAAAAGAAGCAACAACGAGTTATGTAGCTGCTGACCAGAATCAGCTATGAGCAATTGATAGACTTTAGTCATCTTAGCACATGTGATGCTGAAGATGCACTGTGAGCCATATTGAATTTCTCTACTGAAGAGAGTAACATGGAAAAATTAAGAATAGAACTATCTTATAACAAAGAATATAGCAATTGGATAAGAATGAGCAGCTCACCCTGTTCATTGTCTTTGCCCTTCCATCTTTATTTTTGAACAACTGATTGATCCCCAAAGCAGGATTTCTCTATCTGCCAGCATTTGCTGTATAAAAATTAACCAAAAGAGTATATGACAACACACACACACACACACACACACACACACATATCTCAGATTCACAGGCATTCAGGTTGACTGGAGTTGATGATCTCCACATATTTTATTCTAAGTCAAAAGATCAAAAGATGGAGGAGTAACTGTGTGGTTGTGTTAGTATATGCCCCCAAATTCCTTTACATGCTTTCTTTTAAAAGGGTGAGTTTCATTCCTTACCACTAAGTGTGGACTGGAGTTAGTGACTCTTCCCCTACACATATAATAAGGTAGATATGGCAGTGTGAGACTCGGTTGCAAAAGATATAGAGCCTCCTCCTTCCTCTCTTGTGCAATGCACACTTGGAGAAAACTAGGCATCATTCTGTAAGGACACTGAAGAAAGTCTATGGCTGGGCTCATGTGATGAGCCACTGAAGCCTCCTTTAATATCCATACACACAAGATGTCTTGCAAATGCATCCTCCTGTCCTCCTCAAGCCCAGGTGACCACACACAAGGCCTACATCTTTACTGCATCCTCATGGAATGTGCAGATCCAGAAGCTCCCAGATTCAGAAATGCTTCCCAAATCTCTCACCCACAGACTGTACCACAGCAAATTTTTATTGTCTTATGCTACCTTTGTAGTAGTTAATTATACAGTAATAGATATGAATACTATCAGATACTTACCTTTATGTTAAAAGTTAAGAGTACAAGGGAACCAAAATCTGTAGTGCAAGTACATTTCTAGTTTGTTTGTTCCAGTACAGTCTGCTAACATCCACTACCAAAAGTGTATCTTTTGGTCAAACCCAACATCAATGGTCAGATGAACATCTGTGTCTTTAGTATGCTAATAGCCACCCAAAGATATTGAATTCTGATCCCTGAATATTTATAAGATAAAGGAATCTACAAATTGAAGTCAAGAATTTTGATACAGGGAGATTAACCTGCATGATCCACTGCTCTCACAATTGGCTTTATAGAGTCATAGGGAGATTCTAGACACATACAAAGAGGGGACTGTGAATATAGAGACAGAGATTAACTGTGTGATCATTAAGGCAAGGGACTCCAAAGCATGTTGTCAGCCATCAGAATATAGAAGAGACACACAAAAGTGGATCCTCCCCAGAGCCTTCAACTGACAACCTGATTCTGGATTTCTGACCTACAGAATTATGAGTAAATTTTTACTGTTTTGAGCCACCAAATTTTTGGTCATTTATTACAGCAGCCCTGGGAAACTAATACATTCTTCCATGAAATGGGTACAGATGTCGAATACTAGCTGAACAGTATTCTGCTTTAGCATCTCTTCAGAAAACAAAAAACAAAGCACTATGATTCTACCAAAATAAATAAAAGAACACACAAATATATAAGCAAGCAAAAGGAAAAGGAAGAATATATATCAAAAGATTAATTATCCATGGAAGCAGGGGAAAAACAGCTAACATTTTTATCAGTACTCTTTAAGAAACAAAGTAAAAACATTTTAAAAAATACAATGTCAGAGAAGAGATTAGATTTGATTTCAGGGGAAATAAATGAACATTAAAACATAGACCTGAAATGAATGCACCATTAAAACATGCATGTGTAATACATAGTAAAGAAAACCACACAAAATGAAAAAAAAATTCTTAAGTGATAAATACATAAAAGAAGAAGTGATATAGATATATTTTACAATAGAAGAAACTTAAATATGTAATAGAAAAAATTTCAAAGATAAAATAAAACTGCTGAATTCAAAGATCTAATTCTACAAATTGAAAAGATACTATGTATTTTAGAAATAACGTGGCATCATATTTGATACTGGAAAATAATGCAGCTTACAGTCAATGTAATCTTGGCCTTTCTCTTTGATTTTCCACATTCACAACAAATTTGAAGTAATCTTTACATATGTTAAGATATGTATAAGAAACTTATTGTGGTACTGGTCAAATAATTCTACTTTTTGTTAAATCAAGAGATGAGGACCTATGATTCTGTTCTACAGTTATACAGTCTTACTCTGAAGTGCTCTCTGATAGGACTTGAATTAAAAACAGTTTTAGAAAGCAATTGTAATTGGCACCCATGCAAACCTATGTTAAATATATTCATAAATTTTGCTAAAGTCAAATTATTAATAATAATTGTGACCTTTATATAAGTTCATATTTTAAGGTTCTAGTAACACCCTTACATCTATATCAAACATTTGGCCAACAAATCAACTGGTATAACATTACCTTTCTGAAGATCTGCCAAAAACAATTTTTATTAGTTACATGGAACATTGGCCTAAGCACTAATGTTTTTCAAATATCCACACAATGTGTCATGCAATTTGTTAAAATGTGCCAAGAAATTATCACAATTTATGTGGCACATTTTCATACAATATATTTGGTGAATTTGGAAAATATCATAACTAATGGCTATATGTTGGTTTACTTTTTTTCTTGAAGCGTGGCATGGCAAAAATTAAATGTTCAATGTTTAACCAAAGAAAAATTTATATATGATTTATTATCCTTCTTGGAATTTAATGAAAATCAATAGGAAAATAGCTTAACAGGAAAATATTAATTCTTCACTACCTTTCAGGAATGTGCATAATGGCAACTTGAAGACAGTTAAAGAAAATATACGTTTTGTACTTGAGATCTTTGCAGTATGTTTGTAATTGACAGAAATAAATCTTCTATTTTCAAAAGTATATTTTTCTAAAGATAAGAAGTGATGTAAATGTGCCCGAGAGATGCAGAATCACCCTTTTTATCAAATGGCACAAGAAACCAGGACTGTATTTTCCAGAATTTTGTAGAAAACGCTGCACATTGGGCTTTAGTATGTGTTGAATGGGTAAATAAAAACATTGTGTATTCAGACATGATATCCTGTGGGTAAAACAGACAGTGTATACATTTTAAAGTCAGGACAAACACAGAGACCGTTTATGCTTCTATACATGATAAGAGTGACAAGGAATAGACACTTTCTGAGGGGCAGATGAAGATCAGAATCCTACAACTAAGTCCTGTCCTTGTTGTACTTTTATCCTCTTTCTTTGATGATGTCATGTAGTCTAAGACTGCATGAAGTCCTTCTAGAAGCTCTGTTTGCATGAAATTGCTAGTTTGCTGGACAGAGCTAGGCCAATCTTGTGCATAAGAGAATCTGAAATCTTGTTCTTTCAAGTATGTCAACTAAATCCTTGATTCAGATAATCCTGACTTCTTAAACTGCATTTCTTAGAAATGAAAAGTGAGCAAGTGCCAGTGTTTTTCCACTCTATGTTTATAACAAACACACACATATTCAATCTCACTATTTCTCAGCAAAATTCTATATCAACAATACCAAATTGTCTTGTTAAAAATGCTATAGAATGGATTTCAACCTTAACTCTGGTGTCAAGAAATTTTTCTCTTCATTCTAATGTAAATTCCCTTCCCTGTTTGATCAATATCAAGCTATTGAATGGGATGTGACCTCTTAAATTCATCAAATTTTTTGATTTCAAATTTTATAGTATTTTGTCTACATAGTGTGACCTCTAAAATAGGTTGTTTATTTCCCTAAATGAGCCAAATTCTCTTAGTGAATTCTGGAATTAAATTATTGAATGTAAGAAGTACTTTAAATATGTGAGGGGATTGCATAAATACTTGTTTATCCTTTAGCTATAGAAAACTACTGTTTATGCCTAGTAAGTTAAACCACGCAAAAATTATTCTCCTTAAAAAGAACATATAAATACCAGGTATTATATATATTATAAGATGGATATTTTTATAATTACTAAATATTAGAAAAGTCCTCAGTTTAACCATATTATTTTATTTATTACAGGACAAAATGATAGAAGTTGATAGCAACTGTGTAAACAATGAATCTAACTTTTTTAAAAGACATTCATGTGGTGATTCAAAGGTAATGATAATTATTTAGAGTTTGTCGTTCTTGATTTTATAGAAGCTCCAATTTTGTGTGCCCCTGTTAGACAATTATATTAATGGCATGTTCTTTTGGTTCTATCCACACAAGTCCATTATTCAATTAAATTATATTATGCTTTTTATGCTATTATTTTACAAGTAGCCCTGGGCTTAATAGATAATAATTTTTATATACCATCCTATTTTTCACCTTCAAAATATTAAAACTATTGAATTCACATATCTCTTTTTTCTAAATTTCTTATTTGGGAAAAGACTTTTTAAAGTGTTTGCTTGCTTGCAAATAGACAAACATAAGTCATGGATATAACTTAGGTGTAGACATTTCGAAAATTTTTTTCTTTCAATATTTGCTTAACTTTAAATCAATACCACCTCTACTTGGTGTAATATTACAATATACAAAATCTCTAAAAGTTTGTATCGTTTCTTGCTACAGACTCTCTTGTACTATTTGTTAATTTTTTTTAAATCACAGTATCTAAACTAATCTCATGGCTTCTCATATTATACCCATAAATTCTTTATTTTTTAATTTCTTTAAGTATCTAAAAAATGTGTTTTACATGACTGTGGAACTTTTTATTTATTAGCAGCTAGCTATTCATACATAGCTCAAAGGTTAGAAAGTAGTATCAGTAAGAAAAAAACACACATACCTCTTTCATCATTACTGCTTCCAGAAGCCTTCTCATTTAGTTATTCTGTTTAAAACTGAGTAATCTTATAATGCGTTCACCTATAAATGATAAGGTCACATATAACAGAGTAAAGAGACTTTAAGAGTCAGATAATCATTAAACCAAGTTCTGGGCATTTTATGCTGTCACCTAGGAGCTAAACAGTTTCAGTCCTGTACTTGTCAGTCACGTGATTAACAGGAAGAGAAAGCTGGGGTGGAGGTGGGGTATTACTTAATAACTTGCTCTGACTTTAGGCTCCTTAAGAATGCTGCAGGTTCTAATATTTTATTTGAACCACAGCCCTTGTAACTTTTTCCTATAATAGGAAGCTGCTTTTCTAAATCGTGCTACTCGCAAGTTGAACCAATTTCTTAAAATGAATATGAGTGAGGATTTCGAACTCCACTTATCAAGAATTTCAGAAGGTACATTAAAATTGTTGAGCTGCCCCAGCAAGGTAAGCTGAGAGTGTTTAGTCTGAACAAAAATATAAATTACTTCTGTACTTGGATACTATTATTCTCTCACCATCCCATTCAATATCATAGAATTGAAAGTGCTATGGCTACCTAATATTGAGATATATTTACTTCATTCTGGGAGCAAGTCTCCACTTGGAAAGTGCCTATTGATTTGTTGCAAGGGAACTAATAGTTTGTGAAAGGGGACTAAAAAAGAATACTTCATTGCCATAATTACTTGCAAGGAGATTAGGATGATAAATTGCATGGGGTATGATCAATTTTTATCTCCCAAACTTAATAACTTTGATCCAGATATGTCCAAAATCATATGATTCCTAGTCAGTAAAACAGCAACTAACATGTGTTTGACAGATATGCGTTAAAACTGGGGGTATATAGGCCTGTCAATTTTTTCTTTAATTTTTGCCATTAACAACTGTGATACAAGCTAAGGCTAATTTCCCTTTACTTTTTCACTTAGAATTAGGGACTAAGAACAATCAACAAAGTTTAGAAGACATTATCTTGACACTTCTAGACAACAATTTCCTCATCTGCACAATGGAAAAATAATAGTATCCACATTGTAGGATGTTGAAATTATTAAATGGCATTAATTCATGTTAAGTGCTTAGTACTAAAAAGCATTCAAAATGTAATATAATATTCATTACTGTCATTATTATTTCCCTTTAGGAATTTTACTATCTGACATACAAAGTCAAGGTTTCTTAAATTTCTTAAAGTTTTTAAAAAATATTTGATGACATAAAAAAACAATTTTTTTTGTTTGAGTACCAGAAGTTTCCCATAGAAAGTAAAATGGTAAGATTACCTCTGAACCCTATTGGCACTAGTGGAAATAGAGATTATATAACTTGGACAGTTTTGTTTATTATTGCTTTATCTACTTGATAGAAGACAGTGTCCTCTTGGTGTCCAAGATTTGACAAGTTTATTTCCAATATTCTGTGCTTGCTTATGCTGTTTTTTAAAAGCCACCTTTGTAAATAAGCAACAATTAAATGAGTACCCATCTTATACCTATTTTTAGGATAGATTAACAATATATATAACATATTTATATATACTTATATATACTTCTCTATTTTTATATCTATAAATATATTAGGTATTATTATAGAAAATTATATAGCAGTATAGAAAATATTTCTGAATCTAAAAGGCAGAATACTTAATTAAATCTGATTAAACTTTAAAAATATAGGGCTGAGGTTGTAAGCTCAGTGGTAGAGTGCTTGCCTAGCATGTGTAAGAAAGGAGGTTTGATTCTTTTTTTTTTTAAAGAGAGAGAGAGAGAGAGAGAGAGAGAGAGAGAGAGAGAGAATATCTAATATTTATTTTTTAGTTTTCGGCGGGCACAACATCTTTGTTTGTATGTGGTGCTAAGGATCGAACCTGGGCCGCACGCACGCCAGGCGAGCGCGCTACCGCTTGAGCCACATCCCCAGCCCCAGGAGGTTTGATTCTTAGCACTACATATAAATAATTAAAAATAAAGGTCCATCCACAACTAAAAAAAAAGCCAACTTTTAAAAGATGTATTGACTAGGGTGGGACAAAGAAAAATCAGCATACTAGTTCATGAGAGTGAAAGGTTCTTTCACATTTCCCTTGTTATTATGTTGTTTGACAAATATATACATGGGAGCATGGAAATTCCATACAATTCTTAGAGAATCAGAGAGAGTCTGCATACCCTGGGAGTTAGGAAACACTTAGGCATTCAAACAGAAGTAGAAAATGTTAGACAAATGAAATGAATACATGAGCTAGAGGTAATACAAAAATACTGAGGTCTTTAAGAGAAATTGGAAAGTTTAGAAAGGTGATATGTTCTCAGGAATGGAGAGGTAAAATCAAACTTTCTTGTTTCTGTACTTTTTTCATACCTATATATACTTGTCCCTTAGTATTGATGATAAATTGGTTTCAGTACCTTCCCCTACTTATCAAATCTGTGGATGCTCAAGTCCCTTAATAAAATGTCACAGCATTTGTTGTAACTTATGCATGTCTTGCAGTATACTTTAGATAATCTGCAGGTTACTTATAATGCCTAATACAATGTAAATATTTTTATACTATATTGTTTGGGGAGTAATGACAGGAAAAATGTCTATATGTGTCCAGTACAGGTGCATTCTTTCCCCATATATTTTTATTTTGCAACAGACGGAATCTGAGAATGTGAAACCTGTGGATATGGAAAGCAACTGTATTTTTACTACTCAATTATATCCTCTTACTTAAGTAAACTTCAACTTGTACTTTCAAAACATGTCCTAGAACCTTACTAAAAAGAGGATGAAAAATTTTCCCTCCTGTTTATCCTCAAAATCTGTTGCTAATCTTTGAAACTATTAATGGCATGTGCTGGTGTTACTAACTATATAATTAAAAGAGATCTGAATTTGTGACTAAACTAAAAATAGTACAGATGAACTTAATATTTAGCCATTATAGTTACTTGACATGTGACCTTGGTGCTTATGTATACTCTTTGTGGCTCAATTTTCTCATCTGGGAAATATGGTAAAATTAGAAAGTTCATAGGGTTATTAAGCAGATAAAGTAATATATGTAAAGGACTGAGTACAATATCTGGCCTAGAAAATATGCAATAACTAGTTATTATCTAAATGAAAAATTATCCTACCATGTTGGAGGGCTCAGAGTAATGAGCCCACACAGAGCTGTGTGTCTGCTTCATGTAAGGTATCTCTGTCTTCATTTTTCTCTGCATTGTGCAGGTAGCCCTTTTATAAGGGTCTCAGCAGGTAATAAAACCTACCTTTGAAGCAGACATCTGCCATTCTCTAATGATGGCCAGATTTTTGGAGTAGACTCTAGGACATAAGTTCAACAGGCATATTCTTATTGATCGTCTTTGCTAAAATAATCTAAATAGTTTTAGTGTTATGTATTTCTTCTACTAAAAATACATTTTTTCCACATTAAAAATTCAATTGACTAGTCTACAAATTTTTAATGAAAGTTTAAACAGTATTATTTTGTTCAGTATTGCAATTGTGAAAATGATAACTGAATCTGAAAGCACAACAACCTTGAATTTCCTACATTTACTATCACAATTATGGATATGATGGTAGTTTTGAAAATATCAGGCAAGATTCTCCTTTTACATTACACCAAATTTTAAGTATGACCTAATATGATGGAAATTAAAGATTGAATATTTTAAAGCATATACTTTTACAAAAATATAAAATTAAACTTTTCATTTATTTCTCTAGGAAGAAAAAAAATTAAAGGAACAGAAAAAGAATGACCCATGTTTTCTAAAGACATTACTACAAAAGATAAAAACTTGTTGGAATAAAATTTTGAGGGGCAATAAAGAACACTGAAAAGTATGGAGTGGCAATATAGAAACATAAAAATATTTCAAGAATGGATCTGCTAATGCAATTTTTCAGGATAGAAAGCCTCCTAGAAGTTACTGAATGCATTCTGATAAGAATGATCGAAAGGACTGAGAAATCCATATTGTAGTACCAGAAGATGTGCATAAACAATGGAAGCTGAATGCTGCAATCAACAAACTATTTCATATGTATGTGGACATATGTCATTTGATACTGAGACTGTACTGATTTTGTAAGACAATCATGTAAGGTATTGGCTGCAATAATACTTTCTAAACCTGTATGAATATTTCAGGAGAAAACATCAAATCTATGAAGTATATAAAGTTTATAAAGATTCAAAATTAAAATTTTTTATTATTAAAGCAATTCTATGGCCCACTGTGCATATGTGTACTGTATTATGAGTGGAAATTGTCAGCTTCTATACTGGAGATGTGTTAGAGTTAACAGGGATATATGGATAATGCTCAGAGAACAAAAGTATTCTATACCTTGAAAAACAGCATCATAAAGAAGTCCAAGATACTTAAGAGAGATCTGAAGAGATTGTAATTAAATATGAATGTATAATACAGTGCCTTCAATAACAGTATAACAGGGGCTGGGCTTGTGGTTCAGTGGTAGAGTGCTTGCCTAGCACATGTGAGACACTGAGTCCGATCCTCAGCACCACATAAAAATAAAATAAGTTAAATAATAAAGGTATTGTGTCCATCTACAACAAAAAATATTTTTAAAAATAACAGTATAGCAAATATTCTTAAATGAAAACAAAGGATACTTTCAAAAAATAGAAATTCACTTAGTACTGAGATACTTTTATCATTTATGTATAATAAAACTTGTCTTAAAGAGTTTCCAATTTAGGGAGTATATTTTAAGAGAATAATATATGTTAGGCTTTTAAATAATGGATTGTATATATTTAATTTTGACATTATTTCTGTATATAAAATATTTTCATACAGTATTGCAAATTTCTTACTTTGTGCTTACTTTGGATGACATTTCTCCTTTGATAATAAATAACCTATGTGTTAAAACTGTCAGATTTAATTAATTCCTAGAAAATTTGTAATACTCCACAACTATCTGATCTTTCCCTACTTTCATGAATGCATGACCTTTAATACCTTATTTCTAAGAATCATCATGAGAACTAATCCCAAAACTATAAGTAGGAACACCAGTTTTTATGTTAAATTGTAGTCTTTTAAAAGAAACATTTTGTATCCTGTTTAGATCCTGTTTAGAAAAGGCTGCAATCAGTCTTCAACTAATTATAAAGGGAAATGAAAACCTCATGCAGCCAAGGCCCCCAAACAACTGACATTATGCATTTTGCTAAATTCACACCCTTTGTGACCTTTTATAGCTTAATTGCCATCTGGTTATGTGCTGACTGAGACTGTTGGATGTACAGAAGATTCTCCTGTGACACTTTCAATGTGTGGTGACACCTTCTTGTTCCTCATTTTCTCCAGCCTATAAGGAGTTTCATGCTCCATAAAACAAATAGCTGAAGAGAATTGTATAGTCCCTTGTACATAATTTGCTGTACTGCCCCATATACAGAATTTTGAGTCTTTATTTTTTCTGTTCAATTATCACTGTTTACTCCAGAAAAGGGACTGCACTAAACTTGCTAGAATTCCTCACAAAACTTTCTTTTACAGATGACCCTAACAAGGCTGTAGCCACAATAAAACATGGTAAATCTAACTAACCATGTCGTATTCTTCTATCTTGATGAACTAGTGTTATTGTTAAGCCATCAAGTATGGAAGAAGACATTTACTTTTCTAGGGGTAAACTTCTGAAACCTTGCAGCCTATTTATAATGTTCTCTAACAGTGCTGAAAAAAATTATTTCAGATTGTGGCCTTAGAATAAGGGGCAATATTTTTTAAAAAAATACTTATTAAAAGAGTTGTTATAATCTTCTTCCTAATTTTTTTATTTTAGAGAAAATTCAGATGCAAAAAACGTTTGTACTAAATGGTTGGAAAAAAACCTTCCCATACATTTATGGTTGTATTTCCCTTCTCATTGTGTCTTAGCCACCAGCAAAGGTAGGTATAGGTGAAAGGCTAGTTTATAATTATCTTGGTTATTTAATTTTTATTAGTTCTAATTCTCTAATTATAGAAATTCATCTCAGTGAAAATTTTCTTTGAAATATGTATGTAGGTGGATTGATTGATTGATTGATTAATTGATTGATTTTGGGGGGGCTGGGGATGTAGCTCAAGCAGTAGCACGCTCCCCTGTAGGTGGATTTAAATCAGCATTTTCTCAGTTTGTCCCAAGAAGTCATGTTCATTATTGATGCTACTAAAAAGGATAAACAAAACAAAACAAAACTAGGAAGGAGGATGAAAGTCATATAAATTTTCTCTTAGAGATTCATAATTCATAAAAGTATATGCAATGGTCTATAAAACTATTAGTTGTCATGATCTGTACAGCTGTTTATTCAGGTTGCCTAACTAGGAGGTAAAGGGCTTGAGAAAAGACAAACAAATACACAAATAGAGAAAAAGCTGGGACACAGTACTTCAGTTAACCTCTGATGGGGGAAGACTAACCATGAGCAAGCGAGGCATGTTTATTATATATGTTTAAACATCAAAATGATTTATTGTTAGAAAGTTTCTTCAAAGCAAGCAGAATCAAGGTCATGAGTATGAGCAGCCTCATTCTGAGTATCAGCTTGTGCCCATAACTTTCAACCTCCTGAGAAGCGGGCATCTAAAACTCAAGGATAAAAACTGAAGAGCTTCATGGTTGGCACAGAACCTCCAGTTGAACAGGACATCACCATAGCAACTGGGCTATCTCAATGGATGGCTTCACACTCAAGAGTTCTCTAGAGAGGCATGCCTCTGTCACAGGACAGTTCAGGACCCATAATTAAGTCGCTGCTCTCAACAATGAATATATCTTTTTAAAGAAGTTTAACCTCAATGTAGCATTTCCAAAACTCATGTGGGAGAGGAATTTAGCTGGATGTTCCTCTTTTATTAAAGAAGGCTACTTTTATTTAAAAAACCATTGATGCAGCACAAAAGTAATACAATGTTTTAAAAAAATAGCAAGATAAATATTACTTCATACAAAAGGTCTCAGTCAAAAATCTTTTAAAACAGATTTTTCATTAGTATATTGAAGGAAATATACTTCAGGATTAAGATAATCATATCATTTTTAAATCAACACAAAATTCTACACACTTCTGAGGTACCATATGAAGATTAAATGTATGTATATATTGTGTGATGTTCAAATCAAGGTAAACAGATCTATTTTATCAAATATTTATCATTTATTTATGGTGAAAATATTTAAATTTTTTCTTCTAAATTTTTGAAAATATACAGTACATTACTGCTATCTATGCACAACCTAATGTAAACTAGCAGACTGGAACTTATTTCTCCTATTTAGCTGTAAGTTAGTCCCCATTGACCAACCTTTCTCTACCTTGATACAGTGATAATTGAAAAGAAAAAAATGACTCAAAATTCTGTATATGGGGCAGTACAGTGAATTACCATGCAGTAGGGAAGTTTCTTTTCTAGTACACCATATTTTCGTGACAATCACCTTAAGAAGGACATTTTAACTCTACTATAAATATTTCTCTGGAAACATACACCCTGCACTCTAAATCAGGTCATCTTTATGGTGTTCTGTACATACAACTTTCATGTCTATCTTAAGATCTTACTTACTTGCTTAGAAAATTTTTCTAAATTCTGTGCAGATCCTGCTCAAATTTCAAGGAGCACCTCAATTTCTTTCTCCTCAATATTTCTGGCTTCCATGATAATTCTAGATGTTAATTTGTTTTCTTAGCTCACAGAACTTTGACACATGTATCATGAATTACTATTTAAAAAGATTCATCTTAGTATTGTATTTTAAATACAATCATTATTTAAATAATTTAACAGAGGTTATTTCCCCTGAATGAATACCCAACCTTTGTCTTCCACCCAGTTTCTCATGGCCAAAGATAGACATACTAGTAGCTAACAAGTAAGGATCCTTGCCCAAATCCCATGCAAGAGGTGGAAATTAGCTGGCTGTGGAATAAAGTTTAAGAAAAATAGAGCGACCGAAAAACTACAGAACACAGGAAATAGTTTCAAAAGAGGGGCAGGACAGGCAGACTGATCAGATGGATCAAGCTTCTATACTCTGGAAAAATGGAGCCCACTCTTGCTTTATTTATATTGGGGGACATCAAAGGCAGGAATAAGATTTCAAGGACAGAGTCTTGCTTCATGTTGTCTTGCAGTCATCAGGTTGACTGACATCTTGGCAGGTCACACCCATCACAGGTGCTGTGTGGGATCTCTGGCAGAGTTTGAGGGGAAAGTCATCTGCATCAGGTGATCAATACCTATGGGGGTGCCACAGGAGATTCCCAATGCCAGACTTATCCCCTCATTAGGCTACTATGTGCAGCACAGTCCACACACAGGCCACAGATGGCTCATGACAAGAATGAACTGCATTATGCCATTTTCTTATGAAACCCCATAAAATAATACAGAAAATACATTTTTACAATAAAATATAACTTACTTAAAGATCAAAATAATAATATGTGCATTTTGGTGCATGCCTAGAATACCAGCAGCTCCGGAGGCTGAGGCAGGAGGATCATAAGTTTAAAGGCAGCCTCAGCAACTTAGCAAGGGTCTGTATCAAAGTAAAATATAAAAAGGGGTTGGGGATGCCACTCAGTGGTTAAGTCCCTCCGGGTTGACTCCCCAGTACCTTCCCCCAAAAAATCAATGTTAGTATTACATGCTATAAGTAATTTAAGACTATGACTTTAAAGCTTTGGGTCCTCAAAAATCTGTGGAAGTTGCTTTGATTTTTAAATTTTATTTTGTGGTGAAATTTCTCTCAAACTTAATTTTGATCAATAATAGAATATATGTAACTGTAACAGGTAGAGACAACAAAATAAGTAGGTGCATTGATAATTGCCAGTCTCTGTTCCCATAGTTTTAGATACTTTATAAAAATGGTTAGGCATGGTGGTGCATGTCTGTAATCCCACAGGCTCAGTAGGCTGAGGCAGGAGAATCCTAAGTTTAAAGCCAATATCAGCAAAAGCAAGGCGCTAAGCAACTGAGTGAGACCCTGTCTCTGAATAAAATACAAAATAGGGCTGGAGATGTGGCTCAGTGGTAGAGTGCCCCTGAGTTCAATTCTCAGTACCCCACCTCAAATATCTATATTACATTTTCTAAAAATATTTTTATTAGTACTTATAGTTATACATAATAGTGGGGTTCATTTTGACATAATTATACATGCCTGGAATATACTTTGCTCCATTTCAGTCCTCAGGACTTCCTCTTTTCCTTCTCCCTCACCCTGTTCCCTTTCCTCTACTTTATTAGTCTTCCATTTCCTTTTTTTAAAAAAATTGGTACTTTACAGATATAAATGAAAGTGAAATTCACTCTGGTATGTTCGTATATGTACATAGCATAATTTGGTCAAATTTATTCCATTTTTTCTCTCTTTTTACTCTCTCCCTCATCCCCCCTTGATATACTTCCTTTTCTCTACTATCTCCCTTTTATTTTAATGGGGTCCCCCTACTGCCTTTTTTTTTTCTTTCTTATTTTGAACTAGCTTTAGCATATGAGAGAAAACATTCAACCCTTGACTTTTTGAGTCTGGTTTGTTTTACTTAGCATGTTGTTTTCCAGTTTCACCTATTTACCAGCAAATACGAAAACTTCATTCTTCTTTATGGTTGATTAATACTCCAGTATGTATATATAATACCTTTTCTTTATCCATTCATCTGTTGACAGTCACCTGGTCTGGTTTCATAACTTGGCTATTGTGAATTGAACTGCTATTAATATTGACATGCCTGTATCACCATGGTATGTGATTTTAGCTCTTTGGATAAATATCAAGAAGAGGTATAGCTGGGTTATACGGTGGTTTCATTACTAGTCTTTTAAGGAGTCTTCCTACTGCTTTTCTAAGTGGTTGTACTAATTTGCAGTCTCACAGTGTATGAGTGTACCACTTTTCCCCACATCCTCACCAGAATTTCTTATTATATGTATTCTGAATGATTGTCATTCTAATTGGAATGAGGTAAAATCTTAAAATATAATAATTTTGATTTGCATTTCTCTGATGGCTAAAGATGTTGAACATTCTTTCATTTGTATTTCTTCTTCTGAGAAATGTCTGTTTAGTTCTTTTATGTATTTATTGATTGGGTTTTTCTGCTAAGTTTTTGAAGTTCTTTATATATTTTGGGTATTAATCCCCTGTCAGAGGAGCAGCTGGCAAAAATCTCCTCCCATTCTTTAGGCTTTACCTTCACTCTCTGGTTTCCTTTGCTGTGTATCAGTTTTTAAATTTGATGTCATCCCATTTCTTGATTCTTGGTTGTATTTCTTTAGCTTTAGGGGTCTTCATAAGGAAGTTGGTGACTACACTAATATGTTAGAATGCTGATCCTATTTTCTTCAAGCAGTTGCAAAGTTGTTGCTCTATTTCTTAGGTCTTTGATCCACACCAAGTTGATTTTTAGAAAGATAAGGGTCTAGTTTCATTTTTCCATATATGAATATCAGTTTTACCAGCACCATTTTTACAAGGCTATCTTTTCCCCAACATGTTTTTGATACCTTTGTTGAATATCAGATGACTGGGTGTGGGTTTGTCTCTGTGTCTTTTATTCCATTGATCTTCATGTCTGTTTTGATGCCAATACAATGCTGGGCTCTTTGTGTTTTTTTTTTTTTTTTTTTTACTATAGCTCTGTAGTGTAATTTAAGATCAGGTATTGTGATGCTGCCAGCATCACTCTTCTTATTCACTACTGGTCTGTTTTTGTGCTAGTTCTATGAAAAACATCATTAGTATTTTTATGGGGATTGTATTGAATTTGTGTAACTCTTTTGGTAGTAGAGCTATATTGACAATATTAATTCTGCTTATCCAAGAACATGGGAGATCTTTCCATTTCCTAAGGTCTTTCTTCTTCAGTTTCTCTCCTTGTGTTCTATAAATTTTCATTGTGGACATCTTTCACCTCCTTGGTTAGATTTATTCCCAAGTGTTTCATTTTCTTTTAGAAACATTATTGTTAATTGGATAGTTTTCCTTATTTATCAGCAGATTCATTCTTGGATATAGGAAAGTTATTAATATTTGTATGTTGATCTTGTATCCTACTACTTTTCTGAATTTATTTATCAGCTCTAGTGATAAATAAATTCTGGTATTGTTTGGGTCTTCTAGATATAGGCATGTTATCAGTCAGGCATGGAGGCTTGTACCTGTTGTTCCAGCTACTTGGGTTTCTGAGGTGGAAGAATTGCATGAGCCCAGGAATGAGAGGCCACCCTGAGCAACGCAATAAGGCCCTGCTATTGATGAAATAGTCATATAACTCAACGAAATGTGTTTATTCAGGTGCTTTGTACCTGGAATTGGGGCCACAAACCCACATGAATTTTACCCAAAAAAGTCTGAAATAGAGAGCAATTTATAAAGTTTAATTAAGTTAGACATTGGCAAGCTGAAAGAATGAATAGGGGAGCTTTTAGGGTATAAAGTGAGTGAAGAATAAGAGAGTTGAACCAATAAAATTATACACTCAGACAGTTCTAATCCACATGCTATTTACCTAAAACTCTTTTTCTCAAGATACTTTAGATGGAGGGATCTCTGTCCCTTACATGTGAGGGTTTTATTGAGATTGTTTTACACTGCTGAATGAGCAAATAAGAATGAAAGCCAAGTTTATTTATGAATGTTATGAATCATATTTAGAAAGTAGAGGAATGACTAAACTTTGCCTCCTTGACAAAGGAGTTGATCTAATAGCAAATAGGTTTTATTTCTAATGACTGTGACAACAGAGGTCAGATCAATGGACTGTGGGGTACTGTTAAGTGAGGAAACTGTTCCTTTGTGTTGTAATCACGCAAAGAGGAAAAGTGTATTGTTTCAGAAAGCTGAGTGTTAAGACTACTTAATTTGATCAATATATATGGTCACTCTAGGGAAGAATAAGGGACAACTATTTCAATTTTTCCTTACTAAATTAATGCCAAATAACCTATATTTAGATTATATATTTAATCTTGATCATGTTGCTTTCTTACTCCTTTCTTACTCTGAGTACACCAGTCATATTATGGTCTCTAGAGCATACACTTCGATTGCCTTGCTACCTGACTTAATTTATTCTTTTTCCACTTCAGATTCTTTGCACTAACTTTACTCTCTCATGAAATGCTCTTTTTTTTTTCATTCCCTTGCACATTTCAACTCTACTGAATATTCTAACAGATGACACTAAAAGGGGAAATAATCCAATGAACAATTGCATGCAACTAAAAAGAAGACAAACAACAATTCACCCCCTCATTCAGGTTTGAGTTAAAATATCACTTTCTCACAAAACCATACCCGAACACCTAATCTAAAACTATAACACGCCTCCATTCTCCTTCCTCTCTTTTAATATTCCCTATCTTATTTCCCACATAGCATTCATAATCTGATATAACTTTTATTGATATTCTTTATTTTCAATCTTACTCCACTAGAATATAAACGGCAGGCTTTTTTGACTGCTTGCTCACTGAACTAAAATAAATGTCTGGTAGGAATTATATAAATATTTTATCAATGTGTAACATGCACAATATCCAAAGTTATATAATAATTAATCCTATTTACTGAGAGCCTGTTGAGCACTAGAAATTGTGGCAAAGATTTAATACGTATTACTCATAATCCTCAAATTAGTCCTGCAAGATAGGCATACATTAAACTCAAAGCAGATTTCTTTCTTTTATCAGTTTGCGAGTAATCTAATGTCACGATTAGGATCAGGAATGTGTTGTAATTCATTATATTAAAGAGTTCTCCTATAGAATATGGTTTTAAGTACTTCAACCATTACCAAAGGCATTGTAAAGGGGAAGCACGAGAACATTACAGATTTGATTGGTGAAGAGTTTTTGCATGCAAAGTGCAGATCCCAGGTTAATTAGTTCAAACAAAAAAGAATTTGTGAAAAGTTACTGAATAATTCACAGAATCTCTGACAGAATAAGACAGTCAAGTCTGGAGAGTGTTTAGCCAGAGACAATGCACAAATTAAACACAGGGCAAGAATAAAATGCTACCATGGGCATTTGCCACATCTTGAAATAAAAGTGCCAATTCTTAATTCTCCGCTGGTTTTTTTTTTAAAAGAGAGAGAGAGAGAATATGACAATTTCAATATTTATTTTTCAGTTTTTGGCTGATACAACATCTTTGTTTGTATGTGGTGCTGAGGATCGAACCCGGGGAGCAAGCATGCCAGGCGAGCGTGCTACTGCTTGAGCCACATCCCCAGCCCTGTTTTTATTTATTTATTTTTCCTTCTTTTTTTCCCCCTTGGTACTGAGGCTTGCACCCAGGCGCACTTTACCACTGGACCACATCTTCAGGCCTTTTGAAAATGTTTTTATTTTCAAACAAGGTCTGGGACACTTAGACTGCCTGAGCCTCCCTTCACTGGGATGACAGTGATGATCATGGTAAACTGTTACTGTTGTTTAAAGCTGTGTCTCACTAGGAAAAGGAGATTGTTGAGCATGTGCTTTATATTATTGGTTTTAGAATTCAAGTGTGATGGTTAAACCTGGTTGAAAACTTGACTGGATTGAGACACCAGGAAATTTGGTAGAGCATATTTCTGGGAGTGTCTATAAGGGTGTTTCCAGACTTCTGGCACGTGAGTCAGTAGATTCAGTGGGGAAGACCTATCTTGAGGGTGAGCAACACCATGCAATTGTCTGGGGCCCCAGATGGAACAAAACATAGAAGCGAGAAACTTGTATATACACGTATGCTTTACTCTTTTTTTGGTGGATGTGATTTTTTGCTGCTGCCATTGCCTTAGGATATCAGACTCCTGATTGTCTAGACTTCGAATGAAGACTTACAAAAACTACTCTCCACAGGATTTCCTGGAGAGGAACTGGGTTTCCATTATTTGACTTTCATGTTCTGATGCTTCCAGCTTCTTGAACTGAGCAGCTATTGTTTTCTCTACCTCTCCATCCTGCAGATGGCCATTGTGGGACTATTCAGTTTCTCATAATGTAAGTCAATTAATAAATCCCACGAATGAGGAGATTATATGTATGTATATGTATATATAAAAGGGTATACATAAATATATAGATATATAAGGATATATATGAGGATATATATAGATGTGGATATACTATATTTGTTCAGTTGTCTTCAAGTCACACAGCTACTCTCTCATTACAATAAAGGATGCAAAACCAAACCCTTGCAGTAAGATTCAATATAGAAAATTCATCAAACGATTGTCACAAGATGCTAGTCACAAACATAATACTCATTAAATTTAGAAAATTGAAAAGTATAAATAAAATATAACTTATCAAATATTCTTTGCATAGAAACAAGCACAATACATTGAATAGATTCAAGTCTTTAATCTATGGTAGTTTTTATGTAATTGGAACAATTTGTACATATGCACTATTTAAAAAAATTAGTTATTACTTTGTTGTAGTCTTAATATTATTTGGAAGTGCTTTAAGATGGCTAATTTACTAAATTTTCTTCAACTACTAACCACATTTTGCATAAATTTTTTTATTCTTCAGATTATTTCCTTAAAAAAATAGAAGTAAAATTACTAGTTTATAAGACATAAAGTCTTTTAAATTTAGTCAACTTTTTTAAAAAAAGTATTATCAATTTATAGTTATGCTATCAGTGGATAATACCCCATAGCAGTTTTTAGTTTTATAATTTAAGACTGCTCATTTGATGAGTGAAAAATCAGCATTCCATTGTTGACTATACTCAACAGTACTATGCACTCCTGGGTACTCTTACCCCAGCCATACTGCTGTGAATTCAAAATAGGCATAGAAATAATTGTTTGTACAAGGAGAAAGAAGGAAATGAGAGGACTAAGTTATGTGAGAAGAAAGATTGATCAGAGAAAATTATCAGTAACTTTCACTCAATGTGGCTTTTCCTGCATTCTCAGAATGAAGGAGTTCATATTTTTCAGATCGAAGGGTTCCTACCACACACATCGTTTTCATAGTCACTTGCCTTTTCCTTACCCAAAGGTAATGCAATTTTGCCTCATGTTCTATCAGGTTTCCTCCTAAGCATTCAAATAAAAGAAGGAAATAGGAAATAGCCAGCTGTATTAACTTGTGGTGGTAAGAAGCCCCTTCTTCTGTAATACTTTGTTGGTACCTTCATGATAAAGTTCCATGTAAAAAATTTTTTTTCTTTTTGTCCTAAATTGTAATTTATGGGTTTACACATCAGCTTCTCCAATAATTTAAAGGCAGGGACTTAATCATATCTTATTTATTCTCTTGATCTCCAGGACTTTATAGAAGGATGAATACATAAAGCCTTTTCTAAAAGTTGTAAGTATAAAGCTCTAGCTTTGTGTACCTTAAATCAGTTAGTATAACCACTTATATATTGATCAAATACATGCTACTCTCATGTTAGACAATGTTAAGTTAGCCTAGATTACTGGAGGTGAGACAGGAAGAGGTCTCTCTCTATATATATCCTCTACTAATTTGGTAGACAACTATCATGAAACATCAAAGATATATTTCAAATATTTGGTAATTTTCCTGAGTGATACCTTTGAGATGCTTAATTTGGCTAATAAAATATTTGGAAGTATAAACATTTAACATTTCTATTAGTTATTATCATCTATGCCCAAAATGAGCTGAACTAAGTTTCTAGGATATCAATATATAAATTGCTACAAAAAACTGCTCTTATGAATCTCTGTCATTTTATGTTGTCAAAAAAATCATAATTATACTGCTGAAAGGTTTTTAAAGTAATTGGAGGCTAGTGATATTAAATTATCCCAAAGCACCCTCTAGTGGCAAAAAAAGCAATTCATATATAAGCTAAGCAAAATTGGATATTTTCCTAGGCACTCCGAATACTACTTCAATTTTTCTAAATAAAAACAAAAATGAATGTGTTTATCACAAACTTTGTTTTAATAATTCTTCACTGCTATATGCAACAATATAGTCAATTGGAAAAAACCCAGCCTACTTTAGTACTAAAATTTTGCTCACCATATAAAATATCATATAAAATATTTGCATTTATATTCAATGCAAATAAATTTCCAAAAGGTCTTCTGATTGCATCTATGCATTTCTCATACTATATTTTCACTCTCTAAGCTTATACTCCTAAAGTGTTCGCTTCTAGTCAAAGAAAAACTGAGTACCAAGTAAATCAATCAATTCTAATCACATTTTCACAAGAAATAACTTTATAAAATATGGCCTGAATCCTTATTCACCACAAATAGATTTTTGCCATTGATGTTTAGTACTTAAATAGAAGTATTATATTTCCTACTAACTTTGATAACATTGTTTTCAATTTCTAAATTTTACAGGATATAAAAAATTATTCTATCCCTTAAAAATTTTATAACCAAAACATTTAAAATACTTAATTTTAATTCTATAAAAAGTAATTTAAAAGAAACTGATGACATTTAAAAAAATTGAAGAGGCACTTCTTCATTTAAACAAATTATTTTTTATTCCAAATATTTTATTTATATATCAGTGTGTTTCTATCTATCTATCTATCCATACATGCATCTATCTATCTATCTATCTATCTATCTATTGATCTATCTATCTATGTTTGGCTAAAAGATAAGACATCAATAAATAACAACTAGCATTTTTATGCTTTGTGTCTTTATTGAATTGGTTCAAAATGAAGATATTTATAATAAAAAACAATGAACAAGAGACAACAGTAGTCACAGTAATCTTACTTTTTCAAGCTAATAACTTTCAGAATAATATAGAAGCAATTTTTACATTTTAAATTTAAGTTTACAATCATTTATCATTCTACCACATTGGCAAACACTTGTGCAAATAAATAAAAATAAATGATGCATAGGAAGATTGATTAAAAACTATTGTACAACAAATTAATGTGAGAGTAAAATATGCAAGTAATATAAAATGCACTTAAATACATTTTCACAACATTTCTTAAGTCATAAGTTTATTTTACCTACTTATTGTTTATAATAATTTTAGTACTGCAAAATTCAGTGAGAAATATGTGCCAATTTATTTAAACTCATTTATTTACTCCTCTGTGAGCAGAAAAAAAAAGATTAGGTTGTCTCAAAAATATACTTGAAAGAAAATAGTGTTCATTCCTAGATAAATAAGAATTGAAAGTTCTTCATATGATTTATAACAATTAGGACAGAAGTCATTGAAATGGAAAACTAATATGTACATTAGTCTTCTAAATTCATTATAACTTACTTGAGCAAGATTTTTTTAAATCAACATGGCTGAATAAAACAACTGAAATGAAATATCAGGAAAAGAAACTATAATGTATGTAAAATGACAATTCTTGTTACCACTAAGGTCATACCCCTGCCCCAACTAAAACAAAACAAAAACTAAATAAATTTCAGAGAAATAAAATTTTAAAATATTCCTACATTGATCTTTATAGTTGATATGAATAATAAAAGCTAGAAAATACATAAAATATAAAAGATTTGCTTGTACCATTACAATAAAAGAAAGTTCACTTGGGTTTTATCTGGAATTACTATAGAATTACTAAATATAATTGCACAAGCCATCAAAGAAAGCTATTGCTAAATATTGTGTAACAGTGAGAGTGACAGTGATCAAAAGTTCTATGCTAGTCAAGTTAAAGAGAAAATACAGATTTTGTGTATGTTTAATTACATAATAAATCAACTATGCATCAAAACAATACATTTTCAGTGGTTTTCTTTCATTGTGATATGAATGGTATCTCAACATTAAACAGTAAAGAAGAAAATATGAGTAGAAAAAATTGGAGATACTCAACCTACTCATAACTACCTCTAAGTGTACTATAAGAAACTGAAATCCAAATACGTTTTACCTGCATGCTCAAAACTAATGAATAATTACACAATTATTATTTATTAGATAAGGTGGTTTACTTTAAAATCCATTACTTTCTTAAAAATTCAGAAACACAGAAATAAAAAGGGTAAACATGTAAGATTTCAGAAAGAATTTTGGGCATCTTACATTAAAGAGTTACACTTTCAAATACTGCAAAAATATAGCAGTAAATTAAAACTATTCTTCAGACAAATGATGAAAAATAAAATAAGTGAAATTTGGAACACTATTGGAAGTATATGTTGAACTAATTCAGAAGTACAAAAATAACATTCAGTTATAAATAGAATAAAATGTATTTGTATTTTTAGTTTTGTGTTTCTGAAAAGGAAATTGCATAATTACATTTTCACAGAATGTGTAATCATATTTAAATTATATAATTAATTAATAAGTCACAAGTTAAGAGTAAAAATAGATCTTAGGTTTTTTTCTTTCTCTCATTTTTTAGGAATATTAGTTGTTGGAGAATTCAATACCAAAATGACCCCACATCAACTAATAATAATGAAAAGTTTCTTCAATTACAAAATTCCAAGTGTCCATCCTACTATGATATTATCTGCAGATAGCACCAATAATGTTTATTCTGATTTTTTGCTTGAAGTTGTGATTATTCTAAAGTTTGAAGGGTCAACCACCAGAGAAGGAGCATTTGTGGAGGTACACTGAATATGCATTAACAACAACCGAAGGGTGACACCTAAGTTAATGATTCCATTGAAGTAATTTTCTGAGAGGTTAATGAGTATTTCCTTGAATGGCACAGCTTGGGGTATCAGGTATTTATTATATACAGTATATATACAAATATATACAAACACACATTATACAGCAAAAGAATTATGCTCCAAAACTTACTGGAAAAGGTATTTTGAATAGTTTTTGCACAAAATAACTAGAGGATATACTCTAGCTGTTCAAGCAGCAATGATCATAAAACTGTCAACCTGGCTCTCTTTCTTTTGGGATTCTGTTCATAGAATCATTCTTCGAATGCCACATTCACAGCAGAACTTTGCCCATTCTACAGGATATTTTGTCCCACACTCATGACAAAATTTTGGTAAGTGTCCAGATGAATTTCCTTCAATGCCTTTAATGTTTCCACCATTAAATGAAGATGCATAGTCTATATCTGGCCTGAAGCAGTAGAGAAAGAAAAAATAAATAAAAATAAAATAAAAATAAAGGTTTACATCATTCAATAGTTATAACTTAGAACCCTTGAAAAATAGATCTAACTAAAAGTTTGCTTAATTTCGTTTTTAATATTCTTATAAAGTGAAAAAAGGATCTCTGCTGGTATATGTTTTAATTCCAAATGTTTGCTTTAACATTACAATTGTCACTGTTAGGAGAATTGATCATGACCAAATGAAGCCATACTTTCCATCTGTTCAATATGTAGCCATTGACCACAAAATGGGAAAAGGAAGATTTACAATGTCCTTTCTGCAAAACCATTTTTATAAGGAGAAAAACAGCAACCCAGACCTGAGGATGATGTTAGATTCTAGGTCTCTCTCTTTGGTCACTTATATTTTATTATTTATTTTGATTCTATTATTCAATTACATTAGATTATTATGATGCAATAAATCCTTAACAAATTTCTATACATGCACTAGTAGGGTAGGCTTTATTAACAAGACATAGTATGAAGGCAAAATAGGTCCTAGGTTCAATCTATAAACCATATAACACATACACACACACACACACACACAAAAAAAAAAAAAACAACCAACAACAGCAACAACAAAACAGTCATAAATTCACTAAAGGCCTAAATATGGAAAGGAAAGTTATTAAAATTTTAGAGCAAGACACAAGGAAGTCTCATTATCATCTAAGTTAGGAAAGGATTTCTTGAATAATTTAGCAGAACTATACCCCAACAAAAATTTAGAGCAAAGTGCCTGAATTTAAAGGGTTTCATCACCGAAAAAAAGAGAAGAAAAAATTCAGATTCTATTGATCAAATGTTAATTAACTGGAAAAACATTTATTTGTTTTCTATACGGGCATCTTTACTTTCCTTCCTGGCAGGTGTTTTTCTAAGAAAGGGGATTCTTAAATCACTGATTATAAGAATGACACTATAGAAAAATAATTTTTTTTATACAGAAGTAATTACTGAAGAACTGTAGCATACTCCCCCCAATTTGGGTACTTTCTTTCATACAAACAGGTTAGGTTGATTAAAAAAAATTACTGTATTTTCAAGAAAAGCCACTATGGATCTAAATATCAAAGAAAGAAAAATGAACACAATGTGAGCATTCTATGTGGTTGAATAATTCTTACTCTTTCTTGATTATAGCCCCACTGGAAAAGGGTTATAGAATTATAATCTTCTACACTAAAAGCACATTCTCTTAAGAGAGTAAATTAATAGCATCAGCATAATTCCTTTAAGTTGCAAAGAAAATACTAATGAATTCAAAGATGAAACACCAAACAAAGGAAAGTACCAAGGCAAAATAAAGCAGCATTATTGTCAGTGAAATACATAAGAATTACTTCAAAATATAAAAGATCTTTTAAATACTACGATACATACATTTGAGGAAATGTTCATACATTAATACATATTTAACACAATATCAAAACTTCACCTTAAGTAGATACTGCCAAATTTCTCTACATACTGATCAGAAAATGTAAACTCCCACTTGTAGCATGAGGTTTCTCACTTTATGAGGTTTTATTAACAGTTTGTACTCTTAAGAGATTTTCATTTTTGCTTACCTGACAAGAGTGAAATGGTAGCCTACTATTGATTTAATATACATTTTTCTGACCTCTTTTGAAATTGAACATCTTTTTATGTATTTCTTTGGCATTTGTATTTTTTTTTTCACTGTGAATTTCCTAGGTTCCCTGTCCTATCTCCATCAAAACCAGGTGTATTATTTATATGGGTTCACTATTTCACTTGTAGAAATTCCTAATATGTCCTGGGTTATAATTTGTTTACTTATGTATATGCTAAGTATCCTCTCCCAATCCATCATGCTATTTCACTTTATCCAGGGAGTCTTACAGCAATTTTTTTTTCATTTTAATATGATCAAACATATCAATCTCTTGCTGTACAATTAGTATTTGCTAAATTATTCAAGAAATTCTTTCCTAACTCAAATGATAATGATACTTCCTCGAGTCTTATTCTAAAATCCAAATAGCTTTCCTTTCCGTATTTAGGACTTTAATGAATTTATAAATTATTGTGTGTGAATCCAGGACCCTGCACATATTAGGCAAGTGCTGTACAAACCCAGCTCTGCAACTAATTTTTTTAAATACCTGAGATGATTTAGGTGTAAAAATTTTTTCCACATATACATGTCTATTATTCCCAGTATGCCCACTTCTGAAATATGCTTCGCTACCTCTAAAATATGGATGATTTCTAGTCATTTGTGGAAATGTTTTTTTTTCTAACCACTCCACCCAGATTTTTTGTTCTATTTGTCTTTCATTGAATTGATATCAAACTAACTATCTTAGTTACTATATCACTCACACTCATGCCTTATTATTTTTAACTTGTCTTGGCCAATTTTAGGATTTTGTTCTTCATATATATTGTGAAAACAATTTGTCAAGACTCATGAATTTTGTTTGCAAATTGCACCATAGGTGGGGGGGAGTACAGACAGCTTTATATGACAGATTTATGATATTAAACTTTCTATTTTATGAAAAATACATATTTATTTAAATTTTTAAGTTGTCTTTGAAATTTCTAAATTTTTTCAACCAAAATTAAAGTTCTTGCTTGGCTTTTAAACTGATTCCTATATATTTGTGTGTGTTAAATTTGAGTGTGTTTTTGTAGGGATCTTTCTAAACTGCATTTTCTGTTGCTGAGAAACAGACTGAAATCTACACAGATTAAAACAACATATTGAAACCACATTTCAAACTCCCAAGAAACATGCTCATTTCTTTGATATTTAGTATACATCAAAAACTTTAGAGAGACAATAAGTACTTATTAAAGAATCTAGCTGGAAAGACAGCAGTTCATCAATTCCTCTATGATTTTTCATCTCTTAATTATGCATAAGATTTACTTTTAAAGTTTTTAATATGGCAAATGAGAATGCCCACTCTCCAAACCAAAGATAACAAAATCTCTGGGAGAGTGCTGGACATGTTCAGTTTTAGAAGATTTTTTTTTTTTTTTAATATTGGATCTCACCATGGATTTATGTGCTTTGCCTTAAAGCTTTCCAGAAGAAGTTGGAATATCTATGGAATATTATATGGTTAAAAAAACAGTGAATGCCAAAGTTAAGTACATATTATGAGAAATTAGAAAGAGCAGTACATGGATAATCACCTAAGAGATCAGTTTTAAATATTAAAATGTGCTGAAAATGATAATAGCAGTGGTCCACAGGTCTATTATTCTACTTCATGAGGTTAAAAAAAAAAACCATGTTGTTAAAATTGAAATACAAAAACCCAAATAAATCCAATAGAATTGAAAAAAATTATCTCTGAGCATTAAAACAATAATTGAATCTACAAAGTCTACAAAAATGATGTTATTCCCAACCATTTATTTTGTGTATAACTTGAAAACTATACTAAATCTTATAACAAAGAAAAAATCAGATTATCTATAAATATCCAGTTATCTATTTTTTACATGGTACTTTGAAAATTACAAACACTCAATTTTTATTTTGGTTTTAGGATGGGAAAGCTAAACATACCTGGCTATGGAGCTATCAGTATATGTTTTTCTTTTGTTTGTAAGTATACCTGAGGCAGAATTTCTTGCCAAACTAGGTGGTGTGGTATTTCGAGATTTGATGTTAGCTCTAGAGGAGACAGAAATGATATGATGAAAAAGTACTGAATATAGACATTTATTTTTAAAATTATCTATCTACATGATTAGAAAGATAATTAGATGCTACAGAAAAGCTCAAAAGATAAAAGTTCACATAATTATTTTAAATCTGAAAACAAGCTATAGTTAATATTAAGGATAAACCAAAGCATTTTCATTCAATAACACTGACCAGATAATAAAAGTCAATTAAAATATTTACACACTTTACATGAAATTTAAAATTTGAAAGGTTTCTAAAAGTATAAAGTTTTACATGCCTCAAAACATATATGTATTCCTGTTAAATAACTAGTCATACTATTAAATAATGCATTAAACAAGCAATTTATTATTATCCTAAGCATGAGATATGACTTAAAAGTATAAGAACTATTAGCTAATCACTTTACAGGATAATACTCAACTTATAAAAGGTCTTCAAAGGAACAACTAAAATAAATAGGTTAATATAATTTTCCCTTTAGAAACTTAACCATAAGAACTACACAGCTTGGAGTATCTACTACCAGGGAGACTTGGATGAATCATCACTGAATTCCCATTTTGAAACCTCAGAAATCAAAGAAAGATTATAAAGTTGAATGATGATATAACATTACAAGGCTTTCAATCAGATAAAACTAGATTCAAATCCTGCTACTGACCAGCTTTGAGATATGATTAACCTCTTTGAGTTCATTCACTGATAAAATGATCATTTATAGGAAAGTTATAAGACCTAAATATATATAAACATTTAGCATTTGTGATGATGATAATACTATTACTACCATTACTAATACTAACGTTAATACTATTGTCACTGATACAAGCTAATACTTACATAATAATGCTTACTACATACCAAACACATTTTTGGTTGTTTTTGCATATATATGCTTATTTAATCCTAATAATCCTATGAAACATATAAGGATTAATTTTATAGATGAGTTAAATAAGACAAAAAACCCTTGAGTAACGTACCCAAGGTGAACAGTTAATATGCTGTAAAGCCAGGATTCAATATTCAATAAAGCATTAGTTCCTTTACCTTCTTTAAAGATATAGTCAAATTTTTCATTTCACACATAACCAATGTTACATTTATAAGCACAAGCAGAATATTCTTTAAAATTCCTTTAGATTAGAAATTCTTAAGCTTTGACTGAAATAGTCCCTATTCTACTTGCATAATAAAGTTGAGAGAATCTCCTAAAATTTTAAATTAATTACTTCCAAAATTCACATAGGTAATAACTGACTTTTTTTTTTCAAACACCCATACATTATATGTAATTCTACCTTCTACAAAGTGGTTGCTTTGGGTAGTTACTTTTTCAGAGTAAGTAAAGAATCACCTTGGTATGTGAATGGGATGCTCTAAACTTCCTCAAAAAGTCTTTCCAAGTTCATCCATGAGGTTCATTCTACTCTATTTCTATAGTCTATCTAGGGATGTTGTAGAATGACTGTAGTGACTTTTAAGGAATTTAATCTCTTAAATCATTGCCAAAGAATGGCATTTGACTGGGAAGAATACTTCCTCCCCTTTTTAAAGCTCTAGAACATCTTATTAGAAATCCTATCACCTCTTATAATATGTGCATGCCAAGATATACCATTGACACAAATACACCCATGAAAGTACATACATTTAAATATACATACATTTAAAATGTTTACATTTAGAGGGAAATACAAGATTATCAACATTAATAGCTGTGATATTAAATAACCTAACATTTGTTTTTAATAATGTACTCTAAGAGGTAGGTTCTGAATATTAATGTTTTTCTTCTAGATCACAATCTGAAGACTATTACCCAAAATCTATTATCTAGAATTTGCTTGCTCAAACACAATAAAAGTAAGTTTCATTGTAGAATTATACTTTAATCCATCTTACTGATAGGCAGGTTTTTGTTTTTGTTTTTTAGATATGATTCAGAGGGTACAGATAGTAACAAAGACAAATGGCTTAGGACAAAGTCTTCCTTCTAGGATCTATCACTAACTGCTTAAAAATAACCCATGACTGCTACTAGTATGATAAAGATTCCTCCCATCTTTATTCGACTGTATAACTAGTTAAATTTATTATTATATATCATACATATATAATAAGCAGAATGTGTAATACATATTGGTTTAAAATAAACTATTTAGTAACATATTTTGTAATTTTAATAAGTAAATTAATGTACTGGGCCCTAACTTCATCATTTCCAATGAGATTTGGTACTGAAGTCTAAAAGTCTAAATTAGTAAACCCTGTAGACTCTTGCTGTAGAGTTTCAAAAATAACTGTTTTTGCCACACTCTCTCTTCAGTTATGTCAGAACACAAAGGAGTGAATCTGACAGTGTAATATCATTTCCCTGTTTTATATGTAATTTACAGCCACCTAATAACAAAAAGAGTAAGAATCCTTTGTTTATTTTCTAAGACCTTCGCCCTACCCCCGGCTAACATCATTCTAGGTCTGCTTAATAGATAATTTAGCAATATTACATGACATAATTTTCTCCTTTATTTTTCTTTTCAAAAGTATTATTCACTGCTAATAAACTCTATAAAAACAACTGTTGAAGGTGACTTCTATTAAACCCTTTAAAAATAAATATTCAATGGAGTAAAATACATGCCTTAAAAACAGTGTTAGTTAGAATAGAAATATTGAACAACAATGAAGTGTTTAAGTCCTAGAAGATTATTTAGCACTTTTTGGCTTAAAATGATTAAAATTTCTTTTTAAGAAGGTAAGAGTTACAGTAATCTACTATATAAAGCCTTTTAAAAATCTGGAAAATACTAACCAAACTGAGTTACAAATACTTACTTGTAAATGGGTAATAACTCATGTCTTTTGATGGCACTGTCTGATTTTGTATCACTGTCATACAACCTTTGCACATGTCTTCCAGTTCGAAGTGGAGGGCCTAACTTGTCCATCTTACTATTAAAATATATAAAGGTGTACCCATAAGGAGATTGCTACTGTTTTTTTTCTTTATATAAAGAATTTCTTTCTTTCTTTCTTTCACTCTTTTTTTTTTTTAGAAAAAGACATTCTGATTCATCAGAAATCCACTACCATCCCTTAATTATCTGACTTCCAGAGTATAACAACTAATGTTAAAAAGAATTCTCAAGAGAGTTCACACAATATCCATGATTAGATCCCAAAATTCTGACTATTCAGTTCACCCTGACAGTTTTGATGCACATAAGAACAACTGCCACATTCACACGTAACAGGGAAATGGAATCAATCAGGAAAGACAACAAATATTTCACTGAAAATTTTGTAAAACTAGAAGTGAACTACGCTATTATTCACAAATTATTTAGCCTTTTCTCTTTTCTTCTCTATTATTTTATTCTATGATTTCCCTGCATTTTATGATTCTAAAAATAAGAATTAAATAGTTTTGTATCTGACTTTCTGATAATAGAATGAGTTTATTTCCGAACTTTATGTAGGAAACAGTAAAGTATTAACTATGTGAAAAAAACATAGATGCACAATTTAAAAAATCATACATAATATGTTAAATAAGCATGCCATGTAAAACTATTTTTTTTTCTGCCAAAGGTATACAGGATCTCCATCTAGAGGATAAAGTACAAACTGCAGGTTTAAAGGTTATTTCCCTGCTTTAAATCAATCAAATAAATGAATCACATATACCATCACCAACAAATAAAATTAGGAAATTTTTAAAACTACCTTAAATGACTACTGAATAACACTGCTTAACTTCAAATTACATTCTATTTAAGAGATGTTTGTTCATTCATTTTTTTGCCATTCATTCACTAACTCAATAAACCCTGAGCACCAACTGTGTGTCAGATGTCAGACACTGTGCTAATTTCTGGGGGCATAGTACTAAATAGAAACTATTAATGTCCAAAAAGAATCTATTCATTTTTCTAGATTATAAAGGTCTCTGAGGAGGAACACATAATATTCATTTTTATGTTTTCAGTAGCCTAAACATAGCAAATGTTTCTTTATAAAAGTTGGTATTAATATTCTACAGGTGGTAGTATTTAAATTTGGAATTAAAATTTAAAAATTGCCTTCTTTAAATATATATTAAACAGAACTTATAAAATTTTTGATATTAAAATTTGGTTTCTTAATGAAAAAGATTATTAGTATTCGAATTAATTAGCTTTTTCTTTGAATTGTTAAATAATTATTAAAAAGACATTATTGTTCCAAATCTGGTTAGGTTTATCTTAAAAGGGCACCTGTGGTTTATGAATAAGGTATAAAAAAATCTTTCTCAGGATAACAGATACTAAAATTAAAATTTGGAAAATTTTAGCCAAGCAAAAACAAGTTCTTGGGTTTTATCCTGAACACCAAAAAAAAAAAAAAAAAAAAAAAAAAATCAGATTTTCTAATATGGTGAGGAGAGTAAATCAACAAAATTCAATTTAAGAGACGATATGTATAGACTAATAAAAATCTAAGGGTAATTACAAATATTTTCAGATTTTAAAAACCTAACTGAAAGGCAGGTTCCACTGATGATTTCTCCCACATACTTCTGTTATAAAATTCAACTTAGTGTATGTGAGTGTATATGTGTTATCAAACATACACACATAAACACACACACCTCAAATATTTCCTAGGTTCAATGTTAGTAATGTTATTTTTATATTAAAATGACTTAAACTTATGTTCTGCTATAATCTGCTATGACTAGGTTATGTATCAAAGCCAAAATTTACACACCTCAATAGTGATCAAAATTTTATACAATATTATTGCAGGCTTTCACAATATGCACATCCTCATGAACTTTTTTTCTTCTTTTTTCTAAGTATTGGAAATTGAAACTAGTACCTTCACTGAGCTATATCCCCAACACTTTTCTTTCTTCTTTTTTTATGTTTATTTTTTAGTTGTAGTTGAACACAATATCTTTATTTTATTTATTTATTTTTATGTGGTACTGACGATGGAACCCAGGCCCTTGCACTTGCTAGGCAAGTGTTCTACAGATGAGCCACAAACTAAGTCCCTATCCCCAACCCTTTTCTTAATTTTATTTTGAGATAGAATCTTGCTAAGTTGGCCAGTCTGATATCAAATTTGTGATCCTCTGCTCTCAGTCTCCTGAGTAAATGGATTACAGGTATGTTACTTCATCCAACTCAATGGACATTTTAAGAAATATTTGACAATGCCATTAATCCATTCCTAATTTACTAAGAAAGGTCCCTGTTTACTACTAAATCAATTAGGAAATAATCACTCACTCTGATTTACCAAGTCTTTTCTAAGACTATACTAAGCATAGTAAATTGAGATGTAATAAAAAGAAAATTTCTGAATTCATATTTTACCAAGTAGCATTTAATATCTTTGTGGACTTCTATAGTTATGATGTTCTGAGGTAGTCAAAGTTTTGAAATGTGTCAAATATCTACTTTTAATTTTAAATTCATCAAGCCTTAACAGACAAATCAGTACTCTATTTCCATTGCAAAGTTATATCCCTAATATAATACCTCATTTTTATCCACATAACAAACCAAGTTCTGCAATCTAGATCAGTAAGATAGAAAAGTTTATAAAAATCTAAATATTGTTCCACAATTCAATTCACACACATCGGAAAAATTAGCTTATGAAAAAAAACATGCTTCCATTCATACAAAAACTATATTTGTTTCTTACAGTTTAACATAAGAAAGTATGAGCAAATTCAACTTTTTTGTTAAAATATTTCTTATACGTATTTATAGTTTAACCTCATCTATTAAACTCCAAAGTAATCTTACATTTTTTAGTCTTACATTTTTCATAGTAACTGAACAGAAGTAAATCTCTTAAAGTTGATATTTCAGCTACTGGAAATTATTAGTAGAGATATACATACATATATTTATATATATACTGATACTTAAAAGAAACATAGTTCTCAATGCAAAACTATACAACACTCAAATGTGTAAAGTTCAAATGTGGCTGTGGCAATATTTATTTAAAAGTTTAGTGCTTCATTACACTTCTAAAATTTCCTAGGATTAAAGATAATTATCTTTTAAAATATGGAAAAATGTTTACATTGGAATGTTTTGCTTCTTAAAAAGTCTGCTGAAGTTGACCCATAGGATGTCTAGAATTTAATCACCAAACATGAGAATTTTTTCAAGTGCAAAGCTTAATTTTTCTGTTTCATCACTCTAATACATGCTAACTATTATAGATCCCTAGTTACCTAAATAAAATGAACCATACTAAAGAGTACATACACTAGACTTCAAGCAACTGCAAGCCATTGAAGTGATGTCATTTACTAATATGAACAGATACTCAATTTCTTGAATGTTATAGTTAACCAGACATATTAATTTCATTTTCACTCAAACTTCAATCAACTGATTAAATGGAAAAAAATGGTTGCCATAAAAATTTCAAGTAGTTCTTCGACTTCCATTAGGACCATAATGCTATGATGTATAAACAGGTGTAAAGATGAGTGATTTAATTTATTAATTCATTTTCTAAACTTTTCACTAAAAGTATAATATATACCTACATGGCAAGCATGCTGCTAGCCTTTGTATGTATATCTCTCATGTGTCACAAGGTGGTCTCTGTCATTATGGAGCTTAAAATCTAGCAAGGGAAACAAATCATTCACCTCAATAGTTTTACAATAGGCATGGTATCTTCCACTAAACTGTTGTGAATGATTGTAACTTAATGTAATCATATAGAAATATTCTGGTTAATGTAGTGCATATATTGTCCAGAAACAGATACCTCTTTCCAGTACTGGGAAACCCTCTTTTAACACATAAAATGGACAATGAGAATTTGAACAGATATGATTCACAGTTTAATGAGATATGAGACAACAACATTTTTAATCTTTATGGCATTATAAGAACAACACAAGTATTGTGTTCAAAATCTCTGCTTTATAGTAAAAGCATTTTCCTTTAGGAAAATATTGGTCATGTATTCTAAGAAACGTCCTTAAGATCTAAGTAGACTCAGAATGTTGTCAAAGTTAAATGATATATTCAAAGACATCTACCTAATTAGTGGCATAGTAGAAAGCAAAAGCCTAGTTTTCTAAGATCAGCACTCCTTTTTTTAATATTACCTAGCTTAACATGTCCTACTTAAGATCAGTGGTTAAGTATAAGCTAATATTGCCAAGTGATCAAATTACCAGTATGAAGTACTAGAAAATACTGCCTCTTAAATTCATAATCACTATAAATGAAACCATAAGCAACATTACAAACACCATAACCTAACATAAAAGACAATTCTTTTTTGATATAATAAAAAGGCTTTGCAAAATTCATTGTGAATGTATACTTCATTTAACCAACCAATGAGTCAACTCATTAGAGAAGGGGAAAAAAATTTTTTTTAACCAATGGAAATGAGATTCTTATATTTTTCAGCTGTTAATCTGTTACTATTTTATTTTTCAACTATTCCTTCTACTATTACTATGTATCTTTTTAAAAAGATAGCCTGCTTCTTCTCTTTGGAGGTATAACGAACAGTAAGAAAAATATTCAATTCATCAGCTCTAACAAGTTGAAATTTTTCTTTTCCTACAATAATAACTATATTAAACTCTTTTAGGTCTTATATTATGTATATGGTATGAATTGGGAAATAACAGGTAGTTAATCTCACTTGATAAAAACCCTTATATATATTTCCTACAAGAAAATCAAAATGAATGTGAGCCACAGATAACTTATATTTGAAAATAATATGGCTATATTTTACATAACAATAGGGCTATATTATTAGCCTAATTTTCTGATTTATTAAAATGAAAGGGAAAGTAAATTTATAACAGGTGACTTGATATTAAAATCTCTGGCATTACCAACAAATTTTCCATATTAAAATGGATTATTAAAAGTTGATTTAAGCTACTTCATTAATCCTTTTAAGTCCCAAATATTCAATTCTGTCAATGTAACAATTATTTCAAAATCTAAGAATGGCCTACTTGTTTTCAATTTTAAGTTTTTAGAGTTGTTCCATAAATGGGATATGGGACAAAATGGGTTAAAAGCCATCTAGGTAACAATGTGTGAAAAATGCATAAAAAAAGGATTAAATAAAAGGAAAAGAATTACTCATTTGATATTTCAGCATATATTGTTTTTATTTCTACACATAATTTTCTCTGTGTATAGCAGAATTATCTTATTAAAATTTATTTATATTTTTCTGGCTGTAAAATATCCCTTTATAGATTTTTCAAAGCACACTATTCAATCAAAGCTAGTGATTTTATTTCACTTTTTTACATTATAATGTGAACATAATAAAAACAAATAAATAAATATTCAAATATTTAAAGTAGATCTCAACTTGTATCTTGTTTCTCTTAACAGCTTGTGGCTTTAAAAAAAATTGCTTCTGATTTTGTTATTCATGGTGTGGAGAGTTTTTAATAAAAATACATGCAAAATGTCTAGCACAGTGCCTGACACATAGTGCTTAGCAAGTTATAAGCATTAAATAACACTTCAAAAAAATATTTCAAAATATTTCCTGAGAGTACATTCCCAGAAATAAAATTATTCAACCAAAAATATGATCATTTTTAAGGCTCATGATAAATACCATCAGATTATTTTCTAAATACTAGTTTAGGTTCTCAACAAGGATGATACGCTCCTAATCAACAATACATTAAAAAAAAAAACTTAGAAAATTAAGTTTAATGAAAAGGCTGATTACCAGAATCAAAATAAAAGTTCAATGCCATTTAAAGACATACCATGAATAAATTATTGAATGTAAACTTACCCTGCCTGAGGAGTTGCTATAGCTTTATGAGAAGGAGATAAGGACTGAAGTTTGTTTCCCAAAGAGCTGCTAACTGAAGGCACTTTACCTGAAGGTGTACCTTATGACAAAAAAGGCAACAGTTAAAGAATTCTCTAAAAAATTAACATAGAATACAGTATCTGACAAGGAAAACAATTCTTTAGTAATGTTTTTTACAGCTATAGGTCAAGTTATTAATAAAAAAAATTCTTCTTAAAAGTGATATTTTAAAATGTTATTTCCAGGGAATAACATATTCATTTCTAATTTCTAGATTATAATATACATAAAAATAAAGGTACATTTCAGTGGCCAATATGTTCTTCAAACCATTATTATTATTTTTTTAATCAGGAAAATTGTCTGAGGAACCAAGGTAGAAATGAGAGGAAAATACTTGTGGTCAGTGAATCAAAAAAAGAACCTGGCCAGTTATTCTGAACATATATTAAGTAAAAAAACCAATAAAATATCTAAAGAATAAGCTATTGAAAAGTGATTTATTTGTATCCATAAATAATGCACATCTCTTAATTATAAAACTATTTTAATAATAGAGCACAATCTTTACTTCCTTCTCTAAACAGTTTTTAAAAGTTAAGTGATGTTATGGGATCTCATTACCTACAACAGTTTTGCTAACGCCACTTGGCTGTGGTAATCGTGAAGATCCTGATGACGTGGTTCCAGGAGAATTTGACTTTTTAAGTGCAGGTGGCTTATACTAAAATAATAAAAATAAAATATTCAATTAACATAATTTTCTGATTATTAATTATAAACTAGTAATTAAAAAGTTCACATTCTTCAAGTCTAAAATTTTAGCTTTACAAGAAAAAAAGCTATGGAGATGAATGGTGATGCTGCACAGCATTATAAGTGTATTTAATCCCACTGACTATACACTCAAATGTTTATGGTGTAAGTAAAATATTCATATTTACAAAGATTTTTGCTGAAATCATAGAAAGTTTATTTCTCAAAAATGGTCTATTTTGACTAACCCTTTAATGAAAAACTAAAAACGAGCATGAAAGTATAACAATGTATGTACAAAGTAATTTAAAAAGCACTGAAAGTCAGATGGGAAGGGAAAATATGATGTTTCAGATAACCAAAAATGGAGAATTCATTGCCAGTAGATCTGCAATACTGACTCAAGAAACCTTTCCAGACCGATGGGAAATGAAAAAAAGATAACAGCTTAGATTTGCAAGCAAGAATGATTATGTCTGGGGAAGATAAATACATGTGTAATATAAAACACAAAGTGTATGTATAAATTAAAACACAAAGTATATGTATAAATTAATATAGGTATGTATATATATTTGTATATACATATTATGTACATATGTATATAATATTAATACATTTTCAATTACTTTACAAGCAGATGATTGGGCTTTGTTTTGTTTTTAGTTTTGGGGATTGAACCAAAGGGCAATTTACCACTGAGATATGTCCCCAGTCCTTTTTATTTTTTATTTTGAGACAAGGTCTGCTAAGTTGCTGAGGCTAGTCTCTAACTTGCCATCCTTTTGCTTCAGCCTCCCAAGTCAATGGCATCACAGGCAAGCACCAATATGCCTGGCTAAAAGCAGATGACTTTTAAAACAATGAGTCTAACATTTCATAACAACAACATCAAGAGTACTGACAGGCTTATCATGTCTATAAAGTCATTATTTTTTTCATATATTATATATATATATATATATATATATATATATATATATATATATACACATACATATCTATATATGTGTGTATATGTATATATAAATACACTAGCACTAAAGATGGTAGGAGGTAAATGGAAAAATTCATAGATAAGAATAAGTTATGCTATTCCTATAGAAAATTTAAAAAAACAAAAAGCAGAGTTAGCCAACAAAAAAAAGTGTTGCTTATTAAGACAAAAGAGACAGAGAAATAAAAGAAGAATCAAAAATTGAAGAATGCAACATGGCAGACCTCAGCACAACCTATCAAGAATAATTACATTAAACAGAAATGTCTCAACACTTCAACCAACAGGTTATGGTTGCTAAGCTAAATTAAAAAAAACAAAAAGAAGAATGAATTATAGGCTTGTCTACAGAGTATGCAAAGACATTTAAAGAAAAGAACAAAAAATGAATAATTAAATAAATGGCTATATTCTTACCAGATGAAACACATTTGAACAAAAGGAATGCTCCCACAGAAAAGGGATACATCATATGGTAAAAGGGACATATATAAGAAATTATAAATATTAAGAGAAATTCACTTATTTGTAAAACTCAAGAGCAGAGCACATATTTTTTTTCCAGATGTCATGTTACATCCACCAAAAAAGAATATGTGCATCAATAAAACAAATTTCAATAAGGTGGAAATTTTGCCTAATGTTTTACCAGACTATAATAGAATTAAACAAAAATAAAGCACTGAGAAAAAGCCCCAACTATCCATAACTAAATGCTTCACTCTGAAATAAACTATGAGTAATAGAATTACATATTAGAAAATATTTTAAACTGAACAATAAGAAGCGTATTGAGATTTGTATATATTGGAAAGCCTAGAAATGTATTCATATCTGGATAAATAAGATCTGCCAAAACTGAATCAAGAAGACATAGAAAACCTAAACAAACCTATTACTATACCAATGAGCTAAAAGCAGTAATAAAAAGCCTTCCAACAAAGAAAAAACAAGATGGATTTTTAGTTGAATTCTACCAAACCCTTAAAGTAATGCCAATACTCTTCAAATTATTCGATGAAATAGAAATGAATGGAATACTTCCTTCTATCAAGCCAATATTACACTCATACCAAAACAAGAACAGAACACATCAAGGAAAGAAAACTACAGACCAATATCCCTGATGAACTTATATTAAAAAATACTTGAACAGTAGCAAATCATGTTCAGCAATATATGAAGAAGAGTGTACACCACAGTCAAGTTGGTTTTATTTCAGAGGCAAGGTTGACTTAATACATAAAATAAATATAATTCGTCACATAAAAAGAATTAAGAACAAAATTACTTGGTCATCTCAACATATGCAGTGAAGGCCTTTGACAAAATTTAATACCCATTCATGATAAAAACACCAAAGAATCTAGGGATAGAAGGAATCTACCTCAACATTATGAAGGCTATAAATGAAAAAATCCAAATCCAATTTCATGGTAAATGGGGAAAAACTGAAAGCATTCCTTTAAAATCTGAAAGAAGACAAGACTGTTCACTCTCACTACTCCTATTTTATACAGTGCTGGAAATTCTAGTCAGAGCAATTAGGCAAGAGAAGGAAATAAAAGGATACACACAGAAAATGAAGAAATCAAACCATCACTGTTTGCAGATGATATGATTCTATATCCAGAAGATCCAAAAAACTCCAACAAAAGACTTCTAGAGCTAATGAACAAATGTGGCAAAGTAGCAGTGAACAAAATCAACATACAAAGATCAATAGCTTTCCTATATACCAATAATAAACATGTTGTGAAAGAAATCAGGAAAATAATTCCATCTGTAATAGGCTCAAAAAACAGAAAACAAATAAAACAACAACAAAACACCTTTAGAATAAGTCAAGGATGTGAAAGACTTCTACAATGAAAATACTGAGAAAGAATTTAAAGAAGACCTCAGAAGATGGAAAGACTTCCCATGATCATATATATATACAGGAAAAATTAATATTGTTAAAATGGTCATACTACCAAGAGCAATATACAGATTCAATATGATCCCCATAAAAATACCAATGACATTCATCACAGAACTAGAAAAACAGTCCTAAAATTCATTTGGAAGAATAAAGATCCAGAATATCCAAAGCAATTTTGAGGTTAATAAGCAATGCTGGAGACATTACAATACCTGACTTCAAACTATTCTACAGTTAGAGTAACAAAAACTGCATGGTAGTGGCATAAAAACAAACACAAAGACTAATGGTACAGAATATAAGATTCAAAGATAAGCCCACACATCTACAGTCATCTGATTCTTGATAAAGGTGCCAAAAACATACACTGGAAAAAAGATAGCCTTTTTATCAAATGGTGCTAGGAAAACGGTTATCCATATGTAGAAGAGTGAGACTAGACCTTTATCTCTTACCCTGCACAAAAATCAACTTGAAATGGATCAAAGACATAGGAATTAGACCAGAAACTATGCAACACCTAGAAGAAAACACAGTACCAACACTTCAACTTTTAGGCACAGGCAACAACTTTCTTAATAGGACCCATGAAGCTCAGGAAATAATATCAAAAGAGTTGATTCACAATATGATAAATGGGATGGTATCAAATTAAAAAGCTTCTGAACAGCAAAGTAATCTATTAAAAGTGTGAAGAAAGAATCCACAGAATGGGAGAAAATGTAAGCTAGTTAATCTTCTAACAGAGGATTAAAATCTAGAATATATAAAGAACTCAAAAAACTTTACACCAAAAAAAAATCAAATAACCCAGTTAATAAATGGACAAATGAATTAAACAGACACTTCTCCAAAGAAGAAATACAAATGGCCAACAAATATATGAAAAAATGTTCACCATCCTTAGTAATTAGGAAAATGCAAATCAAAACTAGACTGAGATTTCATCTTACACCAGTCAGAATGGCTGACATTAAGAACACTAATAATAAATTCTAGAGAGGATGAGAGAAAAAGAATACTTTTACACTATTGATAGGACTGCTATTTAGTACAACAATAGAAATCAGTATGGAGGTTCCGCAAAAGACTAGACATGGAACCACCATATAACTCAGCAATACCACTCCTCAATATTTATCCTGAAGAATTAAAGTCATCATACTACAGTGATTCATGCATACATGTTTACAGCAGCACAATTCATAAATTGTGAAAGCAGTCTAGGTGTCCACCAACAGACAAACGAATTTAAAAAAATGTGGTAATATATACACAATGGAGTTTTAATCAGCCATAAAGAAAAATGAAATGATGTCATTTGTAGAGAATGGATAGAACTAGAGACCATATGTTAAGTGAAATAAGTCAAATTAAGAAATTTAAGAGTTATATGTTTTTCTTCCATATGTACAAGCTAAAGAGGAAAAAGGAAAACAAAAGCAGGGGGCAGATCTCAAGAAAATTAAAGGGAGATCAGTAAAGGGAAAAGGCACCAGAGGAGGTTGGGAAGAAGGGAAAAAGTGTTAGGGAGTGAAACTGGTCAATTGTATTGTTATATTCTGTATTGTGATAAATCCCATCAGTATGTCCAACTATAATGCATCTATTAAAAAATGCGGAGAAAAAGAATTGTAAGATGCACTCAAACAATGCAATGAAAAAAAGTCTTTGTAAAGATGTAATAAAATTTCATAAGCCTCTTGCAAGGCTGGAAAAAGACAAAACTACTTGTTGGAGAGAAAAATGAAAATATAAAATATCAGTATCAGGAATAAAAAAAAGGGAATAAAACACTATAAATATTGTAGGCATTAAAAAGTTAATAATTTTATGTCAATAAATTCAACTATACATATAAAAGAGGTAAATTGCTTTTAAAAAGCAAAATGCTAACTGAAAACCAAGAACTACCACATTAAACAACCTTACAATTAATAAAATAATTTATGTAATAATTTAAAATCTCAGAAAAAAGAAAACTGTATGCCTAGAAATCTTCACTGTTGAACTCCAGAAGAAAATGTAAGAAAAAAAAATAACAAAAACTTTTCCAGAAAATAGGAAATAACTGCAAACCTCTGATGAGGCAAGTATTACTCTCAATCAATACCAGCCAAATTATAGATCAGTTCATCTATCCTTCCCCATAAGGATAGATGAAAAAATTTTTAACAAAATTTTAGTATATCAAATTAAAAAACATAAAAATAAGAATTTTTGACTAAAGAGAATTTACTCACTGAATGCAAATTAAGTTTGACATTTGAAAATCTGTGTAATTTATCATAAGCATAACATAATACAGGAAAAACCACATTAGTGTTTGAATAGACAAACAGCATTATACAAAATTCAAATTACATTTGCAGTTAAAAAACAAAAACAAATACAAACAAATAAACCCTCATTAAATACAGGAGAACATTCTTAGCTTGACACAAGTCAGAGATGAAAACTCACAGCTAGCTAATATAGTACTGCACAGTCAAAAATCAAATGTTTGCCAACCTAGCCTTGAATTTGCAATCCTCCTGCCTCAGTCTCCAGAGGACCAGGGGATTACAGGCATGTGCCATTGTGCTCAGCTTAACAAAAGGTGTTTTCCCCAAAATGACAATGATAATAATGATATAGTCTATTTTCAATAACATTTTAAGAACTCAGTACAAAGATTCTCTCAAAGAAGCCCCTATTGTATTGGGGGTCTTTTAATCTAACATATTACTTGTAAGTAACAAGAGATCCATGGACTCAACCATTTGTTGTTTAGATTTACAACACTCAATAAAACCTGCTAGATCAGATACAGTGATACTCATCTGTAGTATCAGTTAATTGGGAGGTTGAGAAAGCAAAGATCTCTTGGCCACAGGAATTCAAGGTAAGACTGGGCAATACAGTGCAACCCCTTCTCAAAAGAGAAAAAAATTTGTTCATAAAAAAAAGCTATGTGAAAACAGAAATATGCTCATAAGTCTAACATTATCAATATTTTTGTGTAATAGTGTTTAAAGAAAAACAATAGTGTTATAAAAATTAATTTACTATAAAAACCTTATATATCAGTAGTTTACGTGCTTTCATATACATTGTTTCATTTGTTTTTCATAATCATCAGGTGGTTATCACTTAATGGCATGTTATTTGTCTAGAAGTTCCAAAGAAACAATTAGAATGTGAATCCAAGTTTCCCTTCCCTCATGTACATGTCTCAGTACTGACATGATTTTCAAACTTTGACTTTTATTGCCATTAACTCAGTCTTCCAACCCTTTTATGTTTCCTCTGAATTTGGTAATCCTATGTTTAATTTATTTTATTACTTTATTACTCTTTAAATTGATACATTTTCAAGTCCCTACCAACTCAAGTACTTCTCAAATCAATTAATTTTATAGTATAATGTCCTATAAAGCATAAACATAAACTATGAATCTCAAAGTGTCATTTTCTCATTGATCAATAGAAATTATTAAAATTGAGCATTTCACCTGTGTCCGAGAAGTTGGTTTTCCTTTGGTGTCAGTAGAAAACTTGCTTTTGTTACTAATACGTGCTGCCTGTTCTTTACAGAAATTGATATGTCTATCAGCTGCATTTTCATTAAATCTCCTTTGGCAATATGGACACTGAATATAATCTAAGACAGAAACAGATTAATAAGAGAATACCTGAAAGGGGATATTAAGAATCATTGGTTTTTAATGAACAATAATTAAAGATGCATAACATAGTTAATATCTGATAAGCAAAAATTCCAATTTCCATATAACATCCAGCCTGATAAACTTAGTAAAGACTATAAAGAAAAAAGTCCAAAAATTCATTCTAATTTTTTTCTAACTTTGAATCAAGTTTGAGGAGAACTGAAGAGAAAAAAAGAACAAAAGATAAATCTTCAGGACAAAAGAATGAATAAGTAGAAGAAAAGATATCATTTCTCCTTTACTTCTATAATACCATATGCTTTCATTCTGTATATATACTGTATATGGTAGACTAGTTAAACCTAATATACCGTTCTAATACACCACTTAAAATATAGATTCATCCATAGAATCTTATACATCCATTAGAGAAAACCATCAAAAAATAGTTTTATTCACTTCCAACAACTTTACTTTCTTTTAGAGGTCCTAACAGATGGAAGAAGTGATTTTAAAAAAACTTAAAATTAACATAATTAATTTAAATTTAAGAGACAATGAATATTTCTAAGACAAAATATTCTTTTAAAATGTAGTAACTGTAAATAAAATTTCTTTTAATATTGAATGTCAAAATTAACCCATAACCAAATTTGGAAGCATTTCAAAGGACCTCAACTGAATGAAAAACTGGGAATAAACAAAAAATTAGTGCCAAAAAAAAAAAAATTCACTTATTTCAACATGTTTACTTTTGGATAGGGAGTGTGATCTTTAAAAATTACACTAAAACCCCTAATAACAAAGAAGTAGTTTTTGTCAAGCCAAAGAGAATTTTCTAAATCCCATTACCATTCCAAAGAACTGGTACTCCCTCACTCACTAATGCAGACATGAAAAGAAAAAAAAAATGTATGCAATATCCAAATACCTCCAAAGTAGAGAACTCAACTTCATGGGGAAAATAAAGACAGAAGAGTTTCAAAGCCCAGTTGGAGCACCTCAGAAATAGTCAAAACAATTAAAAGTAATTACTAATACTCTAAAGTAGTATTTGGCAAAGTATAGCCTATGGGCCAAATTCAGCCTGCCTGTTGCCTCTTTATGTAAATAATATTTCATTGGAACAACATAGCTATGCCTGTTCATTTATACATTATCTATGACTTATTGAAATAATGAAAGAGTTAAAGTTCCAACAGGTAACTTATGGCATACAAAGTCTAAAAAGTTTACTTTACGGCTTTTTATTGAAATAGTTTGCAGACCTCTCCTCTACAATAAAATATTTAAAAAAAAGATCATGTCTAGATTTGCTGAACAGCATTCTCTTTCCTAAGAAATAAACCTCAATCTAGAATACTAACTCGATTTTAATGTGGCTAACTTGTTCATTAAAATAAACTTTAGGCTGTTCTAATAACCAATAGCTAATTGTCTATTAGGATCACAATATCTCATGTGGGTTTTCCAAAATCTTGTTTTACATTTTGTTAACCCTGAACAATGCAACTTTTAGCTATTCAATGAAGAAAATAAAATTAAAAGCATAATTTAGGTAATCAGTCTATATCATAGTTTTCCTATGTGAGATATATACCTTACAAATATTGGCCTTTTTTTCTTCCTAGATAAGAAGATACCAAAGAACCAGTCAACATAACTATCTGAATTCTACTCAATGACTGTATCTCAACCCACAATGAACATGATTAATTTATCTCCTAGAAAACTAACATTTAATTTGCCATATAATTTTTAAACATGCTATAATTTTTATGCTTAAATACAAGTACTGCGATAAAAGGATAATGCACTCCTACACTCCACACAGATTTATCTTTATAATCCTAGATGGCTGGGATAGGACCATTATTTAATATCAAAGTATTTAGAGATTATGCTTTAGGTTTAAGTTTTGTTACAACTTAAAATGCATAAATATTCTATCATTATTTTCTGTCCATGTGAATATTTATATCAACAGTATTCCATATATACCAGGATCATAAGAAGGTGGAGGAGGAGGAGGAAGTTTGCCACCCTCTTTAAGTGCCTGATCCAGGCCTTTAGCTGCTCTTATGGTGGCAATGAATTCTTCATGTTTTCTTCTCCAATTTGAAGGTTTCTTTGGTGGTTCTGGCTATAAATAAAGAAAACCCAATATCAAAACTATTAATAAATATAAATAAAACTTGAGATAATGCCAAATCATTTAATATCATATTCTCTTAACAGGAATCCTTAAAAGATTCCTTCCCAAATTAACTTTTCATGCAGTTGCACTGTATGCAACTTTTAAAATATAATTCTAATTGACAGACATCCTCTATAGGTGTAACATGCATTTATGCTCCCAGTAAAAGTGTATTTTTCTGTTTTCCTATAATCTCTCCAATGAAATTTAGCAAACTTTTGAGATTTCAACTGACTAAAAGGTGAAATATTGTTCTCTCTAATGTGGATTTAATTGGATTTTTCTTGCTCTGAGATTGAACATTCTTTCACTTCACTAAACACCATCTGTATCATTTATCCTATAAACTTTTTATATTCCTTGTCCTGTTTATTGGTTGGGTTCTTGGGTCTGTTTGTGACAATTTCTAGTAGTTCTTTAGCTATTATTCCCTCCAACAACTGGCCTGTCTTTTGACTTTGCTACGGGTCCTTTAAAATGCAGAACTTTTTAAAAGGTAGTTTAATTTACTAATCTTTTCTTTCATAGTCTGCAATCACAGTAAGTGCCTGGACCAAACACATACCAAGGCCAACATAGTAAGTTTGCCTGGGCCAAACACATACCAAGGCAAAATAAAATGTTCCCATGTTTCCTTCTGGAACATGCATGGTTTCCATTTTAAAAATTTACATTTTAAAATTGTATTCAGTTGTAATTATTCTGGTAAACGGTGAAATATATGAATTCAATTCATTATTTTCTTTTAACAAGACAATGCAGCTACCAAACCACCTTTTAACTTTTTTTCCCTCAGAACTGTGAAAACATATTAATCACAAACTAAACCCTTTTGAATCTGGGCATATTTCAAAACTTTCTCTTCCATTCCATTTTTCTAACTATCCTTAAGTTAGTACTAGTATTTTAAATATTGAGATTTTATAACATATATTGATATAACAGGGTAATCCTATTTTATTACCTTTTGCAATATTTTCCTGGTTATTCTTTTAACCAGCAATATTATACCTTCCAGTATACTGTATCTCCTAGTAACTCTTTTCCAATTTCTATACATCCAATTTCTTTTTCTTATCTAACAGTATCAGTTAGCACTTACTCTATTGGTTGCAGTTTAATCTCATCCCTAATTTTAATGGACTACCAATGCCTTTACACTAAATAGGATGCTGACTCGTGTATCATGAAATAAAGATTTTATCATATTACTTAAATACCTAGAAAGCAACTTTCCAACTAGTTTATGAGAGCCGCAAAACTTTGATATAAGGGAAAATTAAAGACCCACATCTTTTATGGATATAGATACAAAAAAATCTTAAATAAAAACTTTCTTATTTTATAGGTAAATGTCTACTCATAAAATTCATCTGCTCCATAAACAGTACTACTCATCTATTGGTAAGTTTGACTGCTCCTTGGTATTTTTTCTTCTCATAGTATCTTTGTATCAATGTAAACAGGTTTCTTATTACTCATCAGATTTTCCTGGCACAACTACTTGCAAGAGATTTTGGGGAAGAGAGGCCCGGGGTAGACTTCCAGGCTACATATCAACAACCATTTTCTTTGTTAGACCAAATATAGACTACTTACTACAAATAAGATCTCTCTGTTAGTTTCCATATTACCCTAGGTTTAAGAGGTTTTAGTGTTGGAATATCAGTTCCTTCAGCTCTTAGTCTGCTTGAATCAAAAGTCTTCCGTTTTTTAGTGGCAGTTTTCTGACTCTTCTACTTGTGTAAAACAAAAATAGTATGTTTACAAAAGGCTACTGCTGCCAGCTCTGCTTCTCTCTGTTCTTACAACCACTTCTAAAAAGCACACCGACCTTTAAGTTGGGCCTCTCCACATAAGTTTCCGAGAACCTATGCTACTGGGCCTGTTCAATTCTCTCTTCCTCATCCTTGGCTTTTGTCCAACTTCAGTCCTGCTCATTCTAGGGCCTGGCTATCCAATTTCCTACACTTTATCTTGGTTCCTGTCTTGGCTGCAGTTAACAAAGGGATATATTCTTTCTAACAAGATCTCTCATCTCTGATTCTCTCATCTCTTCAAGTTGAAGAGATCTTTCCCCTCTAAGGCATGAGATTCTCACTATCTGATCCATGGGACTTTCAGAAACTTCCAGGACTTTCCCTTTTTAGTACCTTAACCTGGATCTCAACTGCTTTGGGCAGCACTTATATGTATTTGGTAGTCTGTGCCTTTAGTTTTACCAAAAATAGAGTTCATACATTGTTGTGCCCCTACTCTGCTTATCATTTTGTAGGATTTCCTTGATCTACGTAAATAACATTGAGAACCATATAATAATGTTCAAATCTTCTAAAACACTGTCCTCAAAGTTGCATGGGTATATGATTTTGTTAATGGGTACAAGGATTTTGTTAAAAGTGAATTCTAATTCAGTATCTCTGTGTGGGACCAAAGATTCCATATTTCCAACAAGTTTTCAAATATGGCTGATATTACTGCTCTATGGACCACACTTTTGGGAGCAAGGCAATTAATTAATTAATACAAAAGAATGATTTTTTACTTTGCTTTAAAAAAAACTATTAAATATAACTCCCTATGGATAATATTATTTAATCTCCACAATAACCCCCAATACTGATACTACTTCTATCACCATTGTATAGTAAATGGAAGCATACATAATTTGCCCAAAATAACATTATATGTTACACAGCCAGAGTCAAATCCAGATATGTGGCCATACATATGAAGTAATACTGCATCCAAAGATTGGGCTAGTTTATCTACTTAAACTAATATAATCATATTATCTGAGAGGTTACTAAGAAAATACTGATTTTTGTACCTTATTCAAATTTCACCATTCTTACCATAAATATTCACAGACTATAAAATGAAGATAAATATTTGATTTTCCTATAATGAAATAATTTTATTCTAAGATTAATTTCTTTTAGGGAAGTGTTCCTCTTATACCCTAGAAGAAGTTATTAGCATTGAAAGCAGTATTTTTTGTTGTTGTTGTTGTTTCAAAAACCACTCAATAAGGTACTTCACCTAGATCATTTCAATGAACTGACCATTTAAAACTACATGTGACAATAAATTTAAATGATTTATTCTTAGCTATGTAACATATGACAGATATTAAGAAGAGACTACCATGAGAGGTTCTTTGCTTTGGTTCCAAGAAAGAAAATAAGATAACAGATATATGTGGGACAACTGAACAACTGATAAATCTTATCCCCAGAAAGCACAATATAAATTATAAATACAGGCCATAAACCAATTCATCAAAGTAATCTACTTCTATTATGCTAACATGTTTGTAAGAAAAGCTTTATTTTCCATGTATGAACTTAAGAGGTTATACTAATGGTGAGAAAGAGTTCAAAACTTAAGTTATATCTTAAGTATAAACAATGACTTAAAAAGAATGTATGAACACATTTGTTTTAATTATTTCCCATTGATAGCTAAGCAACTGGCTCTCCAATGCTACAAATTTCTCACTATATTTGATGAAGTTTGAGATGACACTTTAATGTCCCCTTTACAGTTAAAATTTCAATTACAATGTAAGTTAATAAAATTTTTAAGCTAAATACATAGAATTTTATTAATCATAGCATAACAGATAATTATAATTGTTAATAACAGATAATTATAATTGTTAATTTACATAACAGTAAGATTAATTCTGTTAAAAAGTTACCCTAGGTTTAAGAGGTTTTACTGTTGGAATATCAGTTCCTTCAGCTCTTTGCCTGCTTGAATCAAAAGTCTTCCGTTTTTTAGTGGCAGTTTTCTGACAAATGGGTCCATGCTTTTTCTGTTAAGATGAAAACATGCAACATATTATTTTCTTCCCTACAGAAGAGAACATTATAAAACGTAAGTTGAGATCGGTTTAAAAAATCTGAGCCTAACTAAAAAACTGAAGATCATATAATGACAATGTATGCTTTGTCTTAACTATAATTTTTTAAAATGTATATGTAAAATGTATAAGTTTTCTTTATTATAGCAAGAAATTATAGAAAAATACTTCTGTAAAATTTTACTAAAAGTTATATAATACCTTTCTGGTAAGGAAAAGAATATAAAATTAAATCTACTTGAATGAAAAGCAAAGGTCTTCACACCTAAACATGGGTACTAGAAAAAGAAATGCTATATAGAGAAGAATGCATTGATTTTAGGATTAACAAAAGCTAACATAATAGGAATAATGTAGATTAACAAAAGTAACATAATAGTTGTATGTTAATATAATGTTAACACAAAAATAAAGACAAAATGGTCTTTTATCGCTTTCTTCCCTTCTAGAATTCACACTTTCTACTTTTCTTCACTAAGATTTTTTTTTTTAAGAAATCTAGTGTTCTATTCCTATAGGGTTTTAAAAAAAATAGTTACCAATTCATTCATTTTAAATACCAGTAAACTTCTCTTAACTGGCTTTTAATTAATCAATTAGATAAAACAAATTCTTCTTTCACTATACAAAGCACACTGACTGATGACATTACAATACAGGCATTTTTTTCATTTGTGTTCTAAGAAACTCTGAAGAAGCTGGAACCATTAAATTTTATCTGAAAAAAAAGCAAATTTGAGAGCTGGCTTATTTGAAGTCAGGAGCCTGTTATGCTTTCAGTAGACACTTAGTAATCAACTGTTTCACAGATTTGTTTTCAATTTCAACAAATAAGCACTATAATTATAGTCATTAGAATAAGAGTTCTTAAGTAATAAAAACAGGCTCGCATGTGATTTTCTACTACACCCGTGTATGTCTAGTCTCACAAATTTAGTTGTTATGTGTCAAGTGCCTGTGGAGTTCATTTCCAAACCTGATTATACAAAGTGTAGTTATTATAACTATATCATTTAATTTAATATTAGATAAATAACTGAGGGAGAATTGGCATTTTTGTCTGTGAAAATTCAGCTGACTGCTTTGAAAATACTTTGAAAAACAGTGATTTGATGAGGAAAAAAAAAAAATCCCTACATGTGTGGGAAAGATATTTCTAAAGGATTACAAAAAAGTCAAAATTATGTAGGTGTCCACTGTCAAATGAACATTTTTTATCATTAATCCCTCATTTTGCTTTAAAGAAATAAACCGGAAACAAGGATATGCACAGTATATTTTGCCACCAGATCCTTATTTTTAACATATTGTTTATCAAAATCTTAATAAATATATAATTATGTTCAAAGTTAAAATATTTAAAGTATATAAGGCATAATTTTTATTTTTTCTTATTTAGCTAATTTTTATTAAGATCAATTAGAAGTATTTCTATTTGTATGGATTACAAAACTATTTTTGCAACCAAAACTATTTAAAAAATGAAAAATGCATTTTAGGTACACTTGTATATTGTAAAAAAAATTATGTTTTTTTTCTTTGCAATATTTCAAACACAGGAGAGTTAAGAGATTAGTATAATGAACTCCAATTTACTCTTCACTGCTTTGACAATTAATAGCATTTTAGCACTTTTGTTTTGTGTAGCCCTGCTTTTATCCCCTGAAGTATTTTAAAGCAAATCCTAGACATTATATCATTTTGTATCTATAAATACATTATTGTATACATTAAGAGATGTTTGGTAGCCAGGCATGGTAGAACATGCCCAGAATCCCAGTGACTCAGGAGGCTGAGGCAGGAGGATCATAAGTTCTAGGCCAACCTGGGCAACTTAGCAAGACCCTATCTCAACATAAAAATGAAAAAAAAAAAGGGGGGGGTGGTACTAAAAAAAGGGGGGGTGTTTGTTCTGTTTGCTTCTGATAATATTAACACTTTAACAGAGAAGTCAGAAGACCAAACTCTGAAGGAAAGAGAGTATTCTGGAAGAATGACACAAATGGAACCCAAACACCTCATCAAGTTTTACAAAACTTCAAAATTCATTCTACATAAATTCTCCCCATGTGAGTTATTCTGAAGTACTGAACAATTACAGATCTATTAAACCCCAAAGGAAAAAGGTACAGATTCAGTCTACTCACTAATGCTACTGGAAAGAATGTTCTTCCACAAATTTTGCAAGGCAACAACTCTCCAACTTGGACAACACTTCCGTTTTCTAAAACAGAAAAGAATTTTATAAATAATTTCTGTGGCTCATATTGTGAAACTTCAAATTTCAATGTTTTATCTTAGTTTCATAGGTAATTGTTAGTTCTTTTGAAAAATGCTTTGTTTCATTTAAAAATAAGCAAAATTACCAATTAAAATGGCATAAGGCTTAGAATTATTAGTGATCAAAAATATCATGGTAAATGAGAGTGATTAAGAATAACCAAACTGATATTAGAAATATCTAGTTTTCTTGTTATTATTTAACCAAATTAATTTATCATCTCTTACTTATGAGTTGATTTCATTGTAAATTAGGAACTTTAAAAATCAAATCAATCTTATTAATATTCAAGGCATGAAGAATTATCATTGTATTTTCTGGTTAAGTGTCTTCCTGACATAATATAGAGAAACTAGAATAAAAAGAATTTTCTTCTAATTACCAACAGCAAACAAAAAGTATAAGGCTCCAAAGGTAAGATCACTTAATTAGAATGCAAACTGCATTTATGAGGCAAATTTTTCATTTTTTACACATATAATACTTATTAAGATCACTAGACAAATAAATTGAGGTTTTCTGACCTCATAAGCACAATTCATTAAATTATAAAGCAGCTACAATTTTCATTCAATTAAAATTAAACTAAAAAAATTACATTATTTGTGATTCTACATAACTGAATCCACTTGTCATTTATTTTCTAGCCAATTTTTAAACCTAAATTTATTTTCATACCAGTAATTTTCTAAAAGTGATATTTTTACAAACCTGTAAAATTTTCCCAATATTTTCTGTTGAATATTTTATTGATTGTTAAAAGTATTTTACCATATGAACAACAAAAACATTTTCTTCTAAAAGTAACATTAAAAAATCATGAAATGCCAATTTTGACTCCATTTAATATGTTCTACAGCATTTGGTGAGATTATATAAAACTAGTGAAATAATGCGCTGGTGAGAAAACACTCTAACATAGCAAAAGAAAAACATCTTCGTTCTATCTTTCTAGTATTATTCTGCCTTATTCTAGTAGTAAAAAAAAATGACTGTTACCTCAGAGGGACTCCATGTCTGTATAACTGCAGTTCAGCAGTGAACATTACAAAAGTAAAGCTAAGATTCTCCTGATTTGTCCTTCTATAATACCAAGGGCTAGGTTATTTAAGGAGAGCAATCTCATTTTTCTGGATCCCTTAATTCCAATAACAATCCAGAAGGCTGAAATGGTTACTAGATAGACTATCCTTTAGGTTCATTAAAAATGATGGTCAAAGTGACATGGCATGTTCAAAGTTTATAAGCTTACTGACAGTTATCATGTATTCCTTTATATACTAAGCAATGATTTAAAATTTTATCAATACACATATTAAAAATATATATTTCTTTGCTTTTTTAAAAAGTATACACCTGCCCCCAAATTTAACTACTGAGAAAAATCAATTCAACAAATTAAAATAATCTGAGTATCTAGTTGAGTGGTTACCAAATATACCAAGTAATAGTAGCACAGGGTGCAATGACAAAACCACTGTTCTCATAAAGCTAACACAATACTATTTATTTATTCAATATATCTAAAAATAAATCATCTTCCATTTTTCATACAAAACATAAACATCATAATATTACCATACTATAAAATCCAATTATTGAAATTAATTTCCACATGTCATCAAGCACGTTTAAAATGTCATAAAGGAAAAGAAAATCACTGTCACTAAAAGGCATAAAAAATAATGCATTTAAGAGCAGTTATCTCAAGTAAAAGAAAAATCTTTATGAAAAATCATTCTTCAAAACAATTATATACACAAATTTCTAATTTCCTGCTGTATTAGTTGATCAAAAAGCATACCCTTACGGTTCATGAAATATGGAATTTGCAAATGGGTTGATGTCAAGACCTACTGAAAACACAAAATGTATACTCAAAAGGTCATGATAAATAGGTTAGGCCTTGGAGTCCAAAGCCACAGTTTGTTCTAATATTATTCATTAAAGGAATTGATAGTGGTAGAAAGACACTTGAATTTGTTTAATATTATCTAACTTCAAGATCAATGCTGTCATTAAGAACTATGAATCCCTGGGTAAGATTTTAACTTCTCTTAAGGTCAGATTCCTTTTTTACAAAACAAAGAAGTTAGCTTAAATGACATATGTGGCACCCTTCTACCTGTAACATAATATAATTTAACAAAATTTTATATCTTCCGACTGTATTAGCAAGAAATTTACATGGATGACAAGGCATCTTTTTTACTGGTGTCATATTTTGAAAAAGTTCCTCAAATATGAGAATGATTAAACTAATTCAAATGATGGAATAAATACTTTAGAAGTATGTTGATGAATCATTTCTATTTTTCTATATATAAAACTGAGAAACTGAAAGGATCTATAGCAAAGCACATGTTGTCTTTCTTCTTGTTGGAAAAGTCTTCACACTACATGAACTACAAGGAAATGTATGACTAATCACATGGGTAGATGTGTTATTCAACTTTTGGTAGCTGAGACTAAAATACCTGACAAAAACAACTTAGAAGAAGAAAAGTTTATTTTGTCTCAAGGTTTCGGACAGTTTCATTGCTCTTTCCCCTGGAAGAGGCAGATTATCATGACTGAAGGGCAAATCAGGATAAGTTACAAAGACCATGGAAGCTGGGAAACAAAGAGAGCAAGGGAAAGGGGCTGCAGGGAATATGAACCCATACAGGGCATATCCCCCAAATGCAAACTTCCTCTAGCCACAACCATCTACTTACAGATACTACCCAGTTAGTCCATTTAAAACTATGGTCTAATTAGGTTATGGCTCTCATAATCAAATCATTTCATGTTCAAACATTTCTGCATTAATACAGGAACTTTTGTGGGACACCTCATATCCACCCTGACCCCCAAAAGCTTATGTTCAGCTTGCAATGCAAACTACACTTATTTCATTTCCAAGAGTCCCCATAATCTTAATAGTTCCATCATTGCCCAAAGATCCAAGTCAAGTCTCTTCTGAGTCTCAAGGCAAACTTTTAGCTGTGAAAAGTAGGATATGTATATCCAATATATAATGGCATAAATATTCCAAAAGAAGTGAAGGGACAAAAACAAAACTAAAACTCATCCAGGCAAATATTAAGTCTTGTAATGCCATATCCCACATCTGGGGCACGTATGACAAGACGTTCTCTCCAAAGGGCTTGGGAATTCCCATCTCTCTGGCCTTGCTAGTTGTAGTGCTCATGGTCTCTCTCTTAGCCTGGTTCTATGGCAACCAGCAGCTTTCCTCAGCAGACAGTCCACACTATGGGCATCCCTTAATCCAGGGGTGTACACTGTAGCTTTGGTTTCTTTCTCAATGCTTCAGGTATCTCGCTACCAGGGGCTGCCCACAGGGACTCCAAGGATGACACACTCTGCCTGGCCTACCTACAACTCTTAGCACATATAAAAAAGTAGAGATACTACCCTGCATTCTGTCAGATCATAATGGAAATAAATTATAAATCAATCATAAAATAAGAAAAAAAAAGCTGCTTCAATAATTGGAGACTAAATAATATGCTACTGAAAGAACAATGGATTGCAGAAGACATCAAGGAGGAGATTAAAAAGTTTTTAGAAGTGAATGAGAACACAGATAAAACATGGAAATCTCTCAGACACTATGAAAGCAGTTCTAAGAAGAAAGTTCATTGCATGGAGTTCATTCCTTCAAAGAAGAAAAAGTTAACAAATAAATGACTTAACACTACATCTCAAAGCCCTAGGAAAAGAAGAACAAATCAACACCCAAAGCAGCAGAATACAGGAAATAATTAGAATCAGAGCTGTAATTGATGAAATTGAAACAACAGAAACAATCGAAAAAACTGACAGAACAAAAAGTTGGTTCTTTGAAAAAATAAATAAAATTGACAGACCCTTAGTCATGCTAATGAAGAGAAGGAGAGAGAAAACTCAAATCATTAACTTATATGATGAAAAAGGAAATATCACAACAGACACTACAGAAATACAGAAGATAATTAGAAATTATTTTGAAAACCTATACTCCAATAAAATAGAAAATACCAAAGACATCGACAAATTTCTAGAGTCATATAATTTGCGCAAATTGATTCAGGATGATATACACAACTTAAACAGATCAATTTTAAGTTTAAGTCTTTAAACTTAACAGCAGACGCCATCAAAAGTTTACCAACCAAGAAAAGCCCAGGTCCAAAGGCATACACAGCAGAGTTGTACAAGACCTTTAAGGAAGAACTAATACCAATACTCTTCAATTTATTTCAGGAAATAGAAAAAGAGGTAGCACTTCCAAACTCATTCTATGAGGCCAATATCACCCTGATTCCAAAACCAGGCAAAGAAACATCAAAAAAAGAAAACTTCAGACCAATATCTCCAATGAACATAGATGCAAAAATTCTCAAGAGAATTCTGGCAAATCGAATACAAAAACATATCAAGAAGATCCTATATCACGATCAAGTGGGATTCATCGCAGAGATACAAGGTTGGTTCAACATATGGAAAACAACAAATTTAATTCATCACATGAATAGACTTAACGAATCTTATGATCATCTCAATTGATGCAGAAAAAAGCATTTGACAAAATACAGCACCCCTTTATGTTCCAAACACTAGAAAAACTAGAGATAACAGGAACATATCTCAATATCATAAAAGCTATCTATGCTAAGCCCCAGGCCAACATCATTGTAAATGGAGAAAAATTGAAGGCATTCCCTGTAAAAACTGGAAGGAGACAAGGATGCCTCTTTCACCACTTCTATTTAACATAGTTCACAGGCCAGGACAAGTAGACAGACAAAAGAAATTAAAAGGATACACATAGGAAAAGAAGAACTCAAATTGGCACTATTTGCTGATAATATGATTCTATACCTGGAAGACCCTAAAAATTCCACCAGAAAACTCCTAGAACTAGTAAATTAATTCAGCAAAGTAGCAGGATATAAAATTAACATCCATAAATCAAAGACATTTCTGTATATCAGTAAAAAGTCCGCAGAAAGGGAAATGAGGAAAACTACCCCACTCTCAATAGCCTCAAAAAATAAAATAAAATAAAATACTTGGGAATCAACTTAACGCAAGAGGTGAAAGATCTATATAATCAAAATTATAGAACCCTAAAGAAAGAAATCAAAGAAGACCTAAGAAGATGGAAAGATCTACCTTGCTCTTGGATAGACAGAATTAATATTATCAAAATGACCATACTTCCAAAAGCACTATACAGATATAATGCAATTCCAATCAAAATTCCAATGACATTCCTCATAGAAATAGAAAAAGCAATCATGAAGTTCATCTCGAAAAGTAGGAGACCCAGAATAGCTAAAGCAATCCTTACCAGGAAGAGTGAATCAGGTGGCATCACTATACCAGACACTATACTACAGAGCAATAGTAACAAAAACGGCTTGGTATTGGCACCAAAACAGACTGATAGACCAATGGTACAGAATAGAGGACACAGAGAGTAACCCACAAAACTACAATTATCTTATATTAGACAAACATACCAAGAACATGCACTGGAGAAAAGACAGCCTCTTCAACAAATGGTGCTGGCAAAACTGGAAATCTATATGCAACAAAATGAAATTAAACCCCTCTCTCTCACCATGCACAAAACTCAACTCAAAATGGATCAAGGACTTAGGAATAAAACCAGAGACCCTGTGTCTAATAGAAGAAAAAGTAGGCCCTAATCTTCATCATGTGAGATTAGGCCCCAACTTTCTTAATAAGACTCCTGTGGCACAAGAATTAAAATCAAGAATCAATAAATGGGATGGACTCAAACTAAAAAGTTTCTTCTCAGCAAAAGAAACAATTTGTGAGGTGAATAGAGAGCCTATATCTTGGGAGCAAATCTTTACCCCTCACACATCAGATGGAGCACTAGTCACTAGTGTATATAAAGAACTCAAAAAGCTAACACCAATAATAATAATAATAATAATAATAATGATAATAACCCAATCAATAAATGGGCCAAGGACATGAAGAGACACTTCTCAGAAGATGATGTACAATCAAACAACAAATACATGGAAAAATGTTCATCATCTCTAGCAGTCAGAATGGCAGCTATTATGCATACAAACAACAATAAGTGTTGGTGAGGATGCAGGGGAAAAGGTACACTCATATACTGCTGGTGGGACTGCAAATTGGTGCAGCCATATGGAAAATAGTATGGAAATTTCTTTGAAAACTGGGAATGGAACCACCATTTGACCCAGCCGTCCTCCTCAGTCTACACCCAAAGGACTTAAAAACAGCATACTATAGTCACATAGCCACGTCAATGTTTATAGCTGCACAATTCACAATAGGTAAACTGTGGAAACAACCTAGATGCCCTTCAATAGATGAATGGATAAAACAAATGTGACATATATACACAATGAAATATTACTCAGCACTAAAAGAGAATAAAATAATGGCATTTGCAGGTAAATGGATGGAGTTGGAGAAGATAATGCTAAGTGAAGTTAGCCAATCCCCCAAAACTAAATGCCGAACGTTTTCTCTGATTTATGGAGGCTGATTCATAATGGGATAGGGAGAGGGAGCATGGGAGGAATAGATGAACTCTAGATAGAGCAGAGAGGTTGGAGGGGAAGGGAGGGGGCATGGGGCAATTAATGATGGTGGAATATGATGATCATTATTATCCAAAGTACATGTATGAAGACACAAATTGGTGTGAATATACTTTGCATACAACCAGAGATATGAAAAACTGTGCTCTATATATGTAATAAGAATTGTAATGCATTCTGCTGTCATATATAGATAAAAAAATTAAAGGCTACTGATTTGCAGAATGATAATAATAATAATGAAAAAAGAAACAGTTCTGGACCTTGTAGGAGTATGTCTATTTTCTCACCGCAGTCAGTCTTACATCCTATCATAGTGCATCTGAATCCAACCTTGAACATCCAACAAATCTCTCTTCTGAAGCATACATCGCCTGTTATACCACTTTCTTCCAAAGATTCTTTTCAAAATATGCCTGGTTCTATACCAATGATCTCCAAAATCTCAGAAGATTTTCATACTTTACCTCATTTTAGGAGATAATCACACTAGAGTTACTCAAGTTACAACTTTTACCCTCCACTCCACATTAGTTACTTGCATTCTAGTTCAGTAAAATCAAACAAACAAACAAACAAACAAATTTTGCCAAAATGACTTAGAAAGGCCACTTCTGAACTCAAAAAATACTCAAGCTGTTTCATTTTTCTATAGTTCCATTTATCCACAGGCAGCCACAGGCCAAAAATATTAATATCTGTTTTAACTCTTTCAAGAGGTGCCATTTACATAACTTTCATCACAGAACATTGCTATAATTGTTCTATTTTATTAGTAGTTATTGTTAATCTCTTACTATGCCTAATACATAAGTTAAAATTTATAACAGCTATGTATAGGAAAAAAATATACAGTGTTTGATTCTGTCATGGTTTCAGGTATCCAGTGGTAATCTTGAAATGTATATCCACAGACACTCCTGTAAACCCATTTCTGGCTGCACTTCCCTTTCTACCTAGTCTGAATACAGTAAAAAAAAAAAAAAAAAGACTTAATAGGCAGGCTCAGAGGCAGGAAGACTGCAAATTTAAGATCAGCCAAGCAATTTAGCCAGACTGTGTGTCAAAATAAAATATAAAGGACTGAAGGTTTAGCTCAGTGGTAGATCTTTTGCCTAACATATATGAGGCCCTGGTTCAATCCCTAATACTATGGGGGTAGGAGGGGGGGAGGGAAGAAAAAAGGAGACTGACTTAACCAGAATCCCTCCTCCTAAAAGAGATATTCAGGACTAATCCTAAGTAGGACAGTTTTTGAGACACTTACATTTTCTGCTTAGTCCCTGCCTACTTCTCATTCACTCCCTATCTATATTGCAGGCAGACTTTTAATCCTAACCATTATATTAAAACAGTTTCTTTCCTCGACTTAGTATGTATTTGTTGAGCACTTAACACAAGACAAGAAGTGTTCTAAAATGTAGGAATCCAGGAATAAAGAAAACAAAGACTCCAATCTCATGGAGCTTCTACTATTTTAATGGGGGTTGGGGATGGGGGGTAAAAATAGATAAATATATAAAATGCCAGGTGGTGATAAACACAATGAAGGAAGAAGAGAATAAGGGAAAACAGGAGAGTCATAAAGCTATCTTTGGGAAATGGGTCGAATAAGGGAAAGCTTCGTTAATGAGGATAATTAAAGACTTAAAGAAACAGAGATAACCACTCACTATTAACTTACTAATTGTTAAATTTGAGTCCCGCTTTTGCATCCTTATCCTGTTGATCTTTTTGCGGCGTGAGGCACTGTTGATAAAAACCCTTCAACCTTTAAATTCCTTCCTCTCTTGGCTTCTTTTTCTGTCTCCTAAGCCCCAAATTTCCAGATGTTACAAACTAAGCAGGGTTTGGACTCGTTAGTATCCAGACTTCCTAGGAATATCAGGTGCCATAGGCTTTTTCTAGGACACATTCACTACTCCATAAATATTAGTTTCTTCCCCATTTCTTTTCATGACAATTTTTAAAAATTCTTAAAAGATTTCCCACCCTAATTTCCTGACCTGCTCAGTTTTAAAGCATTAGTTGTTTTTTTTGCAAGTTTCTTCCCTCATTTTGTTAAATTATGGTTTGCCTGGGTTACTGCACCCGTTTGAGTCACATATGCCAATAACTACTAAATCAAAAGCTCCAAGTAGATAGATATTTCCAAGCAACTATGAGACTTTTCCATAGGATACCCCCAAGTACTGCACAAACACATCTCTAAAGCCAAACTCATTAGCTCATCCAGCAAACTAGATCTTCCTCTTAAAGATATTACCCCTCTTCTACTTAAAGCTAGAAAGCTGCTTTATCTTTGATTTCTTTTCCCTTACACATATAGCAATGATATCTCAATTTTCTACCTAAGAAATATCTGTCCTCCCTTTTAATTCGTTATACTAATTCCTCAGTTCCAAACCTCATCACATCTAAGAATTTCAGCCTCTTTCTTTTTCAGTCTATCAAAATCTACCTCCAGTACTACCATAATTACCAAAGGAGATAGATGACATATCATGTTTTACCTGCTGTATTTCTCTGCATAAGTGGCACCACTGCATAATCAACATGCCCTGTTTTTCAGTCCAAAAATTGAACAATCGTCACATGGTATAATTCTGTTCATCACCTCACTTATAAGGTAAACAGAACAATAATGTATTTACAGTAGCACATGGATGTGCATTTGTCTTCTCATGCTGCAAGGAGAGCTTACAATTTTCAGTATACATACATGGTCAGTATATTTTTGAAAGTCAATTTGTGGTGCGTTGAGAAGGCTGCAGTATTAAAGATAAGCACATCTTATGTGAGTGGAACTGAGGAGAGTGCTAAGAAAACTGAACCAAGGATAGCTGTGCAAAATCTTCAGACACAAATTAAATTTTCTAAGTCCATACTTTGTAACCCTGGAGTAAATTTTGTCAAGTATATTAATTTGACTATATTGCAAAAATCAATAACAACTAATGTGTTAACTTTTTTTTCTCAGGTTGGAAATATGTTTGCCAAACTGTCATGAAGAAATGATGTGTGCAGGTTTGGACGATTCAATTTTACTATATTTTAATGTATTTTCAGGAACATTTTGAATATCCTAATCTTGCACTAAGGACAGTTAGTAATTAATAATTTTTTAAGTAAAACCAGCATATTTCTTTAAAAAAAAGTTTCACATAATGGTTGTACTCCAATTTTTTTTTTTTAGTTATACGTGTTCTTTTTAGTTATACATGATAGTAGAGTATATTGTATCCCAATTTTTTGCAAAAACAAAAGTCATAAAATCTGTGACAATTGGGTGGTGAAATACAGCATGGCAAGAAATACTGGATTAACTTTAAGCATCTAACACATCTCCTTTGATTTAATCCATCCAGTAAACTGTGCTGAGGGGCCTTCAGTCTAGACACTAGCTAAATGCTTTAAGTATTTAATAATATGGTAGTCTAGTATTCAACAACAGTTTTTTACAGCTAAGGAAACTGAGGTTTTGATTAAATAAATGTCCAAATCATACAAATAAAAGGAAACAAAGCAAGGATTCAAATATAAGCCTCTACATTTCCCATTAAAGTATCTGGCATCCAACTCGGTCCCCAAAATACAATGAATGCTAAACATTAATAGAGACAAAAGAATTATTCAATGACCTAGTATACATTTATCCTAAGGAAAAACAAAGCAGAAACTTTAATGGGACATATGGTTATCTTCAACTAGAAAAAGGGCAATACTATAGAACAACAATTTCATTTCTAATCAAGTTTCAGAAGGCAATACTAAGATGTAATAATTTTGGCAACCTAAGAGGAATGGGTAGTCTGATCTCTGCCACAATTGTTATCATCACTAAGGAGGACATTATGAAGGCAATGATAATGCAATATAAAATCTGCTTAGATTTTATCTGCTCTTAATTTTACAGAAGATAACTTATAAGAGACTGTAAGTCTCCTAAATCTAAACCTATTTTTATTGTTCTTAGATACACCTCACAGCCTTAAGGTGAAAGAAAATAAAGACTTAGTTTTAACTGTTCAAACCTTACAGAAGTGCTCAGTTATCAATTATAGAAAATATGAGCATTAACTTAAATTTGGTTTCAAAATACAGTGTTGAGTGTAATAGCTCATCTCTTTGACATTTTTTTAAAAGCCCCAGAAGATAAAAAATAAGTGGTATATGATTTACATGCAAATACCACTACAACACATTATGCAAAATTGAAGATTTTACACTAGATACTGCAATATAATGCAACAATTCAATATAATATTTATCAGACACTGTCAAAGTAGTAGACTTAAATTTCCAATATAGGGAAAAGACATCTATCACTGTATCAATATTTATTAAATGAAGGCATAGGTGGATGAATTAATTAATGGCAAGCTTAAGATTTAAAGTTTCAGCAAATGTGATCTAATAAGAACTAATTTTTTTTTAAAGGAGGAGGGGTTAGGGGAATTAAGCAAGAAAGGCACTGTCCTCCCTTCAAAAGAAAACTCAAAAGAGCTTTATTAGGCTAAACCACTTACCCAAAATTCAACTGTTTTGCCAGACAAAAAGCAATTTTCATATATTTCAACCTAATTAATTACATTTAGATGCATTATAGCTTAGGACCACATCCTATTTTGTTCTAAAAATATCAAGTACTTTTTAACATGATATATCATAAGCTAGGTCCATAAAACATGTCCATCCCATACTTCATTAGAATGTATTTCTCGACCCATGTAATTTAATATTATAATAGGCTCCATTATATCTTAAATGTAATAGTACTACCAGAACTGTAAAAATTAAGTTCTACAAAATGGGCTAGACCTTGACTGTTTTTATTCTTTGGTACATTTTCAGGGCAGAAGAGTGCTTAGAAAACGTAAGTAAAAAATTAGATGAAGATCATTGCTTTAATTGCAGATGTTGAATAAAATAATAAAAATATGCAAATTAAAGCACTTCATGTGTATTATAATAATCTTATAAGAACTCCAGAACCCATGCTCCAAGCCACTTTGTCATAACATCACTACATATTTTAAGATAATTTAAAAATAGGCTGCCTCCAGAGAAGTCCACTAAATAGATTATCCTGAAAGAAAAGAGTACTATCAGTACAATTTCTGATTTTATGGAAAATTCATAAAGTAAATTCAGAAAGGAAACAAAATCTTCATAGGTCATAGCTATAGGTGCCCACAAATGGAAAACTGTCAGAATTCTTTATCTATCATCATAAAGGTGTTCAATAAGATTTTTAGACTAAAGGAAAAGCATGAAAAAACTCATACTCATGTTATTGCATTTGCTTTTAGATTACTAAGAAGTTACTAGTTATCACTTTTCACTTCATAACACAAGTATTTTCCTATCACATAACAATACAAAGGGTTCAGTGCCTTTGCTTATCCTTAATTTCAACTGAATCCATGCAAATTAGGAGAAAAAAGGACCTGAATAGAGACAACAGAATCTTTCAATCTAAAAGCCTTTTCTTCATCAGAAGGATTACCAATTAAAAAAATTTATTTTGAAACCGCTGTTGCCAATGCTGGTTTTTTTTTCTTCCTTTGTTTTTAAGCGACTGCTGTCCTTACACAAGATAAAATGGGTAGAGAATACAGAAAAAGTGAAAGAACTGGGAACAAAGCAAAATCTGGAGTCATGGTTACAGCACAAGGATAAACCCAAAGATAAGGAACCAATGCTGGTTCTACCTTACACAGCCCTTGTGAATAAACCATTAAATACTTCTGGTAATCTATTGTCCTGGCTCTAGAGCTGGCCAGAGACACTGCCTTAGGATAATGCTCTGGCACCTCTCTGATGGAAGATGCTGTAGAAATGGACAAACGGTTATCTGGGGAAACTGGCCAAGAAAGTGTCAGAAGCTGGCTGGAAGTGAAAGATAAATCCCGTGGGGCCAGCAAAGACTTGGTGGTGGGGAGGCCGTGGACATTTACCGAGACCAGTTTGCAAGGAAAATAAAATCTGGCCAGAGCCCCTGTGATTACAGCGATTACAGTAAACTCAGGAGTTCCGCAAGACCAGAAAACGGTAGGGGAGGACGTGCAGGCTTGAGCCGAGGCTAGCTCCGGCAGGGGTGGGGTAGTCCAGCTGAAGACCATCTGAGGCGGGGCAGCCTGGGAGTCCTATGTTCCAAGACGCCAGGGGCTGTCCAGCTCTACCCGCCCGGGCCTCCGCAGGCACGACGGGGATCCCCACTCCTGAACGGCCTTCGCCTTCCTGGGATTGGTGTCCAGGGCCCCCAAGTGCTCCGGATCCATGTTCATTCCCGGCCCGCATCCCTTCACCTCCTCACCTTCCAGCCCCTCCATTGCGCCACCGCCTCCGACTCCCCGCAACTCTCTCAGCAGCATCCGCCGCCGCCCAGCTTTGGCTGTAGCAACCCGGCCGCGCCTCCCACCTGCTAACATTCCGGCCTGCCATTGGTCCGCGCAAGGGGGCGGGGCTCCAGAGGGGCGTGGACGCGGCGAGGAACGGCTGGGACGTGCCTACAGTGGTCTGAGCTCGCCACACTCAGGCTCGCGGCTCTCACCGCCACCCTCTTGGGAAGCCAAAGCAGTATTCTGGGATCCAACAGCGCCTTTGTTCAACTCCAGCTTCGTTTGCCTTCTCACCTTAGTCTCCTTTTTTAGAGTATATCAGCGCCTCACGGGCTCCCCATCACCAATCAATGCAAGTATGTCCTGTCACTTATCCCTGTGCTGGAACTCCATAAGCAAAAAGCAAATCTTACCAACGTCCTGGTGCTGTACACTTGTAAGCAGCACTCTCTCCATTTCCCCGTCGTAGGTCACGGGACTTTACCACAGGGTGTCCCCTAGATTTTATGTTCACACACAGCTTCATGAGTTAACACAACATTATCCTTGAGAAATCACGTTTTCTCTCTGGGATTGTGGGACTGGGATTGCTCTAACTCCGTAAAAACAATTTCCTCAGCTTCATGAAAGCTTGGGCCAAAAATTAGAAGTGAAACCTAGCCCTCCCCCATCTTCCTCTACTCTTGGCCTACCCTGACCCTTATGCTTTTTCTTCCTTGAGCCAAAAAGTGTGCTGGCTTGCTAACTAATGAGATAACATCAAAACTATGCTTGATCAGGGAGTTTAAACTGGGGAGCTAGCTACCTAATTATGTAAATCATTCTAATGGCCTTGCTTAACATTCTTAATGCATTTCACCAGAACTAAGTTTCTTTGGAAACTGGATTTAGTAGTGATAAGCAGTTTTGTTTGTTGACTCTAATATATATATACAGGCAAGTCATCAATATCCTGTATTGTAAATAACAAATCTTACATTATTTTTCTCTTTATTCTGTGTAATTGAAAAATCTTGACATCTTGTCTAGCTTTTGTCTACAATTAAAAGTATGCACCTTATAAACCTTTTTAGGAAGGAAGATTCTCACTACTAACCACTTACATGAGGGTATTGTTTTAAAAAGTAAATTTGAGGCCTGAATGTTTCATTGGGAAGGTGCTCTAAGCCACTTGAATGTTGTAGTCTATCTCTTGTACGGAATCATGTAAGGAAAACTGCAACCATAGCTGGGCACAGTGGCACATGCTTGTAATCCCAGTGACTTGGGGACTGAGGCAAAACAATAGCAAGTTTGAGACCAGCCACAGCAACTTATCAAGACCTTGTCTCAAAATTAAAAAAATAAAAATAAAAAGGGTTAATCATGCAGCTCAGTGGTAGAATGCCCCTGAGTTCAATCCCCATACCAGAAAAGAAAAAGAAAACTTCAACTATGCCTCAATTACCACTTGTCCTTTCCCTGGTACTGCCCAGTCTCTTCTGTTCTTCTGAGATCCTGGGCCTAGCTGGCCAGAGGGCAGCCACATAGGCAGGCAACCTAACTACTCTAGAATGAGTATGGAATGGTCCCTTTCCTCCTAGGAAAAGATTTAGAAATTTTTTTATTTATTTGGTTGGAAGTGTGGTTTTTAAAGGACATGAAGGAGTAAAAAGTACACATAGAAGACAATATAAAAATAAAGAAGTCATTTACTTTACAAGTTACAAATTAAAGTTTGTTAACAAATTACAAGTTCTTGAATTGCAGTCAAGACATATATACCTAAAAGTACTGATACACACCTAATTGGACGTGAAAATCTACAGTAATACCAATAATAATGGTAATGACAGAAATGTCAGGCATATTTTGGGTCCTTTTATATTCTTGTCAAAGAGACAATCCTACAAGGTAGATACTACAATCTTTATATTTCAGAATTGAATTCTTTATTTTCTAGATGTCTCAGAGTTAATGGTAGAACCTGAATTTAAATTGCTCTAAGTGTAAAGTCTATAATGCATTCATTGGGATAACAACTTCCTTCATTTCTTGTCTTATAGCTACCTCAAATGTGTAAATCAAAGTGTTTACATGGGTTGTTTAATCTATATTAAGTAGTTCATTGCTACTGTGCATCTTGATTCCTTAAACATGCTTGCTGTTCTTTTCTATTGTGCTTCCAACACTTTTATGCTACAACTACCTTGAGTCCTGCAGTTTTCTGTGGTACTGACTCCTGAATCAAGAGGACATCTTCCTTTCTGCCTTTGTGAATTTCTTCCTCTGCTTCTTACATGCCTGGCCTGTGAGTCTCTTTCTTGTTCTTTTCTTACTTAACTTCCTCAATGTTGTATTCCATTTTTCTATTGCATTAATTCAGCAAGTATTTATGGATTACCTTCTATTCTCCAGGTCCATTCATCACTGATCAATTGCTAGAATGTATGAAACTCAGTTTCTTATGTTCCTAACAGGCAGCTATTATATGTACATATTATTTTTAGCCACCAAGTGATCTTGTTAGTTGATATAAAAAAAAAAAAAAAAGATCTTCCCACATTCTTATCATACCAAAAGCAAAGTTTCAGAAATGTTTTCTTACTGACTTGGCTCAAACAACAAAAATAGGAAGTAGTTGAAGTAGATATTGAATGCTTATCTTTTTATTACCTCATCTCCATGATGATTTCCACTTTGCATTGTGTTCCTTTTGACCACCATTCCCTGAAGCTGGAATGGTGGTCAAAAGGAACACATTTTTTCTTTACCTTCTAGGGGGCTGAGCAAGTGACACATATCTCCTTATTTGGAAGTTACAGTCTTTTGTTGGATTTTGCACAAAGTTCAAGTTCCCTTTCAAAGAGAACCTTTGATTCCCATTCAGATTATTTGTAGAGCACAGCTGAAAGAGATTTAGAATCTCAGTGAGAACACTGCTCAGTTTATCAACTCTGTTATATAGACTATTTCTTCCTTCCATGGCAATGAAAGGAATTACCACAATTTCATATGCAAAAATTAATTCATATATTTAGTAATCATATTGTAATGATAATTTTCATCAAAAACAAAAAAAATATTTTTCCTTAAAAGTGGGAAAATGGGCTGTAGAACAGTTTTATAGATTAAGGGAGTACATTTTGAGTGGCTTTTATTAGCTTTAGTTTTCAGATTAAAGTAAAATAAAATTATTTACATATTCAGGGCAGAGGTAGTGTTATTTATCATCGCCTAGGATAATCAAAAAGCAAAGGTACATAGCCTGTCAGTGCTGGAGATATGCTGCGTGAAAGGTTTCCTAGACAAGAAAACACCAAGAAAAGGAAAGAAAACCTTGAAATATCGAAGAATCTAAAGCAAACTTCATTTCCGTCCACCATTGAAGAGCTACTCTATTCATAGTGTGATAGGGATTATTCTCTATTCTTTCTCTAGTTCCCCAAAAGAACTATAGTTCCCAACAGAACTTCAGTTCTCTCATACTTTCAAAACTAATTTCCAGTTGCAAAACAATAAAGTTTTTCAACGTTCCATTATGATCCCACTTATATATCCTTTGCTACCAACATTTCAAATAAATTTTCCATTGCAACTGAAAATCTATTAATTAAGGTATTTATTGTGGTCTTCCTGTGTGCACAACACTGTTTTAGACCTTACAGTGAGCTTCAAAGAAATTCATCTCTAGGATGTTAGCATCTAGCAAAGAAAGTCCTGGAAAAGACATAACACAGCAATAGAGGGCGTATGTGTAGTTAAGTCTTAGATGTCATGAAGCAACTTATAAAAACAGTTTCAAAAAGACATTTATGTGAATGAAACAATTCAAACGGTTTTGTAGAGAAGCAGAGCATAAACTGTATCTTGAAGCATGTACTTGGATAGGTAGACATCTCTAAGTATCCAGGGACAATGGCATAATCCTCCTTAAAATATTGCAAGCTTGGCATGTTCTGAGAAAAGCAAGGAGAGTATTTTTGTTCAGTATAACACTTTTTTTTTCAAGGCTAAGTTACAGAGGACAGGCAAAATGGCCATATAATTTATATATTTTTAATCTCAGGTACAGTTTATCGAATTAACTATATATCCTAATACAAACTGTATACCTCAACTGTCTATGTACAGTCGAATTTTAAGTCAAATTTTTAAAAAATTTGATTATTGTTCATTCATACATTTTGACTATATTTACCATCCCTCTTGCTGTAAGTACCATTTTATTGCATTTACATTCCAAGTTCACAGAAAACTTTGAATATATATGATTCCTTGAAACATATGATGCTGTTTTATATATGCATCTGTTTTTAATTTACATAAAGACATTTTTCTGTAGGCTTCACTCTGTTTTAATTGTTGTATTTTAATTAATTTTAATTTTTAAATTTAACTTTTAAATTTAATGTTATCTTTCTTACCATTCATTCAAAGATTGACCCATGCTGCTATATGTGATACTAATTTATTGCTTCTGAGCAATGGATGATATCTTACTGTACACATTCACAGCATTTTACTTATTCATTTCTGTAGAAAAGTGGGCCCAGCTGCCTCTAACTTGCTGCTACAATGAACATCTTTGTGCCTGTCCCTCTATGAACCTGTGCTCAAGTTCCTCTGGGATACCTCCCTGGAATAGATTACCGGATCATATTTATTTTCACTAAGTATGCCCAGATTGCTCTCTATGATGGCAGTACCAGTGTGTACTCCCAGTAGCATTGTGCATAGTATACATCTTCCTATATTTTGTTAATGGCTGGCTTACCTGTAATATTTTCTGGTGAGTTAATAGTCAAAGATTTTCTTTATTGACTTGCAAATTCATATTTGACTTTTAATAAATTGCTTAGTTTTATATATTCTCAAATTGTGCTTGTCATCTTTTTCTTGTGCATTTGTAAATTCCTGTATAATCTAGATGGTAACCCCTTATTAATTTCAATTACATGAAACATTTTCTTCCAGTTTGTCAAATACTTGATAATTTTCCTTGTGATGTCATTTGTAATTTAATTCTGTCAAATCCATCAATACAGTAGTCCTCTTTATCCATGGCAGATACATTTCAAGATACTCAATGGATGCCTGAAAGTACATAAAGTACTTAGCCCTATATTAACTGTATTATTTTCCTATAAGTAGGTACCTATGATAAAGTTTAACTTATAAATTTGGCAGTGAGTGATGAACACAATAATAATAAAATAGATCAATTATGTAACAATATGGTGTAATAAAGTTGTCATCTTCATTACTCTTTCTCTTTGAGGCAAGACTAAAATAAAGGTTACTTAAGTGTAAATACTACAATACCATGGGAGTTGATCTCATAACCAATATGTCTTATTTTTGAAGGCTAAGGTAATCATATTTAAGAGATGGGAAGCATATGCATCATGAATATGCTGAACAAAGGGCAGATTCACATCCCAGTCAGGACAGAGCAGGATAGAATGAAATTTTATCATGCAATATAATACAGCACACAATTTAAAATTATACTTTGTTTATTTCTAGAATATTTCATTTAATATTTTCAGAACTTAGTTGACCACAGGTAACTGGAACTATGGAAGTAAAACCATGGACAAAATGGGAATATAGTATATTTTTCTTGTGGATTATTTATTGTTTGGGAGGGGCATAATGAGTTTTATTATTATTATTTTTAGTTATACATGACAGTAGGATGTATTTTGACATATCATATATACATGGAGTCTAACTTCCCATTTTTGTGGTTATACATGATGTGGAGTTACATGATGTGGTTGTATATTCATATATGAACACAGGGAAGTTATGTTTGATTCATTTTTGTTTTTATTAAATTTCTCTTCCCCTGTGGCTTATGAGGGAATTTCCTTATACTCTTTTTCTGCTTTATACTTTCTATTCTTCCTAATCAGTTTTCTTATTCTGTCAGGAGGTCATATTTACATGTGATATGTATTAGGAATACAATCTTAGTTTTCTCTTTATACTAATTCAGTTTTTCAAAACATTCTCTAAAAAGAGGAAATGAATTCAGATACATTGGATTTAAAAATAAGATGATATTATGAATAGCTTTGTTCTTATAAACGTAAAAACGTGGAGAAATGGATTTAACTGGATATAATAAAAAATTGAGATAAAAGAAACTTCAGTAGAATGAAAAGTGTTAATGAAATTGAAATGATATATTTCTCTTTGCTTTAATGCCCAAATGAGGAAGGATGTACAGCTGAGTTTTACAAACTTTTGACGGCTAAAGTAATTTTATTTATATACAGGTTATTTATAAAATTACAAAAGAGGAAGAGCTCAAAATAATATTCTAAGACCAATAAAAGCAATATTGTTCAAGCAATATGAAGGTAATATGTGAAAAATATAGGATCATCTCTCTTCTAATAATATATGCAAAAGTCCCAAATAGGATTGACTAAGTTCAGTCACATTACTTTTTTTATTTGTTTTAACTAGTTATACATGACAGTAGAATGCATTTATGCACTTTGATATATCATACATAGATGGGATATAATTTCTCATTTTTCTGAGTGTACATGTTGCAGAATCATACTGGTCATGTAGTCTCATATGTACATATAGTAATAATGTCTGCTTCATTCTACTATCTTTCCTGTCTGCAGATCGCCTCCCCTTCCCTACCATCACTTCCCTCTACCTAATCTAAGGTAATGCTATTCTTCTCTAGTGCCCTCCACCGTATTGTGAATTAGCATCTGCGTATGAGAGAAAACATTCCGCCTTTGGTTTTATGGGATTGGCTTATTTTGTTTAGTATGATATTCTCCAACTCCAACTATTTACTGGCAAATGCCATAATTTTACTCTTCTTTAAAGCTGAGTAGAAGAAATGTCCAAGTAGGAGTTCAGATTGTATATAGTTAAATTGATATGTGAAGAAAAGCATAGTATAAGGAGTGAAATCAGAGAAAAAAATACAGGAAGTGAAAGACCACTTCAATAAAGAGTTAGAGATCCTGAAACAAACAAGCAGAAATCCTCAAAATGAAGGAATTAGTAAGCCAAATTATAAATTCAATAGACAGCATCACCAACAGATTAGACCACTTGGAAGACAGAACTGTAGACAATGAAGACAAAATATATAACCTTGAAAGTAGAGTTGAACATGTGTAGAAGATGGTAAGAAACTGGACAGAACATCCAAGAATTATGGGTTAACATGAAAAGACCAAATATAAGAATTATCAGAAAAGATGAAGGAACAGAGATACAAACCAAAGGAATGCACAATCTTTTCAATGACATAATAGCAGAAAATTTCCCAAACCTGAAGAGTAGTATGGAAAGTCAAATACAAGAGACTTATACGACCCCAAATGTACCAAATTATAGCAGACCCACACCAAGACACATTATAATGAGAATGACTGACACAGAGAATAAAGATAAAATCTTAAAGGCTGTGAGAGAAAAAAATCAAATTACCTGTAGGGGGAAACCAATTTGGATCTCAACTTATTTCTCAGCCCAGATAGGAGGCCCTGGAATAATATATTTTAAGCTCTGAAAGAAAATGGATGCCAACAAAGCATTTTATATCCAACAAAATTAAGTTTCAGATTGAAGATGAAATTAAAACATTCCATGACAAACAAAAATTAAAATAATTTACAACTAGAAAGCCTTCACTACAGAGCATTCTCAACAAAATATTCCATGAGGATGAAGTGAAAAAAAAAGTGAAAAGCATCAAAGTTAAGACAAATAAAAAACTAGAAATAACTCAAAATGACAGGAAATACAATCATATTTCAGTAATAACCTTGAATGTTAAGGGACTAAACTCATCAATCAAACGACATAGACTGGAAGATTGGATTAAAAAGCAAGACCCAACTATATTCTGTCTTCAAGAGACTCACCTCATGGGCAAAGACATCCACAGGCTGAAAGTGAAAGTATGGGAAAAAACTTATCACTCATATGGATTGCATAAACAAGCAGGGGTTTTCATTCTCATTTCAGATAGAGTAGACATCAAACCAAAGTTAATAAGAACAAAGAAGGACATTTCATACTTCTTAAGGGAAGTATATATAAGCAAGATAACAATTATAAATATTTATGCCCCAAACTACAGAACATCTATGTACATAAATCAAAATCTTCTCAATTTCAAGAATCAAATAGACCATAATACAATAATCCTGGGTAACTTTAACACACCTTTCTCACTACTGAACAGAACTTTCAAACAAAACTAAATAAGGAAACTATAGAACTAAATAATACAATCAATAATTTATACTTAACAGACATATATATAATATTTCATCCATCAATGAGCAAATATACTTTCTTTTCATCAACTCATGGTTCCTTCTCTAAAATAGGCCATATCTTATGCCACAAAGCAACTCTTAGTAAGTACAAAAAAAAAAAAACAGAGATAATATCCTGTATTCTATCAAAACACAGTGGAATGAAATTAGAAATCAACAATAAAGGGCTGGGAATGTGGCTCAAGCTGTAGAGCGCTTGCCTGGCATACGTGCAACCTGGGTTTGATCCTCAGCATCACATACAAATAAAGATGTTGTGTCCACCGAAAACTAAAAAAATAAATATTAACATATTCTCTCTCTCTCTCTCTCTCTCTCTCTCTCTCTCTCTCTTAAAAAAAAAGAGAAAAGAAAAGAAATCAACAATAAAATAAAAAATAGAAGCTACTGTAACAAGTGGAGACTAAATAATACACAATTGAATGATGAATGGATACTAGAAGAAATCAAGGATGAAATAAAATAATTCTTAGAGGTAAATGAGAACACTGATACAACATATGAAAATCTCTGGGACACTATGAAGGCAGTACTAAGAGGAAAGTTTATTGCATTGAGTGCAGTCATTAAAAGAATAAAAAGTCAACAAATAAATCACCTAACACTACATCTCAATGCCCTAGAGAAAGTAGAACAAATCAAAAACAAAAGCAGAAGACAGGAAATAATTAAAATCAGAGCTGAAATCAATGAAGTTGAAACAAAAGAAACAATTGAAAAAATTGACAAAACAAAAGTTGGTTCTTTGAAAAAATAAATAAAATAAATAAATCCCTGGCCATGTTAACAAAGATAAAAAGAGAGAAAACTCAAATTACTAAAATACAAGATGAAGAAGGAAATATCACAATGGACACATCAAAAATACAGAAGATAATTAGAAACTATTTTGAAAATTTATACTCTAATAAAATAGAAAATATCGAAGACATTGACAAATTTCTAGAGACATGTGACCTACCCAAACTGAATGAGGAGGTCCTACATGGTTTAAATAGATCGATTTGAAGTAATGAAATAGAAAATGCCATCAAAAGCCTACCAACCAAGAAAACCCAGGACCAGATGGATTCTCAGTCAAGTTCTACGAGACTTTTGAAGAAGAATTAACACCAATACTCTTCAAAGTATTCCATGAAATAGAAAAGGAGGGAGCCCTTCCAAACTTATTCTGTGAGGCTAATATCACCCTGATACCAAAACCAAAGACACATCAAGGTAGGAAAACTTCAAAACAATATTCCTGATGAACATAGATGCAAATATTCTCAATCAAATTCTGGCAAATCGCATACAAAAATATATTAAAAAGATAGTGCACCATAATCAAGTGGGATTCATCCCAGGGATGCACGATTGGTTCAACATATAGAAATCAATAAACGTAATTCATCATATTAATAGACTTAAAAACAAGAACCATATGGTCATCTCAATAGATGCAGCAAAAGCATTTGATAAAATTCACCTTCATGTTCAAAACATTAGAAAAACTAGGGATAGTAGGAATATACCTCAACATTGTAAAAGTTATGTATGCAAAACCCAAGGCCAGCATTATTCTAAATGGAGAAAAATTGAAAGCATTTCTGCTGAAAATTGGAACAAGACAAGGATGTCCTCTTTTACCACTTCTATTCAACATCATCCTTGAAACTCTAGCCAGAGCAATTAGACAAAAGAAAGAAATTAGAGGGATACAAATAGGTGAAGAAGAACTCAAATTATTACTATTTGCTATTGATATGATTCTATATCTAGAAGATCCAAAAAATTCACCAGAAAACTTCTAGAACTAATAAATGAATTCAGCAACTATAAATCAAATGCATTCCTATACATCAGCGATGAATCTACTGAAAGACAAATTAGGAAAACTACTCCGTTCACAATAGCCTCAAAAAACAAACAAACAAACAAAACCCTGGGAATTAATCTAGCCAAAGAGGTGAAAGGCCTCTACAATGAAAATTACAGAACACTAAAGAAGGAAATTGAAGAAAACCTCAGAAGATGAAAGGTCTCCCGTGCTCCTGAATAGGCAGAATTAATATTTTCAAAATGGCCATACCACCAAAATCATTATACGGATTTAATGCAATTCCTATTTAAATCCCAATGAAATTCTTCATAGAAATAGAAAAAGCAATCATTATTTTTAAATAAGGCTTATTTATTTTAGGAATGCAAGTATAGTTTAGCAATAGAAAAAAAAGCATGAATTTTATGCTTCTGTTTTTTAACCCATCGTAAGCATTGACAGTAAATTAATTCAGCTTCAGCATTTGAAATCTTTAAGATACATTCCTGTGCCAATTTTTGTTATTATTTGCATTGCTGAATCCACCAAAGATGTATATGTATGATTAATGATGGTGGGTGGAAGAAGGATGATGTTGAAGAGGGTATGTAATATCTAGAGAATTTTTACTAATGGTAGTTTATTATTTTATTGTTCTCTGTTTGGAAAACTAACCAGTTGGGATGGGGAGTGGGTTGGAAAAAGATAAAATGTGTTTCTGGTTTTAAAGACTAAATTCTCATGTTTAGGATTCTGTACCTTGATTTGAAGCACATTTATCCAATAACTAGATTTGTGGTGCAATCCATGTCTGCAACAGAATTAGCTCTTTTGTTTGGAATCAGGTTGGAGGAAGGGATGTAGAGAGGTTTGTGTGGGAGAAGAATGGCTTAGTTTTAGATTACCAGAATGTAACATGAGACCATGGGAGGCCTGAACTGTTGGGGACACAGAAACATACAGATATGGGAGATTGTGCAGAGACTGCTCACTGTTCTGTGATAGCCTTCTGCTATTATTTTCATAATAGTATCACTGATATTTTAGCTGAGCACATTGATAAACAATAAGGAGTATGTTTTCTAACCTTTCTTGTAGCTGGGTAGTCCAACTATCATGGCAAATTCTATGTGGGTAATTTTTAAATGTATTTTTTTAAAAAACAGAGTGTACCATTCTTCCCATTCTTCTTCCTTTGGTTCTTTCCTGTTGGCTAGGATTTGTACATGATAGCTGGAGCTGAAATCGCTGCTGTCTTGAATCATAAAGGAGACTTTAGGAATAGAGCACAATCGTAGGAGAGCTAAAAGCCAAAGGAAGACCAGATCTTTGCATCTGGACCATGGTCTTTAGATTTATAAAGAGAAAGAAATTATTTTGCATTTTTTGAGAGGAAGGAGGTGGTAAGGGGGATTGGTTTTCATTTGCAGCTAAATCCAATCCTCAGAAAAGACAGATTTAGAAGGAGAAGGAATCTGACAGCAACCACAAAAAATATACTAGTATCTTGTGTGTTACTGGATAACTCTACAATTTGAAAAGGTACAAATGCCCAGAACTGATTTGGAGAAGTTAAGAATTTCATCTTTATCCAGTTTTGCCTGCTATCTTCAAGAAAGCCAAGTTTTTTACAGATGCTCCTTTTCCTATGAGGACAAAGGGAAATGGAGGAAAAAAGAAAAAAATATCAAGAGTCTTTCCTTTTTAGTTTTATTAATCGTACAACTTCCTGGGGTCCTTAATGCTTGCTTTGAAATGCTGTAAAGTATCATAAATAAGTAATGTTAATGATGTTGATATCATGGTATTTATACAAAGGCAAAGAGGAAAATTCTATTATAAATTGCTAATGAATATCCTGGCACTTCTTCATAGTTTTAAAAGGCTTATATTTCTTTTTCTTAGAGCAACTATAGTTGTTCCTAGTATAATTTATATTGCTATGTAACTCAGCAATTTGAATAGGTACTAGGGCCCAGAATTGATCTGGAGAAGTTGTGAACTTCAGCTTTATCTGGATTTACCTATTTTCTTCAGGAAAACAAATAATTTTCCAAAAGTATCTTTGAGTGGAAATTTCTTTATGAGAATTCACCCTTTAAGTATTTGTTAACTGCTAATATAATTAATTACTTGGTTTTTGCCTTAAGAACAAATAAGTAAAAGTAAAAACATAAAGCTCTAATTTTTTTTGTGGATGCATATGTTAAGTATCTACCATTTGCTATTTATACAAATGCATACATTTGCAAACATGTCATAAAAAGTTTGCATTGTTTACAATGAAAATATATTGTTGTATGTTCTCATTTACTCATGACTTGGAATACATACCAAAGTATGCATCTGATTTTAATAGCATGAATTCAATTGTTTTCTTGCTGTTTCCAAGAGATAGTTTCTTAAGCCTACCTGCATGTACATTTCTTTTTTTTAAAGATAGAAAAGAGAGAGAGCATTTTTTAATATTTATTTTTCAGTTTTCGGTGGACACAACATCTTTATTTTATTTTTATGTGGTGCTGAGGATCGAACCCAGTGCCCCACGCATGCCAGGCAAGCGGGTTACCGCTTGAGCCACATCCCCAGCCCACATGAACATTTCTTAACACTTCACAGATAGCCAACAGAACAGAAATGACTTTCCTCTCTGTTTTCAAACCATAATAAGGTTTATGTCTACATAAGACAGAAATTATAAGCAATAAAATATTAGTATTCATAGAAACTAAATTCACAAAACTTAAATTACCTATAACTTAAGAAACATTAATTTTCAAGGAAAATCTGAATACTATAAAAATCTACAGTGGATGTCAGGCTGTTTTTTCTTTGAAAAGTCTTTGAAATTTCTCTGGAAGTAGGACAGGTCTTATATTTCTGCACTGCCTCTGTTACTATTATGAACATTAGTGGCTCTTACTAGTGTAGGCTGTTGTTGCCTTTGGAAGGTATATCTATCAATGCAGTCTAATGATACATAACTTATTCCTTCTCCAAAGAATTGCCCTCCTTTGAAAGGGCACTATTTTCAGAGTTGGTAAGAACTATATAGACTATTAACTATCCTTTCCATACTTTTGATAATTATTCTCTACATTTTCAAAGGACATTATTATTTTTGAAATGCTTATAGATTCAATGAACGATATTCAATAATATCATTTACTAAATGATTAAATGTGAATAAATTGTGTGTGTTCTTCAAAATAGTTTTTTTTTAGGAGAGATTTTTGTTTTGTTTTGCTTTATTTATTTATTTGGTACTGGGGATTGAACCCAGGGATACTTTACCACTGAACTATATTGCCAATCCTTTCTGTTTTTTATTTTGAGATAGTCTCACTAAGTTGGTCAGGGCCTTACTCAGTTGCTGAGACTAGCATAGAACTTGTGATCTTCCTGCCTCAGCCTCCCGAGTTGCTGGAATTATAGGCAATTATAGCCATGCCTGGCTAGGAGAGATTTTATTTTTAAAAGAGAGATTTTATTTAACACACAATGATTAGGGTTCATATATTATGCATACCATTTCCCATGAAATCTCATGCAATCATTATAGTGTACCTATGAGGCAGGTATTATTCTTCCTTTTTCTGTGTTGAAAAATCTGAGGTTCAATATGACCAAGTAATTTGTTCAGAGTTAAAGTTAGTGAGTTGCAGAGTTTGATTATGAAAATTAATTTTTTAACCTTGAGAGTCTATATGCTTTACCCTAACTGCTTTTTATAGCTGAGAAAGCTTAGTCTATTGAGAATGACTAAAGAGAAGAAACTCAAGTTTCACACTTTTTTTTTTTAGTTTTTTTCATTGTTGATGGACTTTTATTTTATTTATTTTTATATAGTGCTGAGGATTGAAACCAGTGCCTCACACATGCTAGGCAAGTGCTCTACTACTGTGCTACAAACCCAGCCCAAGTTTCACACTTTCTTAAGTTTCAGATAATGGAGGAATATCTGATAAAGTGTTTGTGTTAGTAAACTTTGCATTGCTGCCACCAAAATGCTCTGACAAGAACAACTTAAGAGGAGGAAAAGTTTATTTTTGCTCACAGTTCCAGAGGTTTAGTTCATGGTTGGCTACTTCACTCAGTCTGACCCTGATGTGCAGTGGAGCATTATGGCCAAAGGGCCAGCAGAGGAAAGCTACTTAGTTCATGGTGGTGAGGAAGCAGAGAGAGAGGGAAAGGGTCAGCAGGAAAAATGAGCCTTTTCAGGGAACACCCCCAGTGATCCACATCCCCCAGCCACACTCTAGCTCCCTACAGTTACTGCCCAGGTACTCCATTTCAAACTAGGATCAACTGATTAGATCACAACTCTCATAATCTAATCATTGTAGCTCCAAACATTCCTGTGTTAACACAGGAACTCTGGGGATACATCACATCCAAACTATAACAATGTTCAAGGAATGAAGTAACAGCAAGCCATTTGAATTACCCTTAATTTCCTTCAATAACAAATCTGTGTGTAACAGTTAATTTTGTGTGTCAAATTTGGCAGGACCATGTGTCTAGATATTTGGTCAAATGTTGTTTAGGTTACTTATTTTAAAAAATTATTTAAAATTTTTTTGATGGAACTTTATTTTATTTATATGTGGCACTGAAAATTGAACCTGGTGCCTCACACATGCTAGGCAAGTGCTCTATCACTGAGCTACAACCCAACCCTAGGTTTTTTTTTTTTTTTTTGAGTGTTTTTTGGAGGATATTAATATTTAAATTGGTATTCTGTGAATAAAGCTGATTACCCTCTGTACTATATCTGGGCTTCATACAATCTTTTCAAGGCCTTAATAGAACAAGGACTCTTCTCCCCCAAGCAAGAAGGAATTCTGTCAGCAGACTTCCTTTCAACTCAAACAGCAACTCTTCCCTAGGTCTCCAGCCTGATGGCCTAACTCTGCAGATTTTGGACTTTTCAACCCTTCAAATTCACAAGAGCCATTTTCTTAAAGTTAACTTTTTACTCTCTGTTTATAGAAACATCCTACTGGTTCTTTTTTAAAATAATAATCTATGCTAACCCATGTAGGTAGATAACCGATGCCTGGAAAGCACAAAGCACAACCAAGAATATTCTCTGAGAGAACTTGTCATTTTTACGTGATCTCTGTCCTTTCCCAAATACCATTGGCTTCTTAGTTTTAAAATAGATATTTCATTTCTTAGTATGTCAATTTGAACATTGCATCAAGAAGCAAATTCATGACCCAATTTCAATCAATAAATATACGGGATCTTAACAATCTTCTACCAAACTTTACTCTAGAAAGATTTATTAAAATGCCACTCAACGTGAGTGATTGGTTGGCTAACCCACATATTAGAATTCAGGATTTTTAACTTCTGGTCCTTTATTCTAAGACTATACCTTTGTGTCTTTTTGTATAGAAATTGTTTATGTAATTCAGTTCTGTGCATTGTAAGAATGAAAGAATGTCATCTCAAGGAACTTCAGATGTAGTTAACTGAGCAAGAACATGTGAAGAATATAATAATTACAACAATAACAATAACATGTGACAAATAAACAGCACAGTGTATATAATTAAAGGTCAAATGAAAACTACAGAATATAAATAGTAAATATTAAAGTTAGATTATTTGGTCAAAGTTACCAGGGAAGAATTAATGAACAAAATGGGAAAGTGAGGGTGGAAATTCTAGAGAAATTTAAAATCTAGATAGGGTAATAAGATATGAAAAATACTAGTAATACATGCTGTTGTACTTAATACATACAATGCTAGAATGAAAAATTCATATCAAAAGAGGCAGAATATTTTTAGGGAGAAACATCCATATGGTTTGGAATTGGGATCGTTTCTTTTAGGAGATGGATTTTATATTTTGTTTTTCCAGGATGTGTAGGATTATGACAGGTACTTTGATTAGATCATAAGAGGAACAAAGGCAAAAAAACAGGCGTGATAATGAAATTGCAAAGAATAGTAAAGCATGTTGAAGATGAAAAATAAATTACAGAGTTATATACTGAGCGCATATTTATGTGATAAATTTTATTTAAACACAATATACAGAAAGTCATGAGCGGTAGGTCTCCAGATTAAAATTGATTTCATGATGAAGTGTCTTTGCCTTGATGATTTTTGAACACAGTAAAATATTTTTTAAGGAATATGATTTCAGACAATGGTATCTAGTAGAGACAGGGAGCATGTTTAAAAAACTCTAAAAGGACTCAAACCTGACATGTCCTTTTGCTGGTAACAGTGTTAGTAGGTCCAGGAGTATGGTTTTATAATAATTGATATTATCATTTTCCTAGACACAAATATACAAATATTCCTTTGTCAATTGCTCCAACTAACAGTGGGTTACCAGAAGTAGTTTATACAGGAGAAATAGTAGCCAAAAATTTGAAGCAGACTGAAATCAATTATTATTGATTTGGCTAATGATCAATATTCTATTGCATAAGTATAATAAAGCTTGGTTGAACGCATAGCATTATATTATCAGCTTGAACTACCATAACAAAATGCCATAGTCTGGGTGACTTAAACAACAGAAATTTATTTTCTCACATTCTAGAAGCTGGAAGTACAGGATAAGTGTGTAAGTATGGTCAATTTCTGAAGAGGTCTTTATTGCTAGATTATAGAAGGCCACCTTTTCATTGTACATGGCAGAGAGTGTGTGAGAGAAATTTTCTTCTTTTTTATAAGGCCACCAAACCCTCTGACTTATTTAACCTTAATTACCTCCTAAAACAGCCAGTTACCAAATAGAATCCCATTAGTGTTTAGGGCTTCAATATATGAAGTTGGAGTGAGGGTGGCCACAATTCAGTTTGTAGCAGCATTTATTTAGACATACTATTGGAGAATTCAAAAGTGACATATAATAGGCATGGCACTGTAATTTACAATTACTTCTCTTACTATCCAGTGTCACCCAAAAACAATGTGTATGCAAAAGACTGAGACAGAGTGTACCCTTTTTAAGATAGTTAAGAAACAAAAAGGTGCACAGTATATCTTTTAAAGAAAGAATTCATAAGATGTGTTAGTGGGTCAGATGCAGTTTTCCATGTGGTCTTTATACAATTATCTACTTGCAGAAGTATTTTAGTCAACTCTTAATGACATCATTAAAATATAATTTAACTATTAAAACTTCAGATATAGAAGTAAAATTATAAAAAAACTCTTTAATCAATCATTATAATGCATGCTTAATAAATATTTTTTTGAATAATGTTTATCTGCCTGTTTTATCAAATTAAGGACAAAAGTCTGTAATAGTGGAGAATTTATCACAACTGCATGCTTTCTAGTAGTTAAGGTTGTCCCAAATGAGGAAAAAATACAGTGAATCACAGTTCTTTATCAGATACTTGGAAGTATTCTGACTCTTCAGAGTATTTGCTCCTAAAACTAAATTGTGCGTGAAATTTATGGCGAAGCATGAGAAGTGATTGAAAACAAGTTAGAAAAGTAAGGTAACTTCATATATTCTAGTTTGAATGATCAAAAGAAGGCAATTCTACTAGGATAAACAAAAAAATGACAGAAAATTTGAAACAAAAACATATATTTCATAATTTACAAGCATGAGAAATCTTAGAAGATGAAAAATAAGGTAAATATCACATATTTAATAGTATATGAGATGTCTTTAACAAAGAAAAACTAAGATTTATGTTGTTTTTTAAGAAGTGAATTGTTAAAGTCTGTGTTTTATAGATATGTCATAAGATATGAAGAACTAAGTTCTTAATGCTTTCTGCTAAAAATATTCTATATGGGAAATTACAGAATAAAGATAATGATGCTGAGTTAATTCTTACAAGATTAGTAGGTAAACTTTGTCACATTTTACAAAATATAATTCAATTTTAAGTGAAGGCTTCCAAAAGTACCTACCCTTAGCATAGTTATTGCCTCAAAGTTACAAGTGAAAACTGGTTAGAACTCTAAAAAATATTTTTCACTATCTTCTGAAGGCACTTCAACTTTCTCACAGGAGATAAACATATAAACATTATATTTTGTGATAAAAAGATACAGAATAAAGTAGATATAACCTAAATTTTTCATTTTAGTCTGTAGTTATTCAGTAAACTCCCTTATCTGTCTTGCAAAATAAAAATATTAGCTTGAAATTCTGTTTTTTTTCAAAAACTTCTATGACAATTGCCTCTCATTCTTTCAAGATTTGTCACTGAATTCCTAAATGAGGATTTCAGATTCTGGCTTTAGAAGTATTTTTGCAGTAAATGTTGAAATAATCAGTCTAGTTTTTACATTTGCTATTACCAGATATTAAAAAAGTAAACATGATTGGATCTGAATTTGGGATCATAGAATAGACATTAAGGTCTAAATAGCAGGAGTTTTAAACACTCCTTTTATTATTTTTATTTATAAAGACATTCTAGCAGTTACAATGTAGCCAAGAAATTTAGATTAAAATTTATTTGCAGATTTAAAATAAAGTTTAAATGATTTATCCTATACAAATGAACATTAGAAAAGCAAAACTGGAAAGGAATAGTCTATACTTCTGTTAGAATTTTTGCTTGTTTACTTTATACAGAATGAAGCATCTTCCTAACAACCACTTATGTTGTTCCTTAGAAGCAACAACAGAAAGAAATTACAAAATTATTTTGGAGTTCCAACTGAATAAGAAGCACTTTGGCCTATAATTCTGTGAAGTCTGGCTGAAAATTGTAGCATCATCAGTTTTTACATAATTCTAGTACAAAACAGACCCATCTGAGGTCATTTTGTCTTTTGGGACTTTATTTAAATTGACCACTCTCATCTGGAGAAAGTCTAATATTTTTGCCCCTTTACAGATTTCATATTATATTGAGCATCTCTAACTCCAAAGACATCATCCTGCAGAATCATCACCTTTACTCCTTGTGCTTGGTCTCTTCCCCATGCTCCATGATGATCCCTATGTGGCAATCCTTACCATGAATGCCAATCCCATAAGCATTTGCATGTATAATAGGTTTGTGAATACTTACTGTCAAACCAGTAAAATATCAAGAGTGCTACAATGGGTAGTGCTATAGTATATTGCATATGGTTGTAATCTCAAGGCCTCCTTGAATTGCTTGAGGAAAAGTAACTCTCTTCTCCTCCCCTCCCTTCCCATCTTTTCTCTCACCTCCCTTCTCCCTTTTTTCCTCTCCTTTTCCCTTTCCCTTCTTTCCTTTCAATTGATTATTCAATCTCACTCTACTTTCACCTTGAGGATAGATACCATTGTTTTTATATTTTATTTAAATCCCTCATTGAATCGAGCAGAGTGCCATGCCATAAGCATTGCTTTGGAATCATTGTAATTATTATTTATGGTTCCACAAATATTTATTGAATTAAATTAAACAGTCAGAATTCTTGAAGTGATATAATCTGAGTAACCTGTGAGAGACAATTTGAAAGTTAACAGTAGAGGGAGTGATATATACTGGTAGAACTAATCTACCTGTGAGACAATGGTAGAATATTATGAAGACAATCCATTTTGTCCAACCCACTCATCAAGATGCAGGCTCTTCCTGTAATAATAGTTCTACATTAATTGAGTAGAAGCTCTTGGTCATGTATACTATGTAGTGCACCATACATAGTAACTCACCTAATCCACTGAGCAATAGAGATTGAAACTATGAATTCTCCCAGATTACTGTGATTTAGGTACATTAGTTTTCTCAAGGTCAAGTGATTAGCAAGTGATAAAGCTCAGATTCAAAACTCTGTAGCTTGACTGAAGTAGAAGCACAATGTGTCTGAAAAACATAAGGAAATAAGGAGACACTAACTTGCTTCTAAAGTAGCCTGTTTCATAATCCAAAACCTGGGTGAAATGACAAGTTAGTTTTTAAAAATTATTCCTGGTTTTTTTTTTTTGTCATTGGCTTCAAAACTAAAATTAATTCCATTTTTAAAATGAAATCCTTCTCTATAATACACTTGTCATTGTTTTAGAAATGTCAGTTGATAATTTAATTTGTAGTTTCCCAAATTTCTTAATAAGCCTCAGACCTTTGAGAGTTAAAAATACTTCCTTTAAAATCCTTATTTTAATTATACTATAATATTATACTACTATAATGTTTAGTTGTGATTATTAAGATTTATCATATAAACTTCAGGAAAAAAGAGTAACACAGAAGTTTGCTGAATGCTAATCAATTTTCTCAAAATAGACCTCTTGTATATTCTAGTTACTTTTTAAATTATCACATAATATTCAAATGCCAAATGATAACTCATTGTTTTCAGATATTCTGTATTTTTAAAATTGTGATTAATTTATATAATACATAATGCCAGAGGGAATGAAAGTTAATTTCTTGTGGTTAATTTTGTGTCAAATTGACTATGCCAAGGGGTGCCAGATTAAGCATTATTTCTGGCATGTATGTGAAAGTGTTTCCAAGTGAGGTTCTTAATGCCATTTAAGTAGGTGGACACAGTAGATTGCCCTCTCCAATGTGAGTGAGCATCATCCAGCACATTGATGGCCTGAGTAGAATTAAAAATGAAATAATAAAATTTAAAAGCAAAGGAAGAACGAAAAGGAGGAATTCTTCACTCTTCCCTTCTTGCCTGACTGCATGAGCTGGGACATCTGTATTCTGAATTCTGCACTGGTGCCCCTAGTTCTTGAGCCTTTGGACTTGAATTATACTACTGATGCTCCTGGGTCTCCAGTTTGCAGAGGGCAGAGTACAGAATTTTAAGTCTGCATCACTACACGCTTCCAAAATACATCTTCTTTTGGTTCTGTTTCTCTGGAGAGTGCTGATGGGTACACTTCTAGTGGAGTAAACAATTTACAATTCACATTTGACATTTATTAACATTTTAAAAGGATTGAAGATGTTTAATTAAATGCTTTTAAAAAGTTAAATAAGAAGGGGATTTAGGAATACTTTTGTGATTAATTTGTATTGAATTCAATTTTGCTAAAATGATTCTAGTAATGGAAACTTTTTAAGAATACCATTGAATTAATTTATATTAAAACATACACACAATGTTAATATAATCTTCATAATATTAGTAACCAAAACAAGAACAGGAAATGATGCTTGATCACCCCCTAGTGGTTCTTCATAAAGAATTAAGTGTAGAAACAGTATGAGAATCACACAAAAGATAACCTATATGAAAAACTTTGTTAGTAATTGTTAGTAATTACACTTAAGTCTGTATCTCATTATAAGATGTAACTAAGTCACAGTAAATAGATATTAAGAGATAAAAAAGAGGTCTTTCAGAACTTAATTTAAAATTGCCTTTAAATAAAGGAGATAAAATTTAATACCTACTCATGAAAAAAGTAATAATCTCATTATAAATTTATGATTGTGAAAATATGTTCATTTTATTTCATTTTTCTTATTAACAACGTATTTAGGAATTATCTTTATATTCTAATAATGTAATCAGAGTTGGTATTTTCGGGATTTGTCCATTTCTTGTGTTTTTTTATGAATGAATTAATTTTCAGTGTCATTTTATATGTATATATTTAAATTTCATGTGTCTTAAATTTTTCATGATTCTGATAAAGGTATCAAACATGGTTGAAATAACTGTTTAGGATTTGGAAATGAAGTAAAAATCTGGTTTTGAATCCTGTTTGGGCTGCTCACTAATGTGATTTGAGGCAAATAATAGTAATAATATATCTCTCTCTGTTTATGTCCTCATATGTAAGATAAAAAAAGTGTATCTCCTGAGGAGCAAATATAATAAATATTTATCCATGTGTTCAAAGGATAATATTTGCATTTATATTTTTCAGAATGCATTTATTTTCATATTATTATGAACATAGTTTTGTTTTTAACAATTTGCTCTGTTCCTTAAAATTTTTTAATTTTTATCTTGATTTTTTAACCCTGTGCTATTTAATCTATGACTAAAATGAGTTATAAAAGATAGGTAAAAAGTAGATAATTTTGGTTCTCTTTGCCATCATTTAGAATTTTCATGGTTAGTAAAAATATTTTTTTTTCTAAAATATGGGAACTTTCTATAAAACAGAGATTTGTTTTAAAAGGTGTTTGAAGGAAGAGTAGAATATTGGGGACATCTGGGAGAGCTTGTTGGAAATAGTGTGTGATTTTGCTAACAACTGTAATTTTTAAAAAGGATAGGAAAGTTTTGTAGATATTAGGTACAGCATTGGGCTGGTCAGTATTGTTTTACTATTCATTTAGAGTAAGAACACTGGAACCTGGGATTAATAAAAATGTACATTGATCCTAGAAGTACATTTCTGTACATTATTCTTAGTGTAGAAATCCACTGTTGATAATTTATGGTACCAGAGGCTTTTAAGAAGTGTAATCTTTAAAGTTTTCACAGTGACACATGCCCAGTTCTCAGGATTATTAGTGTAATCGTAAAGCCAGCATAGTTGCTGAGTTAACAGAATTCTAGGCGTCCTCATTTTTGGTGAACCTTAGTACACACAAAATTAAATGCATCACATTTTCCACAGTCTCCCTTCTGAGACTCCCCAATTTCTGTCTGTGATTAATACAACTCTTCAAGGCTGGAAACAAAAAACCACTTAAATCTACTTTTTTTCTTCCTTGTGGTTAGATTACTTTGAAAACCCAATTTTTTGAATCTGTTAAGGGATTTTATTTTGTACTTTTAAATTCAAAATTTAAATTCCCTCTCGACAAACAAATTTATAACAAGAAGGTCATTTTATTTAGAAAAAGTGTTATAGTTAATGCTATGTATGAGGTGACTTTTAGGAAACTCAAGTTTTTAAGACAAGTCAATTTGAATTATTAAGAACCACTGTAGGGGTTGGGGTTGTGGCTCAGTGATAGAGCACTTGCCTGGACCCTGTGGGACACTGGGTTTGATCCTCAGCACCACATAAAGCATACATAAAATGAGGGCATTGTGTCCATCTACAACTACAAAACAATAAAAAAAGAGAGAAATACTGTAACTAAAAGTAATATAGCGGGAGAAGAAAGCTGTTTATCGAAATGGATAGCTATTTTTCAATATGAACTGAAAAAAAGAAAGAAAATGCATTCAAACTGGAAAGGAGGAAGTCAAATTGTCACTATTTATGATATTATAAATATATAAACCTCCAAAGAGTGCCAGAAAATTTATAGAAAAAATAAACAAATTCAACAAAGTGCTGGATACAAAATCAGTGTACAAGCATCAATAACCAGTATGCCAGTAATGAATTATCTGAAATAAAAACAGTCTTATTTATTGTAATGATGATGATGATGAAGAAGATAATGATTTTAAAATGTCTAGGAAAAAACTTAGCCAAAGAAATGAAAGTTTTCTATAATAAAAAATATAAAATACTAATGAAAGAAATTTAAGGGGACATACACATATACACACACACACAAATGGAAAGATGTCCTTTGTTCATGGATTGGAAGAATCAATATTGTTATGTGTCCATATTTTCCATTTGTAACACATTTATTCTCTTAATATTATCACTGATATTTTATTTTAGTCTAACTTTATGCTGGACAAATATAAACCATAGCTATTTCAGCAAAATTCAGTGGATGGCTCTTTTTATACTCAAATTTTATAGTTCATAAAACTTGATAAAACATTTGGTCTATAACAGTTTCAGAATATTTGACAGGTTACATTGAACAAGAATTGAAACCAAAATAGTTGCCAAAGAGCTTTAATATTGTTTTATCCCTATCCTCTAGGTTTTCATAAAAACAGACACATAGACCTATAGAACAGAATAGAGAACCTAGAAATACATTCACACATCTATATCCAATTGATATTGGACAAAGGTGGTAAGGACACATATTGGGGAATGGACAGTCTGTTCAATAACTGGTACAGAGAAAGTTGAATACTCACAGGCAGAAGAATAAAAGTGAACTACTGTCTCTCACCATGTTTAAAAATCAACTCAAAAATGGATTAAAGACCTAAATAAATGAATTGAAAAATGAAACTTCTAGAAGAAAACAAAGGAAATGCTTCACTGCTTCACGATGGAATGGGCAATTTTTTTAAAATATTACTCCAAAAGTACAGTACAAACATTCACAAATGGAATGGCATCAGACTAAAATACTTTTGTACAGTGAAGGAAACAATCAACAGAGTAAAGTGACAATCTACAGAATGGGAGAAAGTATTTGCAAATTATACATCTGATAAAAGGGGTTGATATCCAGAATATATAAGAAACTTAAATAGTTAAGTAATTTAAAAATCAAACCAACAAAGATTGGGCATTAGACCTATAAGAAGACACATAAAGGGCTAATGAAAAATGGCATATAAAAAATGCTAAGCATGGGCTGGAATTGTGGCTCAGCAGTAGAGCACTTGCCTAGCAAGGGCAGGGTCCAGGTTCGATCCTCAGCACCACATTAAAAAAATAAAGATATTGTTTGTGTCCATCTACACCTAAAAAATAAAAATAAAAAATAAAAAAGTGCTTAGCATCACTAATCAACATGGAAATGTACATTCAAACCACAATGACATATCACTTCACTACAGTTAGAATGACTAGTATATATATTAAAAAACAAAACATTACCAAGGACTTGCTAGAATAGAGAAAAGGGACCCTTATATATGATTAATGGGACTATAAACTTATAGGCTGTTACGAAAAACTCTTGGAGTTCCTTCAAAAAGTTAAAAATAGAGCTACTATATAATCCAGCAGTCCTACTACAGGGTGTATATACAAAGAAAATGAAATCATTATGTTGAAGAGACATCTTTTGATGTACTATTCAAAACATCCAAGATATGGAAACAACCTAAATGTCCATCAATAAATACACACACTTACATACACATAATACATACCAAGAAATATGTTAAAAGAGATTGATTTCCTAGCAAAATATACACAAAATTAGACATTACATTTATTTCCTTCAAAGAAACTTGAAATTTGGAAGATAGATGTTTACACAGATGCACAAAGAAATAAACACACAGGCTGACAGTGGGAAGCAGAAAGCTCCTAAAATGCTTCAGACTGTCAAAATTTGAATACTTCATGAATGAGAAATAGATCATAAATTAAATATAGTAATCTCTGTTGGCAAAATTATTGAGGTTGTGTTAGAACATGTTTCAAGGTTCTCCTTGGATCCTTTGTTGTGAAGCCAAGTCTGTTGTGGAGGCACAGTGGTGGAATTGAGTAGAAGAAATTGTGGTAACAGTTGCTACTGAATATCTATGATCTCATTCTTACATATAACTATTTCACACAACAGAAGGGGAACAGTTTAATTACTTTCTTTTGAGCAGGTTAAAAATATTTCTGCAAGAATAGGCTGAAAATACAATAGGCATTTCATGGTTGATAGCATCGGAAGAATGAACTAATTTCTTTCATATTTACCTCCTCCTATATGAAAGGGATAAGAAAATCTACACTCAAGGCTGCTATAAGACCAGATGCAGAGAAGACTAACATATATTGACTCTTTCCCTGTTCCTGATTTTCTAAATTTTTGACTAGTAATACACGTATTTTCTTTAAGTTATCACTGATATTTCATTTTAGCCTAATTTTATCTCTACAGTTTTAGGGGCTAAATAGGAGAACATAAACCATAGTTCTTCCAGCAAAACTCAGGGGATGGCTATTCTTGTACTCAAATTTTAGTCTATAAAACTTATAAAATATTTAGTCTATGACAGTTTCAGAACATTTGACAGGGTACTACAACTGAAGCCAAATTAATTGCCAGAGAACTTTAATATTATTTTATCCTCTATCCTCTGGTTAGTAAACCTTTTAAGGCAACCATAGACAATAATTTATTTCCTAAGGGAAATGTCCTCTATACCATTTGTAACAAAAGTTTCATTACTAAACCCTATGCTATTCTCAGTCATTTATTTTTTGTTATTTTTATGAAATAAATGTGGTCATTCTCAACCAAAGTTAGGAAAGAATAATAATTCTGTTTTGCCTTCAGATAAACTGCTTTCTATCCCCAAAACAAATACACTGTCCTAATAGACAAACAGGAATGTAAATGGGTCATGTGGTGTATTGTTTAACTGGCAAAGACAACTGCAGGGCAGCCAGCAGACAAATTTAAGTTCTGTTATGAATAGCAGGAAGTATTTTGGTTCTCAGCAACATAGCACCACTTGTGGTTTCCTTAAGCATACAAGACAAGTCAGCTCAAGCCTGTGGATTTTTTTGGTGAATGGAAACAACTTCCTTCTCGGCTTGTTCTTGACTGGAATGCTGACACATGCTATGCTTGAAAATTCAGATCATTTTATTGGAATCAATCAGAGTTTGCCTTGGCACTAGAAAAGAAGAGCCATTTCAATACTACAATAGTGTCCATTTCAAGGTATCATAGGCACTTAATAGTATTCAGAAATGTGAGATTTACTAGTTCTCTGCCTTTCTATGTGACTTAAGTACAGTATGGTAGGTGAACAGAAGAGAAATAATGCTTACCTGTTATTTTTCTTCAACTTGGAAGGCATGATGGTTGAGAACAATCAAGAGATATGTATTAAAACTCTGGAACATAGATTATTTGTAAATCTCAGATTAAAATTGTTCCCGCATATCACTAGTTCTCCATGAATTTGGAAACTGTGGTTTGGCCATCAAGTGCTTTTGGGCTATATTTTCCTTTGCTACCATGAGCACAAATGCAGCCCAGTAAAAGATCAAGTAGAACACAGTGGTATAATTGATGATTAATAATAAAAACTTATTGAACAACTAGGAGATATGACACACTTTCCATTCATTTGGGCTAGGGTTAGGGTTAGTGGTAGTCAATAATTAGAAGTGTGTCCTCTAGAATTTAATTAGGGAATATAGTTGTTTGAATGTTGGATTCATGTAGAGGTGGTGCTATTGATGGTCAGTTCCATAATTCTCCTTGGTTCTGAATGTCTTGCTGCTTGTCACTATAGTTTGTTTATTCAAATTTTATATATCAATTATTTTTCAGGCTAGATTTTCTAGGAAATACTATATTTAATGTCTTCAAAAATGCATTATTTCTGACTTCACATTTATTTCAGGAGGAATTTATTCTATAGGTCTATATGTAAGGCACATTGCCCATTGTTTTCAACTGTAATGTTAGATAAAAATACAGAAACTGTTCTCTTCTTAATGCTGGCAGTCGAAAGATAATTCTAACTCTGAGAAGGCATATTTTCTTTTAATGAGAGATTGAGTAATGTGGCTCAAGTGTGTTGCATTTTGAATATGTAATTTCACCAAGAGACAGGCTTTTAGGTCACAAGGGATGACTATTTTAGTGACCCCGTAAGACTGCCTCTTTTTTTTTTTTTAAAGAGAGAGAGAGAGAATCTTTTTCTTTTTTTTGTAGATGGACACATCACAATGCCTTTATTTTTATGTGGTGCTGAGAATCGAACCTGGGTTCTGCTAGTGCTAGGTGAGCGCTCTACCACTGAGCCACAATCCCAGTCCTCAAATAACTTATTTTAAAGAAACCTTTATGAAATATTAAATCACAATTTGATTCTTATTTATATTTTAAAAATGAGAAACACCATTTTTAAAGAAGAATTAATGTCAATGATCTTCAAATTATTCTGTAAAATAGAAATGGAGGGTACTTACAAATTCATCCTACAATACCATTATAATCCTGATACAAAGCCAGATAAGAACACATAAAGGAAAGAAAATTATAGACTGATATCCCTGATGAACATAGATGAAAAAGTTCTTGATAAAACTTTAGTAACCACATTCCAAAACACATGAAGAAGATTGTACATAATGAGTAAGTTGGGTTCATTTCAGGGATGCAAGGTTTGTTCACAAATCAGTAAATGTAATTCATCATATTAGTATAATTAAAGACAGAAATCACATAATCATTCCAAAATATGTAGAAAAAACTTTAACAGAATTCAACATGATTCTTATTAAAAAATGAAGACACTAGGGATACAAGAAATTTACCTCAACATTATAAAGGCTATATATGACAAACTCAAAACCAACATTGTACTGAAGAGGGAAAAGCTGAAAGCATTTCCTCTGGAATCAGGAACAAGGCAAGGATGTTTGCTCTCACCACTCCTATTCAATATTGTTCTTGAAATTTTAGCCAGAGCAATTAGGCAAGAGAAGGAAATTAAAGGGATAACAAGTAGAAAATGAAAAAGTCAAGTTGTTGCTGCTTACAGATGATATAATCCTATACTTAGAAGGACCCCAAAACAACAGAAGACTTCTAGTGTTGATAAGTTCAGTAAAGTAGCAGGATACAAGAGCAGCATGAAAGGATCCATAGTGGGCTAAGGATGTGACTCAGTGGTAAAGCATTTGCCAGGCATGTTTGACACTCTGGATTCAAACTCTAGCACTAGAAAAAAAAATAGATTTTCTGTACATCGGCAATAAACCTAATTTAAAAAAAAATCAGGAAAAAAATTCCATCTACAATGAAAAATAAAGTAAATTCTGGGAATAAATCTAACCAAAGAGGTGAAAGACCTCCACAATGAAAATTATGGAACACCGAAGAAAGAAATTGAGGAAGACATTAGAAGGTGGAAAGACCTCTCATCTTACTGAATAGGCAGAATAAATATTGTTTAAATGACTATATTACCAAACACCAAAAGCAATCTTCAGATATAATGCAATAACCATCAATATTATAATGACTTTCTTCATACAAATAAAAATTAAGTCCAAAATTTTGTATGAAATAATGAAAGATCCAAAATAGCCAAAGTAATCCTGAGAAAAAAGAACAAGGCTGGATGTATTACTATACCTGGCATCAAATTATACTGCAGAGATACAGTAATAAAAACAGCATGGTACTGGCTAAAAACAGACATGAAGACCAATGGAATAGAATAGAAAACACAAAGACAAATCCTCATAATTATGGTTATCTCATCTTTGACAAAGGTCCAAAAATATGAGATGGATAAAAGATAGCCTTTTTAGCAAAGTAATGCTGAGAAAATTTGGATAACCCTTTGTAGAAGAATGAAACTATATCTCTATTATCCTGCACAAAAATCAACTTAAATGGATGAAGAACATAGAAATTAGAACACAAATTGCAACTGCTAGAAGAAAACATGGGATCAACACTCTAATATATAGGTGCAGAGATACTGACTTCCTTTATTTGTGGGGTTACCGGGCATTGAACCCAGGGACAGTTAACCACTGAGCGACATCCCAGCCCTTTTTATGTTTTATATTTTGTATTTTATTTAGAGATAGGGTCTCACTAAGTTGCTTAGTGTCTTGTAAGTTGCTGGCTTTGAGCTTGAGATCCTCAGGCCTCAGCCTCCTGAGCCTCTGGATTACAGGCATTCACCACTGCATCTGGCCTGACTTCTTAATAAGATCCCTAGAGTATAAGAAACACAGCAAAGAATAAGTGGGATGCCATAAAATTAAAAAAAATTCTGCACAGCAAAGAAACAATTAAGAGCCTGAAAAGAGAGCCTAGATAATGGAAGAAAATCTTTGCCAGTTACTTTTCAGATAGAGGATTAATATCCAGAAGATATAAAGATATAAAAGAGCTCAAAAAATTTACCAAAAAATTAATGAATAACAAAATAACAAATATGTCAATCAATAAATGGGAAAATGAATGAAACAGACAATTCTCACAAGAAGAAATGTAAATTGCTCTCACATATATGAAATATATGTAAAAAATGTTCAATATCATTAGTAATCAGGGAAATGCAAATTGAAACTATACTGATATTTTATCTTGCTCCAATTAGAATAATAACATTCAAGTATATAAATAATAATAATAAATGTGAGAATGTGGGGACAAAGGTACACTTATACATAGTTGGTTGGACTACAAATTAGTATGACCATTTTGGAAAATAGGTGTGAATTCTTCAAAAGACTCAGAATGGAACCATCATATGACCTAGTTACACCACTCCTTGATATTTATCCAAAAGAACTAAAATCAGCAACTATAGTGATATAGGCAAATCAATGTGTGTAATAGCACAATTCACAATAGCTAAATTATGGAACTAGACCAAGTGCCTATCAACATATGAATGAATAAAGAAAATATGATACATATACACAATAAAGTTTTACTTGGTAATAAAGAAGAATGAAATTCGCAATTTCTTGGTAAATAAATGGAACTGGAGAACATCATGCTGAGTGAAATAAGCCAGATTCAGAAAATGCGGATCACATTTTCTTTTACACATGGAAGCTAGAAGGAAAAAGGGAATTAAAAATATGGGGAATCTCATAAAAACATAAGGAAGATTGGTAGACGATGAGGGCCACAACCAAGTTAAGATGGCGCCTGGCAGTATGCTAGGAGGAGTGGTTTCTGAGCCAACGCCAGGGAGCCATTAAGATGATGAGGATTCCTTAATGACTGACTGCTGTGTCTAGAAGATGTCAATTAAATTAAGCTGTGTGTAATTAGTTGGGTATATGTACCTCTGCAATCCAGCAGAGAAGCGGCTGCTGCTACCTTGGGTGCCCGCTACTTTGAGTTCTCAGTTCCTGCTGAGTTCACTTGCAATAAAGTAATTCCTGCTTCAACCTTCAAGTTGCTTGTCACCTCTTGGTTATTTTGCCCAGCCGGACTTAGGCAGCCCAGCCGGATTACGGCAGGTAGAGAAGAAGTAGGGGATCAAGGAGGATAGAAGAAGTGAAAGAAGGAAAAACTGGGGAATAAAATGGACCAAATAATGCTATATGCATATATGAATATACCACAATGAATCCCACTTTTATGTATAATTATAATGCATCAGTGAACAAAAAGTATACATGTCAATAAACAGAAGTCCAGAAGAGTAGAAGAAGGGGAACTGGAAAGGGGAGACTGGGAGGGAAAGGGAAAGTACAGGGAATGAATTAGAGTAAATTATGAACATAAATAAATATCTCTGAATAAACACACTATTATAGATAATGATAATGCACTAATGAAAACAGCAAAAATTTAAATAAAACCAACATTAGGGAATCAGGGATAAAATGAAACTTAAAATTAAAACTGAGTGCTGTCATGAGTAAATAAATATTTACTCTTGGTAATCAAATATATTTTTTCTGGTGAATTGTTTCTTCAGTTGTTAAAGCAGATATTCTATGATAATGAACTGTGCTGTCTTCTGAAAACAATAGTGAAAAAAAGAAGAAACAATTGTGACATAGTTTAACTTAATATCTTTATACCAGTGTGTTCCTTGATTTGTATTCTGTAAACTTGGTTGTTATGTTTATTATTTTTGTAAAAATTATTTCAAAACAACCTTCTCCCAATTGCAAACCATCATCAATCAAAAAAATTTTGTGAGATGTTTGGAATAAAATGGAAGTATTTTTTCTACATGGCAATGCAATCCTCATATCCTAGTCAAAAGTGATTTAAGTAGTTAATCTTAAAATGATTAATATGACCATTTAAAAATTATGAATTAATCTTAGCTGTTTTTACTGTCTAGTGAAATGTGCTTCTTTTATTTTATTCTTACTGTATCATAAAACTAATAAATATTTTACATATTTATTAGCTACATGGCATGCAGAACATTTTACTGTTTTTTTTCTACTGGGGAACACTTCAAAAATAAATTCAGTTTTTGATAATTCATACTTTCTTAAAATCATCTCACCAAATTACTATTGTAGCAAATCCTCATTTCTCACACACACATTTGTTTTTTTTTATAGACACTGCTATATTCATGTTAAAAAGGAACTTAATACTTTCCAAAAGGTCTCTTCTATTGGTAAGTAAAGATGTTTAGCCAAACCAAGAAGCATGTATTTCTTTGGCTGTATCTGATTGACTAAAGTGACCTTTAGGTAATAAAGTCAGATTGCACCATGGCCTTAGGACTTTGGATCTTAAGAGAAGATAGTTACAATAAATATATTAGAATTCCCAGGCAAATATTTTTATGCTGAACTTGTTTTCCTGAGTACTCTTTGTAATGTATATGTGTATATTTATGGCTTAAAAGTCAGTTAAGTGACGAGGAAACATGTTTGTGCTCTACAGTGTTCTTGGAAGCCAATTATATTGGCCGCCACTGTTGACTTTTTCCCTTATTGGTACTAAGCCAACCTTCTAGTGCTCTTCAGAGTAAGCAGTTTTCTAAAATAAAATTCTTTCATTGTGTTCTGGGAGATACAAAGTATATATATATTTTTTCTCTTAGAAACTGCATATGGCCACCAGGAGGCAGATATCTATTACATATTATTTATCAATATTTGCAAAAATACCAATTAGAAAATAGAAGTATGGAAAATATAGAAATATAGAAAAATTAAACGTCTTTTTAATTTTTTATTTATATATGACAGTGGAATGCATTACAATTCTTATTACACATATAGAGCACAGTTTTTCATATCTCTGGTTGTATACAAAGTATATTCACACCAATTTGTGTCTTCATACATGTACTTTGGACAATAATGATAATCACATTCCATCATCATTTATAATCCCATGCCCCCTCCCTTCCCCACCAACCCCTCTGTCTTATCTAGAATTCATCTATTCCTCCTATGCTCCCCTTCCCTATCCCACTATAAATATACCTCCCTATATAAAAGAAAACATTTGGCATTTGTGTTTTTGGGATTGTATAACTTTAATTAGCATTATCTTATCTAACTCTATCCATTTACCTGCAAATGCCATGATTTTATTCTCTTTTATTGCTGAGTAATATTCCTTTGTGTATATAATGCCACATTTTTTTTTATCCTTTCATCCATTGAAGGGCATCTAGGTTGGTTCCATATTTTGGCCATTGTGAATTGTGCTGCTATAAACATTGATGTGGCTGTGTCCCTGTAGTATGCTGTTTTTAAATCCTTTGAGTATAGACCAAGGAGTGGGATAGCTGGGTCAAATTGTGGTTCCATTCCCAATTTTCCAAGAAATCTCTATACTGTACCGACTTACAGTCCCACCAGCAGTGTATGAGTGTGCCTTTTCCCCTACATCCTTGCCAATACTTATTGTTGTTTGTGTGCATAATACCTGCCATTCTGACTGGAGTGAGATGAAATCTTGGAGTGGTTTTGATTTGCATCTCTCTAATTGCTATAGATGATGAACATTTTTCCATGTATTTGTTGATTAATTGTACATCATCTTCTGAAAAGTGTCTCTTCAGGTCCTTGGCCCATTTATTGATTGGGTTATTTGTTGTTTTCATGTCTAGATTTTTGAGTTCTTTATATACCCTAGAGATTAGTACTTGGATATGTGAGGGGTAAAGATTTGCTTCCAAGATGTAGGCTCTCTATTTGCCTCACAGATTGTTTCTTTTGCTGAGAAGAAACTTTTTAGTTTGAGTCCATCCCATTTCTTGATTCTTGATTTTAATTCTTGCCCCACAGGAATCTTATTAAGGAAGTTGGGGCTTAATCCCACATGGTAGAGATTAGGGCCTACTTTTTCTTCTATTAGACACAGCGTCTCTGGTTTTATTCCTAAATCCTTGATCCATTTTGAGTTGAGTTTAGTGCATGTTGAGAGATAGGGGTTTAATTTCATTTTGTTGCATATGGATTTCCAGTTTTCCTAGCAGCATTTGTTGAAGAGGCTGTCTTTTCTCCAATGCATGTTTTTGGCACCTTTGTCTAATTGTGATTTTGTGGGTTAGTCTCTGTATCCTTTATTCTTTACCATTGATCTACCAGTCTGTTTTGGTGCCAATGCCATAACAGTATAGTTATAGCTTTGTAGTATAGTTTAAGGTCTGATATAGTGATGCCAACTGCTTCACTCTTCCTGCTAAGGATTGCTTTAGCTATTCTAAGTCTCTTATTTTTCCAGCTGAATTTCATGATTGCTCTTTCTATTTCTATGAGGAATGCCATTGGAATTTTGATCGGAAGTGCATTAAATCTGTATAGTGCTTTTGGTAGTATGGTCATTTTGATAATATTAATTCTACCTGTCCAAGAGCAAGGTGGATCTTTCCATCTTCTAAGGTCTTCTTTGAATTCTTTCTTTAGGGTTCTGTAGTTTTCATTGTATAGATCTTTCACCTATTTCGTTGATTCCTAAGTATCTTTTTTTTTTTTTGAGGTTAATGTAAATGGGGTAGTTTTCCTTATTTCCTTCTTAGAGGATTTGGATTTGTCACTGATATACAGAAATGCCTTTGATTTATGGGTGTTCATTTTATATCCTGCCACTTTGCTGAATTTATTTACTAGTTCTAGAAGTTTTCTGGTGGAGCTTTTTGGGTCTTCTAGGTATAGAATCATATTGTCAGCAAATAGTGCTAATTTAAATTCTTTTCCTATACATATCCCTTTAATTTATTTTGTCTGTCTAATTGCTTGACCAGTGTTTCAAGAACTATGTTAAATAGAAGTGGTGAAAGAGGGCATCCCTGTCTCGTTCCAGTTTTTACAGGGAATGCCTTCAGTTTTTCTCCATTTACAATGATGCTGACCTGGGGCTTTGCATAGATAGCCTTTATGATGTTAAGATATGTTCCTATTATCCCTAACTTTCTAGTTTTGTTTTTTGGACATAAAGGGGTTCTGTATTTTGTCAAATGCTTTTTCTGCATCTATTGAGATGATTATATGATTCTTATCTTTAAGTCTATTGATATGATGAATTAGATTTGTTGATTTCTGTGTTTTGAATCAACCTTGCATCCTTGAGATGAATCCCACTTGATTGTGGTGCACTATCTATTTGATGTGGTTTGTATTCGATTTGCCAGAATTTTCTTGAGAATTTTTGCATCTATGTTCATTAGAAATATTGGTCTGAAGTTTTCTTTTTTCTTTTTCTTTTTTTTTGATGTGTCTTTGCCTGATTTGGGAATCATAGAATGAGTTTGGAAGTGCTGCCTCTTTTCCTATTTCCTGAAATAAATTAAAGAGTATTGTTATTCTTCCTTAAAGGTCTTGTAGAACTCTGTTGTGTATGCCTTCAGACCTGGGCTTTTCTTGGTTGGTAAACTTTTGATGGTGTCTGCTATTTCATCACTTTAAATTGATCTGTTTAAATTGTGTAAATCATCCTGAATCAATTTGGGCAAATTATATGACTCTGGAAATTTGTCAATGTCTTCGATATTTTCTGTTTTATTGGAGTACAGGTTTTCAAAATAATTTCTAATTATCTTCTGTATTTCTGTAGTGTCTGCGTGATATTTCCTTTTTTTTTAATCACATATGTTAGTGATTTGAGTTTTCTCTTGCCTTCTCTTCATGAGCATGGCTAAGGGTCTGTCAATTTTATTTATTTTTTCAAAGAACCAACTTTTTGCTTTGTCAATTTTTTCAATTGTTTCTTTTGCTTCAATTTCATTGATTTCAGCTCTGATTCTAATTATTTCCTGTCTTCTGCTGCTTTGGGTGTTGATTTGTTCTCCTTTTTCTAGGGCTTTGAGATATAGTGTTAACTCATTTATTTGTTGACTTTTTCTTCTTTGAAGGAATGAACTCCATGCAATGAACTTTCCTCTTAGAACTGCTTTCATAGTGTTCCAGAGATTTCCATATGTTGTATCTGTGTTTTTTATTCACCTCTAAGATGTTTTAATCTCCTCCTTGATGTCTTCTGCAATCCATTGTTCATTTAGTAGCATATTTATTTAGTCTGCTGATGTTGCAGTGGATTTTATTCCTTATTTTATCATTGGTTTCTAATTTCATTCCATTATGATCTGATAGAATGCAGGGTAGTATCTCTAATTTTTTATATTTGCTAAGAGTTACTTTGTGGCACAGTCTGTTTTAGAGAAGGATCTGTGTGCTGCTGAGAAGAAAGTGTATTTGCTCTTTGAATGATGGCATATTCTGTCTATGTCAGTTAAGTTTAAGTTATTGATTGTATTATTGAGTTCTATAGTTTCTTTGTTCAGCTTTTTTTTTTGTTGGAAATATCTATCTAGTGATGAAAGAGTTGTGTTAAAGTCACCCAAAATTATTGTGTTGTGGTCTATTTGACTCTTGAACTTGATAAGAGTTTGTGTGATGAACATAGCTGCTCCGTTGTTTGGGGCATATATATTTATAATTGTTTAGTCTTGTTGGTGTATGGCTCCCTTGAGCAGTATGTAGTATCCTTCTTTATCCTTTTTGATTAGCTTTAGTTTGAAGTCTACTTTATTTGATATGAGGATGGAAACCCCTGCTTGCTTCCGCAGTCTATGTGAGTGGTATGATTTTTCCCAACCCTTCACCTTCAATCTGTGAATGTCTTTTTCTATGAGATGAGTCTCTTGGAGGCAGCATATTGTTGGGTCTTTTTTTTCCCCCATCTTTTGATTGGTGAGTTTAGGTCATTAACATTCAGGTTTATTATTGAGACCTGATTTGTATTCCCAGCCATTTTTGTTTATTTTTTATATTTAACGTGACGTGACTTGTTTTCTCCTCTTATTAGATTTTCCTTTAGTGTAATCCCTCCCTCTGCTGATTTTCATCATTGTTTTTTATTTCCTCTTCTTGGAATATTTTGCTCAGGATGTTCTATATCACAGGCTTTCTAGTTGTAAATTCTTATGGAAGGGTTTCATTTCATCATTAAATCTAAAGCTTAGTTTTGCTGGATATAAGATTTTTGGTTGGCATCCATTTTCTTTCAGAGCTTAGTATATGTTGTTCCACGATCTCCTTGATTTGAGGGTCTGGATTGAAAAATCTGCTGAGATATGAATTGGTCTCCCCCTATATGTGATCTGATTGATCTCTCTTGTGGCTTTTAAGATTCTATCCTTATTCTGTATGCTAGGCATTTTTATTATAATGTGAGTTGATGTAGATCTGTTGTAATTTTGTACATTTGGTGTCCTGTAAGCCTTTTGTATTTGGTTTTCCAATTCATTATTTATGCTTGGAAAATTTTTTGATATTATCTCATTGAAGAGATTGTGCATTCCTTTGGTTTGAATCTGTGTGCCTTCCTCTTTCCCAATAACTCTTAGACTTGGTCTTTTGATGATTTTCCATAATTCTTGGATGTTCTGTTCATGGTTTCTAACTTTCTTCACTGTGTGATCAACTTTATTTTCCAGATTGTATACTTTGTCTTCATTATCTGACGTTCTTTCTTCCAAGTAATCTAGTCTGTTGGTTATGCTTTTTATTGAGTTTTTTATTTGATTTATTGTATTCTTCATTTCAAGGATTTCTGACTGTCTTTTTTTTCAAGGTCTCTAGCTCTCTCTTGAAGTAATATTTTGCTACCAGTATTTGCTCTCTTATCTCATTGTTGGAGTGATCAATTTTTGCCTGTATTTGCTCATTTCGGTTATTCTTTAATTCATAGATCATTTTGATTATGAACCTTCTGAATTCCTTCTCAGACATTTCATCAGCTTTGCTGTCCATGGTTCTATTATTATAGTGTCCTTGTCTGTGTGGGGCACTTTCCTCCCTTGTTTTTTCATGTTGTCTATTCATCTTCCTTTCTTGCAGTGTGGATCTGAGATATTAGAGTTTCTTCCCTATATTCTTGTAGTACCCATGCAGACTGTCTGTACCTCACCTTGGTGTTGGGCTTTCAGACCCTGCTGGTGTCCCTCAACGAATGCTATTGCATACTGATCTGGGTTCTGGGCAAGTTGGTGTGGGTGGATCTTGGCCGCTGAGCTTCAAGGCATAATTTTAAAATTTTTTACTTGACATATATGAAAGACTGTTTTAATTATTGTTAAATATCTTGATTTTTACTATCTGAAAAATGTGTTTCATTGAACATAGAAAAATATTTATTCAAGGACAATTATAGTAATTGTTTAATCAGAATGTTACAGGAAATTGACTTAATTCGAGTTTATTAGACACTTTGGTTTCAATATAACTAGAGGGAACTAAGAAAATATAATTTTATCTGCACTTGAATTAGAAGACTAATAAGAAAGCTCCTCTCAGAATTGCTGGGAAAAATTATTTTCAAATGACTGCTCTGTCCAAAGTTCTGCTTGTTCTTCCATTGTCAATATCTGATAGTTTTATATTTTCTGTTATTAAGAGAACTTATATATATTCTGCTATCTTTTGGTATTGTGAAACTTGTTAAAAGCTAACAGTGGTAAAAAAAAGTTAAGACTGAACTTGCATTGACCCTTGGATAGTCCTGAAGCCGTTTTTTGCTTTTCTCTGTCTCTTCCCTTCTCTTTTTGTGTTAGTAAGCTTTTCATAACTGTGACAAAATACCCGAGATATACAACTTAAATGGAGGAACTTAATTTTAACTCATAATTTCAAAGGTTTCACTCCATTGTCACTTATCCCTGTTGTCTTTGGGCTTTTAGCAAAGCATATATCATGGTAATGAGCCTGTGATGGAGGAGTCTATTCACTTCATGAAGTTCAAGAACCAGAGAGAAAGAGGAATGGGTTAATAATCCAATATCCCCTTCAAGGTCATGCCCCTGATTACCTAAATTCCTTCTATTGGGCCCGACTGGGACACTTTAAATTCAAACCATAACAGTCTCTTAAGTGCTGATTCAAATATTTAATAATTTTGCTCCACAAAATTTGGCTTTCCTACAATAGACTAGAAGCTATACTCTTACATATTGAATTTATTGTGATCCACCTAAATCAGTTTTATGTCTGTGGTTAAACCATTGGATAGTCGAGTTCCTGAAAGTTCCATGTGGCACTTACAGGGAACTTATTCGTATTTGTTTAATAAATGAATTAATAAACCTCTGTGTGATTGTGAAACACTACTTTTTAAGAGATAAAAGCTATTTACTGCACATAACCTATATATCTCATAATAAAAAAGTAAAAACAATATTAGTCACTAATATTTTTATAGTAAATACCAAGCAATGTTTTCAATGGTTTATGTATATTGATTAATCTCAACTTTAATATTCTTCTAAGGGAGTATTATTCAACATTTCTAAGAGATGTTTTTATTGTTTTAGGTAGGAAACTGAGTTTCAGAATGGTTAATTGTCCAAAATCATATGGTTTAATTTTATAATGTATATATGTACACATTCACAAACAAATAATATATAATATATATTACATATGCAAATAATATATATTATATATATTGTATATTATATATGTGTCTATGTATATGTATTGTGTGTGTGTATATATATATATATATATATATATATATATATATATAATTTGTTTAATAAAATAGGCTCAGAACTCAGACTCCTTATTAATTAAACATGATTTTGGACAATTAACTATTCTGAAACTCATATTCTGAAACTGAGTTTCCTACCATAATAATAATAATAATGATAATGATAATAATAATAATAATAATAATGACATCTCTTAGGAATGTTGAATGATAGTCCCTTAGAAGAATATTGGTAGTTGAGATTAATAAATACACATAACTACACACACACACACACACACACACACACACACACACGATATTTAACTTTCAAGTGTTTTCTCAAATTGTTTCATTTCAAGTTCCACAGTTCCACTGAATGGACATAATAAGACATCAGGTGAAACTCTGAGATCTGGGGAACTTATACACGTTCACTTGTGGTGGCAGTTGTGGTACTGATTGCCACCTACCACCTCTCATAGTTGATGAATGACTCAATGGAAATCTATAATAATAGAGGTAAAGATTGCTCTTGCCACCCATGTTATTTAAACATTCCTTCTTTTCTACTTTGACTATACCCTAATCCCTCACCAAGGAAGTATGCAAGGGTTATTTCCATACTTCCAACAAACTTGAGATTGGACCATATCTTAGAAGCTTAGGTATGGAGTTCCTTTCCTTTTTTCTTTTTTCTCTCACTGAATGTTGAGTAGTGACTGAGCCAGGTACAGAAAGTTTCAAGCAGAAAGATTGAGGAAGGAAGCCAGAGTGGGGACGATGGAGAATGAAGTGTAACTAATTGGGTATTCTTGAGGATTATAAGAATTATTAAGGGATAAAATAAGCAAAAATAGTGATAAGTGAGTAGGAGGAGAGTAATATGGAGAGACACAGTGTAAGTGAGGAAGTTGAAGTAGGAAAATGGTGGAACAAGGCAGGTGGGCTGGGTAGGAGGAAGATAAGTCAAGAAAGAAGACAGCTGAATTAGGATATTGTCAGATTGAGCTAAAGAAGGGAGAACAGATGGTCATGTTTTCCTTTTCTCAACTGTAAGTGCTGTCTTTGAAAAGTCATACTCATTCAAAATACTCTTATATGGGCTGGAAGTATTTCACAGCACTGTTCTGAGAGCAGAGATATAAATCAACACTGTAAAGGAATAGTCATTTCAAATAGAAGGCAAAATATCGCTGGGTATTTCATAAAACTAGCAGTTGTTTACTTAGGACTTGGTATAGCATGGGGTTCAAGGATTTGATACACTTATGTTTCTTAAGTAAACTGAACTTGAGGTATGTCTTAATTGATGATTATTTCCTAATTATGCCCACAAGGAAACACATTTTCAAGGCACTGAATTTGAATTTACTTAATAAGTGTGTTTTAAATCACTTGAATCTAGAGAAAGTAAATGACCAATATAAAGAGCAAATGCTGTTTCTGCAGAATTTATTTTACAGGACAAGAGGATTTGTGTGGTAATGAGAAGGACTGTCACAAAAATTGAATTATGAACCAAGGAAAAGGTAGTAAACCTATGCTTTTATTAGACTGTTTAGCAGAAAACTGAAATCTGTATTATTAGCTTCGTATGATTATCATCCATCTAATCTGTTAATCATCAGGTAGGAAAATATGTGTACAGTAAAAGAAAGGAGAGGAGAGGACCAAGAAAAGCAGAGCAGAGATAGAGACAGCTTGGTGATACAGGTTTTAATGGAGGTTGAACCAGCATGTATAAAGAGATAGTATTTTGGAGGACCTGCATCTCTGGAGTAGAGAGCCTCTAGAAGATGGATTTCTTGGAAGGTGGGTTATGATTTCTGGGGTTTCAGGTTGACCTGAGAAACATGATAGTAGAATTCTAAGGAAGGATCATCTGCAATAAACATTAATTCTTTAGATGACCATTTGGGGGCTGACCTCTGGAGTCTGCTCTGAAAAGACAGATGGCTATTTAACATTTGGCCACTCTTAGGGGATGTGTGGCTTTCCAGAGGGTAGTGACTAGAAGGTATGTGAAAGGGCTTCTAGGGTGTTCGAATATGCAGATTCTGGATACTAGTTACCTGAGTGTGTTTATTTTAGGCAAATTCATAAAATTGTGAACCTAAATATACTTTTTAATTATTTATTATGCTTTGTTACAAAGTTTAAAACTACTGATGGACTGACTTTGACCTACAATAAAATTAGAGTCTGTAGAGCTAAGGCTCAGTTATTAGTATGTTTAAAAAATTTTCCAGGTTTTTCTAACAGGAAGTGAAAGTTAAGAATCATTAAGACCTATACATATATGTGTATACTATATAACTCCATCCACCAAAAGTTAATCTTTGCCCTGCAGGATGATAAGCAGAACACTTGAAATTTAAGTTGTCTGTGTTGAAATGCATGTGTAAATCAGACATTAGATTTTGACTATTTGGTACTGAAAAATGTATTAATAATTTTAATAACTGATAAGATTTAAAATGTTGGATAATTTACTGCTTTTTATTTTTTAAAATACTAGAGAATATAAAATTATACTTTTGGCCTATATTATTGTTCTATTGCTCAGTTCCTGTTTAGTCAGAAAATATAGGGAATTTACATCAGAGAAAATGTACATGAGTTTCAGTCCTGTCTTTGCAGCATAAAACTGAATAGCTTTGGACAAGCCATTTAATTTCTCTGAGTCTTAGATTGCTCATTTACAATGAGATAAGTTCTCTCTTATTTCATAATAATTGTGAAAATGGAGATAATATAATCAAGCATCTGATACATTTTCAGAACATAATACTTAGAAACACAAAGAAAAGGTAAAGGAATCTTCTATACCCTTCCTATGGTCCTATATAAAATGTCATTTTTTTTTCTCTTGAACTACATGTTTTCAGCAGAGAAATATGATACCTTTAAAAACTGAGGAGTTGATCAGGATGTGATTAGAAAGTATGGATAAAGGACAATAGCAGCTGCTTTGCCAGAGGGAATTTTTTACTTCTCATTTTCCTCCTGATGTCCCTGACTTTTTCAGCTGCTTAATTTTTAACATTGGAATAATTCCTCCTGATGGCTCTGGCTTTTTCACTGCTTAATTTTTAACCTTGGAATAATTCCTATGTCTACTGTCACTCTAACTCTTAGCCTACATTGAAAACCTTAACACTCACTTTCGGAATTCTTTCATCTCTATGCAGGGGTTCTTGGCATGAACCCAGTTGTGGCTGAGAATTCTTGTGTGGGGAATATGCCTTGATGTTTATATTCTTTGCCCTGACTAATCTCTTGGAGGTGGCCTGCCAGCTGCTGCTGAATTGTTAGGCATACCCTGGAGTCCTTAGTAACTTTTATTAGCTTTTGGGTTTTCCAGGTTCTCCTCCGTAGGATCTTAGTATTCAGTCCCTCCATCTAGCCCAGTGTCTCTTCCAGACTTACACTTATATACTGTGTTCAAGTTAACTTGTATTATTTTAAAAATATATGACTATGTCTTCTTTTCTGTGGACCTTACGATGACCTTTTTTTCTGATTTTTTCTTAAATTATATCAAAATTTGAAGAAAGCATTCCAGTCTGTTTTCCTTCCTACCTTATTTTCTTCCTTCCTTCCTCTCTTTCTTTCTTTCTTTCTTCATTTTTTACCAGAGATTAAATCCAGGGGCATTCATCCACTGATCCACATCCCCAGCAAGTTACTTGTGATCCTCCTGACTCAGCTTCCTGAGTCATCTTTCTGTATGTTATTTCCTGTTAAGTGATATTTCTCCTCTGTATAGAATGTTACTATATAGAATCTGTATAGAATAATAATTATTATAGAGAGGTGCATGCTTATTTTTCCATTTCTATTAAACAAATATACTTTAATGACCACTGACTGTGACTTTGCCTCTGTATGCAACTTAAGAGTTCTCATCTAAAACTCAGAAATAATTGAAAAGTATTACCAATATTTACTTATATCTCTTTAAGAATATTTTAAAAAGCTTTGTTCAGAACTTATAAAGAACATTTTATCTCCTTTCTAATTGTTTCATTTTCTCTTCATTGAAGCCTCTTACATATCAATCCCCCAAAACTATTTTTAGAAACCCCAGTTTCATTGCTTTCCCAATCCTCCTTTTAATTCATATTTCTCAATTATGCATGTTGACTTAATATTAATTTTAATTTTTTTGTCTATTTCAATCATTATCTAGTTTACCTACAACCAAGAATAACTCTGGCATTGATTCTTCATGTACAAATATTGTTTTTCCTATTAAACCCTTCACCTGTATATCTATTTTCTTAATTCTATATTGCAAGAGTTCTGGGAATCAACTGAGCCAATAGTAAATTCCAAAGAGAGTGCAGCTTCAGAAGTTTACCTTATTTAAGGAGGGATGGAATAATAATGAGAAAACTGTGTTCCTCATCATATATTTCAATTTCTATTATTTTATTGGATTTTATGTTCTTGTCTAAATTTTACTTCTAATTCTTCATCTAATAAAGAGACTTAAAACTTAATTTTTTAAATGCTCAAATTCTAATCCCTAACCAATTCAGTGATTTACTGGATTTGTGTTTAAGTTCTCTTCCTTAGCTATAGCTATTTTTCCATGACTTTTTACCCTTAAATTTCATGGTTATGCATGTTTAGTGAATTCCAAAGATTATGTGGGATAAAACAAAACTTAGAAATTCAATAAGACAGTCATAATAATCACACAATCCTATTCAAGTGATGTGTAAAACGAATCATGGCAAGTGCAAATGTGTTGTTACGATTTACCTACATCATTACCTTTGCCTGTCTTATTTCTTTCTGTTGAAGTAAAAAAGTACATAATAGTTCTATAGTCCTGTTATGTTAATTTAATTACCAGTGTTTTCTAAAAGACAAATAGTCACAAAAAAGACTTTAAGTTTCTCTATATATTATATATCAGTGTGGCTTCTTTCTTGAGTATATCAATATATGTCTCTTGGTTCTTTTATATTTTTATTTTGTTTTCTAAGAATTCCTACCATTGAGGCTAATCATATTCTTATCATAACTTTTACTTATTTATAGTATTATGAGTACATTTTCATTAAATATATTCTTAGAAACCATAGTATATCATTTTTTTAAAGCTTGTAGAAACCTTCATGAATTCCTTCCTTTCTGACTAATGTGTTGTATAGGCCAAGAGTATAGGTATAATCTCTTTCTCGTGGGTAATCCTAATTCCATAAAATTGATTCTACAGAATTCCCAGAAATATCTTTACCAGTATTATTATTTAACTGGGTGGCTTCCCCTCATTTACTCATTTATTTATGTACTATACTTTGGACATGTTATCTCTGCAAGTCATATCAAATGTGTGTGTGTGTGTGTGTGTGTGTGTGTGTGTGTGTGTGTTGTGATTATGTGTAACATAAAATTGGAGTTACAGATTTATAAAGTTACTGTATAGCACAAACTAGAAAAAAAAAGTGCTAGAAATCAAACTTTTTGGCTTCTGCAATGCAATATTCTGTAGACTTCATTTTTAGCCATCAACTTTATCTTTGAATTGCGTTATATGTAAATTCTCTCTCTTAACAATATCTTGAGCGTCACATGGGACACCATCATTCATTTACAAACATTTATTGAGTGTTTAATAGACAATGAACATAAAAAGATGAATATAGAGCTGCTCAGATAGCTCAACTCTAATTGAAAGGAAATGCGTGCAAACAAATAAGTAGTGAGGTCCACTTGCTGATGAAGTGTTAGGAAGCATAGAGTATGAAACAGCTAATTTCCTATGGTAGGCTTGGGAATGGGAAAGCAAATCAAAAAAAGCTTTAAAGAAAGGATGCAATGAGGCATGATCTGAATGGATCAAAGGAAATTTGCTATCAAGCATGAAGAAGACTTTGAGAACAAGAAAAAAGAACACATCAATGTAGTATATAAAAAACGTACATACAAAAAAGTTGTATACTTAAACTTAAGGATTTTTAAACAAGGGAATGAAATGACCAGACTTATGCATTAGAAAGATGCATCTGGTTGCAAAATGAACAGGAAGAGTGCTGGATGAGGCAGATCCTGATGAGAAAGTCATTCTATTATGTCAAATACATGATGATTTAAAGAGTTGAAGTGCAGACAAAAAGAAGTGGACCTTATCAAGAAATAGTGAAGAATTAGAATTGAACTAATAAAGAAATTGGAGGAAGAGGAAAAATTTAAGAGGAGTCTAAGAATTTTGATATGAAGTTACTAGGAAACCAATATTGCCATTATATGAGATTTGGAACATGTGAGGAAAGGAAGGTTTGGGAATGGGATTTCATGTTGGAATGCTGAATTTTAAAGTGTGTGTGGGTAAACCAATATTCAGCTATCCAGTAGGTCAGATGATCAGTAGTAACTTCTGTGCTGGATAGGAAGATATGAGATTCACCATTGTAAGTGTGGTGGTTGATGGTATAGATGTGAAAGAAACCACCTGGAGAAAGGGTTAAGAAAAGAGGAATGAGGGGGCTAGGGTTGTGCTCAGTAGTAGAGCACTTGCTTAGCATGGATGAGGCACTGAGTTCTATCCTCAGCATCACATAAAGATAAATAAATAAAGGTATTGTTTCCATATGCATCTAAAAAATATTAACAACAACAAAAAAAGAGGAAGACAGAATCCCAGAGAAACACAATGTTTAGTGGGGAAGTAGAGAAGGTGGCAATAATCAAGAGAAGTGAGGAGGTATCAGAGAGGAACAATAAATAACTAAAAATACAAAAAAAAAAAAAAAAACCAAACAGGTAAGCAAATGAAGTATTTCAAAAGAGAGTCCAGGGTGAAGTGAGCTGAATGCCAGTGGGTAATATAATAAAAATTTGATAGTTGGATTGATCTATTTGTTTAGGCTTAATTCAATAAGTATAATGTAACTGCAATTGTGCTTGTACAGGACTGCTGTTGAGAGGAACTAGTGGTATCACTGGCCATAATCCTAATGTAAAACATCATGAGATGATCTCACCTATCTCTACTTGTCTAGGCTTTAGGTTGGTGCCCACATGTGACAATTGCCCCCATCAAAAAGTGAGCACTACAGGATCTCAGGATGTTAACAATAAATAAAGACCCTATGAAGAGACTGTGGTCATAGGGTAAGAACGTACCCATTTATTATAGAAGGTGCAATCCTAGAGAGAAAATTAACTTTTTCTTGAAAGATGTGGATTCTACCCTGAAGAAGACCTGATTATGCTGCTATACTCAGTCCTACTAATATCAACTAAAATTATAAACACATATTTAAGGCAAAGTTTGAATCCTTTGAGTCATTGTTACTTCATTTTCCACATTGGCTATGGCTTCAGTGATAATTACTTAGCAACTAGGTGCTACTAAAGATGTCATTGGTGATGAGAAAAATTTAACTGCATGTCAAATTGCAGAAGGATAAAAAGTGTTTTAGTCAGCTTTTTTTGCCACTTTGCCTAAAAGACCTGACCAGTCAATTGTAGAGGAGGAATAGTTTATTTTGGTGCTCCCATTTTTGTAGGTCTCAGTACATAAACAGCCAACTCCAGTCCTTAGGGCCTGAAGTGAGGCAGAACAACATGATGGAGGAGTGTGGCAAAGGAAAGCAGCTCACATGATGATCAGAAAGCAGAGACAGTCCACTTGCCAGATAGACAACATATACCCTAAGGCCATGCCCCTAATGCAAACCTCCTCCAGCAACACCCTATCTACCTTTAGTTACCAGTCAGTTAATCCCTGTTAGGGGATAAATTCACTGATTGGGTTAAGGCTCTCACAACCTAATCATTTCTCCTCTGAACCTTCTTGCATTGTCTCATAAATGAGTTTTTGTGTGTGGGGGGACACCTCACATCTAAACCATAATAAGAAATGCACATGAAAACAGGAAACAGATTACTATTTTGAGAAATATAAGTAATGAAGGTAAAAGGAAACTTGAAAACTAGAGCACATTATGGAAAAGGGTCAAGTCAATGAAAAGAGGACAGTTAATAGTCCCTTTGTTAGGTCCAGAAGAAAATTATTTATAGACTTCATATGGAGAAATAAAATCTGGCCAGAAAGTGAGAAGCTTCCTCTTTCCCTATAGACATGCAGAGAAAGCTGTGCAGCACTCAAGTCTAAACTGAGGTTGCAAGCAATGAATAAGAATTGCTGTAAACTTTTACAGCCATCCAGAGGCAAATAAGGATAAGGGAGATAATTTGCCTTGTTTCATTTTGGGCAGAGATGACAGCAAGACAATAAAGTGACTCCAGAGCACTGAGGCAAAAAATTAATAATGTATTGTAGAGTAGGAGGAAAGTTGCTGAGGAAATGATTATCTTGATATGGTCAGAAAAGAGTTGTGGTACTAATTAGAAATTTTGTGGATTATGGTCAGAGTTTTGTTCATTTTGACTTTATAGTAAGAGATGGTCAGGATGTCTACATCCTCAATAAGACTGATGTAAGAAATATCCAGAAGACCCTAGCATTTCTGCAGTTTGTTTCACTGGCTCACATTACATTTTCTTAATATTCTTAGGTAATGTTTTATTCTTGTGAGTGGAATAAGGTGAACTTAAAGATTTACATCCCTTTTCTGGTTTAAGAACTTGCTTAGACCCAAATGTGGTGGTGTATGCTTATAATCCAGGGACTGTGGAGGCTGAGGCAGGAACATCTCAAGTTGGAGACCAGCCTCTGCTGGTCAAGATAAGAAATAAAAAAGGACTGGGGATGTAACTCAGTGGTAAAGCAACCCTGGTTTCAATTCCCTGTACTGCAAAATAAATAGTAAATAGATGAGTAATATCTCTCATTGTTTAAAACAAAACAAAACCTGCTTCTCTTAAATCCCACTTTGGTCTGTTTGTCCTTTACTGCCCATATGTAATAAAAACAATATAACAAAAAGAGAAAATAGGTCAAATTTTCTTTGCTCCTCTACCCCAAAATGTTATCCTTAATGCAATGAAACATGGGTTTCTGTGAGGACTGCATTTTGTTGCTGACTCATTTGTAAGCCTTGCAATAGAGTAGGCAGGGTGGGTGTATGGGAGCCTTGAATTTCTTCTCCATCAGAGGCTCTTGAGTGGTGGAGGTGTAGGTGGGAGGGAAAAAGTTATTAAAGTCATGTAGAGATTTATTTTAAGGGAAATGTGAATGTGTCTATGAGCGTGTGGGTAAAGGATGGATGTTATAACAATTTTCAGGGGATCCTGTTAAAAACCCAGTTTTCTCTTTATTGGAAATCACCTCCCTACAGATGAGCAAAAATGAACTGTAAGTCTGATGCTGGGGTTTCAGTTCCAAGAGCTGAAATGGTTCTGGTAGATGACTAAGTCCAAGAAGTAGGCTGCCAGAGTGTAATGGAAATGAATATTACTGAAGAAAAAGCCAGGAAAGCATACCTAGAAGGATATATACATCCTCTGCAGGATGACTGAGGTTTTGGATTTCTCCTATATCACCTGCAGCACTTTTCCTAGCACCAAGTACAATAGAATGTGTTCAATAAATACTCTTAATAGACTACATTTCAGAAAAATGTGTTACCTTTAATATCAATTATGTGAGCATGCAACATTGCTAAATACAAAAGTCATACAAGCTCACGATTGACTGCAGAGACTGCCACTCTTTTACTTAAAGAACAATTTAGGGTATTCTAAGACATCATAAACCACAAATCCTTTCCTGTTTTCACTTGATTACTATACATTTTCTCTTTGCTACTATAGGTTTCACTCAGAAGCTTTCCTGCCCAGCCAGTCCTGCCCAGCATTTCTTTACCCATTATTACTTCTTTCAGGGGAAATAGCAATATCATTTATCTTCTAAAATGATACATTGCCATCATAGCTGAGTAAATCTCAGGTGTAGGGTAGGTACAGTGTGCTGCTCTGGGGGTACTAAGAATCAGAGGCTGCAATTTCTGTCATTGATTGGAAAAAGCATTTGTATGAACATAGGATAAAAATTGTGTCAGCATTGGTGTTTACAATTGATAAAAAAATAAGTTTGACACATTCACACTTGTTGCAAATGAGTCAAACTGAAATATTGTGTTTCTGGGCAATTTAACAAAATTAGTAGCATTTGGCGTAAGAAATGTAAAAATGCTAAATTTACAGACCACGTCAGAAATATACATTCTATGAGGTATACTCCCTAAAATAAGTTGTAATCAACTTTTATTTTGTTCGAAGTATGCTTTCTATAATCTAGTTACATCTTTATCATTACCAATTTAGGTGACTTTGAGAAAGGCAGTTCCCCTTTTTGGTACTCAGTTTTCTTTTCTAAACATTGGAGGGAATGCAAGTCCTTCTCCAGAACTTACCTACAGATAAATATATTCTTTAACTAGCCTTAATGTTATGGCATTGCCATAGAGAGTTCCTTGGACATAGACAAATGGACTCAAATTTTAACTCATCACTTATTCACTTTTTAAGCTTGGAAAAGTTATACCTTATTGAGTGCTACTATGTGAAATGGAATAAAGATATCACTTTAATTGAATTGTTTGAGGAATAAATGGGAGAACATGTGGGAAAGAGATGAGTATAGGAATGGCCAGTTAATAGACATCCAATGCCTCTTGTCAAATCATTCCTTTGGTTTCCTATCTTTTCTTCCTCTCCTCAAATTCAGATCCATGCATATTATTGGCTTTCAAACTAAAAATATTAAAATAAAATTTGGAAGATACAGTGTACTTTTTGCTAAACAAAATTTAAAGGATGTGAATGTTTTGGAAAGTCAATTTTTATCTTCCCAGCTTGGGAATGTCTCTGAGTTTGAATATAGCAGACAAAGTAGCAGTAAGTGTTCAAACTCAAATGAAGCTCCATATGACTTTGCATTCGAGCACTATTTATATATATTCAAAGACACGCATGGCATCACATGCATTAATAATAGTATATCACATAGGAATATAAACATTCCACATATACTCAGCACTGATTTTAAACTTTGCAAAATCACATGAAATCAGTTTAGAATTCTACAACTTTAAGGAAGAAGAGAAATTTAGATTCCACAAGAAAGCCATCAGGATAGTAAATGAGGACATCAAAAACCAATTATGTGGGTTGGTGTTTGAAACAGACTACCAGAGATTGTCTAAAATAGTCCCAGAAACTTCTGTTCACACTTGTGAGTATATTAATAGATGGATTTGTTTAAATTTTCACCAGATATTTTGGCCTCTGATGGGTTTTATAGAAGGAAGTAACCTAAAATTTAATCTGTCTTCTAGAAGACTTAAATTGTTAACTTTCTTTTGTGTGGTAATAACTAATGGATAAGATAATGAGACTCATACCCTTATCTCAGTCAGTGAAGATGACTGTAAAGGGAAATGTGAGCAGACTTACCTTTCAATCTGTCCCTACCTACAGAGAAAGGCTGAGTTCCTAGCACAACTACATAGATTACCTGTTAAAATGCTGATTTACTACCTACTGTGGCTGGAACTGTGCCTAAGCCCTTGAGGACAGCTTAGTGGGATCTTAATTGTAAAGAGACTCCTGATGTCTGCTATTTGTCCAGTAACTCATGAGCCATTGGCATATTACTGGTTCCTTATTTATTACCACTGACAAATGACTTCATAATACTGACCAGAAGATTACACAGGTCACAGAAACTTTCCATAAAAGAACCATGATGTCAAAACACAGCATAGGCTATCAACAGTATTAGTGAAAATTTTGTTAGCATCTAATGGTGATAATTACTGTATCAGAATGCAATTCAAACTAATTATTAGTAAAAGTTTACAAACATTAAAAAGTGCATAATAACATTTGGATCTGAGAGGGCTGGAAAAAGACACGAAAGACACAACTCAAGGGCTTTACTTTTGTGATTGGTGTCCACATGATTGCAAGGAGATCACTTTCTCCATCCTTTTCAGCCTTGTGGAGAATAAGTTTTTCTCCAAATTTAAATAGTAATGTACAACATTGTGAGACACTTGATTCCAAAGAACAAAATTTTCCAGTTCTTGGTATTATCTTGGCTTTTCTTTTGTACATTCTCAATTCTCCAAGGTTCTTACAACTAAAATTAACAACATTGGTTGGGATAAGACCCTTAATTGGGAAGGAATAGAACAACTTGACAGTTTGAATTTCAGTCTGTGCAGTCTCCAAACAGACTGAATTCAGGAATATTCACATTGGTGGATATTTTCAAATGCCTGTATAATAAAGCAAATGAGTCTTGATGAAACGGTTACAGCTTAATTCATCAATATACAATGAAGGAGGGGAAAGATTATGTTATTAAAAAGTGTGTTCTGTCCTGTGCACACCACCACAATATGAAAAATTAAAAACAGAAACAAACAAACAAAAAAAGCCAGGCAGCCCTTTTAAAAATGAGTGGTATAAAAATTCACAGTAATGTACATCACTTTTGTTTTTCATAAGCAATCGAAGAAGGGGGCAGTGCTGAGCATCTATATTGTACAATACAAAACAGTGTAAAGAACACAGCAGTAACACACAGATACATAATGCTAAAAACGGTGCTTTCTAGATGGTTCTTTTACTGGGTGAATACTTGATCCAGAGATGTTTAAACTCTGGGTTCAACCAACCCTTTCCAATTAGACACAATTAAATCCTCTGACATTGTGAGGGGCCAGATGCTACAGGAATCATCATCTAGGTCAGTGCTACTCTCTACAAGCATTTCATCATATGGTCAAGTGAAAGGATCCATACAAAAATGACATCCAAACACAAGCCACAGGATTTCAACCATTGCTAATGACAGAGGTAGAGAAAAGTCTGTCTGCAGTCACAGCCTCTGCCCTCATTTTTAACATGATAATGAGCAGTTTCCTGTGATACAGCACAGCCATTTTCTTTTTCCTCTTTTTACTCATGGAAACAAATGCATTCCAGCAAGGCCTGGAATTTTGCCACATTGTCAGGTGTTGTTAAAGGTCAAAGCGGGGCTTTAGCTTTCAGATTTTGCTGCTTCTCCCTGGGCTTCCCCACTTTGTTCTGTTGAATTTCGCTGTGCATCATCTTCACCTTCTGTAAGAGAAAATGAAAAAAAGGATGAAGGCAGAATAAAAACTACTCTTTAAATTTACTGACTCACAATGTCATACTGGATATTCTGACATACAAAAGAAGTCAAAATCTTCATACAGACAAGTGCATTTTCTTGGTGGTCAGAGTTCACCATTAAGGATATAGCATAAGTTTTGAAAGCCTGGCTTATTCTGTGAAGTTAGGACAGCATGACTCAAAAATAATATTTGAATTTTTGGAGTTACTAGTGATTGACAGGGGACAGATGTGAACATGAGGTTAAGGGAATAATTTTATTAAATGGGCCCACTGTGCTGACCCCCACATGCTTTCTTTTCCAAGAAGCAATTTACCTGCAGCCCTGCCTGGCTTAAGTGGACAGGATATGTCACATTCCTCAGCAAACTACCTGTTATCTACAGAAGAAATGCAGGCCTAAAATAATGTCAATAAGATGAACAAAGTTACTCTATATGGGAAGAATTTCGTGATCCTTTCCATGGACCAGATCCCCAAACCCAGGGAGATAAGGCTAATTCCTTTTAACTATAAAATCTGTAAGAATTTATGGTTAAGTATCCAATTAGAATGAGTCAGCATAGGCCAAAGTGACCTAGAGTTATCATGGCAGTGGGGACTTGAAAGTCCGATGTCATCCTGCTATCAGTCAAAAGTCAAGAGGTGGACCTGGGTGGTACTATCTGGAAACTTCTCTGGGCTGAAGTGTAGGAGAAACATGCTGTTCCTCTTCTTTCTGAGAGGACCCACACCCTCTCCCCTGGGAATATTCCTTTCCCTTCAGTAAACTCATGCCTGTTACTCTGAGTAGTATGTTTGAAATCTTTCTGATTTGATTTCGACAAATGGGATTTGAAGAGGAGAAGGGATCTTCCTGCTGCCTCACTTTTCCAGAAGGCTACAGATCTGTAACAGCAATCAGTTATGCTTTTGATAAATAGATAGGAAGTATCATGGCCAAGTCATGCCACTTAAGTGTAGCTTTACAGGATGCAGAAGTCAGTACTGTCTTTAAGCAGATATCAGAAGTAGGAACATATGTTTGTCTTATTTGAAGAAATATTTAAAAACTGTATTTTTCATTATTGATAACACTTAGAATTAACTCAACTGATTTATCAGAGATTGTATTAGTTTAAATTAAAAGTTATGGTAGGAAATGAAAGGACATTAGGTCAGTTGGTCTGTCTCTTCTCCTACAGTTATAGTGGCCCCTGGCCTGCCCTTAGAGAATATATGCACAGTTCTAATAATACTACCCTCATAACTGTACCCACAGCAGCAACCTTAGTCAGTAACATTGCACACACTGAGACTGAACAATGCTTTCACTTCAGATTAGTTCACTTTGCAAGCAAGCTGTAGGCATTCCTTAACTCAAAACATGCATATATCTCAATGTGTCATTTGGTTACTGGGAGACCAATATGGCTTGGTGGGGAAAATATTTTGGGGTGTTACATGACATAAATTATATGCTAGCAATCTGTTATCACAATTCAATGAATGGAGACAATTACACAGGTCCATTCTTTAGGCTATAAAGTTTAAAGCCAATTACTCTTTACTCTTAGAAGGTACACACAAAACGTTTCACCAATCTCTAGTGACAATAAGTCCTTAGGGAAAAATAAAGTTTTTCTTCTACATAAAAATCACGTTCTGTTTTAAATCTGCACTAAGGATATGACCAGGCATTAGTTATCATTGTTTGTACACTATTTGTATTGTTAAAGTAATGAACAGGATTCCAAGATGTGCAGATGGCCTGAATCTGAGATGTGTAGATTAGCATGCAAGAAGAATTTGATAAAAAGGAGAAGATCTTGTTAACCAAATGAATAAAATCAAATTGAGGCTGATGTAAGATAGTATAATATTTAAGGGTAACAATGACTGCATAGAATAGAAGATGAGAAACTTGACTCCCATGAGGACTGGGACTTTCTAGGTGTTAGGGGACATTATGTTGCAAACAAACTGTAGCCAAATAGATGTTTGTTAACAAACCAAGGTAAACATAGGTAGCAATATTACTGAGTATAAACTAAAATGAAGTGGAACACTTAGAAATTACAAAGGAATTCATAGAATTCTCAGCAATATTAAATTTGCCATTATATATTTTTCATTTTTTATATTATGCTTACATAGTATATAGTTATTTTTTTTTGTAGCTGTTGATAATTTGCTTAGTTCTAGACTTCATGACTTGAAGAGAAACAGAAAATTTTGCAAGGACCTAGGGAATTGCAATTAACATTTTAGAAACATTTAGAAAAGGAGGTATTTGGCAACATGAAGATATCTGGTTTATTTTAAATTGTGTAATTAGATACTTAAATATGTGTCAAATTATTTTATTTATATATTAACATAAAATCTTATTATCATTTGTTACTTATAATTTAAATAATGTTATATTGATTAATTAATAAGAAAGGTCTTCATACTAACAATTCTTAATTTCAGGGAAAAAAGAAGAAATTAAATTATTGTGATTAAAAATGTCATAAATATTAAGAGTGACTAAAAATAGCATATTAATGTAAACATGAAAATATATATATGATAAAAAATGAACAAATTCTCAAAAACAAATTAAAAATGTATTTACTCATTTTATGACACCAAATTATAATTTTCCAAAAGTCTTTCTCAGAACTATTTTGAGAAGTAACTATGTTTAGTTATAGTAGAGAAGCAATGAAACCTAAAATATTAAAGGTCTTTATATTCCAAAGTGGTGATGTTAAAGTCTTATTATTAATCTTAAATTGAAAAGTTGTATCTGTGACATTTAGCCATTGAATAAAATTTGTATTTTAGGTCTTGTTGCTGAGTTGCTTCATTAACGCATATATAGTCTTAGTTTTCTGACAAACTGAAGGCTTTGTCAGAGAAATTCTAATAGTGAAAACACATGAATGTTATAAGTGGAATCAGCAACTGATAAGTGCTTTCCCATAGACAAAACAATATGGCTTAATTGTGAATTCTTTTCAATTTTAAGTGTTATTTTTTGCACAAGTCTTCTCAAATAAACACATTCAGTTTTGATATTTGAAAAAGCTATAGATGGAGAAACTAACAGGGAGCTTATTCTAATACTTTTAAAAGTAAGACTATCAAAAATTTTAATTATTAAACTTGTTTTTGTTTGTCATTGGTGAAGTCAAACTCCTTGGATAAGAATTTAAAGTCCAGTAATAAGATATTTTTTCACAAGCCCATTTAATCATGAAAGAAAAACCAAAAACCCTTTTTATCTAAGAGTTACTTATTCAACAAGCTATTTTATTTCCATCCTTAATAAAACTGGTCCCAAGCCCTTTTCTTCTGAAATTATTCTAGAACTGAAGTCCATCAGACTCACTTAAGAATCTATTAAATATCTGCCTGGTAAAGTTTGAAGGGGCCAATATCACTAATGTAGGAGCTCCAACTTTGTTAAATGTGCTACATAAGCAACTATAGAGCTTTTATAGAAATTAGGACTAAAATAAAAGCCATGTGTTTTATTAATTATATTAATAAGTTAAAGACTCTGCATTTGAGTGGAAAACTGTAAAGAAAAGTCATCAAAAGCAAAGTGGGAGTGATTCAGAAAGTAATCATATACTTTCATCTTGCCCTAGACTATTTCTAACTCTACTGGATTACTTTCAAAGGTGGCTTTTTATGCCTCAGTCCTACGTACTGAAATGCTGCATATTATTCTATTTTCATAGAGAAATGTATATGAAATGACTCACCTGTCTTGTTGATATCAAGACCTGCTAATTTCAAGGCTAATTCATTGCTATTGCCACTCGCAGAGGAAACCAGGATATCATGTATTGCATTTCTTCTACCTGTTCTTCCCGAAGCAATAAAATCTGCATATGTAGTTTCCACATCAGTCATTGCTAACAAATATCCACATAGCAGGGACTATAAAAAAGAGGAAAATTAATAGGTAAATATAATGGTAGTCAATAGTATACATTTAACAAAAACACTTATTAAACTGTTGGTCTGCAATATGAATGTGAAACTACGGTTTACATGTTCACAAAACAAGGAGTGCTTTGATTCTTGTGTGCTAAGTATTTAAATCAAAGATCAGGGAGCTTGTTGTGTGAAGGCCTAGTAGTAAATGTTTAGGCTTTGTGGAACATCGGATCTCTATTCCAATTACTTAATTTTGTACTAATAATGTAAAAGTAGCCATTGACAATACAAAGATGTAATAAACATTTTTTAATTTTTTTATTTACAAAAAAAAAACACAAACAGGCAGAGAGCCAAATTTAGTCTTCATGACATATTTTGTTGATATCTGGTTTAGATAATAAAATTCTCTTTTTCTAATGCCATTTTAGCCAGTCTTCAGCCACAGAGAGATTTTAGAATCAGAGGTAGAGTCAAGTAGAAGTGGTTCAACCAACATAGGGGGGTAAGTAGTAAGCAAGTGTGCTATCCATAGTCTATGAATGTTAAAGAAATTGACCTAATATAGTTCGTTTTTTTATTATCACCATGCAGCAATCCCTGCCAGTGATAAAATACTGCTTCAACCCAGGAAGACAACTCCTTTGCCCCCATTAGCTTGACAGGAATGACAAATCTTCTTGATGATATCTTTGAAATAAAATGTTTGAATCTGCAAAATCAATAAAACTGAATTTTCCCCCCAAAATTGGTGATATATATACTTTAAGTCTGCTAAAGTTTGGATACTGAATGTCCCCCAGAAGACCATGTGTTGTTAACAACCAAGCTGTGGTGCTACTGGGAGGTGGTAGAACCTTTAGGACATAGGGCCTAAAGGCATGCGCTGAAAGGATATATTTGAACCCTGACACTCCTTTTGCTCTCTTTTGGCCTCAGTCATAAGGTGAGCAGTGTCCTCTACCACATTCTCCTGCCATGATGTATTTGGCGTACCATAGACCTAAGGGAAAAAGAATCTGTAGGACATGGATTGAAACCTCAGAAACCATGAGCCAGAATGAACTTTTCCTTTGTACAAGTTGTTTAGCTCAGATATTTTGTCACAGTGAAGCACCTGGAACTTGGGTTCTGGTCCTTGTTCTGCCACTAAATCATGAAGTGAATTTCAGAAATACAATTGACTGCCTTATTCTTACATTGTTAGGAAACTGAAGCAGCTGGATAATGTGATAATACTTTCAAGCAAAGGTATCTAAACAATGAACACTCAGAACTACCTCACTTCTAAAATCCTAAATTTAGAAATTCTCTCCTCTGGCCATAGCTTCCCTCTCTCTCTCATTTCCTCCCTCCCTCCCTCTTTCCCTCCTTCCCTCCCTCTCTTCCTTCCTTCTTTTCTTTTTCCCTTTTACACTTCATGGATTAGTTCTTCACACTGATCCCATCTTTAATTCCTATTAATATTTTTAGTTTTAGTCTACCTAGGTCCACCATTATATTAATCAGTTGCCCATCAGCTATTTTAGCTTATTATTAGCACCAAGAAATTCCTTTTATTTATTGTAATTATTGCCTTCCAGTCTACACTTCACTCTTGGGAAAACACCACAGTATACTTACTCTGTTCTCACTACTGGTGACAGTGTTGCCAGAAAAAGACACAAAATTGTGCCAACTGGCTCACCTAGAAAGTTCTGATTCTATTATTAGTATATACTACACTTGTGCAGAAATGCTTTTGTTCCCCTCCAGTTGACTCTTCCTTTTTTATTCTCTGCAGGAAGGATTCCCAGCCCTTTCCAGTCCACACACAAGACACCAACTGTTAAAAATATGACTCTGTGTCTTCCTTTTTTTGAAAAGATATAGGACTTTTGCTATGAGTTCTCCTTTTCCAAACATGTCTGTGGATTTTCTTTCTCTTCTGGATGAATTGGGCTTTTCCTTTTTAATATGTGCTGTTGATTTTATTTCCTTCCATCTTTAATGATGTCACCCACTTTACATTAACATAACATACTATGTTTGTAGAAATTTTCATTTCTGTCTCTCCCTCAACATCAACATCTATTCACTTGCCAGTTAATCATTTTATTTGATGTCACTCATATTTATTCTCTGTAAAGTACAGGGGACTCTTACTGGAGGATTGTGTTTGAGTGCTCCCATTCCCCAAGATTCTCCATGACTTGGTCATGCTGCCACAAGAGTGACCTTTGGCCCATTCAACAAAATCTAACCTATGACATGTAGAACACATTCTGAATTTTTAACATTTCTTTTAAGGCATTCCATGATCTGGTTAGGACCCACTTTTGTTGTTTTACTTCAACCATTTACTCTTATACTTGGTATACTGTAGAATAATGCACAATATTTTTCCAGAGTTTCCCTGCTGGTGCTCAAGTTTTTTACTCCACCTGGAATGCCTTTACTCAACAAACTTGCTTGTTGAAATGGACTTAGCCCTCAAAATTCAGCCCCAAAAGAGTCTTTCTTTTACCACTTTTCCCTAATTCTTCTCTAACTGTGTGAGTCTGATTTTTGCCTGGACAGGTCTCTTACATTCTAGCCAACATTAGGGTTACCTCTCCTTCCAGACAGATTACAGACTCTATCAAGACAGGAATTGCATTTTGTTTATACTTCAATCACAATTCCTAGCAGAGTCACTTGCAAATATTGCTGAATAAAAGTATGTTGAATAGAAATGACAAATGAAAAAGAAACATACTACTTGCCTTTCTTCAGTAGCCACAGAAAATTCTCCTGCTTTGATTGTATTAAATTATGCAACATTGATCTATGTCAATCTAGAATTTTTACAGTTGAAGAATCACAATCAGATAATTCAAGTGATCTGCTAATCTTCTCATAAGTAATAATTCCCTGGGATTTAGGTCTATCAAGTTCTATCTTACTTTTTCTACTTTACTAGGTTATTTCCATGAGGATGTTTGAATAAAATTTTTGACCTTGGAGTAATTCAATGCTATTGGTTGTAAAGATATTTTTATTATCTATAACATTAAGACAGTATTTAGTATTTGTTACTTTAAAGGTTTACAACTGAAAATGCATATCAGATGGGCAAAGTATATCTTATAAATGTTTAAGGGAGGTGAAGGTAGAAGAATAAACTCCAGTCATTTCCACTGTAAATCTGTTTTTATGGCATTTCAAGAAATAGGCTTTAAATAAAAGTACTATTATTTCTCATTTGGTAACAATGTCATAAAGTAGGAAAAAAAAGTCCTGATTTTTCAGATAAAGAAAATACATCTCAAAGACTTTTAGTGACCTCTGAATCATACACAGAACTATGACATAAACCCAGATCTTATTTTGTAATACATGTCCTTGTTTTGTTCTATTAATATTTTTCTCGGTAGACTGCTATAATAATACATGTGGGGGTTTTATTTAATTAATTTTGCTTGTAATAATTTTAAGATAATATGAAGTATCAATAATAAAGCAGAGAAAAGTGGTGATATGAAATCGGCATATTTGGGAATGTTAAAATATTCTAGTGGTGGCAATTCTACTTATGAGAGGAATCAACAACTGTGGATTTTGACATAGTACACTCCCAGGTTAAGAACACATGCAGGGGAAAATGGGACTATGAAAGATATGACTGTACGTTGTGCTTTACTTTTAAATGGACTTTACATAAATTTCATTTGGATTGCATAAAAGAAAATATAAACAACTGTGAGAAGATCTTATTCCTATGAACATCCCCTCTCCTGAACATTTAAAAAATATATTTATTAGATTGATGTGAACCCAATTCTATACCTGGAAAGTAACACAGAAACTAAGTGCCAGGCTTCTAATTACAGTAGCAATTATACTTATTGTAGTAATAATAACTATTATTATAAAAATAGTATTTCATTTATTATTTTTCTCCAAATAATAAATTCCTTTTCTAATAAAAGAATAATAGTTGGCAAATATCACACACTAAATATGTAAGTGACAGAATATAACTATATTTAAATGAAACATACAAGTGCTGTATATTGCATACTTTTATCTCTCCATTATTATTGTTCTTTCAGAGACTTCCTGTTAGGTGTTCAAACATGGTTGCTTTCACATGCATGGATGGCTATTTTTTTCAGTCTAATAGTTTTATTTAGTGATAACAACTACCTGAGATCCAGAAATATCTTTTACATCAAATATATCACTATACAGATGACTAATAAATACTTTTGTTTTGAAATACTGGAGAACTGTCCCCAAAATCTATGTCTTACAGATATTCACACACAAATAAATAAATAGAAAGAAATTCCAAAAAAAAGTCAAATAAATGTCAGCAACTGATAGAAGTTTAATAAAATAGCAATTAGCATATATTGTGACCTTATTAAAATAAATAGAAAAAACCCATAAAAACTAAACAAAAAGTGGACTTTCATTTCTCACTAGAGTTTCCTGTTTGCATTGCTAAAATTAGAACGTTGTAGACATGAAAAAAATTAGTGTTAGATATAGACAAGGAAATATGCTGGGTATTTTTTTTCTTACCCAACTATGCAAAATATCCAATTATAGTAATATTAAAATTCTGATTGGAGAAGAAAAAAATCTTTTATTATTTAAATACTGACCTATTCAAAATTTAGATTAAATTTTAAATCTTAAGTCTCAAAAAATTGAGATTTAAAAATTCAATCAAAATTCATGAATAAGAACTAAGCTTGCTGTTTCTTTTTCCCCTTTTAAAAAACCTTACTTTCTCTGTAATAACAGAAGCATCATAATGCTGTGCTCTAAGAATTTTTGCTTTGTATGATTGATTTCTAGACTGAAATACATGAATACATGATTCATATTGGTCTTTTCCTTGTTTATGCCCTTTATCTTTTCTAATACCATATACACAAATTATTTGAGAAAATAAACCAGAAGATTTTACTCTAGTATAATTTATAGATTTAGATAGATTCCCAAAGTCTATAAAAGTATGTACTTACATCTCCTATATTAAACAAATCAGAGTGTTCCACATCGATGTATTGTAGAAGCTGGGCCTATGAAGCTGCTAAAATGGTTTTTATAGTGACATTGAGTCATGAGCCAAATGGTGACTACAGAACATGCTAATTTTACTCCTGTAAATGGGACACACGAAATCAGACTCACAGACTTGGAAGAAAGAATGGAGAGAATGTCACCAGCAAACACTGAGGACTTCTCTCTAACATGAATAGTATGACTTCTTTAAAAGGTTTAAAAAGAAAAAAAGTTCTTCCTGTTCCACTAATATTAATGCAGTTCTGTAACTTCTTGATTGTTACTTTATGAAATTATGTAAGTGTGTTGAAAGCCCTTCAGTAGTTTGCTGTGTGCTTAGTATTTGGTCAACATCAGAGTTTCTAAATTTGGTTTCAGAAATGCACTACATTCTTGAAGATTATGGAAAATCTACCATTATTTACCATATTTGAAATGATAAAACTGAAAGCCATTTAAAGATACCAATAAGACCTTTACATGTTTACATAAATATTTTTAATGAAAATAAATATATTTTCTAAACCACGAAGAAAATAATGACAAGAATAGTACAGTTTTATATTTGCAACTCTGGCTTAATATTGCAAATGTCTGGCTTCATAAGAGACATCTGGTTTCTTAAATCTGCTTCTGCATTCAATCTGTCTCAACATATTGTTTTACTTGAAGTATATGAAGAAAATCTGGCCTCATACAGAATTTTTGCTTGGAAAAATGAGGAGAATTTTAATAGTCTTTTCAAATAATTTTGGATTTTTTAAAAATGTGGAATCTAGAACCAGAGTAATATACTTACTATACACTGTTGAATGGATTTTTACTTGCACTTTGAATGGATTTTTTTTCCAAATGAGCAATATCTGATATTAAATATATACTTAATATATAAACATAGTATCAATATATTAATATGACTACATTATATATTTAATAGTTTAATATAATCTATTGTACACTTAATATATTTATAATACTAGTAATCTATTAAATATATATTTAATATCAGGAATTGCTTATTTGAAAAATATTGCTTCACTGGGTTTTGTAAATTTTCCAAGTAACCTCTTTCATTATTTGGTATCACTTTTGTTAGTAATGCTGCCTTTCTTGTCAGAAAAGTCCTCAAGAATTGAGAAATTAAGAAGTCCACAGGGCCAGGTAATAACTTTTCCAAAATTGTAATTTTTGTTTGAAAGCTAATTTTTTGTTTGTAATTTTGTTATTGGCAACCAATAGTGTTGGATTTGTTTCCCTTGCAGTGACAACCTCCCTTTGTTCATTTTTTTGAAAATCCCTGCTAAATGTCCAAGCATGAATAACTGCAGTTTTCCTGATAGTTGGCCTTTCCAGTAAAGATGTTGTTCCATGAAAAACAAGGCTGGTGTTAATACTCAACAGAAACAGCCCTACAGATTTACTTGATACAATCATGTATTTTGGTACATGGTAGAAGTGCTTCATGAGATTTTCCATTTCATCACAAAGAGTATTAAAAAGATGTGTACTCAGTGGCTGAAAGTCAACAAAATTAGTCCATTTTAATGCTTCATCAGAAACATTTTTAGGTAAAATCTGATATTTTAAAAAAATATTAACTATGAGTGTATGGTGATAAAGAACACATGGATTACTTACTAGTATAGTTAATTGTCACTAACCTGATTAATACAAAGATGCCAGTATTTTTCCCACCATACTTTTTCACCATATGTGCAAATGTCAGACTTTTCTTTTCATGAATATATTTTTACAGTTTTAAAAATTTATAAGTTGGTCAATTGTATTATTACTTAATTTTGTCTCTGAAATTTTCTTTAGCCTAGATAAAAATCATTTCCTTCTATAATCCTTAGTCAATTAAAACTTGGAAATAAGAAATCTCAGTCTGCAACTGTTAATAAAGCCAGAAGCACCATTTTTCTTTTTGGAAATATTTTCACTGTCTATTTAAACCGACCTCACAGATACTCATAAATGCCTTACCTATTTCTGGCATACCCTTTTACCATTCCTTACAGCAGCTATTTCTTTTCTTCTTTGTTTCCTAAACCTTATTTGTATTTTGCTTTCTTTCTTCTTACTTGCCAAACAGCTTTATGGAGAAAGTCAAGGTCATTCTACATAAATTGCAGGAATTCCTTTTTCATTAACACACACATAAAAAGATACCCCCCATCTCTGCATTCAAGAATATTTTGCCCAACTTTAATACCTGATTAGACTTGTTTCTCTCTCATTTTGTTTTAGGTGGTACTGGAGACTGAACCAGGGTCTAGCATGCTAGCTACATCTCTAGCTCTCTCCTCCTCCTCCTTCTCCTCCTCCTCCTCTTCCTCCCTCTCTCTCTCTCTCTCTCTCTCTCTCTCTCTCTCTCTCTCTCTCTCTCTCTCAGTATTGGGGATTGAACCCAGAAACACTTCACCAGTGAGCAACATCCCCAGCTCTTTTTACTATTGTCTCAGCCTTCCAAGTTTCTGGGATTACAGACAAACACCCTACCTGATCTGACTGCTTTTCTTGATTCCCTTTTTTTTCTCCCATTCTTATTCCGTAGATTCTTCCTCCTGCTTCTAGACTCTCATCTTTTGCCTAGCTACTTCTTGAATGCCTATAACATTCTTCATCTTCCCTGTTATAAAAGCTCTCATCTTTCAACCTGTATGTTCTATAATATACTCATTTCTTTTTCTTTCACTTACTCCCAAACATGCAGGAAAAGAGCTGGAGTTTTTTTTTTTTTTTTTAATTTTATCTTATTGGTCCTTCTTAGTTATACATGACAGAAAAATTCATTTTGATAAAATTATACAAGCACAGGATATAGCTTATTCTAATTAGGATCCCATTCTTGTGGGTGGGCACTATGGTGGGGTTCACCAAGGTAATTTCATATGTGTACACAGGAAAATTATGTTAGATTTATTCTAGTATTTTCCTATTCCTGTCTGCCCTTCCCTTCCTTTCTTTCCCCTTTGTCTAATCTAATGAAGTTTTATTTTCCCCTTCCCCTCGTTTATTGTGGTTTAGCTTCCACATATCAGTGAAAATATTCAATCTTCAGTTTGTTGGGATTTATTTCACTTAGCATGATATTCTCCAGATCCCTCCATTTGATGGCAAATATCATAAAGTCGTTTTTATTTATGGTGGAATAATATTACATTGTGTATATATACCAACATTTCTTTATTCATTCATCTGTTGAAAGGCACCTAGGTTGGTTTCATAGCTTAGCTATTGTGAATTGTGCTGATATAAACATTGATGTGACTGTGCAATTGTGATATGCTGATTTTAAATCTTTTGGATATAGGCAAAGCAGTGGGAAACTGGAACAAATGATGGTTCCATTCCTATGTTTTTGAGGAATATCCATACTGCTTTCTAGAGGGGTTGCACCAATATACAGTCACAACCACAACATATGAGTGTTCTTTTTCCTCCCAACCTCACCAAATTTGTTGTTACCTGTATTCTTGGTAATTGTCATTCTGGAGTGAGATGAACTCTCATTCTAGTTTTAATTTGCATTTCTCTAATTGCTAGAGATGTTGAACATTTTTTTCATATATTGATTGATTACATTTCTTTTTTTTTTTTTTTTTTTTTTTTTTGAGAGGAGTCTGTTCAGTTCCTTTACCAACCTTTGTTTGGGTTATTTTTTGTTTGTTTGTTTTTTGTTTTTTTTTGGTGTTAAGCTTTTTGAGTATTTTGTATATCCTGTAAATTAATGCCCTGTCTGAGGTGCAGATAGCAAAGATTTTCTCCTATTCTATAGGTTCTCTCTTCACACTCTTGATGTTTTCTTTTGCTGTAAAGAAGCTTTCTAATTTGATGCCATCCCATTTATTGATTTTTTCATTTTATTTCTTATGCTTTAGGTGTCTTGATCAGAAAGTCAGTTCCTCTGCCAATATACTGAAGAGTTGATCCTACCTTTTCTTCTAATAGGATGCAGGGTTTTTGGTCTAACTCCTAGGTCTTTGATCTACTTAAGAGTTGATTTTTGCACAGGGTGAGAGATAGGGATTAACTTTCATTCTATTACATATGGATTTCCAGTTTTCCAAGCACCTTTTGTTGAAGAGGCTGGCTGTCTTTCCTCCAGTGTGTGTTTTTGGTGCCTTTGTCAAATATGAGGTAAATTTATGTAGGTTTGTCTCTGTGTCTTCTATTCTGTTCTATTGGTCTTCTTGCCTAGTTTGGTGCCAATACCATGTTTTTGTTACTATAGCTCTGTAATATAATTTAAAGTCTGCTATTATGACGCTTCCTTCTTTGTATTTCTCATTAAGGATTGCTTTGGCTATTCTTGGACTCTTATTTTTCCAAATGAATTTCATGACTGCTTTTTCTATTTCTATAAGAACGTTATTGGAATTTTGAATGGGAATTGCATGGAATTTGTATTTCACTTTTCATAGTTTGGCCATTTTGACAATATTGATTTTGCCTATTCAAGAACATAGGAGGTCTTTCCATCTTCTAAGGTCTTCTTCAGTTTCTTTAGTGTTCTGTAGCTTTCATTGTGCAGATTCTTCTCTTTTGTTAGATGGATTCTTACGTATTTATCTTTTTGGAAGCAATTGTGAATGGGATGGTTTTCCTAATTTCCCATTCAACTGATTCATCATTGGAGTATAGGAATGCAATTTATGGGTGTTGGTTTTGTATCTTGCTACTTTGCTGAATTCCTTTATGTGTTCTAGAAGTTTACTTGTGGAGTTTTTTTGGGGTGTTCTTAATATAGATTCATGTTGCTGGCAAACAGAGATAGCTTGAGCTCTTCTTTTCCTATTCATTTTCAACACTATATTCAATGTACATTCAACTCTATATGTTCTATATGTTCAACATATAATCACTTCTATATGTTCTATAATATACTCATTTCTTTTTCTTTTATTCCCTCCCTAAATTTACAGGCAAAAGAGTTGGAATTTTTGCCTGCTTCCTCTACATGGCCTTAATTTATTTCTTTTTGCATTAAACCTATCAATTTACTGGAATTGTTTTTTCAAAGAAAAATCATTACTGACTAATCAGCAAACTCAATTGTATTTTCACAATAGCCAACCATGTAAATTGCATATAGCATTTTAAAATGTTGTTCATTTCTTTCTGAAACGTTCTTCTACCTGGGCTTCCACAGCTACTGCACTCTTGGTTTTCCCATAATCTTCTTGTGTTTCTTGCTCTTTCCTCTACCTACCTCTTAAGGATTCTTTATCCTTTTTTTTTTTTTTTTTTTTTAGCCAAAATACAAGGTCATCTCAAGTAAGCCCTTTTGTGTGACTGTTTCGTTTGAGAGTGAATCTCACTATTAGCTTTAACTGCCACCGGTATATTGAAGACACACAAATATATAATTTAAGGCCTGATGTTTTTCTGAAGTTCCACTTCACAAATTTTACTGTTTATTGGATCTTCCCCCATGGATATTCTTTAAATCTCTAATTCAGTATGTTAAAATGAACTCTCTAGCTCTGTCTCTCTTCTTTACCCCTAAAGCTATTCATTCTTTTCATTATTTTTAGTTGATATTATCACTATTTCCTCATCCATCTGTGACAGAAATCTAAGAATTGTCTTTGGTTATGCCATCTAACTAATAATTCACATCCAATCATTTCTAAAATCTCATTGTTTAATTCCATCTATTTGATGCTTATTAAATATTCTTCATTTCCATTCTGTTTCATTATCTCTTTTTGATGATTGCTATGTAGGCTAATTACTCAATTATCTAAACACATTCTTCACTTATCTAAACATATTCTGTAACTTATCCTTTATGCTATTGTCAGAATTAGCTTTATGAAAAATAAATCATAACAAAACTTTTAGCGATTTTTGAGAAGCCATGAAACAGTTCAAAAATTTTCATGACACTTAGAAGTTTAAACCAATACACTTTCCCAGCTTCTTTTTGTATAATTTCTCTCCCATCCATAGGGAGGTCCAATCATTGCAATATGTGCAGTAACTCTGTTGGTCTCCTGTAGGTTGGTTTTCTTATGCTGTTCTCTTCCCAATCAGTGAAAATAAAAATTCTCATGTTTTAAGTCTGCTTTATAGGTCACCTTTCTTCCTTATCTACAGGTAAATTAAGTAACTTCAGTATTAGTATTTATTTAATTCTGCATTATGTGAGAATTGTTTTCAGTTGATCCTTTTCCTCTGTTAAATTTTCCTTGCAATGTGAAGCTTTTTTTTTTTTTTTCCGAATCCCTCACAATTTTGGGCAAAAATTTTGTATATTTTTCTTACATACAAATGTGTTTTGTATATTTGTTCTTGAACTTAAGATTCTCTTTGGTTATGTAGTTTTTCAAGGTCACACTGTTTATAGCAAAACTTAGTTGAGAAAGCATGTGTCCTTATTTTTATTGAGCCTGTTTTCCTGTCTAATTAGAGACTTCATAATTTTAAACATTGGTAGTATTTTTCTTCAGTATATTCCTGATTATAAAGGAAGAAGTAAGAAAAAATAACCACAGCAATAGAAGACACTACAGAATTCCTAATAAATCTATTTTCAATTTATTGAGAGCTACTTTTGTAAAGTTTTTTAAAAATCAAATGTATATGAGTAAAGTTGCAAATTAATGCATGGAATAATTTGTTCTGTCCTCATGTAGGGCTTTTTTACATCATTTATTTAATATTTTATAGGGCTTTTAAATAATTTATCAACTAATCTTTGCAATATCCCTGCTGGGACAGTCAGTTGTAGACGTATTGCTGATTGGCAAGTGACATGTATATTACTTGTATATTATAAATGAAGAAACTAAAACAGAGAGAGGTTAATTGGCTTGACCGATGTCTTACATATCCAGTGGCAGTACTGACCTCAGAATTAGAATGTGGGTTTATTCACATCAAATTCACAAAAAAATTAAGAGCCTGAGGTTGGCAGCCCTTTGTTATTTAGTACTTTCTAAATCCTTTAACTTGACTTCTCCTTTACTGGCTCTGTATGAGTCCATGTAGGGAAGATACTTTTAAAATCCATACCTTCTCATTAAACTAAGAATTTTTCCTCTATGTCAAATATATATTTAGCTTTTGAAAAGATGTTAAGACCCTGAAACTTTTTCTTGCAAAATAATTCATTATTCAGTTTTCTATCTTTACATCACAAAGAGACCCCACTATTACATAATAGTAACTATAAACTATAATATAACTATAAAGCACCAATAAGCCAGTTTTTTAAAAAAATCACAATGAAGGGTCTAATCAAGCTCAAGCTTTTTGGATTGTTCCAACATTTGATAATGACCACAAGAATAATGAAACAGTGATTGTTTATTAGTGTGTTTTGAATCATAATAATAACAAAAATCTAAAAAATATGTAAACACTAAGAAGTATATGAGAATAATTTAAATTTCTTAATGACTCTACCACAATAGTATTCTCATTATTTCAGTCTTACAGATGAAACAGTTTAGAAACCTTAAGTTATGAAGCTAATAGGTAAATTAAGTGCTTACACAAGCAGTTACCATTTTCCAACACTTGTTATAGGTATATTAAACTTCACTCTCTGTTGATAGTCCATCAGTGATTTTTTTAAAAAATGTCAACAGTTCACATGCTGTTTTGAGGAATTACTCCATAAAGTGATATTATTTTGAAATCTCTATAGGACCTGTTTTTTAATATTATCATCTGACACACACATATTTATTAACACCATCATATCTTCGATTTCTGTTTGCTTCAGAAACACTTCCCATTCCAAGTCCCACATATTTGTTATAATCTACTTAGTGATGGTCCTGATATTCGGATGCCTGTGAGGGCTGTTCAGCATTAGGTAGTAAACATATTCCTTAGGAAATATGAGTTTGAGAAAGACCTAAAATATATTTGACACCTAATAAAATGGTTCAAAAGTATGAAAAAAATCCTGCAAAACTGAGATAAAAATATATTTAAGTAATAATATTTGCAACACCAATATTGGTATATCGCCTCAAACACAATATCAAGCAGCTTTCATATAGTTACTACAAGTTATGTTGAATATGTGATTTGTGTACATTTCTATATATATTTGATAAGATATAGTGTGGAGTTTTCAATAGTGAATTCTCTATGACAGAGGAAGACTTATAAATAGCGCTGCTCACTGTTAAATAGAGTTGACTTCAATAGGCAGGCTGAGGCAGAGAAGCTAGGTCCTGGCAACATGAGAGCAGGAGTAGAAAAGAGCCATCTGGCACAGTAGTGTCAGGAATTACAGTCTGAGTGGGAACAATGTGGGTGGGGGACTCTAGAATGAGAATCTTGGGTTGCTTCTAGAATTCTAACTTGGATAAACAGGAGGGCAATATTTTTTAAAAATATTTTTTAGTTGCAGGTAGACACAATACCTTTATTTTATTTATTTTCATGTGGTGCTGAGGATTAAACCCAGTGCTTCACAATAGTAGGCAAGTGCTCTTCTGTTGAGCCACAACAACACTGAGGACAGCTATTATTTGATGTATGCAAAAGGAACAGCAATATGATAAGTCTAAGAATGACACTTTAAGATATCACAATTCTACATTTAAATTTAATTCAATGACCTTTTCCTTTCTGAATAAGTGAAAACGCATTAATGAAACACATTTCACACACATGCTAATAACTGTTTTTCTGCAAGTAAATATTGTCTGTATGTTATCAAAATATCTATTTCAATTGAAATAATGTTTAAACACTCCTATATGCCTCTTTTCAGCCAAAAACTGTTCCTATGACTGTTTCAACATATTTCAAATATATGTATAATCATTGCCAATTTATCTGCTTTGCAGATGCAAGTTTCCTATAAAGTATTTATTGTCCTTGACTACTGAAAGTGTCACTGCTCAGTATTGTAATGAATGTTTTCCACCTTTACTATGTTTCAATGCTATAATTATTAATTTTTCAATTAATAGAATATTTTTTAATACAATGGTTAATATCTTCTCTGCCTTTGTTATCTTATTTCAAAATTTCTTCACGTATTTGCCTTAAAATACTATTGTTAAACCTTTCAGACCTTTTTTAAAAATAGTGAAATAGGTTCAGAGAAGAAGAAATGCTGAAAAAACAACACAAAATAAACAAATTTACATCTAATTAAGAAATTCTTTATGGAGATATGTATCTGTATATATGACATGTAATGGATATATAAGTCAAAAGACACTTTCAAATAAGATAATCTACTAAATGAAATATTTAAAATATAAATGATAAGATGAAGTAAAATCAGTATTTTACTTAAAATAAAAATATAATGTAAAAATATTAATAATAAATATATTTACTTTGACCAAGAGTCATGCTGTTGTCTGGGAAAATCACGACATACTATAGATTATCAAAATCATTACACTAGCCAGGTGTGGCACACTCCTTCCTGTAATCCCAGCAACCCAGGAGACTAAGGCAGAAGTATTGCAAATTCAAGTACAACCTTAGCAATTTAGGGAAGCTCTAAACAACTTAGTAAGACCCTGTATCAAAATTAAATAATAATAATAATAATAATAATAATAATAATAATAATAATTTAAAGTCTGGACATGTAGCTTAGTGGCAAAGTGCCAGTGAGTAAATCCCTAGTACAAAGAAAGAAAGAAAAGTCACTTCAGTATTAATATTGAGCCTCTTACTATTGACTCTATTATTATCATTACAACTCTATTCCATTATGGGGAACATTCAAGAAACTTTTAAAATGCTAAATGCTGGTGTTAACAAGTACTGAACAACTTATCTAATACAGTTACAGTGAACTGAGAAGTCAAAATATCTCAAAATAGAGACATTTCATTGACAACAGTATCAGTTAAGAGTAAAGTTCGTTTTTCTAGTTTGCCCTATAAATTTCAGAAAGGGCTTTATGCACAATATAAGGAACAAGTAAATACTTGAAAATAAACATTCTTGAATTTATAACCTTGTGGTATAATATAACTACAAGATTTTATTTTATCTTTATGAGTCACTAATATCTATATCTAATTCCCATAATGTTTTGTGTCAACCAGAATCATCTCAGTGATAATTAGAAGGCCTGGTGCTTATGATATCTTCCAGGCCTTCATTGATACATAGGAACACACACCAACTTCATTAAATCACAAAGACTTTTAATATTTTCATAATACAAAACCTCTATAAATACATAGAATATGCATTTGACCAATGTTTCAGAATAAAACAGGTTTCAGATATACAATTTGAGCCATACTTGGTTATACTTCCATATAGTACTAAATGGAGAGGCATGTTCAACTGCATGTATAAGTGATGTATAGTGTACCAGCTTATTAAAATACAAACAGGCAGGGAAAAGTTAAAGACAAGAATTTTGAGTTATTTATTTAAAAAAAAGTCTTGTAAAAATTTTTAGGAAATAACATGAAATGATGAAACACAAAAATCTTGTGCTTTGTTCACTCCCTAGTCTGCAACAATGCAAACAACAGAAGTTTCCCTAGAATTAAAATTAAGAAATGCTATGTTGTATTAGGGCTATCCAAATATTATCTAACTTGCCACTCATTTTTATTTAGAACAAATTAAATTTCTGTTTCCTTCTCCCACCCCCCATCTTCTCTTAAGGTTTGACATCTCTATTCCCCAGCTTATTGAACTCAACTTTTATCTCCTTTATTTAATGTCTTTGTGTACTCTTCACTATACAGTAATTTAATAGTAAAATACTATAAATGCATGCAGAGTCATCTGAAGAAAGTAAAAGATTCTCATCAATTTTTAATATATAAATAACATTTCAAATCGAGTTACAAAAAAGTAAAATTTAAATAATATTGCAGCTAATGCTGGCTTCAGTTTTCATGCCTTCAAAATGCGGTTCCCAGACTAAGGAAATATTTCAAATATTTTCTAGATCTAATAGACTCTGACCTTAGTGGCTATGTGCCCTTTATAAAGGCCAAGTTTTTACAAAAGATAGCATTCTTCTCAAAGCCTTTGGAGGAAGGGAAAGCTATATTTAGAAAGTTCATTTGGCATCCTGGGGTGTTCTCATATCTTACTGCTATTTATAATCAGGTGTAGGCCAGTAGGACAACAGATTTGTTTTAACTAATAATTTCCCAGGTTTCTGGGAATTAAAAAGTAGTGCTTTAGTGTTCTAAAAATTGATTCTAGAAATTGTTAAAAGCAAGAAATTTTAAAATTTGTTTACTGATCACCAAGTTATTACATGGCCTGATTTGGAGCATGATTCAAAAAGTTACATTTCTGGTTGGACATATAGTTGTCATCCTGCTGGTTTATGATAGATGTCTTGCAGAGTAAATATGCTCAATTGTTTTAAATTCTTGATTGTGAGTGTTCCTTATGATTTATTTTCCTATTAAATATCATGCCAATGTACTCCATTTTGAATGCAGACAGAAATTAACCAATTTTCTAAAACTTATTTTCATTCATATGAATCTTATTTATTTTAATGCATAAGACTTAACTAATTTTGTAGACATTTGATATACCAAAAACAGAAAGAAACAAAACATCATTAGGAAAAACCTCAAATTGTTAAATGACATATTGCCACTAGAAGGTATTAGAGAGATTAACAAAAATGGACTTGAAGCTGACTACTAATGTAGCCAGCCTTTAACTATATTAGTCATACCGAGAAGGATTATCTGGTTCAGGAATATTTTGTTGTTGTTGTTCATTAAAAAAAAAAATCAAACCAACAGAAAATTTGAAATGACAGTTAAAAAGGACTTATTTTGCAAACCATTTGAGAGATGGCAACACCATGCACTCTCAACCCCAAATATGTCAATATTTCCTATAAACATACAACTGAATATTACTATGGAAATCAGAAAATTCACACTGACACATTACTGCAGTGTTATTTAACCCTCAGTCATGTTTTAAGTGTTGTCAGCAATCCCAACATCCTTCAGGTCAAAAAGATCAATACTGAATCATATGATGTATTTACTTTTCCTATGTGTTTAGTTTCTTTAATCTGGAAATTTTGGTGGGGGCATTCTTTTGAATTTATGTCCTTGAAACTTTAAAGATTAAATTCAGTTCTTAACTGTTTCACTTTTGACTCATGATTAGATTCAATGTATGTCACGTGAAGCCTATTTTTCCTGCTACTTCTTATCAAACAATTTTGGCAAACTTTTAAATATTTACTTTACTGTGATACTAATTTTCATTAAGAGTGTTATCTATCATTAATTTCATTAAGAGTGTTATCTCTCTTTTTACTATAAATTTATTTATTTTTCCTTATTTTAATTTTTTTATTTGCTCTAATTAGTTATACATAACAGAAGAATGCATTTTGAAATATTGTACACAAATGGAGCATAACTTCTCATTCCTCTGGCAGTACACCAGTAGTGTGATCATACATGTATATAGGGTAATAATGTCTGTCTCATTCTACTGTCCTTCCCATCTCCACAACCCCACCCCTCCCATCACTCCCCTCTGCACAGTCTAAATTCCTTCATTCTTCAAATATAAAGAAGCATCCACTTGTCAGACAAAACATTTGGTCTTTGTTATTTTGGGATTGTCTTATTTCACTTAGGATGATATTCTCTAGTTCCATCCATTTACCTGCAAATGCCAGAATTCCATTCTTATTTAAGGCTGAGTAATATTTCATTGTGTATATGTACCACATTTTCTTTATCCATTCATCTGTTGAAGGGCATCTATGTTGGTTCCATAGTTTAGCTATTGTGAATTGAGCTGCTATAAACATTGACATAGCTTCGTCACTGTAGTATGCTGTTTTTAAGTCCTTTGGGTATAGACTGAGGAATGGGATATCTGGGTTAAATGGTAGTTCCATTCCAAATTTTCTAAGGAATCTCCACACTGCTTTCCAGATTAGTTGCACCAATTTGCAGTTCCACCAGCAATTTATGAGTGTGCCTTTCCCTCCACATCCTCGCCAACACTTATTGTTGCTTGCATTCTTGAAAACTGTCATTCTAACTGGAGTGAGATGAAATCTTAGAGTAGTTTTAATTTGCATTTTTCTAATTGCTAGAAATGATGAACATTTTTTCATATGTTTGTTGATTGATCATATTTCTTCTTCTGTGAAGTGTCTGTTCAGTTCCTTAGCCCATTTGTTGATTGGATTATTCTTTTGGTGTTTATTGAGATTTTTATATTTCCTGGAGATTAATGCTCTATCTGAGGTGCATGTGGTAAAAATTTTCTCCCACTCTGTAAGCTTTCTCTTCATGTTATTGATTGTTTCCTTTGCTAAGAAGTTTTTTAGTTTGTACCCATCCCATTTATTGATTTTTAATTTTACTTCTTGTGCTTTAGAAGTCTTGTTAAGGAAACCAGGTCTTAAGCTGGCATGATGAAGATTTTGGCCTGCTTTTTTTTCTATTAGGTGCAGGGTCTCTGTTCTAGTGCCTAAGTCTTTGTTCCACTTAGAGTTGATTTTTGTGCAGGGTAAGATATAGAGGTTTAATTTGTGGTAAGGTATGTTGTGATTATATAAATATTAAACTTATAATTAATCACACATTAGAATGGATTCATAGAGTCTTATTCAGTGGATTATAATCTGATTGTGTCATTATTTGTTTTCAGGCTATATTGCTCAAATTTATCCAATGAAAACTCCTTCAGTGTATCTTTTGACATTTTCTCATTATTCACTGATATCTTTGATACCACCTGGAACAATCATATGTTCTAGGGTCATTTTATATTTTCTCTCCTGTTGCTCTGGAATCAATCTTTTCTTCAAAAAGCTCCACTTCCTCTAGTTGAAACTTTATTTAGAAAACAAGATGTGGACTCTAGCTGTGCTCACTGCTGTTGGGAAGTAGCTGCTCTAGGAGGTGTCAATATAGCTGTGGAATTTATGTATATAAATATATACTTACATATATATAAACATATGCATATACATTTATTATATATTCATATATAGATACATTTTATATCTATTTTTTCTTACCTATCTATATATGTATTGAAAAATATGAGTTCACCTAATATTATCCATTGTCATCTAATGCCACAAGTTAATTCTAGTTTTTGTCTCTTTTATACTTTAAGTCCCTCTTCAGACAGTGAGAAAAAAATAATTACTATAATCTTCAATATCCTTACTTATTCAATCAAAAAGTATTCTACCATCCCATCTCATAGAACATTCTCCCCATTCAGCCTCAGGCTGTGACTAGCTGTGTCAGTGGTTGCTGTGATCACCTCTCCAGGTGAATGCTTTTGATACTCCAATATGTCTCAACATCTCACACTAGGTTCCTCTATGCAATTTCTCTCCACTGCTTTCTCCAGCTCTGTAATAATGCCACACCTTTGTGGTCTGCATGCAACAAAACTATGGTTTATTTTTATTTATCTAAATGTTTAAATATCTAGCAAATTTAAAAAATACACAGCACAATTTGGATCCTATCGGTTCTATGAATGGGTTTTTTAAATTCTTAACCAATATTGGTTGGAAAAGGTCTACACTCATTCTCATTAGATTCTCTTTCTTTTTGGTCACTTACTATATATCATGTGTTGATCTTCAATATTACCCACTTGTTGATGTGCACTAGCCCGTTAGGTCCCTTCCTTGTATCTGAGCAAACATATCAGCTTGGTATCTCTCAAGAGGCTATGGAAGCCACTGACAGCAGAATCAATTAAGATAGTTGTTAAAAGGCTGGTCCCTGAGCCTTATTTTCATTTGCTGTTTGTAATCTCTGAGAATGGGAATGGGTGTACAGAACTCACCTCATGTGATTCTCCTGCATTAAATATTGAAAATATGAGGTATCTTGCCTGTCTATCATTTCTCAAAATTTAAAACACAGGGCTCACCAATTGTAATTCTTATTTTAGATCTATCAGATCAAACTTATTATTTTACAAACTTGTGAACTGCTAAATGTGTGCATAGCCTGCAAAGTAAAATATATTCTATCTTTTGCAAAATGTCTTCTACCAAATGTTGTCATGAAATGAAATGTAATTTCTTTTTGAAATTTTGTTTGGAGTAAAGTTACAGATCTTCCGAGCTTTTTAGAAAAAACATATACAAAGGTCCTAATTCTGAACAAATTTTTTAGAGAAAGAAAAATCCTGGAGGCTCGTGTGTGAGTGTTCAACCCCCAGAAAAGAATGCAGTTAGTTAATCAGAGAGAATCCATATTATGCAGCTATGTAGGAGAGAGGTATTTTATGCCTTTTGATTTCTTAAGTTTTTAGTTCCTATAATGAGATGCTGCAGTGATTCCAGTTGATAGTTGGAAAGAAAGAATGTATGGGAAAGTTATTCAGGGTAGTTTTTGTCCCTTTTGTCTCATTAAAAAAGGCTGTGGTGGAATTCTTAGTGTGTCTCTTAAGTCTTTACCCTATAAAACTGATTAAGTAGAAACTAATTCAGGAAAAGTAGGATGTATGAAAGTTGTATAAGCCATTAATCATTTCAAGCAAATGAACAAAGGGAACTCCTTATTTCTATTTTTCATAGTAAGTAGACATTGTTCAATAGAGACCTAAACCAGACATATAGGAATCATATTTGATTACTCTTTTATTCACTCCTAATATTTACTCCACTAGCAAATACTGTTATTTTTATCTCTAAAATAAACCTCAAATCCCACCTTCCTCACTAGCTCCACTGTACCTAATCATGCTATCATCTCTGAAATGGTCCAGTCCTTCAGTGGCCTCCACCAGAAGCTGGGTCCCAACGCTTCTATCATTGTCCCATCCTTTCTCTGCACTCCATCTTACATATAGTTGCAAAAATGATTTTTTAAAAATTGTACTAATTAAAACCCTGGTGACTTTTCAATTTACTTTAAGTAAAATCCAAACTTAAAGATCCTGATGCATTCAGCCCTTACCTGACTCCCCAATCTCATACCAGCTCCTTTGCTCATATACTTTAGCAGTGATATTCTAGGAGTGCTGGGAACCAGGATTTCTAGTGATGATATAATCTGGTTTATGTTTCTTTAAAAGACTATACTGACTTTTGTAATTGTTTTGTAGACAACAATTGAAGGATTGGAACAAGAGGGGAAGGAGGACAATCATGTAAGAGTCTGCCTATTGAATTAAGTGAGGCAACAATAAAGGTTTGGAGTTGGAGGAAGAGAATAAAGATGCATTTTTAAGACAGTGGCTGACAAGAATTTCCAATGGACTAGTTAAGGAAACTGAGGGAAAGTGAAGGTTTAAAGATAAAGCTAAAGATTTTGGATTCAGCAACTGAATGAGCTATGGAGTTGGTAAAAATTGGAGTGAAAGTCATTGTATTCCATAAAGTTATACAATTAAAATAATAATAAGAAGAATACTCATACTTAGAAGACATTCAAAAGTTTATTTTATGCTTGGAAGCTGGGAAAATACCAAGAAAGAAAGAAGAATCTCTTCAGGTACTTGACAATCCTACTGCATGATGAATGACAGGTGACATTCCCACCAGTGAGCACCTCAACCCCAGTATTGCATCTATTGCAAAATAAATCTTTTACAATAAATTTTTATCCAATTGTTTTTCTCTGGAAAAAAAACTTGAGTGAAAGTAATAGATAAAACTAAAATCTTTGGTAGGCTGGAATTATGAGTCCGGGATATAGGTGAGTGGCCACAGCTAGAAGTATGAATTTAGGAGTCATAAACATTTGCCTAGTAAAGCAACTAATCTCAGTGTAAAGAACTGGAAGGCCAGGAATGAGCTATAGGGTGCTCTAATACTAGAAGCTGAGGGATGAAGACATCACCAAAAGAGCAAGAAAGGAAGAAAACCAGGAGGGTATGATGTCCTGAAAATTAATGAAACAAAGCATTAATACTGAAGATTATGAAAGATCGTATTCCAAAGTTTATTGTATTAATGGAAACTTAAACTATATATTCTAAAAAGATCTTACAAAAAAAAGAACAACTTCCTATTATAACTGATGGAGTACTATAGCACAGGGAATGGAAAAGTGGAGAGGGAATACAGAATTTAGGTAAAATAACATTTTAAACAAAATGTCTATTTAAGGAATAAGTAAACAGTGTCTAGACATAATATTTTGTCTGTATCAACTATAAGTATGGTAAATGAAGATGAATGATTAAAGTTCAGTATCAAGTTCTGGGAAAAAAAGGGATATGCCTGGTTTTCCATAGATTTTTTAAAGCATATTTCAAATCTTTACAGGTTTGAAACTTGTCATATTTCAAACAATTTTTAAAATGATTTTACCCATTTTAGAAGCATAATTGAGCTTACTTATGAAATTACTTACTTGAATTCACATATTTTTTTTTGTTTGTTTATTTTTTGATACTAGGGATTGAACATAAAGCACTGAGTCACATTCCCAGCCACCTTCACCCATCCATTTTTTAAATTGAGACAGGGTCTTACTATATTGCTGAGGCTGGCCTTGAACTTGTGATTTTCCTACCTTAGCCTTCCTTGTCATGGTATTACAAGTGACAATTTTATAGGTAAAGACTAGAACTCTGGTTTTTCTGGATAATGATTATGGTTTCTCTTTTTTCTTTTCCCACCAAAGACTACTATTGAGTATCCCTTTTTAAATATTATCATTTTATATTGTACAATTTATAAATCTTATGTACAAAATTGTAAGTGTGGCAGCATCAGCTACATAAGAAAATTAGATACTTCTTAGCTTCAGACTTAAGAGTCATTCAGCTGTGAAACTAAAGTACCTGAGCATCCTGTATCTCAGTAATCTCTGAAGATGGAGACAATAACACAAAAATTATTTTCAATGATTGTACATTTACACATGGATTTACACATGGATTTTTCACATGGAGTTTACACAGGGATTTTACTTATGGAGTTTACATATGTATTGTACATTTATAGTGCATACAGTGTTCCTAAGTCATATACTCAAAAAGACTAACTTTACTAACTTTCTGTGTGACCTCAACCTTGGGCAACACTTTACTTCTCTGGGCCCTATTATTAGGACATAATATTATAGAATGCCTTCAAACAGTAAACATTTTATGGTACTATAGCTTCACGATTCTTAAGATTAAGGGAACACTATATATATATATAAAGACTAATGAGGTAAAAATCTTACAGCAACACAATGGCCTTTATTTTCCAAATTTCACAATGTTTCATTTAAAACTCTCAATGATACTAAGGGGTTGATCCCTTCACAGTATATTTGATTTCACTGCATTTGCTAACAAAAAACTTATAGTTACTTATACTCCTTTTTTGTCCACACATGAAACTATCTTTTATTTTTTATTTTTTTTTCTTTTCTTCTTCTTCTTTTATTTTTAACCAAGGAGAATGTCTTACTCTGGTACAATGTTTGAAACATCTTTCCATCCTTCATAAGATTAAAGGAAGAAAGGGCTTACCAGTGATATTGATTGTTTTCTAAAATTCTAAATGATTAAACTTAGGGGAAATAGAGCTCATGAAAATTAAATTATAGTAAAAACTTATAAGAGGGCAAAAATAAAACAGATCTATTTCCACATTGACAAATATGAGATTTTAGGAGAAAATAATTAAAATTGTACTTATAAAGTGATGATACTAGCTTAATGAAACAAAGACAGCCATTATGTAAATAGTAGGTAATTTTGAATGTGAATTTAGAATATGAAGATAGATACAGAGTAACATCCACAGAAAGCAAGATAACAAAGATGTCTTCATCCAGTCACAGCACATCAGGCATATAGGGACCTCTTGACACTTTGGTATGTGCCATTTTAGGACAATGAACCTTATTAAAAAGTGAAAACTTATTTCAATAGTAGTTTAGGTGAAATATAAGCATGTTTTAAAAATCCATTAATGGTGGAAGCTATGTTAGAATACTTGAAAAAGTTAGGGATGATCAGTTTAAGTAAATTTTCTTTTTAATGCTGGAATAATTGTTACATAAAAGATAGCTTTCACTGTGCCAGAGCTGAAGACAAAAATCCGGCAACTTCAGATTCCTGGCTTAACAATATAGAATTATGGGGTCCGGTATAGTGTCTATTACCCTCATGTGGCTATTGGATATTTAAGATATGGGCTAGTTTATTCAGGAACTGAAATTTTAATTTTGCTGAATTTTATTGAAATTACATTTAAGTGATAATAACAACAACAAAAACCTACAAAGCTTAGGGTTATAGTGTAGGACAGCATTGAGAACACTTCCATTATTAGAGAAAGTTCTACTAAACAGAGCTCACATTTAGGATTTTAAAAACTCACTTACATTTTTATCCTGTTGTTGAGAAAATCTATTCTTATCAGTAAGTAAGAGTAGCCAGAGTGCTGGATATAAGTTTAAGATGAAAAATATTATTGTGTTTCTACAGAGGAACAACATAGAAAGAGCTTAAGTCATTTACAGGGCTGGGGATGTGGCTCCAGGAGTAGCGCGCTCGCCTGGCATGCGTGCGGCCTGGGTTCGATCCTCAGCACCACATACAAATAAAGATGTTGTGTCCACCAAAAACTAAAAAAAAAAAAAAAAAATATTAAAAAAATTCTCTCTCTCTCTCTCTCTCTCTCTTAAAAAAAAAAGTCATTCACAGTTTAAAAAAAGTTACTCAGGAATAAATCTAAATCTAAATAAAGATATGTAAGACATTTTTGGAGAAACTACAAAACTGTACTAAAAGATAGAAATAAGGAACTAAATAAGTGCGGAGAAAAATCTTGTTTCTGGATAGAAAGACTCGCTATAATAATGGAAATTCTTTCTAATTTTATGTGCACATTAAGTACAATTTCAGTCAAAATATTTAACATAGGTTTTGTGGAACTGTTAATTCTGAATTTTTTTTTAAATTCTGAAATTTATATAAATGGTCAAATGACCAAGAATAGCCTAAGTAGTCTTAAAGGATATTACTGTAGAAGGATTTGCTCATCAAATATAAAAATTATTATAAAGCTACATTAAGTAAAGATAGTGCAGCTTTGTTTCAAAGTAGTCAAATAAACTTATGAAACAGAATAAGGAGCCCCAGAGATGGATCATAACATATTTGGAAACCTGAAAATTCAGAGAGATCATTAAAGATTACTGGGATAAAGACAGACTATTTAATAAGTGATCCTGGGAAAATTAATTATGCATAAAATTGGATCACATCTACAAATCAATTTCTTTTTTAATATTTTTTTAGTTGTAGTTGGACACAATACCTTTCTTTTATTGTATTTATTTTTACGTGGTGCTGAGGATCGAACCCAGAGCTTCGCATTTGCCAGGCGAACACTCTACCACTGAGCCACAACCCAGGCCCACAAATCAATTTCTTTTATTGTCTTTTGCCTTTTATTATCTGTAATAATAATTTGTTTTACTAATTACTCATACACAATGAAATATTTCTAATTAATAAACATCAGTAAAAAAAGGAAGTTTTATTTTGCGTACTCAAGAGGAAATGTTGACTTTTATTTTATTTTTTTTTATTAGTGCATTGTAGTTGCACACAATAGTCGGGTTCATTTTGACAAAATCATGCATGAAATTTAATTTACTCCATTTCACTCCAGTTCTCCCCCTTTCCCTTCCTTCCTCACTCCTCCTATTCTCCTTCTTCTACTCTACTTGTCTTCTTTTCACTCATTTATTTATACAAATCAATTCTTGATAAATTAATATCTCGACTAAAAAAATACACTAGAACTTCTAGGAAAAAATTTACAATGATATCTTTATAACATTAAGGCAGAAAAGGACATTTAAGTAAGATGGAAAGGCACAAACTAAAAAGAAAACTTTGATCTCATAAAAATTGGTAGCTGCTATTTCTTCCAAGACAATATTAAAACTGAGAAGACAAGTATAATCTGAGAGAAATTATTCATATCATATATAGCTAAAAAGGCTTAATTTACTATATTTAAAGAAGAATGAGAGTAAAAAAGAAAGAAGATAAATAGAGGAATAGAATGTATTCTCTATAGTTTTACAAAATAGTTTTGTTGTAACTGAACTATGCTAAATTTATATTTCTTTCTTTAGTTAAATAATTTTTATTCTCAATTTGAACTACAGAAGATAGAAACAGAAGTTTAGAGAGAAATAGCTGTTATAGTACAACAGCTGTACTCCATGTAAAAATAAGAATTTTAGAAGCTAGTGATTCTGAAATTGCCCTTAATCATATCATAAAAATGCTTGAAAAACATGTTGGCCAATCATATAATTTAGATGCTTATCAAGGGATTTTTTTACATATATCCACGTCATTTGATAGATTATAATGTAGGTGTTATGCCTACATGTAAAGAATGTTATGTAAAATTATTAAAAATCAATCAGAAAACCAGATACATTGACAGCTTCATCAGTAGTCTGAGATACAAGCATTGATGTCATGGATACTTCTGCCATGGATCTTGGCAAATATGGAGTCTATGTTTGTCTTATAAATATCCCTAGAATTAGGAGGATTCATTCATTCATTCAGCCCATTTTCTGCTTGTATTTCATGTGTCATTACAGTTCTGAGTCCTGAGACTAAAGTCAACACACAAGGCAATATAAGGGCAGGTGCCTTTTCTACCTTGTTAACTTTTTTCCATTCATCCATTTCAACATGTCCTTGTTTTGAGTACTTACTAGAGGTCAAGTGCTATGCTAAATATTGACTACCTAATTAAAAATGAGAAAAACTAGCCCCTGATTTTGATGTCACTACTGTCTTTTGTTTTGTCATAAAAAGGGAAGGCCCTTTGCTATAATTTTAATCTCAAATTGCAAATGAAAAATAAAAATAAAATTGTCACACTCCGACAAGCATGGGTAAATACAACAGAGTTTCTCTTTTATATGTCTCATTCTTCTCCCTTCCATTTCCCTATGTGCACTCACTTGCACATAGACCAAGGCAAGATGTACTTCAACAAGAATCAAGCCAATTTTCTCACACCATTGAGTGGGACTGTTCCTCACTTAGAAGACTTGATGCCATCATGGCCCTTAATTTTGATAAGCAACTAAAGGATCATGTAGACAACATATGAAAATTATTTCTCTTAGGAGAAAATACCAAGGGTTAATCTGTTGCTTCACATGCATAAACTCCTGGGATTAGACCACAGACACAGGTATCACTATGTGTACTTAGTAACATCAAGCTAAAAATGGAAAAAAAATATCATGCTGTTATTGTCTTCCCTTTTCTCTAAGGTACTCTCTGATAAACACCTCTGTCTCCAAGGGAATTGTGAGCAAGTTCTTTATAGGGCAGATTAGATATACAAATAGCTATCAGCACACTTAATTTAAGATTACTGAATTTATGAGTTTCAGTATTCCTACCTGATTGGAAACGTTCTTGTCTTTAATTCATTGATTCTTCTTCTTTTTTGTTTTTTGGAGATGACCTTTGAACTTCTACCAGATATTGCTTCTTTTGGGAAACCAGTCCTTCCAGAAAATCAGGCAACTGAAATGAGACAGAAAGGGAAAGGGAAATTATCTATATATGCAGATTTTGCTTTTAACAGTTTTAAGTAATTGTCTAAGTACACCTTTCACTAACAGTAGAATAACTTTAGAGATGCATGATTTATAAATTCAAGTACTCATAAAGCAACAAATGACAAAAGTATAGTATACATTTTGGGTCTTCAAGACAAGCAAAGACTTCCTAATAGAAAAATTATCCTTTGTTAAATAACAAAACTCATTTATTTCCTTCAGTCTTCACCTAGACTTCTTTTCGTGAGTCTTAGATTTCTAGGAAATTAATTTGACTAAACTTAAATTTCTTAAAATAAACATAGAAACTTGTTGAAAATATGTCACAGACACCTTTAATGGTTTTTAAGCTCTGCCATACACAAAAGTGTGTGTGTGTGTGTGTGTGTGTGTGTGTGTGTATGCATGCACACACATATGTGTGGCCCTTTGTGTGATAGTGTGGTGGGGAGAGAATAAATTTGTTGATCCTAGTCAGTGATTTAGAAAGCTGGATATTAGGGTAAAAGGAAAAGAGGCAAATGAAGCAAATAAAGTCCCGAGATTGGGATTCCAAAATAACAATAGCAGTTTCCCAAGTGAATAAGGGAAAATCTTCTCAAATTGTAGTCACACCTGTTATAGACCATCTGCCCATAAATTTCATTGATAATGGAACACACTATCTCTTCCTCTCTGCACCCACAAGACATTCTGTTATAAATTATTCCTCTTTATAAGGCCATGTTTTCTTCCATCTGTTTGAATATATTAGGATCTAGGAGGAGCAACATAAATTGAGCCATGCCTTGGGACCTGTACCATGGTATGAAAGAAGCAGTGTATTGTTAGGAGGCAAGAAATAGTTTGTGATTATCTTAGGTTGAGTTCCCCAGAAACAGAACTTATGATAAGAATTTGAATGCAAAATTTGATCTGGGAAATAGTCCCAGGAAACTCAGGAATAGAATGATAATTGAGAATAGAGGCATGGAAGAAAAACAGTAGTCATGTTAGTGAGCAGGTTATTCCTGTCAGTAACTGTTATTCCTTCCAAGGAGTTCAGTGAAACTCTGTGGTACATGCCTTAGAGTTATCCCAATCAATGTGTGAGAAAGCTGATATGCCTATATCTCAAATCCCTTTTAATTGGTTGAAAGCTACACACAGATACATGAACTCAAGAATATTCTCATTTGCCCCAACATAAATAATTTCAGGTAATATCATTCTATCACTATATACTGAATTGATGAGTGCTGGGCAATATGGATGGGGCACTGACAGCACTGGATATGGTGGGTGGCAGTAGTGATTGCCGTCTACTTCCAAATGAAAAACCTTAATCTCTGAATTAGTGGAAAACTGTCATTATGTTTGATAGAATCCTAGTGAAGAAAGAGAAGCAATTAAAATTTCAAGTTGACCATTCATTCACACAGTTATCAACATACATTTAATGAACTTCTAATGTCTGTCAGGAATTAAGCTAGATACTCCTATTATAATCATTATTTTACCATCTAGAATTCATTCTGTTGGAGCACCCAGATAAGTAAATCCATAATTATAGTACAAACTAGTACAGAGTTTCTACAAGAAAGATACAGAATTCTACACAGGGAAGACACAGAATTCTACAGTTTTTTACAGGGAAGACACAGAATTTTAATTCACTAATTTACTGTAAGCCAGTAGTAAATAATGAATAATAACAGGTCTTCCTTTAGAAGGCAGTAGTGGAGTTGGATATAATAGGAAGGAGGGATGAGTTTTTGAGGTAAAAAGAAGAAAAATTTACAATGGCAAGAAAAAGAATGGTTAGGCACAGAACAGAAAGGATTCTTGTATACAACCAGTATAAAAAGTATGCAGATGTCTGGGATGTAGTTCAGTATTAAAGCACTTAGTATGTGCAAGGTCCTTGGTTCTATCCCCAGTGCTGGGGGAGGGGGAGTGCTCAAAGAGGTGTGTAAAGAGCAAAGGCAGTGGATAGGATGGTAGCAGCCAGATAATGAATGGTCATGTATGTATGATAAAGATATGGGATTTAATCCTTGGGAAGATGGGCAGCGATTGATTGATTTTAGCTGTCATTGGAAGTTAGAAGAGAGAAAATTTGATTTGCATAATAAAATCAGGATGGGTTAAAGATTTTTGTCTGCTTTAAAAAAATCACTTTGGAAATACCATGGCTGAATTATTGGAGAAGAGTGGTTGCAATGCTGGATTCAGAATGATTAGCCCATTAACATAAGTCAAATGAGAAAAGGCATCATGAAATTCATGACTGACAATTCTTTTCTTTCAATACTAGAAAAATATTATGCCAACATTTCTGACCCCCATTATTTCAGATCGGATTTCTAACGTCATTTGAATTGGGGTTTTCTCTATAATTAATTAATTATTTCTTTCTGTCTGATATTTAGATGTTTTCTTTGTCTTTATTCTTCAGACATTCAGTTATACATAGTGGCATAGATATCTGTGTATATATCCTTTTTGGGGTTTGCTCAGGTTGTTGAATCTATAGGTTTTATGTTTTTTGCTAAATACTGGAACTTTTTAGTCACTATTTCTTCAAATGCTTTTTTAGCTCACTTTCCCTTTCTTTTCATTTTGAAATATTGATGATGCAAATATTAGCACCTTTAATTGTTCCACAGGTTCCTGAGATCCTAACTTATCCCCTACTAAGTTTAATTGTCTCTGTTTTTCATATTTGATAAATTCTATTGATCTGTTCTCAGATTTGCATTATATACACTTTACTCTTGAGCCTTTCCAAAGAAAGATTATTTTAATTTTGATTTTTTGTTTAATTTATTTTTAATTCAATAATTTCCACTACTTTTATAACCTCTATTTCTTTGCTTACATTTTTTTCATTTATTTCAAAAAATATATAATTGCTTGTTGAAACATTTTTAATTCTTTGTCAGAACATTCCAACATCTGATTTATTTAGTGTTGGTGTATGCTTATTGCTTTTTTTATTCACTTTGTGATTTTGGGGGTTTAGGTATGATGAGTGATTTTCAATTTCATTTTGAACATTGAGTATTATATAACTCTGAGTCTTATTTTATTATTGTTACTTTCTTAGCAAGAAGTGTCTCTGTATTGAGGTATAATGTGAATGTATTGTACAGCTTTTCAGTGGGCCCTACTGACTCCACCTCAGGAAAAGTGTGTCACAGACTCACACTGACTTACTGCAGACAGATGGGAGAAAAGTTTAGCTCTCCAATTAACCTTGCTGATATCTTCCCAAAGAAAGTAAAAACAAAACTTGTTGCCTAAGTGGGAGTAGCAGCTGTTTCTTAATGTGCTCTCTGACACCAGAGGAAGGAAAAGTGAATCATCAACAGGTTTTTTTCACACCATTCCGTCTTGTTGATGCTGGGTAATAGGTAGCAGCTCAGAGCTCCATTGGGTACCATTGACACCAGATATTATCTGTAACTTTCCATATCTCATTATCCATGATAAACTAAGCGTTCAAGACTGGGTGGGGACATAATGTTAGCCCTGTCTGGCACCACTTCTTTAGGTGACCTTTGTGCATAAGAATGGAGGCTTTAGCTCACCACTGGACCACATTGAAAGAACTCTGGCAAATGAAATTGGAATACTACCTGCTTTTGGAGGACAGAAGTGGGATGGTGTGGAAAATCAACTCCTTACTTGGTCTTACTTAAATTAAAGCATAGAGGATGGGTGCAATGCAATTTTCCATTAGTGTTTGGCTGGAGTAGTATTGCATGTATTGCCAAAATGGTTTTCCCCTTTCCTCATACTTTTTCTTGGAGAAATGTTTTTATCTTGGATTTTTTTTTTTTTTTTTTTTATCTGTTGGTGGTCAAGGTCTGGGACATTTAGGAGGTAACAAGAAAAAAGATATCATTGCTATGTCATTCCCAAGGTCTTTAGTAATTTATACCTTACAGTGTTTCCTATGCTTGCTGTTGTTGCTTTTTTATTTTTTATATTCTTACATTAAGCTTAGCACTTTAATTGTAAGTGCAAACACCTGAGAAAAATGGGGCTACTACAATTTGTCAGAATCAGAAGTGTGGAGGTCTACTGATGTTAAAAACTGCTGCTAGCCATAAAATGAACTTCAGTGATATAAACCATACCCTTTAGGAATTATCTGCTATAGAATATGGCTTTTCAAGGAGCATAGGAATCAACTGAAAGAGTTTCTCAGGGGTAACAAAATTATTAATTTGATTTTCATACTTTTAAAGTTAAGTGATCTTCAAGGTGAAATGTACAGATAAGCAAGGGAATAAGACTAAGATAATTCATTTGTAATGAATTAGTGTTGAATTCATCAATATAAACTCATGTTTGGCCTAATATAGTTATGAATGGCTATGTATACAAATATTTATAGATATGTATATATACAAGGTTTTTCAGCTTGGCTCAGTCAGCTGAGAAGACCTAGAAGCAATTTCACTCCAGTAGAAATGAGTACGCCTAATAATCAGATCTTGATGTCTAATGCCATTCTCAAAAAAAAAAAAATTAATAATAACTAGAACTTCTTGGAGAAATGGCCAATACTAGGACTGGGGCAGGAAATATAAAAGATGAGTCTAGACATCTTATAATGCAAGAAATTGAGGAAGTGATTAAAAAAAAATAAACATACCTTGAATCATGTCAAAGTAGCACAGGAATAAACTGAAAGAGTTTGCAATAGGCTGGGTGCTGTGGCATATACCTGTAATCCCAGAGGTTTGGAAGACTAAGGCAAGAGGATCGCAAGTTTAAAGCAAGCCTCAGCAACTGGCAAGGTGCTAAGCAACTCAGTGAGACCCTATCTCTAAATAAAATATAAAAATAGGGCTGGGGATGTGGCTCAGTGGTTGAGTGCCCTGAGTTCAATACCTGGTACCAAAAAAAAAAAAAAAAGAAAAAGTTTGCAGTGGCCAAGATGGACCTCTATGAGCAAGAAAAATAAAGAGTTAGAATAATGTAATCCAAAGTCTGAAATAAAAGTCTATATACATATATATTCAGTATATGTATGTATATGTAGTATTTACATATATATAAAAATTTCTGTAAAATTAAAACTGTTATAAAAAATAAAATCTATTTAAAAAGTCAAGCATTTTGTTCTTTTATGATTATGTTTCTGTACCCCCTAATGAATGTGTAAATTTGCTTTACCTTATTAATATTGATATGGGAGAAAAAACTTTGTGACTCCAATTCAATAAGCAATAATTCTTGACATCAATTTTTTGTAAGAAGCTTCCAAATAAATCTAAGTAAACTGTTTATGAATGCTGAGTTTATGTTGATGGTTTAACCTTATATATGGTTAATATGTCTGTGAGCATGATTTCACTTTAAAAGACAGTGATTATCATAAACATTGATTATAGGCATTGTCTAATAAATGTTGAAATATTAGTGCAAGATGCAGTAATACCTTTACCTAATGTATTTTATGTTATCAAAATAATTTAGTGTTATTTAATCCTGTAAAGGTTTCACTTTTCTACATTTTCCACTCATCTTTGCCTCCCAACCAAATAAAAAAAAAATTCACAAGGAAAGGATATAATAGGACAGCATGATCATGAATTTAAATTGGGGACTCATTTTGTCAGCACTTGTGGTTGCCGATGATACTGGCACATTACTTTTATAAATCCCTTCCATGATAAAATCCATATCTCCAAAGCAGTTTCATTGACATGTAGGTGCCTAACAGGTATATGACATAGAGCTTTGTAGTTAGATATATGAAGCACTTTAACTAAAGGTAAAATACCATATTGAAAAGAGTATTTCTCTGGTTTTTGCTACTCAAAGATCACTCACTATCTACTTTTTATCCACCAGCTCAGAAATGTCTCAAAAATATAGACTATGTATTTGTAGATAAATATTTTATCTTTAGTATACATCATTCCACATTATTCTATTGGTATAAATATGAAAAGCATCATGTAATTTTATGTTTAGCATTTAGAAATAGTTAAAATAAATTAGTCAACACATTTTTCTTTTGTGTTTTTCAAAACAGAGCAATTCTTCATATACTGCCCAAGGGAACATAAGTGATTTGGCCATTTTTATCCCTGGTCTGTTTTCTCATCTCTTCTACTATACCATATTTGTTCATTTTTCTCAAAAGTAGGGGGTTCAAAAGCTTAGGTAAAACTAAGACTTAATAATAAAAAAGCTGTGGTGCATGCCTATAACCCCAGTGATTCTAGAGACTAAGGCAGGAGGATTGCAAGTTTAAGGCCAGCCTGTGCAATATACTGAGACAGTATCTCAAAGGCAAAATACAAAAGGGCTGAGGCTGTAGCTCAGAGGTCCAGTCCCTCTTACCAATTATAATAATAAAGTAATAAAATTACTAACTGTATATTGAATGTGTGCTTTGCACCTGGCTCTGCAAAAGAAACTCTTTTCACATAATATCAGACAAACCTTCAAAATAGTCCTTCTGATTAATCTCTATTTTACAGATGAAAATAACAAAGAGATTATTTGCCTAAAGTAAGATGGTCCCCAAACCACATAACTAAAATGAGTTAGAACCTTGGACTTACAGTGCCAGAGTATGTGCTTTTAATCAAAGTAAATGAGTATATCTCTTTGTGTGTGAAGAGAAACTATAATAGAGAATTTCTGAGAAATGGCAAGAATACTGCCAGGTATCCAATAACCAATAATCAGGAACTCCTACCTACGCAATAAGAATTCATCCTATGGCTGAATATTAAGGATTTCTCAGTTTTGAACTAAGAAATAAGAAGACTTCTAGAAATTGAGTGGATCATTATAATTAAAGGCCAAATTATAATTCAGTAACTAAAGAGTTTGAATGTATTAGATGTCTTCATATCAGCAAATTTTCATAATGTGGATAATAAGAGGATTAAGAAATTGGCAAATGCACCTACAAACTCATTTGTTCTCATTTCTGGGAAAGGAAAGATAAATGAGATTAGTAGAAAGGAATGGCTAGGAATATTAGGTAGTATGCTTAATTTCTACTTCAAGAAAAATATGGCCAAAACAAAAAAAATCTTAGAATGACCCTTTTAACACTTACAAGAAGATATGGCTTTCTCTACAAAATAACTTTGAAGTGTGAATTGTCAAATTAAGTCTAATCCTCTCTGATACTGGATTGCTTGCTTACTTAACAGTATGAAACTTTATATATTGTAGTAATTAGAAAGTCTTAAAAAAAGGAGGTACAAAAACTTCTTTAATACTCCTTAAAAAGCAAAATTATAAAAAGAATCATGTTAAATAATATTTGAAACAGAACATTTTCATTATTAAAATATTTAGCTTAGTGTTATAACTTTAAATATTTTATTTTATTAAATAAATATTGATATGTTTACATAGTTTTTACAAGATAGACAACTTTCTTCATTAACCATTATTCTATTTTGTGACAGTCTTGTAATTAGAATTTTAACAAATGTGTAATTTGCTACAAAGTGAATATAATTTACTAAATCATTTCCCTATTGTTGGCAATTAAAAATGTTTCCCATTTTTTGCTATTACAAGTGACAGAACAATGAGCACTTTATAATTTTCTAAATATAAATTATTTTTAGAGTAATTTCCAAAATTAAAATTGATGTACAAAAATTTTGAACACTTTTATCTTACTAAACATTGCTAATGAATTACTTTTCAAGTAATAAAACCAAATTAGATTCTGAAGAAATTTGCCAACATAAGATACTATTTTTTATTTTGGTGTTAATAAACTGGAACCTCATATTCCATTTCTTTGAATATTTTGATTACTATTATGTTTGTGTATATGAATATATGTATGTATATATATATCTATATATATATATACATATACATATATGCGTGCGTGCGCACACACACACACACACACATATCTATATATTTCTCTCATTCTTTTCTGCTTCTTTTTGTAACTTATGTCCAGGTAGCTGGAGAAAAACCGGCAGAGCAAATTGGAATTCCAATAAATTAATGATTGCCTACCTCAAACAAGCTTTCAAGATTAAGAATATTACTCTGACTCACCAGTAAATTCTTTCTCATTCCCCTTAAAGATGATTTTTTTCATAAATTTTCCCCACTCTCCTCAAATTTCCCTCTGTCCTCTTACTTTCCTTTCTCTCAGCTAATAAATTGCCTCAGATCTCATTAAGAAAACAGGAGCTGGTAAATGACCCACTGTCAAATCCATTAATTTATTTGCATCTACACTCATCTTTGAATTCCCTTTTATTACGAGAGTTAAAATTAAAAAGTAATTTCTATGGCATTTAGCCACTTTTCCATTTATTCTCATTTTATCAAGAACTTCACTACAACTCACCTCCTCTTCATGAATTATTCCCATCAAAATATGAACTTATACTAAATTGGTAACTCCTTAAAAATTTAGAATGAATATATATCTTCATATATATTCATTATCATTATAGATAATTAAAATTGTTATCTTCACATATTGTTTCCACTTCCTCATGTTCCATTTACTCTGTAATGTACTTCCGTCTGACTAACCCACCCCCACATTTCTCCACTGCTCTGAAACTTTTATCTACGCAGGGAACTCGTCATCCCCATGTCTCTACAAATAGTGGAAGCTTTTTGTCCTTATATTTCTAGGCTGTGTTCTTCTATTAAAAAGAAAATAAAATAATAAACAAATTGTTTTATGATTCTATGCTCTTACACTTTTACAATCTTCTACCTCAGTATATTTTGTTGCCCCCCTTTCATCTAATTTCTAAATGTTCTGATTTCATTTACCTTGAAATTAAATTATTGAATCTAAAAGACCAGAAAGCAGTGGAACATTTTGTATTGAATATGTACCATTAAGTCATACACTAGAAACTATGTATGACTGATTAATTCTACTGAATGAACATGTTTTTTAAATTATTCTTACTCTTTTCTTTCAAAAGAGAAATATTTTTATTGTAGTGTTTCTCATTTTTTTCCTGTTCCTTCCTATATTTATTTATTTGTTCAGAACGTTTCCTGAGTATTTACCATGCTTTCTTGAAAATTTTAAAAGATTCACTGGTGAACAAGAAGTGCAAAGTTCTTGTTCTTAAGCAAATATCCCAGTTGTATGGGGGGTAAAGAAATGAACACATTTCATTTAGTGAAAGACATACAAATGTATAATGGGGTAGGAAATTGAGGAGGCCATTGTCTCTGGCTAAGGTAGCAGTATTGGCAATTCAAATGAGATGTAAGTGATCAAAGAGAAACCGATATAGGCACAAAAATAAAAAAAAAAATGTAGTCATGATATTGCTATATCTGGGGGCTTAAAAAGGCCTGGAACCAGGTGAAGATCTGAAAAAGATGCTGGGGGTAGCCACAGCACATAGTGCTCATAAGTCTTGCTAAATATTTTATGTGTTAGTCTCTTTTTAATAGATAGTTTTTGAAGGTTTTAAGCAGGTCAATGATATCATCTGATTTGTGCTTTTTAGAAGATTACTTTGATTATTGAGTCTTTAAACAAAAAGTGTGCCTCTGTGAAATGTGGGTTGAAATATAATGAATTTTAAAATATCAGTGACTTAAAAAGTAACTGATTGACTATCACAATTAGTCCCAATTAAACTACACTAACAAAAGCTTGGTGACCCTGAGATTCTGGGACATATTAGATTAGGGAAACACAGCTTTTTTCCATATTAGTATGATTTTTAAAATTCCATCTGTTTGGGGTACAGGACTATTAGAACTGAGAGGTGGACAAGGGATTTAGAGTAGGAAAAAAAGATCTTGTAGGTAGCTACTATTTCCATTTTAGTGGGGCAAGTAAATGGTGAGGGGTTGATTACCCTCCTGGGAGTGCATTTCTTAAATGTTAGAACTAACAAATGTGCTATTTGCTGAAAAACTACTATGTATTAGACACTAAGCTGGGAATAGGGATGCAAAGGAGACAGTTAACATTATGAGCAGCTGTTACTTGATAAGAGGCGCTGTGCTAATGCTTACCGTGCATCACCTCATTTCAGTTTACACCATAACACTAAGAGGTAAATGCATTTATTATCCCATTTTCCAGGTAAGAAATCTAATATTTTAAAAGTGTTTCAGTGATTTCTCCAGGGTTACATAAGTGCATTAGGGTGTAGGCAATATTTAGACTCAGAAGATCTGATATCAATTCCAGTTCTCTTAACCATTATATTATTGCTACAAGGACCCTATTTGAGAAGTCCAAAATAATACATTTATGTGCACAGATCCTAAGACTTCCTGGCACAAATTGACTGTGTGGGAAGGCCTGGGTTTATGCAAGATGCACTTGGAATGAAGAAGCTTTTGAGGGAAGGTCGCAAAAACATTCTCTCCATACTATAGGAAAGCAGAAGCAAGAATAAATTGGCCTAAGGCAATGGGGTAAGCTAATAGCATGATGATGAGAAGCCAAGGAGTTTTTTTTTTCTTTTTTTCTGTAATTATTAAATTAAATACTTCAAAATATCAAAAGAAAACCATTGTATATTATGCAGTTGTGAACCCAGCTTGAATCCTGGCATATGCAGATATAACATTGGCATTTAGATATAGTTAAATACAAGTCTATATTTTTAGCTATAAATCAAAATAAATCATATATATATATGGAATGTCTTCAGAGAAAATATTTGAAGCCTATAATCTAAGGGGAAAGCAATTTTGCAAAAAGATCTTTCAGAAGAAGCAAGTCCAACAATGACAAACCTTTAGTGAGGTTTGTACCAATACAGCATACCTCATGTTGTTTATCTGTGCATTTTTCTGGAAGGTAGTCAGTGTCCATCAGTTCTCAAAGTGATAAAGATTCACACTGAGAAGGAAGAAAGAGCTTTGCTCTGGAATTAGATCAGCTTAGGTACCTACTTAACTCTAATTAGATACCAATCTTAATTTTTCAAAGCTTATTTCCTATCTACAAATAGGAATTTCATTATCTATTACAAAGAGATGTAATGAAATTAAATAACACATATAAAAATCTATATATTCTATCAGACTATTAGAACATGCCTACTAAATGTTAAATGAGCTGAAAATACTCTGCTTCCTTAAAATGGATGAAACCTGTTCTTTTGTTCTTCATGGTTTTTCTTAGTTATTGGTTTAAATATCAAAGCCAAAGTTACTTAAAAATTATTCTTGTTCTTTCACAGTCCATCTGCTACCCCAATGTATTCCTTGATGAATCAAGTCTCAATATTACCAAAATCTATCACTTTAGCTATGACTGTTCATGTTTAAGTTATTTCAGTGCGAAATAAGTCATTATTCAAAAGAATTACTAATGCGGTTTTGTTGATGATTTCACTGAGACATAAATACATCTTAATTAGAATTAGTTTTTGAAGAAGAGGAGAGCAATGAATCAAACTGTGGGTAAGAAAACCTTTTATTTTTGTACAAAATGTTATTGTCATTTGCTCTGTATGGAAAAAAGACAGCTTATATTTAGTCTAATTTATGTTTCATGATTTGTTTAAAAGAAAATGTCATTTAAATTTAGAGTGATAGAACAATTGAGTTTTCTTTAAATAGTAATGCAGATTTAGAATTTTCTTAGTGAAAGTGATAGTAGGAAGACTATTTACTTTGCAAGTTCCCAGACTCTGCTTGAGTTTTAAGACCTAAACTCTAAAATGCAAACATAATCAGTATTCCAGATGTGGCAATCAGGAAATGATTTGTGTGCCAGCAAACATAACACAGGAATAGTGAAAGTCAAAATGATGCCAAATGTGTATGAAAGTAGACTACATAAAATTATACATTACCTTTGCAGATTAATTATAAAATTCAGAAAGTCTTGTATGATTTGTTCTTATTTAAATGCAGAAAGCAGGGTCAGATTATCTATGTTATGAAATTGGTACAATGATATGACCAAAACTTTTTTTTTTTGTCCTGAGGATTGATGCTTTACCACTGAGCTATATCCCCAGTTCTTTTTATTTTTTAAGACAGCATCTCACTAAGTTACTGAGGGTCTTGGAATATTGTTGAGATTGGTCTCAAACTGAAGAGATGAATAGGTAGCAGTTTATTTTTTCCAAACTATAAGGAACCAGCGTTTAGTTTTTATCAAAACCTTAGTTTTGGGTTATCAGGGCCTGCTGTTCCTAAGCAAGCAATACAATGCTTACACTAGTACTGCCTCCCTTCAAAGAATAGCTCCTCAGACTAGCCACTAGGTCCTCTCCCTTTTCTCCTGAATGTCTTGGTCAAAGAATCCAGAAAACCTCTTTTTATTTCATAGCTAGTACCTGGTCATGTTGATAATTAAAACACCTTAGATATTTCCTAAGACAGGTAGTATATATGCAAGATTTAGATAAAACAACGCCTTGTGCTGGGGATGTAGCACAGTAGTAGAGTACTTGACCAGCTCTGCCACAACCCGTCATGTCTATAAAATACTTAATGCTCAGTTTTTAAAACAGTATGAAGCACCAGTAACTGCTAACCAGAAGTATTCTTACATCATTTATATTTAAAGTAACCTGTTTAAAACAAAAGAAGAACTGCATTCTTTATGTATTGCTTAAGGATTCTATGTTTCTTCCATACACCTGTATTCTTTGTCTTCAACTGAGGTAAGGGAAATAAATAAATATTTGTTAATTATTTACACTGAGTGGCGCTCAGGATTGAAACTGGCCTGGGTTTAAATTTTAGCTCTGTCACTTACTTAGACCTCCCTGTGACTCAGTTCTCTTACTGTTAATAATTATTTCAGAAACATTCTAAGGATTATAAATAATTAAAATAATGTTTAAATCCAGAAGAGGCATCCATTACCTGATTTGAAGTGAAATACATAATTTGCTTTTGTTTTGAGAATCTAACAGTTCTGCATTTCTTCATATCAACCAACCAATAGCACACAGCATTTTGCAATGTAACTCCAGGCTTTTGCTCATACAAAACCAGTCAAAACTTATAATTGGTAGAAGAAACTTGGAAAAAATTTTATGAGCAAAAGAACTGCAGTTCTTCCTGGAGTACAGATTATTAACCTGGAAAAGGACAAACAATATTTAAATGAGGTCACAATTTAGGTCAAAACTAATCATGTCACTACCAGTTTCAGTTTAGTGGGATTGAAATTCTTGACATGACTGCCCCTTTCAAAGCAGGAATACCTCCTAGATAACCAGTAATTGAAGAACTTCAGTCACTTGTCCATAAAATGGGTATGGTAATGCCATTATGACAAGAATATTATGAACATTAAGAGAAATATACTTCTTTAGCAACCTTACCTCAAAGTAATAAATCTTTCAGCTTTTTCATTTCTTTTTCGTTCTTTACTTATGCTCTTTATTTATTTTTTTAAATGTTTTATTCTAATTTGTTATAAATGATAGCAGAATGCATCACAATTCATATTACATATATAGAGCACAAGTTTTCATATTTCTGGTTGTATACAAAATACGTTCACACCATTCGTGTATTTTTCATACATTTACTTAGGGTAGTGATATCCATCTCATTCTACCATCTTTTTTTTTTACCCCCTTGTCCCCTCCCTTCCTCTCCCATCCCTCTGCCCTATCTAGAGTTTGTCTAATCTTCCTGTGTTCCCCATCCCAACCCCACTATGAATCATCATCCTTATATCAGAGAAAACATTCAGCATTTTTTTGGGGGGGGGGGGAATTGGCTAACTTCACTTAGCATTATATTCTCCAACTCCATCCATTTACCTGCAAATGGCATGATATTCTCTTTTATTCTGAGTAATATTTCATTATATATATATATATATATATATATATATATATATATATATATATATATATATATATCACATTTTCTTTTCCATTCATCTACTGAAGGGCATCTAGGTTGGTTCCACAGTTTAGCTATTATGAATTGTGATGAGTTAAACATTGATGTGGCTGTGACTCTGTAGTATGCTGTTTTTATGTTCTTCCCTGTTCTGAGTTCTCTGCATCATGTTTCACCATGATATTCACTGTAATGTTTTGAAATAATCTCATATGACTTCTAACATAACAAACAAATCCTAATAAACTGTTGAGTAAGCAGTATCATTATTACTTTGGGTAGACAACCTGGTTTGCCAATATAATATAACTATTTTCTCCTTCTTTACTATTAGTTGCTCTTACTCATGAGCACAAATTGTTTATCATGTATATCAAGTCCATGAAAAATCACCTGTGATGCTAATTTGGGTTGATAAATTTCAGCTTTCCTAAACCTCACCATTATTATTTCTACCTCTCCTCTGACTTAATAACCTCAAAAAAATGGCTTCTAATTAGTCATTATACTAATTGGCATTACATTCATTCTACCTTGCTTTTCTCCTTTGCTTATATCAAATGTCAGCCAACTCCAAGTTTACTGTGAGGGCCCTTCTGAATATGAGGAAGCTTGGGAGGAAAAAAGGATTAGTAGGGTAAACAGTCACATATGAAGTTAGTAGAAGCTTTGACAGTAGCAAAGCTAGTGAAATTAGAGTCAATTAATGGTCAGAAATTCTGTCATGTGGACCATTTACTGGTTGCAACTGGGCTCGCAAACACTAGAAAGCAAAGGGTGGTAAATACCTTGTTCCTGCCAACTTCTGCTTGTTATCAGAGCAATTCTTAACTACTTTATAAAACAACAAAATTTTAGTGTTCAAATGTAAATGTTATCAATATCAGTGATAGAAATAAACCTGCTCAAGTTGCTTCATAAATATAGTTTGACAGCATCTTAAATTTCATAGTGAAAATTATTTAGTAGAAAAGTAAAATTCATTCAAAGTACAACACTATTTTAACCTCACAAATTCAAAAGGATTTGCTTATTCAGTCTTGGCATACATTTCTTCAAAGAATATATTAGAACCTTCTTTTTGTTAAGACTTGTTTATCTGTAGAGAAAGAGTGTATTCGTATTCATAACTATCAGATAAATCAATGAACTGACTTGCTTGGCTCATTAAACACTTTTCCCTCATTTCCTAAGAAGCAACAAGATATCTGATAAGAAAACTAAAATCACCCTCTTGTTAAAATCATAAACAATGAAATGTTAGTAAATAATTTTTACTTTCCATGCAAAATGATCAACAACTAAATAATATCCCATGTAAATAACAGAAAATCATCTTTTACTGTCTAATTCTGTTGAAAGAAAACTGCATCTATATTTAGAAATTATTTTCAAAACAAATATTCTTTTAGTAACTGAGTAAATATGAATGTTAAGATCAGTTAGTTTTAATTTGTATAACTGCCAAACATAATTTTTAAAGACTGAGGATTTTTTTTTAACTACTATTTCATTTTGACATTATATACAGGACAAAGGAAGAACTGCTTTCTACTTTTTCCTACTCCTTTTCGCTGTCACTTGTTTTGGATTCAAGAAACAGGGTATGATTTTAGTGTTTTCTTAGGTTCTAAATAGAAATATTTAGGTTTTAAATAGAAAGTAGGTTTACTTTCTATTTAGAACCTAAAGAGAAATTATGTTTGCTGTTGTTTCTAATATCTAAGCCTGTGGTACAGTTACTTCTCTTCAGCTGTATGGCTTACAGAACTAGTCTTATTATTGGGTGAAGCAGAAAACTTCTGATTCCTAAAAATGTCTTCCCACCTACTAACCTATGTTTGGTAGAGTCATCCCTGATCTGAGAACCTTTTTTACTTTAAGTCTTTCTTTCCCATTGAAATTCAAATATCTGTACTTTTAAGATCTTAGTCATTTTTTTTTTTTTTTTTTTACCTCAGCCTGAATGATCCACAAGGAAGTTTTGAGGATGTGGAGGAGGGAGGAGAACTTGGGGGCATATGGTTTCTTCATCAGGTATTAGGTAACAGAACTTACAGTAATGAATAGACTCAAAGGAGAAAGAAACTTTAAAAAGTAGAATTCGGTGAAACTTTTAAACAATCTACATAGTTTTTCTAAGGTCTGTTCTCATTAGAAAAGAAGATTCTGAAGGTGATTGCTACTCTTGTGTTAAAAATTTGTCTCAAAAGCATAATCAGTAAATTTTTTGTGCTCCTGCATATTACAGAATGCATACTATTATTCAAATAGTGCAAGGAACCCAGATTCCCCTAGGCCTCAGCCATGTAACATTTTGTAGCCTGCTCACTTTGAGTATCAGAAACTGGAAGGGAGAAATCTGGTTCATCTTATTTTAAACTCCTTATTTTCCAAATTTGAACATTTTTAAAAAGTAGACTCTAAAATGACTATAAAAATACTGTAAAATTTTTCATTGAAAAAAAATGTAGTGTTTACTTTTGCCATACATTATGTGCAATTTATTGACTCAGAAGTATATATTTACATATTCCATAACCTAAAATTTATATTAGATGTAACTACAGTCTGGTTCTGATGTCAACCATAAAAGCCTCTCTGAAACTTGCTGATATTCTCTGCTACAAAAATATGTCTCTGTTTTTTATCATTGTTTCTATAGTAGTGGAATCTATATTATCTAATAGGTTATTTTCATCCAGGTAAACATTTTATAGACGCTTTCTTGAATAAGTATAAAATACCAATTACAAAGAATTTTCTATTTCTATTCATACTTTTAAAATCAACTGAAAGGGCAAAGTCTTCATCAATGATATTGGAAAGCTGGCCCTCTCTCTAAGCCTAGTTGCCTCTCAGCTGAATATTAAGTTTCTGGATTTAAATACCTATGACTTTCTTCTAATGTGTAATTTTTAAGAAACTTTTTCTTTCTTTAGAATTCTTAGAAGAAGTGATATTTGGGTATGCGGAAGAAGAGTATTTTCCCCAAATTTTGAACTTCAGGGCTACATTCTAGGTTAGAAACCTGGCCCAGCATCATCTAGTAGGTTTAAAACCTACTTTTCACTTTCTTGTAATGAAAATATTTCCACCAATTTCTTTTGTATTAAAAATAGAATTTAGAACCAGTGTGGGCATGGTTGATGATTCTGCTTCTCTGACTCATGATTTTAGACTTGTTGCTTCCAACAACTTTGTAAATACAGCGTTTACAGCATTTAAATAGCATTCTCTATTTATATATGACTGTCAGGTGTGTTTGCTGTTATTGGTTGCAAACAGTGTAATGTCATGGGGTATCTTCTAAAGTTATTTCTTTGCTATGTCAATACAGTATTTTTCTCCTTTCTCTCCCATCCTGAGTTTTGATGCCTATATAAATGTTTGTAAATAGTCTTCTGGATTTGTTTTTTTCTGGTTCATTGGCTGTTTGCCAAAATTTTGTTGTTGATGTTGTTTGCATGTTTAAGTATGATCTTTTGGTTAAGAAAAGACAAACAGATGTGCTCATTTAACCGTTTTCTGAAGATTATGCTAAAAGAATCCAGTTGTTTAAAACAGAATGTCTCAGTATAAAGGATAGTAGCATATTACATCTGCCCTGCATGTTTTCAGTTTTCAGGGACTAAACATCAGTTCTGCAACATATAATCAGGCACATGAAGCCAAAAAAGAAGCCAGCAATGAACAATTTATGCCTCAGTTCAAATGATATTGGTGAACTATTACTACTAATATTTACATAAAGACAGTGGCCAAATAACTGATTCAATAAAACAACCATTTCTTTCATAAGAAAAAAAGAATGACACTACTTAGAGTTGGCAGACATGGACTTTTAAGTATGAGATCTGGAAAAAATCTTGGAAACCTCATTTCATTGATGAAGAAAAGGAGGTCAAGAGTGATTTGGAGACTTAGCAAAACCAGAGACAGAACTAGGGTAAAAGTCGGGTTACTCTGCCTCCCCACCTAGGACCAGACACTTTTTGGGCTTTTAGGGTATTATGCATCAAGAGAATCTGCATGCACCAGATTTGTTTCTGTTTTTATTAAAAGAAGCAAGGCATTGCTTTTATGAACATCACAGCATAGAATCAATTCATCCATTAAGCTAGTTAAAAAACAGTCAATCCAGTACTCTCAAAGGAACAGTATTTTAAACCTTATTTTTTTTTAATTGGAAATAGAAATCAGATAGATATATGTTTGGGTATTCTGTGGGTAACCACACTATTAAATTGAAAACATACAAATATAAATTTTGAGGTTTTTGATAGTTCAGTTATATGTGATGACATGAAAATAGAATCTTTGTAGTTAATCAAATATTTTGTAGTATTCATTTATTTTTGTACCTTCCTTTCTTTATAAACCTCTTAGTTTTAAAGATAATTAAAGGTGCAAAATAGAGATAAGATACTATGTACATTTGTACTAACCTTTATAATCTTTCTTAAATGGCCTAAATTACATAAAGACTGAAAATGTCATTGTTCTATCTGTTCTATAGTAAATTGTTCATGTTTAGCTATCAAATAAAGCTCAGAGAATAATCCTTACATTAAAAAGTGCATTCTCTTCATAAAATAGTCTTTTTGCTATGACTACATTCAAAGAATTTGCCTTTTTAAGGTTTCAATCATTTTCACCATTGTTCTTAAGCATGTTCCTGCTAAAGGTGCCTGATTCTGTTGCTAAGCAACCTTGCAGTCTTGTTAGGACATGATGATGAACTAATAATTATTTCAAATATGCTCGATTGGATTTGGCCCCTTTAAGAATATCCTGATACTTTTCTTTGAGAGGCTATACAGGGTTCTGAATTTCAACTCACAGTTCTGTAGGCATATAAATGAAAGAATGGTGTTTTCCAGAAGAATTAGAAGAATGCAAATAGTGCACTGGAAAAGCACAAATCTTTCATCCTACCAGTGTGTGCCCTCCCAACCCCCACAGACACTAAAAAGGGCAGTCAGAAGACAAATCCAGAATTTCAAGGAAATGTGAGGAAATCATATTCCTTTTATTGAGTAAACTATATGTTTTTCTTCTTATACTAAATTCTTGAGAAAAACTGTCAATCCATGTTATTTGAAAGAATAAAAATTCAACCCTACTTCAGTGTTTTAGCTTTCTGGGACTTTCAGAGCAAACTCAATTATTAATTAGATTCTCTCCACTCTGCTTGCTTTTGTCCCAGATTCCTCACCTCATTTGAGGAATATCCTCCTTTAAACAGTTTAATCAGATAACTCCAGTACCCAGTCTTAATATTTCCTGTCTTGATATATAGAGATGTATAAGGGGATTACCAACCACTCTCTAGGACATAATGGGAGTTAAATAGCATTCTCTATTTATATATGAAAAATGTTCCTTTAAACAATCTTTGTCAGTGAAAACAGAATCAAAGAAACATATTTTATTACAAAGAATCACACAAGACTGTTCTAAGTAAGAGGGAGAGAGCCCTACAAATTTCCATTTCAATGTCCAGCAAGCCCAGCACTGCATTCAGATTCTCCTTTTTCATGTTGACACCAACTTCAAATGTTTTGGAAGGTATCCCAACCTGTTACCTGCTTTCTTGTCTCTTGTACTTGAAAACATGTTTAATACCATATGTAGTCTATTATATTTGTTGGATGATCCCTCTCTAAGGGCATCATCTAATATCTAAAGTTGAAAGTTCTGGTTTTTTTTTTTATTCTTCTAAAAATTTAATTATTTTAATCTATGTTTAAGACAGCAAAATTGCATGACTTTAAGACTTGAGACCACCCTGGCAAGGTGGCTGCTCAGGAGGTTGAAGCAGGAGAATCCCATGTTCAAAGCCAATTTCATAAACTTAGTGAGGTCCTAAGCAACTTAGGGAAACCCTATCTCAAAATAACAATAATAAAAAAAGAAGACTGGAGATGTGGTGGCTCAGTGTTTAAGAATCCGTGGGTTTAATCCCTGGTGAAAGGAAGGAAGGAAGGAAGGAAGGAAGGAAGGAAGGAAGGAAGGGAGGGAGGGAGGGAGGGAGGGAGGGAGGGAGGGAGGGAGGGAGGGAGGGAGGGATGGAGGGAAAGAAAGAGACTTGAGGCCATAAAGGTGGTGGAGAGTATAGCTATATAGCTATGCTAAGTTGCTAAGAGTAAACTTCCTGACTTAAAAAAAATGTAGTTTGCCATTTGTTTCCCTCCCACATTAAGAATTAAAATCAACACATCAACATTAGGTCTAATGTACCACATAGTATATGTTAAATGTGAGCCCCCTTCCCTATCTTCACTTGGTGTGACCCACTTTTAGTCTTCTAGGATTTACTAGAAAAGTTCATATTTTCCAGGAATACATGGCCTTTGATCATACTCCCTTTAAAGTTTTATTGACCAAACTAGAGGTTCTTAATTCTTTTGTAATTCCCACATCCTTATTCCCACATTCTTATTTTCTGTCTCATTCTCAGATTTTCTTAGAATTCAGTTTATTTTTATAAGCATTTGTTGAGTTCCTCTGAAGTGAGTAGCAATACAGTAAGTCCTGAGGTTACAAATGGAGACAGAATTTCTGTCCCTAGGAAGTTCATATTGTAATGTCAAGAGTAATAAACAGATTTAAAAGTTGCAATTCAAACTGATAAATTTTGTAAAATTGCCAATCTTGTAGGAACAAATAAATAAAATATCTAAATCAAACTAGGGAGGATGAGTGATTCCTATATTAGACTTTTCTCTAGAGTCTGTGTCTGCATTCCAGGTTTGATTGACCAAGAGGCTCTTAAAAGTTCCCATTTCAGGAAGATTTCTTCCTTTCTAGACTATTCCCACTTCACATGCATCCCCCTTTCTATAGCATTTATTTAGAAAATTTGCAATTGTACATTCTTTCTCCAACATTTAGAAATGTATATCTTTTTTAAAAAAATTTACTTTATTTTTTTTTAATTTGTTTTAATTAGTTACACATGACAGTACAATGATCTTGACATATCATACATTTGAATCAGATGGGGTATAATTTCTCATTTTTCTGAGTGTACAGGTTTCAAAATCACATTGGTCATGCAGTCATGTATAAATCTATAAACAGGAGTGTCTTTCTCAGGGACCGGCCTGGGAACCATCTTCTTGAAAGGTAATCATCAAGAAAGATAGTGTCCTTATTTCCCCATCTCTATGGGAGGGAGGAACCTAATTAGGATTAGTGCCAATTAGCAAACAAAGATGTCCTAACTACATTTACTGACCTAGCCACTAATGTCCTCCAGCACTTTCCTATCAGCTCACACCTGTATTCAAAACTTTCCTGCTTTTTGTTCCAATAGAGTTGAACTCAATCTCTTTCCTATTGAACCAGTCTTAAATAAATCATTCTTTGTCTGCTTAATTTGTCTTTTGAGGATGCATCCATGTTTTGAACAAGGAGGAAAAACTAATTTTACTCAATATTCTGTTCAATGATATCAACATTTTATCAATTTTGTAACTGCTGATTACAATAAACCTGTCTCTAACGAAAGCTGTTCACAGTGGCTTTAAACTATTCTTTTCCTAGCAATAATTGAAACCAGAAAGTTACTCATCTTCTACTTGTAATTAGAATTATTTTTCCAAAAGTATATTTCTTCACACTTACACACACAATGTGCTTTTGTTTCAATCACTGTGAGAAAGCTAAAGCAGTCACTTTTACAAAGATGTTTATGCTTCTTTTGGTATTCACTGGTTTTAAGGGTTTAGAATTTCGAGCAATTTGGAACAATTCATTATGTCTATCATTTATAAATTACACATTAAGAACTATCCTGCTCAAGTCCCCATGAAGTTTTATGGTATCAACTCAAGTACCTGGCTTTATGGGTGGTCTAGATTGAGAATTTCACATAATTGATGATGGTATTCAAACTCTGAATTCTAAAATTTGATGGGAAGTTCTAAATCAATCATTAAAAATTGAAATGATCTTAGAGAAAGACTGTATAGTAAAACTTTCTAAAGACTGCTTAAAAGTTACAATTAAATTTGACTAGAGCTCTAAATTAAATGTAAGTATTTCCTTCATTTTGCTACCATTTTTTTCATTTAAAAATTTATAAAACCAGATTTTACATTTTAATATGCACGTTTGTTGTACTCACTTTTTCTACTGCAAAACAGTTTCACTAACTTACACCAGACATGTCATGTTAGAAAATACATGGCTTATTAGAGTTACAAAAATCTGGAGAATTGATTTTATCTTCTCATGCTACATAAAAATTATTACTTCAATATTCTTTGGTCACTTTTTAAAAAAGATAGCAGTTGTCTAAATCATGGATTCTCACACTTTCCCATATACACCTTTATTGTTTGGGAGCAGACTTATATTGATATAAATATGTGACAACTGAAGGTAATGTCTTAATTTTATGTGGTCATAAATTTAAGACAGTAGAAATGTGATTTTAATATCAAAATGTATACCATTCTTCAAATATAGTAGAGACGCATGTAAATATTTTACAGTGCATATATTTGCCCATTCAATGAGGCTTAGAATATACTTTATTAGTTCAATGAGTTGAGTTAAATTTGTAATTAGATCTTGGCTTTAATCATAGGTTGTGGATATGGTCTTTGGTCAAAAACATATCCCTACATTATAATTATATCATTATTAGAAAGTACAATATTCTTTCATTATATAAGTTAATACAAAATAACTAAGATTTTTAGTTGCATTTATTTTGGCTTTTATTGGCAGGTTTGTTTCTCTCCAGTAATTAACTGATCTTCACATACACATTAAAATTCAGTGTTCTCAAGGAAATCAAACTTTTCTTGCTTTTTCATTCTTTAATTCCCACAAAATACCTGGCATCATACAGCTATTAGCTCCATATGAGGTGAATGTATATATGAAAAGTTCCTCACAAGCCCACTTCACAAAGAGATCAAGTGATTTGTTCAGATTCCAGATCAGTTTAAGAGCTTGATGTGCAAAAATCCTGTAGCACACTCGGTTCCATTGAGCTACAGCTTTTATTTACTTTGTATTAATCAATTAAGCTCAGATAAGCTCTTCATGTTGCATTTCTTTGAAGAATTATTAACAACATACTTTAAATGCAATTACATTATAAGAAATACAATAGAAATATAAGCAACATAAAAAATACCATTCACATATTCCCTGACTGCTGTCAGCTCAACAGAAAAATCTCAACTCCATAATGAGTTTATTAATATACATGTTTCTGGCAGTAGCTTCTTATCTTTTGAGAAAGGATATTAAATATATTCCTATGCAGTTTAATCCCTCTTAATTTAGAAATAATATTTCATTATTATAATATTTTAAGAAATATGAGATAGTTCAATATCTTGCAAGATAATTATGAAGACATTTGTTGATACTGTAGACATTTATTGATATTTTACTTACTCTTAGAATTTTTGAAAATGAATGGATATTTAAAGGTACTTCTGGTTCAAACTCTGAACATGAAAATTCTGAAGTTAAGTATATTGTGGACAGTTTGTTGCTGTTTATGTAGGGTAACAAAACTAAGATGTCTTCCATTGTTTCATCACGTTTTAATTGCATTCAGATTAATCTGAAAAAACTTTGTCAAAAGGCTAACTAATATTTGGAGGTGGAAAGTTTTTATTGTCTGGTTAACTTTTAAAATAATGACTAGGGAAGTGTTATATAAATCAATTTAGTGCAAACAACATCCTTGCTAGTCCCCCTCAGTCACTTTCCTCCCTCTATTTCTAGGTTATTAATTACTCAAGTTATGACTTTACCTTTAGAAAGTCTCAAATTAGCAACAAATTTTCATATGACTCAAAGCAGAAGAGATTTTGCAGAATTATTTTGATGGATTAATATTTCCTCAGTTGAAATCTAGTTAATATATATTTTATTATAGAAAATTCACATATTTTTCAAAGGAAAAATGTCTTCTTCTGTTCCCTATTTTTTTGTGCAAAATTTTGTGCAAAACTTTAAAATATTGGTCTACTCTTTCTTCTGATTTAAAATTTCAGTATGACTGATGATTAATTGTATGACTAACTGATTGTAGTTCCTCAAACATTTTAACTCATTGGAACAGTCTTTTATATGTAACACAGTTCACCAAGTGTTGAATGAATGAATGGACAGGCCACATTCACATTATCGTAATCCCTGAATTCTTCTTTAAGAAACTGAGGTTAATTTTGTGATATGTTTTAAAAATGGAAATTAGACCAATATTTTCATTTGATTTAAAATATGACCTCTGTCTTTATAGTGAGTTCAAAAGACTAGTTTTACTGATGGCTTTAGGAAGTGATAGGCAAAACATGTTAAATAATCAAAGATATTTATAGTTTATATTTAATTGGTTTAAGAGCCAGAGGAAGATTATTGATTAACAATAATCAAGAGCCAGTTGCAATGCTGAGGACTGAACGGCATCATTTCAAACTTAGTTCCACACCTCATTTTACTTTGGTGCACTTCATTAAGCTTCCTGATGCTGGCACACAGCCCCTTAATTTGAGGTGCTAGGACTTGGCTTTTTTCTTTTTTAATGGTATATTGAAAGTTTTTATGTGGCATAAGAAATCTGCTTTTTTATTTTATATATTGTTACTTATAATAAATCCAGATCTATATGCGTATATGTCAAACTTAAAAAAAATGCTAGTGAGAATTTTTTCCTTAGGCAATGACTAACAAATCTCTTGCTTCTTAACTATATGACACCATACCTTGGCTGCTGAATTGTGCAAGATACCAAAGTTCCACCCCTGGAGTGTGCTGTCGAAAAAGCAGATTTTCCAAGACAAAGAAGGTTTAAAGAAACTACTCACAGTTTCAGCCTGATCACAAAATTTAGCAGTTTTAGTACTTACTTGCTATAGCAGACAAAGACTTCGATTTCATTCACCATTCAGGAATCCTTCATTGTATAGAGAATTAATGGGTTGGGCCAGATTTTGCAACCTAGAGCAAATCTGGGCTCAGGACATAATATAAGGGGGAGTTGTAACCTAAATTCAAATAGGCTGGAATTAAATATATAAATCTTTTTGAGAAGGTTAAACGTCAAAAATATTTTTTAATTAATGTGGCATTTCAGCTTAACACATGAGAAAAATTGAACTGATAGAATATGTCCTTTTCAAGGAAGAAATCATAAATGTTTCTATTGATGTGATCAGAATTCCTACAAACCTCTCTTTCCAGTAGATTTTATATGGTATCATAGAAGAACACTGAAAATACATAATTGAGTCTTCATGAAGAATCAGAAAAATATATTAAATCTCTATTGACAAGAAGAATTGAACTTTTGTTGATAATTAGAATATTTATTATCAAATATATAATTTTTATATAAAGGGAAGGCAGACTGGTATCATATCAGCAATATATCAGTAATAGCTAATCAGTACACAAAATGTGCCAAGCCTGCCCTATGCTAACTTTTGATCTTAAGGTTATGCCACTTTATCTCCATTTCCCCAGGAAAAAAATCAAACTTATTGTATATTATCATATACTATATCAGAACTATTTCAAAAGCAATCTTGTTAGTCAACTCCATTAAAAAAAGAATCCAAGCCCTTCCTTTCCTATGAAATCTACGGTAGTTGCTATGACAATGGTATTTCTATCTCAGCCAACATTTCATATTCTTCAGTTTTTACCCAAAGTAACCTCATTCTGCTAGCTAGGTATCATCTTCTAAGATCCCCAAAGATTTTCCCAACATTTCCTCCAAAGATTGAGATTGGGAAAACAATAGCATTACTAAATGCTGAATTAGAAAAAAATAATTTCTATTCTGAACGATTTCTATTATAGCTATTTTCATTTTGTACAATATCAAATCTTTTTTTAGGATGATGCATAAATTTATATGGTTGCAGTTATAGCAAACATATAGTTCTCCACTTTCCTCAATCATTGCCAATTGTGAAAGCATTCTTCAAATGTTACAGATTTGGAAATTCATTAATATTAAAGAACAGGTAGGCTGGGGTTATTGCTCAGAGGTAGAGTTCTTGCCTAGCACATGTGAGGCACTGGGTTCGATCCTCAGTACCACATAAAAATAAATAAGGTATTGTGTCTATCTATAATTAAAAATTTTTTTAAAAAAGAACATGTGACATTTAGTGGATATAATTCATTTAGTGGATATAATTCAGTTAATCAGGCTTCAATTACTGCATTTTCAAATTTACAAATTGAAGTTTTTAATTTGAATTCATTTTGTCATTATTACAAATAAATTCACAAATAAAATTTTTATAAAAATATATTTTTCTTTTAATAAATTATTTCATCAGATGTTTTAATAAAAGTGAGACAGAGGTTATGATTTGTTTGGCTTGGGTAGTATCTATGATGTAAATGTTTAGGTTGACCAAATACAGTCTGTATTCTCCATTATTTGCTCCCATACTACGTATTTCCCTTGTTTGTCTGATCCCTGAAAGCACATGAGTTTTTGATTATGGGATAAAATATATAAGTTTTTTTTTTTACTTTTGAAATTACTATCATGTACCTTTTCAAAACCAGTTGTACCTATAGTTAAATGTCATAAACATTTTATTCATTTGAGTGCTTTCTATAAGCCAAGTGCTGCACAATAACCACGGAGATACAAAATAGCATCAAAATAGTAATAAATAGTATAAAAATACAAAATAGTAAAAATATACAAAATAGTAAAAAGTATACAAACTACAAAATAGTAAAAAATAGTATACAAAAAAAGCTATATTATGAGATTGATCCTCAGTATCACATAAAAATAAATAAATAAAATAAAGGTAGTGTGTCTATCTAGAACTAATTTTTTTTTTTAAATAATAAAGTAGGTCATTACATGGGGAAGGGGCGGTGGACAGTTAAAGTATGGAGGAAGGAGAAAATTCCAGGCAAAGAAAGAACTACATGCAATGACCCAGAAAATGTAGAGCGGAGTGCACCCAAGAATTTTTTTTATTTTTTTCCTGTACTGGCGATTGAACCCAGGGCCTTGTGCTCTACCACCAAACTACATCCCCAACCCTTTTTTAAATTTTGAGACAAGTTCCCCAAGCTAGCCTTGAACTTTCAATCCCCTGACTCAGCCTTACCAGTAGCTGGGATTACAGCTAAGAGATTTTAAGTATTATGAGAACAATGAATGTGAAGTTAAATGTTGGAAGACATGAGACTGTAGTGTAGAAGTAAGCTGAAGAAAGATTTTGAAGGTACTTAAAGTTTGTTACAGGATAGCATATAGTATATTTATACCTGTTTTAAAACAACATAACTAGAATTAAAGTCATTTAATAATTTTTTGTCTAATTTATTAGCTTTAAAAGCATATTACAGCCAGGTGTGGTGGCACGTGCCTATAATTCCAGGGACTCCAGAGGCTGAGGCAGGTGGATCTCAAATTTGAGGCCAGCCTGAGCAACTTAATAAGAATTTGACTCAAAGTAAAATCACAAAACAATGGCTGGGGCTATATCTCAGTGATCATGTGTCCCTGAGTACTGCCAAGGTTAAAAAAATTTTTTTAAAGTATATTTATACTAAAGTGGTTTTAATATGCATTGAATCAGAAAGTCAAATTTCGGCATGGTCAGTAGCCTAAAAATGGCACAGAGATTAGAAAACTCACCAGCTTTTGAGAGGAAAACATGCAGTTTGATGTCAGCACAGATCTTTGTGAAGAAGGAAACGAACTCATGGAGCTATAGCAATTGTCTGGAACAATTGAAATGCCTGGAGTTTCAGGCTTAGGACTTTGGATTTAGTCAATAATGTAGTAATTTTAACATAAGCGAAGACATATTGAAAGGGAACACCAATTTCCTTAATTAAAGAAAAATTCAGAGTGTTTTGATTTTAGCTCTGGGAAACAATTTCCAGATGGGTAGTGGAGTAAAAGCACAAATATCTAGGGATTTTCTCATTTTGATTATCACCACTACCACCACACTAGCCTCCAGGCCTTTACTGTAACATCTAAGTCTAAATGTGAACAAAATAAAAAGATCTTACTTTAGGGGCTGGGATTGTGGCTCAGTGGCAGAGCACTTGCCTAGCATGTGTGAGGCCCTGGGTTTGATCCTCAGCACCACATAAAAATAAATAAATAAAATAAATATATTGTGTCCAACTACAGCTAAAAAATAAATACTAAAAAAATCTTACTTTATATCACTTCAGTTCTGATGGTATAGCTAAAATATCAAAATAATTCATAAAATAATAAATGCATCTCTGGGAAATGCAGAGAATTTGAGAACTATATTACAGTATGATTTTAAAGACCAGTTATTCTATAGAACATTGCTAATCTGAAGTACCTGGAACTCTAAATGGAACTTCAGGCATCTCCACTCCCTATGAAATAATAGGTAAGATACTGTGTGCATTTGTACAGGCTATACATGAAAGATACAATGGGTGATAGCTTCTGTTAAAAGATAAAGGAAACCCTTGCAATTGTCTATTAATTCAAGCTAAAGGCAAAGATGGAACAATTGAGCAGAAGCAATATTATGAGTGATCTAAATCATCTGACAAAAGTACAGAGTTCTCTGGGTTGCAAATCTTAGAATATCTGGAACTCAAGTCCGTACTTCAAGTTTCAATGTAGGGCTTCTGAGAATCACTCTGAAATCACGCTGAAAGTTTTGTATACATATATGTGTGTATGTACATTTTCTGAGAGGGCATTGCAAGTTTCATGAGTGTTGCCTTTGAACTGTGTACCACATCTTCATGTCACTTCTGTGTTGGGTCTTCTCACTTCTAAAGGTGGAAGTTCTAGCTTCTGAGGCCCTGGATCTAAATCAGCAGATGGTGATGATACTTCTCTGAGAAAATAACCTGGTGCTATTCATCTTCAATCAGATTAACAGATGGAGAAAGACAGGGAGTAGAGAGCTTGAAATGATAGGAGTTAAGGTAAAAAGTTATAGAAAGTGAACCACGGTGGTATGAGTCAGGGGGACAGTTAGGAAGGACATCTTGGCATTTCTCACATATCACAGCATTTTTTACTGAATTATCATTCAGTGTTTGAAAAACAAATTTTCTAAAAAAAAAATGTCATTACTTGGGAAAAAATATGAAACCAAACAGTGAATCAGTGCTTGTAATATAGTGGTGATATATAAATTCTAGAAAGCAGACAAGTGTGGTGAAACAACAAATTTTAGTATTAGTCATATATTAATTTGCAAAACAGACAGTAGTTAGACTTTTATATTCCTCATTTTTACACTACTTTAATTTCTAGTCATATCATAAAAATTCATTTGACCCCAGATTATTGTTGCAGTGGAATTTCAGAGGTTTAAATTTTGAGATGTGGATAATAAATGAGGTTGTGGCTTAGATGAAAAGGGTGATAAAACTGTGGAATAATATGAAGTTTTATAAATGACAGTTGACCTCATTTAGGAAGCTACAAATGTGTATCAGTTCTGGGGTAAATGGAGTGGCCTGACCAGAGAGAGAGCCAGCACTACTTCCTAACATTAAGTTCAAACTAGGGCAGCGCAACATTGTGGTGGAATAAGAATCAAAAAATGGCATAACTGTAAGGATCAGACTGGCTCTTCCTTTTTTAAAAAATATTTTTTTAGATGTATGGACCTTTATTTTATTCATTTATGTATATGTGGTGCTGAGAATCTAACCGAGTGCCTCACACATGCTAGGCAAGCGCTCTATCTCTGAGCCACAATCCCAGCCCCAGACTGGCTCTTCTTATGCTCACCAAATGAAAGCTAAACTTCTACTGGAGATGGCAGAGGGAATTTGAATAATGCCAGATTTTAGTTAAGCTAAAGAAGTCAGAAAATGTTAAGGGTAAAAACGACTACATAGTTTATTTACAAAGAGTATGAAAGTTATAATTAACAAAACTGGTACAATAAAATACAGTCTTGTCACTCATCAATTGTCATTTGAATAACTCTGGGCTAACCAGAAAAAAACATAAACGATAGTATACCTTCAGACAAAATTGAGGAGAATGATATTTAAAGTATCTTCAGTTGATACTTTGCAATCCTTTAATAAAAAGTTCATATGAAAATTTATAGTTATGTATATATATGTAAATTTATGAAATAATTAGTAGAAAGTTCAAAATTTTTGAAATAACTAGAAGATTTGAATTCAAAAGAGATCATGTTTAAAAGAGATGTGTTATCAACAGTTTGAGTAACAGAAGAGTTCAATGGTAATACTTTTCTGACAAACTTTTCCTGCTGTCAGCCATTACAATAAAGAAAGTAAATATCTACCCCTCATTCATTTTAAAGGGTTAACTACTTTGAAGATCTTTTAACTTCATGGTTAAGAGCTTGATCTCTGGAGCCAACTTCCTGAGTCTATATTCTAGACCTGCAACTTGCTAACTGCAAATTTAACTGTTAGACCCTCTTAAGTCTCCCTATCTTTATTTACAAAATGTGGATAATACTTGTGAGTGATAGACAGCAATTGGTACAAATTTAAGTTCTCAGTAAGTGGTAGCTAAGAATAGTATTTTATTTATCAGGAGGAATTTGGAAAATAGATGATACTGGCAGATAGATTCATAAGGCAAATGCAGAAGATATTGAAATTGGACTGAATTCAGTTAAATAGTTTCAAGAAGGTAACAACTATTTCAGAAATTTTGAAATGTATCCTAAAATATATACAATTATTATAATAAATATTATAAAAATGGCAGATAAAACTTAAAAAGGTAATAACTTTTAAAAAGCTGTCCCTATTGACACCCCTCTCTATACCTCTTGCAGAAAAAGAGAAATGGTTATCAATAAAGAGAGAACAGGTGTTGAAACTGTCAACTTCTAAATGCTTTATTTCTTTGCTTTAAAATGGGCATAATCTCTGCAGTTTGCCACAGGCCTCTCTCTTCTTGTCTTTGATCTGTCCTAATTTTCTTGGCCCTGTGGACGTTTGAATAGGGAAAATATGCTTTACACACACAAATGGAAGATGTAAAATGCAACTATCCAAAAGAAGAAATAACAGCAGGGGCCATGGAGCTCTCAAGAGTGTAAGACAATCTTCTGGTACCCTCAGGAGGCTGCAGCATCCCGTCTCTCTTTCCTGCTAGCACCAGAATTCTCAAAGAAGTGACTCAGACCCTTTCATTGTCTTATGCACTCTCTCTATATGTCTTCCACAGTCAGTCTTCTCTTTCAAAAATTTTAAACTTCATTTTCTCCTCTGATGTTATAATTAAAAAATATAGTGAATTTTCCTCAGTCCTCTTTCTTCTTGACCACAGTGAACTATGAAACTACAAAAGATTTTTTTCCTCTCTCTTCTCTAGTGATTGATGTTTTAGGGTGTGAAATCCCACAAAGTTTAAAACAAATAAGTCCTCTTGTAATATATGAAAATATGTATGTATGGACACATGTAAATATTCACATGCAAAATATTCATACAAAATATACATAACATATATAATTCAAATGTGAGAATTTCTCTAATTTTATCCCTTTAAATTTGAACCTTCCAGGTAATAAATATTTTTGTCTTTGTGGGCTACATAAGATCTTATTGTGTTTTGGATCTAGAATGTTTCCCTAAGGCTCCTTTGTTGAAAATTTGATCCCCAATGCTACAATTTCCAGAGTTAGGGCTTCTGGGAATTAATTAGATCATTAAGACTCCAACCTCATCAGAGGATTAATAGTTTGATGGCATTATTGGGGGGTGGGGGAAACTATAGGAGGTAGGACCCAGTTGAAGGAGTTGGTGCTTTAGGGTGTGCCCATAGGAACTATATGTTGTCACTGGCGCCCCACCTCCCTCCCTCCCTCCCTTCCTCGCTCCTTCCCAGTAGCCAAGAGGTAACCAGCTGCCATGTTGCTGGGCCTCAACCCAGACTCACTGCAGTGAAACCAGGGAACCAAGGAATGGACTGAAAACCTCTGAAACCATGAGTCAAAATAAATATTTCTTCATCTAAGTTTTTTCAGGCATTTTGTCACAGTAACAAAAAGCTGTCCAATACAGATTTCTATTTCTCTTGTTTTTTTTTGTTTGTTTGTTTGTTTGTTTTTTGGCTAGGAATTGAACACATGGGCCTCATACATGGTAGGCAATTTAGCTACATGAGACTATTGAGCTACATCCTCAGCCCCTTTTATGATCCTTTAAAAATGCCAAAATCATTTATTGTCTCAAGAATGAATTTAGCCTTTAGGTTGTAGTTTGCTAATTGTTTTTTTTTTTTTTTTTTAATGAAACACACTCTGAGTCAGAAAAAAAATACAATTAAACTTAATAATCCATTGTTAATTTAAGATATTCTCTATCTTAATCAAATGAAAGACAGGTACTATGGTGAGAATATGCTCATCAGTTCCCAAGAATCCAAGGAACAAAAGTAAGTTGAGTCAGATCTTTTGTGAATAAATGAGACAAGTTCTTATCTGCAAGTTCAAGTTTCGTGTTTATGCTATTGCCACTTTCTGAAGAGGAATCCTTCCTTATTTTGTGGCGGGGTTCTCATTTTCACCTTAGATTTAGATTACCATACTCAATCTCTTATCATATGCTACTTTATTTGTATAGCACAAATATTACTACTGTTCACAAAGTTATTTTTTTTCTCCATTAAATTGGACCTCATTGACCTTTTCCTCTACATGATCTATACTATATTTAATCAACTTAATTTAGTTGGAATTGATTTCTTGGCCTATCAATATACCATTTGTGCCTTTCATTACTTACCTTATTTCTGTGCGTATTTTTGTCTATCATTTTTACTATATATTTCTCATATTTAAATATCCTACTGTAATACATGCATAATTGACTTCAAGATGTAAGAAAAAGAGATGCAACACTTTTCAACCAAGGCAAAAACCCTCACTCACAATGCCCAATTGTAGTTTTCCTCAGGCGTGTGTAGGATCTTTCTGCTGTGATGGGGCACTATCATCTAAGCAAATGCCAGACTAAGCCACACATGCTGTGGTAATATCTCCAGATGCTTCCTGTCTCCCAGCATATAAACTTTAGAGCAAGCTTTGACTCTAAACTATCTCTTTCTCTCAGGGAAACAGTTTCTAGACCAATTATTACACAGTAAACTGAATTTATTACCTTAGCACATACCAGGGATGCCAGACAAGTCAAAGTCGAGGAACAAGGTTTCTGAAGAGTTTTATCATCAATGATCACATACTCCAGAGACACTGGATACTCATTAGTGTGAGGAGTATAAAATAGTAGTGCTTTTCTTTATGGCATTATGGACACTAGAATTGCTGTTACTATCTCCAATAAGCTTGAAAGTCTCTCTCTTCTTCCTTGTTTCAGAGTCATTCTAATTAGTCCTGAAACCTTGACTTAGCTGATCTTTAAGCAGACTCCTGTCATAAGTGCCCATACTTCTCACTTTCAGGAGCATTCTTATTACTCTCATATTACTGGAATAATTATAGGAGTTTAAAGCTTATTATGTGGAGAAAAAAAAGTGGGTTGTTGTTTATTTATTTAACATTTATGAAGAGTTGCCATGTGCCAGCCATATAAGCATTGTGCTTTTGATGTCAGTAACATTTAAGAAGCCCCGGATTCCAAGTGGTCCAGAGCAAAGTTGGGGATGCATATCAATCAAACAGAATAGTATCAAGAGTGGGTTAAATGGCAGCTAAGGATGCTGAGGTGAGAAGGGGACACAGAAACAATGAATTTCTTATGTAATAATTTAGGAGAATGGGGTATCCGATTTATATTTTGATGAAAACATAGGAGAGTGAAAGACAACAAAAAGTTTCAGGGGTGAACTCTCTAGATAGAAGTAATAACATAATTTAAAGCAAAAGGCACAAAGAAAGAGCAACTGTGGTCTGAAAGCACTATTAAGATCCATTATAAGATCCATTTGAGCCAGGCCTAGTGATACATACCTATTATGACAGCTACTAAGAAGGCTGAGGCCAGAAGACAGCAAGTCTGAGGGAACTTAGTGAAACCCTATCAAAATATTTAAAAAATAAAATAAAAATAGCTGGGGATGGAACTCAGTGGTAGATCACCCCTGGGTTTGATCCCAGGTCCCTGCCACCAAGAACAACAACAAAAAATTCAATTAAGCCAGTAACACAGAAAATGAATGCTAGGCAGCAGGCAAAACTTACACTGTGTAATTTAGTAAGGAAATATCACCTTTTTATCCTTTCATTCTAAAGGCAATATTGAGTGGCTCCTATGTGCCAATGATTGTTGTAGGTAGGTCCTCATAAAGAAAAAGGAACAATGAAAAAACTAAGGCTCTACCCTCAAGGAATATGTATTCTGTTTGCAGAAGAGACATAAGTAAATTAACTCAAATATATATTGTCAGGTGGAGACAAATGTTTGGAGATAAATATGTGTATGTACAGAAATCATATTTAACAGTATGATCAAGAATTCACTGATAAAGTGATGTTCAACCTGAGTCTTAAAATTAGCTTTATCCTATTTATGATATTCTGTTCATTTAAACGCATATGGATTTCTTTTCTAGTAGAAGAAATTGTACATGCAAGAGTCTTGGGATGAGTGTGTTGAAAGAACAGCAAGGAAGTTGGTCATCCTGCTCTGGAGATAATAAGAACAGTTGATAAATTCAGAGATCTGATTGTGTTGAGGCAGTGCAGATTTGACAGAATATTTTAGAAATTTCCTTTAAGGAGCTGTTCCTATAAGAACTGTTTTCTTATAGCTCCTTACCTCTTAGAGACAAAGAAATCTCTAGCCTCCAGGCAAGAGAGAATAGGTGTTTGGTAATTTTAGCCAAAAAATTAAGCTTAAAAGTCTAAAATTTTCATAGAGATTCTAATAAAATATTGCAGCTCTTTTTTACTTCATCAGAGTAACAGATGGGTAAATCCAAAGAATTTCCCTCTCAGTAAAATATATCATGGGGTCCCTTGGAAAAAGGAAGTTATAAATTTGATATTTAAAGCAAACTAAAGCTTATTCTCTGGATTTGGGGAAGGGATGAGTTGGCATAGAGGTTGGGGGAAGGAAGGAAGTGATCTACAGATCTCCCAAGATCCTGCTCTACAAGATTCTAGCTCTGTCTAGTTCTGTCTACTAAATCCTTCCCACCATATACATGGACACTGCTTTAGAGAAGGAGGAGAAAATTTAGAGGCCTGGAAGTATTATCTGAAAGAACCATTCAGATTTAGGGGTTGGATAACAGTGTTGCAATCAGTTATGTGTGTGAGTTTGTGTGTGTGTGTTGGGTGGGGGGAGTTCTAGGTATACAGATAAGCTATAGATTAAATAAAGACATGTTTTCCTCTTTATAGTAGAGTTGTAGTATATTTTCTGATCCTTTTGCAGTAGTACGGTATTTAAATATTTGTGGGTCAACACACATAATGTTTGGGGTCAACAGAAGGTCTTACATATGCTTTTCCAAAAGTCAAAAATAATTGAAACAGCTTTCTGAAGATAAGTAATTGAGGGAAATTGAGTAATGGTTTTCATTAAATTGCTTCTTCTACTTGCTTTGGACTTTCCTATTTAAGAATTAGATGCAGTTGTTACTTTGTCCTCAGGCTAGTAATAGCATTTGTGCCTTTTAGACTATGGACCATCACCAAGAAGCATAGATAGTAACAAGAAGTGAATTATCCCTATATCAGATTCCTCTTTTGTTTCTTTCAAAGCAACTATCTTCACTTCTTTAGAATCTCTAATCAGAGAATAAGCAGCTTTCCTGTGTTGTTTTAACAGCGTTTTATGTCCCTGAGGTAGATGTACTAATTTCACAAAATATACTGATTATGTATATGTTGCATTATTTTTTCAAATTTCTTTTTCCTTATAACTAACATATAATTAAAAACTAAACAAGTTACAAGTGTCATTTGGCAGTAATACTTCTTACATAATTTATAAAGAGAAAAACATATACACCATATTTAAAATAGTAACATGACAGGTTATTATGTTAAAAATACTCCAAAGATCTTACCTTGCCAGACTTTACAGGCAACAAATAAGTGTGTGTGCACGTGTGTGTGTTTTCCATCTTGGTTTGTTTTTAGGACAGAGAAGAAATATTAACCACTACTCTTTTGAACCTGAGAAAGACAGCATCTACAGAGGGAGGTTAAATAATTTAACTTTGAACTTGCATTTAAGAGAAGGCCAGGAGTGTTCTACCTGCTACTCTACATGTCTCACTCAAGGGAGGGCCATTTACTTTCTCTGGGCTCCTGAGCTTCAGAGATTATCTTCCTAACAGTTTAGACATCTGGTCTTGCTAGATCAGCAGCAGGTATCAACTCTGCTTAGCTCTTCTGCCCTCCTCCCACATAATCTTACTTTAGCATTGTTTAGCCAAATATGAATTGCATCCTACCAGCAAAAGCATTTCCTAGAATTAGAAACAAAGCCTGAGGGCCCACCCAGGCCTATTGAAGGGGTCATCGCCAATTGGAGCCTCATAGTACCTACCTTCAAGCTAATGTTTAAAACCAACTGCTACTTTTCAGGTCTGGGAAAGAAAGAGAAAGCAGGTGGGGGTGGGATTGCCCAGGAAGGCAAGATAGAAATTAAACCTGACTAGCTTTTTATATTGGGTATTTACTGTGGGTAATTTACAAATCATTTGAAGTAACCACAAATTGAAACACAAAGTGACTTTAAGGTCTCTTTAGCAGAAATCAATCCTGTATCATGGCAGTTTTCCTATACTCCAGTCTTTCACTTGACAGATCATTTCCTCATGAGGATGACTAATAACTATTCAACACAAAATGCTGTTCATATTTAAACAGCATTTTCTATCCAAAGGTGTCAAAATGTTTGACAAACAGTTAAAATGTAGCTCACTAATTTTTTTAACCCCCAACAATAAATAGGTAGGTGTGCTACCATTACTGTTGTTTACTGGTGATTTCCAGGCAGAGAAAATTTAAGTACCTTGGCTATACTAATAGAATGTCAATAACTAAAGGAGAAAACATCATTCATTTTGGTTCCCATAGGGCAATATTTGATGAATTACTCACTAACTTCTGTTGTATCTCAAGGATAGATAATGGTGCTCATTGAGGACAAATCTCAAAGAATATTCTTATGCTTTCTTTGATTGAACCTGATTTTTGAAAAATCATCTGGCTTAATCTACATTTAATTATGCTTTTATGAATATTACTAAACACCCTGTTTTTATGGTTGCATAGGATTAATGTAACATGCAGAGTAAGAAGCAAAAGCTCAAGTTGCGACCCTCTAAGAGTCAAGTCTATGACTTAATTATCTTTGACTTCCCAGTTACCCACACCTATCAATCTATAATAGTATATGTAGTCAATAACTGTTTCTTGAATGTATGATGCATGAATGAGTCAAGAAATTTTTAGAGTTGGAGGAAATCTGTTATATAACTTGAAGGAAAGAAGTAGTTAAAATCTACAAAATTCTCAAAATCTACTGCTGGACTGTACACTATTAACAACTTGATGTCTTCTGTCATTGCAGATGATGTTGTGGTACTAAAATCTACTAATTAATAATAATAATAATGATTGTCAGAAAGAAAATTTGGTATATTTTTGAGCTGAGGATTCCTTTTACCAATTGTTTCTCAAGATTAAACTTGGTAACCTAGAATCAATAGACAAAATGCCCCTTAAAAATTGGAAAGTTTAAATCCATTTTTAGAGGCATGAAATAGAACTGATAGCTATCTGAAATTTCATTAAAGAAAAAATCTAATTTCCAAATTTCTGAAGGTTAGTTTCTCATCATGAACATTACCATATTATAAATAAAAACACTCCTGACTTTGTTAAGGGAGTATATAGTTAGATAATCACTTCCAGTGATTTTTTAGACTTAGCTTGAAAAAACAAAAGTTGCTTGCTTTAAGCAAAACAGTTCAACTGAAATGTCAATGCATCATTAATGTAAAGCTTAATGTGTTAGATTTTTTCTATCCCCAAAATGCTAAATATGCATATTAAATAGATTTATTTTGCATGTGATTTTGTACTCTTTTCCTGTTTGACTTTTAAGTACATTTTCTTAACAATCTTGTTTGAAAATTAGAGTATGGATTATATATGATTCTATTTAACATTATATTGAGAGCTCTTGGTCCAGCGAGTGCCTTTTTCATAGGAAATATAACCGAAGTCCTAAATTATCCTGATTAAATCCTATCATAGTTTTAAGCACATGAAGACAGAAATGAGTTCAAGTTAGAAAATATGAGTAACCCAGGGCAAACGGTAACATAAGTACAATTATCTGTAGATTAAAATACGGAAAATGTCTGAGACTTGAAATTACATCCTGAAACCAAGTTCTAAGGAATGTTAAAGACTTACTTGGAGCACATTATTTTCTGAATACATGTATGAATGCAGATGCTGAGGAGAGAACATGCAAGATTTACTCCACTCCAAATGGAACTGGAGTCAAGCATGGAATCAACATATGAAAGGCCAAAATGAGTTCATTGTTCTACCAGAATAAGTCCTTACTTATGTATGGAACTAGAGGGAAAAGGTCCAGGTTCAAGGCTCCTCTCTAGACTATCTCTCACAGGACCAGGCAATGTGCAAAGAATGTGGGAGCCATTGCTGCAAACCTTCAAACACACAGCTATCCTATTTAATAGTAGAATATGACTCAGTGAATGTTAATTAAATCTGACCAATCAGAATATGTTCATAGCTATGAGGGAACTAGAGGTGGGCTTGAGCAGGAACAACATTGCTTCCCATCTTCTAAAATCTCCACATTTTCTTTGGTGTTCCTATGATTCAAGCCTAACTTAAAATCTTACAAAAATGTGTGGACTTTTTTGGAAAGGTAGATAGAAAAACTAAATGAGCTAAGAGAGTTGAAGATGAAAAAATTCCTGATAATAATTCTAAGATAAGGTAGAATTATTGCTGTGAAAATTACTAGAATATTTTTGTTCCAAATATGAGACTACAATATAGTATTTCCACTGTAGTTATAATTAAATGAAATTCACTTGCTGTCTCCACCTAATAACATAACCAGTGATTTCTTGTGAAAAAATTTAAGAGTATTTATTCTATTGAGATCTTCACAAGTCCTCTAATTGAACTTTGTTAGAGCATACAGTGTCAACGAGCTTGCAGGATTTTGACATCTCTTTTCTTGCCTTCCCTTTCATTCTACAAAGCAAGTAAATGGATATGTAACAAAGAGTAGGAATCAAAACTCTTTTATTCATGCTAGGGGAAAAGCATATTTATGCTCACAATAATTGACCACCTGGTTTTAAATCCTACCTCTGTGCCTTACTAGTTATACAACGATGAGTAATTTACTCAATTATTCTATGTACCAGTAGTCCATCTGTAAGATAGGTAATAATAATGCTTGCCTCCTAGGACCTTTGTGCAGGCGCATGCATGGAGGAAAAATGCTATAGTGATGAGTTTTCTCATTTTTTTAAAACTGAAAACCACAACCAAGAATTACTGGAATTATCTGTAATCAATAAATAGTTTGAAGCCATAATATTATTTCATAGAAGATTATGAACATGTGGAATGAAGGGAACTAAGACAGAAAGTAATGTCTTGCTTTTATTAGTCCCAAGTGAAAGATAGAATTAATGATGTTATACGTGAAAATTCATACAGAAAAAACTTCAATTAGTTACAGCATACTTGAAATGCAAATGACTAATCCTAAATCAAGAACCCTTCACTAAAATTAAAAATCTAAATGCTTTCTTTTTCTTGCTTTTTTGTAGGAGGTGAAAGAGTGCTGGGTAGGTGTCAGACTATTTTAAACAGTAGGTTATAGTGGTGATATTTCAGAAGCATAAAATAAATTGAGGCAGATAACATAAATGACCTGTTTAGATAATTTTATTAAAAACAATAACAGAAGCTTGATAGGAAAGAGGAGAATTTTCTGTGAATTTATTTGTTCCTCTTTGGCAGTTATGGGGAACAAACCCAGGGCCTCACTCATGCTAACCAAGTGCTGTACCACTGAGCCACAGCCTCAGCCCTTCTGTGAATTTTAGTTATCTTTTAAAATGATATATGGTGGGCTATAGTTCATTGGTAGAGCACCTGCCTCAAATGTATGAGGCACTGGGTTCGATCCTCAGCACCACATAAAAATAAATAAAGATTTTGTGTCCAACTACAACTAAAAAAGAAATGACATATGGTAGTGTGTTGTAATTAAGCTGAAAGTAATGTAAAAAATAGTATAGAAAAAATTACTATTTAAGTTAGAGACCTAGTAAGTGTGTGTAGGTGTGTGACTGTGTATAGATAAAATGATATAAAAGCAATCTAGACTGGCATTTTATCTAACCCAGGTATGCCATCAGTATTGTTAATATTTGGTTATTAAGCAATATAGTGTTTAAGTAGGATGCATGGTACATTGAAGAGAAGCAACTGATAGGCAAAAAGATACACATATTAGAATGTGGTGGAGGGCAGATTTAAACCTAAGAAACTGCTTAACATGTCCACCTTTGGGTTGATGAAAATTGTTCACACAGGTATTCTTGGTGTAAGCTCTAGTAAAGTTTGTAGAATTTGAAACCAGTTGCAGAATCAGGCCAATATCCATTTCACACTTAATTCTTTTTTTAAATTTTTTTAAAAGAATTCTTTTAGTTATATGAAACATTAGGATACAATTTGACATTATCACAAAAGCATGGAATATAATTTGTTCTAATTGAGACCCCAGCATTCTCCCTTCCTCCTTATCTCTCCCTCTTCTCTTCTCCCTCTACTTACTAATCTTTCTTTAATTTATTTGTAGTTTTGTTTAAATTAGTGTCTTGTGAATGTACTTGATGTTGGGACTCTTGTGCAATATTCTTGTATGTACTTTCTGTCAGATTCACCTCTTAAACTTGTACAGTTCCTATAGCACAGAGGAAAGAAAGCACTAGATTGACCATGGCTTGAAACAAGTTTGAATTTTGGCCCTGCCACTTAATAGTTATGTATATTACTTAAGTGGGAAAACTACTAAAATTCATAAACTTCAATTTACCTATCTGCAAAAATAAGGATAATTCTTTTTTTCTTATTTTATTTTATTTTGATGCTGGGGATTGAACCCAAGGCCTCATGTGCACTAGGCAAGTGCTCTACCACTGAACTATAACTGTAGTCCCAAAATGAAGATAATTCTTATTCTATCAACTTTAGAGAGTTGGCATGATCCAGTAAAAGAATGACTAAAAAAGTGTTTTGAGAAATACATATTGCTTACAAAATAAAATTGATTATTCTAATTCCAGGATGAGTAAAACTCACCTTCCTCTACTATATTCAGTATTTTCCAAAGACCTATTCAAAACATTTATGTTTGAGTATTTTAGCTACACTTTAAGTAATGGTGAGATGATAATAAAAAAAATGCTTTAAAATATGTAAGTTTCTCATTAAATAGTTTACAAAGTAATGTATACATATTGAATGAATAAGCTAACACAGTGAGATCATAATGACTTGACTTTCATTTAAGTACTGATGTTTGATATTTAAATTTTCTATTTTCTTTGGATATTTTCCTCTATGTGTATGATATTCAAAATCCATATGTAAGTATGGAACATTTATTGTTTAATGTTCTATTCTTTTTGTTTTATATTTTACAAAAAGAAAATATTAATCTGCTAGTTTCTTTATTATTTCCTCTTTTTAGCTTCTTACTTTTAATAGTAAAGACAACACCTGGAAGGTATTACATAAAAACATAAAATAAAGTTCAGCATAAATGAGCTAAGTAAATATGTTAGAAATACATTAGAAATGCATATACTTTAAAGGATATTCCCATATTTTTGTGAGTTTGACAATTTCAAATGTTTCGTGGACTAGTCAATGAAGACCATGTATAAATTTTATTGAGTACTTTTAAAATAAAAAATATTTTAAAAACTTGATCCACTTGACAGCTGACATGAAGTTCTGAAAACTTCCTTTTTTATAACTGAAGTTGTAGATATAAAGCATTATACAATCTCCCAAATTTAAATAACTACTATAGAAATATTGTCTATTCCATATTCTGTTAATAATTGGTATGAGGCATATTGGTTAAAATCTTATCAATTATCTTCTTAAGATCATACTTAAGTGGCACCGTGAATTTGAGTATCAAGAATATTTTATTGTCAAAAGTTGCCTGCCAAGTGACAAATCAATTTATAGACTATATTGGAAAATATTACATCTTCATATTAATATCCATATCTTGGTAATGTAATTAATAGTGTAGAAACACTAAACCAGGGATATTTTTGTCTTTACAATAGTGTAGAAACACTAAACCAGGGATATTTTCATCTGATATACTGTTAGAAACAGAACAAAAACACTGATTACCTTCAAATTAAGTTTTTCTTTTTTCTTTTGGTACTTGGGATTGAATTTAGGGGCACTCCACCACTGAACACATCCCCTCCCTATTTTGTATTTTATTTATCGACAGAGTTTCACTTAGTTGCTTCGTGCCTCACTTTTTGCTGAGGCTGGCTTTGAACTCTTGATACTCCTGTCTCAGCTTCCCAAGCCACTGGGATTACAGAGTGTGCCAATGCGCCAGGCTCAAATTAATTGTGACCTTAAAGATGTAGCAATTTCTACATGTTGACATATTTACATACAAAACTGAAAAATTCATAAATTCAAATTCTAATTTATGTAGGATTTACACGAAATATGAAATGAAGATGTTTCTCAATGTATGATAGGATTATGGCCTGATCACACCATTGTAAATTGAAAACATTCTAAGTTGAAATGTTTTTAATACACCTAGTCTGTCAAGCATCATAACTAAGCCCTGACTACCTAAACATGCTTACAACACTTAATGCTAGCCTACAGTTAGGCAAAATTATCTAACTCAAAGTCTATTTTATAATAGTGCTTTGAATATCTATTGTCTATTAAACACTGTAGTAAAAGTGAAAAGAATGGTTATTCTCTAAGCACTAATCTGTTAAATTTAAATGAATCAACCTTTAAAGTAATCAAATATTTAAAACACAAAGTAGTCTTGAATATATACACACATACACATAAGTACATGTTCATAAACATAATTGGTTAAATAAAATTAATTCATAACACATAAAAGAAACACATTTGTTTATATCATGTATATACGTATGTACATGTGTATTTAAAACAGATATTTCCATTGCTTGTAACACATTATTTTATAATGAGGCCATGTCCAAAATCTATCTACCCCTGAAACCTTTAATGATTAGCTAATGAATTCAGTCTAACAATATTGGCTTGGAATTTAGGACAAACTTACTATGCTAATGGTTTATGATTTTTACTTGAAAGCTGAAGTTGTTTTATTTCCAGATAAACATGCAGAGACTCTATCCATTACAATAAATTATTGTATGCAATGGATTGACGTACAAGGTATTTACACATTAATTTTCCTTTTTGGATGACTTACTATTTAGATTAACAATATGAAACTCACCAATAGTCACACATCAAAAACAAACAAACAAACAAAAAACCTACACACGCACACACACACCAAACTATTTGAGTATTAACTAGATAATTAGCAGGATTTCCCAAGGCTTTTGTTAGATGAAGGGAATGTTAACAGTTTTCTATAAATTAAATTTGTCCTATCCCAGAAATCTCAACACTATAACTGAATAAAGAAAATGCCAACTGTTGCTCTTCAGGAAGGGGGCATCTCCAATTTATTTAGAAATCACGTATGAAATCAACAGCCTCATTCAATATCCTTACTGTCATTTTTGACAATGAGTCAGTGAGGTGTGACTATACATATGGTATGATTCAGAAAGAAAATAAGATGCAGCCCCAACAGCAAATTGACATTCCCCAGGTCGTGCAATCAGTAGTCGAAGAGTTGAAAATAGAAGTCCAATTCCCAAGGCATTGCTGAAGCCGAGTCTGACCACCTTGTCTCAGACTCTCCTGACACTGGCATCATCTTAGTGAAACATCATCTAGTGAGATTCAGAGTCATTTCAAAGCTTACTTTAATTTACATGGGGAGAGGTAGGAAAAAGAGTTCATAAGCATTTGAGAAAAGATGTGGTAATGATGTCTGGTTATAAATTGCATGGAGAATAAAAATCATAAAAATGAAAAACATTTATTTACTCTTACTTTGTATGTTTCAGAAATTACAGTGAATTCTCTTTAATGTTCTCTTCTTTAATATTCACAAGAACACTGTGATTTTCCTGTTTACACATTAGGAAACAGCTCACAAAGGTTAGGTAACTTATAAATCACCTAGCTAGTAAATGGCAGCAGGGAGATTAAAAGACAGATTCTGACAGAATTGGTTGTCAAAACCCCCCAAAGATGAAGAAGAAATAAAAAGTAAACAGAGAAAAGAAAGTGGAAATTCCAGGGATCAGCATAATTTGAAGATAATGCTTAGAGCTTTCCGACTGATCTTGAAAATAACCAAAAGCTGCCTGAGAATTCCAAGAAAAAATTATTAACAATTTGATCCAAAAAAACATTCATTTTACAATCAGATGTTCTGAGACTAACTCTAGTGCTTTGCTTCCAAACCATTATAATGCCACTCTATTTCATTTTGTTTATTAGGATAATGAAAATATTCAAATACTTTGCCTGAACAGTTTAGTGATTTTTCTAACATAACTAAATGCCAACTTTCATCCCTTTATTCAATGAATTGTTTAGTGTCAGATAATTTTATATTCAAATTTAACTTTTTTTTATGGTGAAATAGACTTCACAAAGCCCATGAATAAGTCACAGGTCCATTAGCTCAAATATGCATGAGGATGGAATAAATTTTCTCTTAATATTTTACTTTCTGTATGATTGTGATCCTCACAATAAATGAAATTGAAAAACACAGAGATAAAAGAACTTCTGACTAATACTTTATTATTGAAATATTATAATTTGTGCTTTGAAATTTCTGAGAGCCCTAATCTGTTGTAGTTGAAGGAAGAAGGGGAATGACATTGTTTTCCTGTCCTGGGTTCCTGTGCTTGTCTGGAACAGGTTAGTAACCATATGTCAAACTTTGATATGTCTCATGTCTAATTCTCATCTTATCAAACCTCATAAAGAATAGTCTTGAAAAGAAACAGGGAAGAGAACAGTCCAATCCATAATTCACTCTCACCATACCTACAAAATACTATCATGATGAATTTGTGTAAAATACCAATTTTTGTATCGAGAGGGAGATTTTTAAACATAAACGGTATTCATGCACTTGGTTCAATAGTATTTTTGTAAATATCTATGCTAAACAAAAGGACCATAGTGAGCCCTTGAGTTGCAGAAATTTTTTGCACTCTTGATATTTTACTGTTACAAAATAGCATTTTACATTTACTGAGTACTTATTACAGTAGAGATATTAATAAACTCATTAGAAATTTTAATATTTAGAAAATATACCAAATGCTACTGTTTCTTGCATTGCTTTAAAATTCTGTTGTCCTCTAATCTGAAGATGGAGGAATATATATATATATATATATATATATATATATTTTATAGGCTCACCAGCTGTTTCTTGGCTGACAGTTATAAATGGAGATTCCCAATATATATATCTTTATTCATTATAAAACCCTTCAATACTGATCAGCATGTGATTCTAATAAACATGGGCATGTAATAAAAAAATTAATGTCGGCCCCATTGTATATTTCAGCTGGATTCACTGTAGGAATGCACAAATATGACTAATGAAGGCAATTTTCCAGGAAGTTTCCCTTTCTTGAGAACCAGATGACAGATCAATGTGGATGACAGTGATTTGTCACAATATATTTTTGAGGGTAGTACTAATATAGTCTTCCCAGAATGAACCATAAACTACATTATTACATACCTTATAATTAGAAATCCATAAATATAATCTTCCTTTTCTAAAATATTGCTAGGTAACCACAGCTACTCTTTAAAATTTGCTAGTCCTTAAATCTGAAATTGGATTTAGATGAGTCTGACAGATTATTCCCAGTGATTCCACTGGGCAATTCAGATTCAAAATAATTTCTGCAAGTCCTATTATGCATAGAGGTATTGACATCCTAGTTGTTTTCCATTATTTTCAATAATCAAAGAACCTGAATGTGAAAGATCATGGAGAAATGTATAAGAAATGGTATTAAAGATATTACTGATTTTTCAGTACTTATTCAGTCAAATTCTACAGCATACAGCAGAAGGAATGCAGCAGGTTGTGTTGTGGTTATCATTGAAATGGCCAAAAAAATCTGACATTTTTAGCCTTGCCTGTCATAGCTACTGCAGTGCATTGTTTAAGAAGGTGTGGTCATGTTGTTGTTCAGGCAAATATCAGAATGCTTGTTTGTTTTCAGTCTCCTTTTCAAAGACAAAGATAAATAACAGAAGAAATGTTTACTAATAAGTCTCTCCATCCCAATCAACCAAAGAAAAAGCATACTTAAAATACTGTTGTGATATGTTTAGGATCAGCTATAGTATAGAATGTGTTTATCCATCTAAATAAGTATTCTGGCAACCCTTTAGTTTAAAGTAGTTTCTTAAATATATGGTTTGGGATATGTTGCTTCATACTTGCTCTTTTAGCATATTAATGTCTAATTTAAATAAAACATGATGCAATCTCCTGCAAGCCTTCTGTTTTTCCTCTCCTGCATAATGCTATCAAAACAGGCTTCTTATGAGCAGGGTGGTTAAGGTTTCCTAATTCTCTCCTTCATATATTCTGAATGCTCTGAAGTTTACCTTCAATAAAACAATCTGTTAGGTTTTAGTTATTCTATTTCAGGACAAATTTTCAAAGGACACACTAAAGGAAATCTAAGAAAAAATAGAAAATAATTACAATAAAGAAGGTATACCAAAATAGTAGAGTAAGCTAGATAAAATGACTCATTGCTGGAGTTTAAAAACTAAAGAAAAATAGGTTTAGATGTTTCTACTTTTCTACATTTTCATTACAAGACTTGATTGACATCACTGATGCACTTTGCAATATTTAGAAAGACCAAATGTGTAATTGAGAGACTTAAAATCTTTTAATACTTGTGCATAGTGTTTTTTCTCCATGAACTAGAAAATGAAAAAAAAATGAGACTATTTCTTGCTTAGATCATTTTAAATGAATTCTCTTATATTACCTGCATTCATTCTGAAGACAGTTTGAAATATTTCAGAACATACTGAAATATTATCTGTGGAAGAAAGTTATGATTCTATTTATATATTAATGTACACATTAATATATAAATGTTTGGGCATAATCTTTGACCCAACAATACCATTTCAAGTATTCTTCCAATAAAAGTAAAAGCATCAACATACAAGGATGTATATACCACTATTTCCATTACCACATAATGTGAAATCACAAAACAATTTTGAACCTAATGGATGTTTATCAATGGGGTTTGACTGAGTAAATTATAGCATACTTTAGTACACATTACTAGGCATCTATCAAAGACAATATGGTAATGTTACAGCTAGATGTCTTTAGATGTCTTTAATGTAGTAGAAAATATACTGAAAGTGTTTGCCATAAAAAATTATGGTGTATGAGATATATACAGTGTGTGTGTATGTGTGTGTGCAAGTGCGTGCATGTGTGTGTGTGTGTGTGTGTGTGTGTGTGTGTGTGTGTAATAGTATTCAAACTTAAAAAGTAATGAAATTTTGATACATACAACAGTGTGGATGAACTTTGAAAACATTATGCTAAGTGTAAGAAGCCAGATACAAAAAGACAATTACTGTATGATTCCACTTATATAGGGTACCTAGAATAGGTGAATACATAAGCACAGAAAGTAGAATAGAGGTTACCAGGGACTGAAGGACACAGAGAAAGATGAGTTGTTGTTTAGTGGATACAGAGTTACTGTTTGGGAAGATTCTGAAAATAGATAGTGTGATGATTGCACAACTCTGCAAATATTTAATACTAGTGAAGGTTATGCTTAAAATAGTCAAGTGTGTATATTAGTTTTAATATACATAAAATATGCAATATACAACCTACATATAAAAATATACACACTTTAAAATTTTCCCAGTATTTATATTTTGCTACAATAAAAATTGAAATATTATAAAATCTTCTATAAAGTACAAATACCTCATAGTGGCATATTATGAAACTTCTATAAAATCTCACTTATTTTAGTAGCTTATACAATTATCATATTTTAGCTACAAAGAAAGGTATTTGGGGAAAATGAAAAGAAAGCAACAGCTTAGGCTGTCCTCTGAGTTTTCTTTCTCCATCTCTCCATCTTATTTTCTTCTGGATGAATATCATTCTCATCATACCCCTTGGAAATATCCATATTAGCAGGAACCATGATAGCTAGTAGGAATCTCCTTAGTGTCAGCTAAGAATTTTAATGCATTTCTATGTTTCTAAGTTGATGTGTAGCTCTTTAGGATGGCAGCTGTTTTAGAACCTAGGATGAATATAATTTGTCATTCTTTCTTTAACTTGGCAAAAGCAAATATATTACTACAGACAGAATTACCAGAAATAAATAGTAACTTTGAGGCAGATACAAATCCATCTTAAGAGAAATGAATATATTTCAAAGTAGACTACACCAGTCAGCTGCTGGCAATGTTCTGCTACATATTTGGCAGTACAGTAAGTCTGAGAACTGTCTCTTTTTTTTGTGAAAATGGTTTTGATTGGAAACCCCTAAATAAACCATTTGGAATGTGTCATATTCAGAGCTCCTTCTAGGATGTCTTTTCCATGAATCAAGGTTCTCTGAATCACTGTTCTCACTGGCACTTGCTTCCCTGTCATCTCAGCTGTCTATGCCGATGCTAAAGAAGGGTTCTCAGTTCAGGTCCTAAGGCCCGGAGACAATTAGAAGAACCTCATACCAAACATGGGAAATGTGTGGGCTAATAAAAGACATGTGTTGTCAGAGAGGTCAAGGAAAACAGCCTTTAACCATTCATAAGGAGAGTTCTATTGAATGTGTAAATATCTTCTCTGGTATACAAAGTCATAGGGTGTGTGTATGTGTGTGAGTGTGGTTGGTATGTGTTTTGGGAGAAAATGCATAGCTTTTATTGTGTTACCTAAGGGAATGTTAACACCCAAAGTATACAAAAAACAAAAACACTAGAAAGATTAATCACCAAACAATTTGAAACTACTCTGATGGCTCTGACCTTAATGTTTTAAAAATGCTTTCCTTCACTCTGTTACACTTCAAAGAGTCACATGGTAATGTGGAAAGAATTCATGCCATTTAGATGACATCTCTGAACTTCAATTTTTTCAATATAAAATTAGCATGTAGTGGAAGCATTAAGTGCTATGCCAAAGATGAAGTCCCTACCTAATGCTTTGAAACAAGATAAGTGCTCATATGTATTAGGTGCCATTCCCTGTTTGAAATGCAAGCATATTGTAAGCAGATACAATATTTTCCTTAAAGTTTTATTTCTTTGTCCTTGCCATGCTTTTAATATAGATGAGCTAAATAAAAATAATAAATTTTGTTGAATATAGTTATTTGTACTTTCACTCTTACTATTAAATAAGGGTTTTATAAATTTTAAAATAAAAAAAGTAAATCAATACATGAACAAATATTGAGTGCCCCACTGATTTGAGGGAGAAGAGTAGGTAGATAGATATATATATGCCTCTGGGGAATAATTCATTTCTTCACTAAAATCAAATTGCTGAACAGCTACTATGTAATATAGCTAGACACTATACTATAAGTTGCAGGTAACAAAAAGTTTTCAGTCCCTGAGCCTGCTGTCTAGGGCTGTATCAGAAAAGCAGACAGAGTGTGTTCACATGAAAGCATAAACCAAGATAGAAAATACTATAGGAATTTAGAAAAAGGAAAAAAAAAAAAAAAAAAAAGCACACCTGACCACAGAAAAGAGGAAGGTGTGGAGAAAACTTCATGGAAGAGGCAATGCCAGATGTGAGCAGGGTTTCAACACATAGAGGGATGGGCTTAAGGAACAAATGAAGACATCCTTAGGCACACAATGGAAGGTATGACATCATGAAGCACACAATGGAAGTAAAGACCACTTGGTTTAGGCTGGGCATGGATTTCACAGGATTAGGAGAAACTATATGAAGAGGTATCATAGAGCTTCTTGACACATACTACTTGTTAATAAAACTGAACAGGATGAAATATTATAGAAATCTGTCAATTGAGAGGTCATTGGTAACTTTCAAAATAGTACATTCTCAGTGGAGGCACTGGTTGAAAAGAAATGGCATTTCTTTCTCAGCCTTACTATTATGTCTAATATTTTTTTTACTTTTACTTTTCAAAATCTCAAGCTAAGTCGATTTCAGTTATAGCTAATGGCAGTAATGCAGCACCAGAAAAATGTTCTTTTGTTATGAGACAGCAACTTTATCCCCTAAATTTGCAGTCTCTAAGCTGATCATAACATGGACCGTCTGCCAGACTAAATATTTTCCTGTGATTGGAAAGCAATAGATTGACTTCAATTCTATCTTGTCAAAACTACAAAAGTGCCTGCAGTTAATTTAGTATCTAATCATGCACATCATTCCATTTTTCATTTTGCCTTCATTTCCAAACACTAACCAATTAATTTTCCTCTCCCCATTTAAAGAAAAGGAAATGAAGTCATAAATCAGTTCCAGTCACAAAATCATACATATATTTCTGCTAAGGATTCTAAATTTAGAAACATTCCTCAAAATTATTTAATATAACAAGGTCCAAATTCAGAAACTCTTCCAATTTAATTATTTTTATTAATTATACCAAAATGAAATTTAAATTTTCTAACTTGTTTTCTTTCTTTCCAACAAGGCTTCTTCAACTCCAATCAATAACTTAGTGGAGTAAGCTTACCTGCAAAATTACTGGCAGCTATTATACCACCTTAAACAACACCAATCCATTAATCCTGACCCTATGTTTTGCCAAATAATGTAGTTTCTTTAGAAATAATAAAAATTACCAATTTCAAAACATCATTAGAATATTTTTATGCACTGGTCTTCAACAAAAAGATGACTCTTAACACTAAAGGAATATTTATTTTACTTCTAAGATCAATTTATAATCTATATTTCATATGCTTTTAGCTAATTTATTAAAAAGAATTATCCTATTAATATTTATCACTAATTATTTTTAAGAACAACAATTTATTTTGTCAAGCATTTTCATATTAGGAAGGAAAGGTGACAGAATAGCTGATTTTGTTTTTGATTTTGCTCTTTGTTACCTCTTCTTCTTGATGGTATGCCTGGGTCAAAATTCTAGGATCCCAAAATTTTAATATTGTAAACTCAAACCCATGCTCAACACATAATAATAACAATAGCATTATAATAATAACAGTAGAATAGCCTGGAGTTCTTCAAGATCCCAGGGGGGCAGTTCTTGAAGTGGGCCACTTTGTGGTGGGTTTTGCCTACCCTGTCCTCTCCCTTTACCTCATACTGAAGATGGAGACAAAGAAAAAAATTCAAATTTTTATAAAGGGTATTACATAAAAACAGAACTTGTGATTAGAAAAGCAATTTTAATATATAATAGAATGAACATGATTTTTCAGAACCAGTATGACTGTCTGAAAAGCTACATTGAAAAAGGAAGGTAAACAGAGGTACAATATTTTGCCATAAACTCTCTTTTTCATTGGTTCATTTTCATTTACTAAAATGAATTTACATTGCTGTTGAATTGCAATCTAATTTCAAATTTAAAGATAACAGTTCTCCTTTTAAATAGAATATTGGCACAAGACATGCCACAATCTGGCTTATCCCAATTGTTCTCTGTTGTCGAAGTGGTATAGTTGCAATCCCCATAACAGCCATCTTAACCATTTCACAGCATATTATTCAAATGTACATCCCTAGGTGGCAACAAGAATAAGAACTTGAGCTCAGTAGCAAGGGATCTGTGAGAGAAATCTTAGAACAAGTGACAGGAATCTGTTAATGAGGAGAAAAACTTAAGGATGTTCAAATAACCTGAGGCTTAGATTGAGCAGCTCCACTGGCTTTCTGACTGACTAATGAAGAAAGGCTCTCTGAAAACTCTTTTGAGGTTCTTGGGAATCCTAGGGAAAACACACTACTTGCTTTTTGGGCAACCCTTGTCCAAACCCCTAACAGCTATTTGTTCACACTCCATCTGGACTAACAATAGTTCAAGAAATACTGGATAGATTGGCATTTACATTTTTGTTTCTACCTATGCATAAGAAGCAGCTCCACACTCCAATATACTTTGTTTGTCCTCTCAAGCTTTCTGGTAGCCAGCCAGAGTGACTACAAGGAAGGGAGTTAGGGGAAACCATGTTGGTACTGGGCTAAAAGCAGAATATTTCATTCCATTTATTTGGGGGAAGGACATAGGTAAGGGTACATAGCAGCAATACTAAACAGGAAACCCCGTATGAGGCAATGCCCTTTCTGGGTCCTTGACAAAATTGGTCATGGAACTGAGACTATGGATATGAGCTGACAAGAACTGTCCTGTGAACCGACTATGGCATCCACGAAAAAGATCAATGAAATGATTGACAGAGGAGATGGTAAATGAAGGGAGAATGATGTCAAAAGCTGCTCAAACCAAGCTGAACTCCAGAAGATAAGGGAAGTTTTTCCTCCATCTAGAGATCTTTCTAAAGGCTCAGTATGGAGACAGGTGTTGTGACATTGAGATGAGCACAGAGTCAGTATGATACCTGGGAGGAGAGAGGACCCAGCACCATTGAAAGAGAGGGAAGATTTCTTTCTGGTTACTTCCCTAGGCTGCTGCCAGGAACCTGCTGCTCCAAGATCAGAAATAATCAATTGAAGATAGAAGGCAGAAAGGTTAAAAGAGCAGTTCAAATTATTTTACATTTTAAATCTTCTTCAGGATCTAAACGAATCTGGCATTGAAATGGTCGAACATTTTTCAAAAAGTATAGTGGCTGAACGCCGCCTTTGTTTGCCCAGTAACAGTGGTCCTCCAATCTCCAGCACTTGGCTGATTAACATTTCAATCCCAGTTGTTGCCCCTGTAGCGACTGCAGAATGCATCAGGGTTATTCCCCCTTCTTCCCCTGGACTGCAAACCCCATTATTAACCCAGCGGAAAGCACCGAGCAGTGTGGCCAAGGCTAATAATAGCCAGGCTGCTTACCTTTCCTGGATTGAGTCACCCAGTATCCCGGGCGCCGGGTGCCCGCGGCCACAGTCGCCGCGCGGGGCAATGTGCGTGGTCAGTTCCTGACCGCCCCTACCCAACCTGCCAGCTGCAGCTACAGCTCCCGCCGCCGAGCTCCGGGTGCATGAAGTCATCCTCCGCCGGATTACCACATTTCAAGCGAGCGGAGGGGGGAGAGGGATCTCATCCAGCTGCGGGGACAGACACCTAGAAACTATGCCCAACGAATGCTACCCTTTCGGGTTGCTGTTTTATTTTCTATTAATGCTTTCACAATCGCAACAGCACTGGACTGTGAACCAAAAGACAAGATCCAGAGAAACTTTCTCTGCAGAGCGTCCTTCCTCCAAGAGCTCCCCTGTCATTCTGGTTACATGGCCAGCTCCATTTGCCTGTGTGGGTTTCCCACCCTCTTCATCTTCCTTATCAGTATTGTTCATTTCGCTGAATTTGAGAGCTGGGATTGTCTTTTGAGATAAATGTTCAAATATTCAAAAAATATTTTAAATTAGCAATCGATCTTTCAAAACCCCTCTTAGCACGCTCCACCGCCCTCCAACACAAGCACATGTATACACAGAGCTAAACCACTCAAAATTATAAAAGCTGGGACCTCTCTAGCCCTCTTGCCTACGTAATAAATAGGGAATCTCCCTCAGGAGCGAAGTGGGGCCGACTAGAGAAAGCACCCACGGAAACAGAAAGGAGTCACCCCAGGATTTTGTTGCTGTTTATTGGTACAGTAGTGGGCAGATAGCTGTTCGCTCTAATACCCTTCATTCTCACCCTCCTCTGACCGCACCCCTAGCCATTACCAAACTGAATGGACTGCTCTGGCGACAACAGTAAAATTTGGAAACCAAGAGGCAGAGTCCACATTAACAGATGGCTGTAACTCATTCTTTCCTAAAGGATTTCTTAGAATTTACCTTAGAAATGAAATAAACATGTTTGCATACAAGGCCCCCTCCTTTCCTCTTTAAATTGGCACCAGCTATTATCAAGGTTATTCTCACCCCCTTTCCTTCTCTCTCTCCCCCTCTCTTTCTCTCTCTCTGTCTTCCTCCAAGTTCAGTCTTTTCTTTCTCAAATTACTGACCATTGGGCTGGAGATGTGGCTCAAGCGGTAACGCACTCACCTGGCTTGCGCGGGGCGCTGGGTTCGATCCTCAGCACCACATAAAAATAAGATGAAGATGTTGTGTCCGCCGAAAAATGAAAAATAAATATTTTTTAAAAAATTCTTTCTCTCTCTCTTAAAAAAAATACTGACCATATCAACAGTTTAAGGATTGTTTGTTAACAGAAAAAAGGGGCCTAGAATTTGCTATCTTGCAACTGAACCAGGGTTTCTTATCTAATTGAGTCATTTCCACGTTGGGAGGTTCCTTGAAACTAGGTCTCTGCGGTTGTTGGAGTTTTCTCATTTAACTTGTCTTTTTCTTGGAATTGCCCAATGCTAGGTCCAGGCCAGGTGCACCCTGGGCATTTGTCCAGCAATCTAAGGACTGTAGTTAGATCAGGGAAGCACCTTAACAAAGTGAAACTTTCCCACCCCTGAGTTTATGGGTTCCAAAATCAGAAGGTATTGTAGTCAAAATATTCTAGCAAAATTAAGAATTTTGAAAAATGGTACTACTTAGTTGATTTCTCTGAGACATATTTTCATAAAATCAAGTCATTAATATTACCATACAGCAGAGCCTTCCTAATCTACATCAAAGTGGTATGTGAATACACTTTGGGAGTGTGGAACTAGGATGGCAAAATTATATATTTAGTTGTACTAATCTCTAACAAACTTAGTATTTAGCATGTTCTTTAAATATAAATGTAATCAAAAAACCTCTCTAGGCTTCTTGCCTACCTAATAAATAGGAAATCTCCCTCAGGAGCGAAGTGGAACCGACTAGAGAAAGCATCCACAGAAACAGAAAGGAGCCACCCCAGGATTTTGTTGCTGTTTATTGGTACAGTATTAATATTAAGGAATTAATGAAAGCTGGGACCTCTCTAGTTCTCTTGCCTACATAATAAATAGGGAAGCTCCCTCAGGAGATTAATATTAAGAATACCTCATTAATATTAAGAATACCTGTGACATTGTCATCCATAAAAATTGTAGGTAATTCCTTGTTGAAGTTTTCATAAGTATTTCAGAATAATAGTACTCTAATGTTAGAGGAAAAAGTAATCATCATTGCCTTTTAAATTTTTATCTAATAGACTATATTTTAGATGGTTTCAATTTACACAAAAAATGAAAAATAGTAGAGTGCTCCCATATATACCAATTTCTTCTATTAACATCTAACTTTAGTATGGTAACTATAACAATTAAGAAGCTAATGGTGGTTCATTATCATTAAGTAAAGTCTATATTCAAGTTCCTCTGATTTTTATTTAATGTCCCTAATTATGTTGTTTGTTTCCATTCAGGATAACACATTATGTTAATTTACCATGTCTCCTTAGGGTTCTTTTGGCTGTGATAGTTTCTCAGACCTTTGTTTTTGACAATCTTGATAGTTTTTTTTAATAATTTTTTTTTTTAGTTGTAGATAGACACATACCTTTATTTTAATGTGGTGCTGAGGCTCAAACCCAGTGCCTCACAGGTGCTAGGAAAGCGCTCTGCCTCTGAGTCATAACCCCAGCCCAATCTTGATAGTTTTGCAGAGTAGCAGTCAAGTATTTTGTACGATGTCCCACTATTGCAATTTGGTGCTTTTCTTGGAGAAGACTGTGGTTATGGGTTATTGAGAGGATGACCCCAGAGGTAGAGTACCCTTTTCACCACATCATATTGAGATCATTACAATCAATGTGACTTATGTCTGTTGTTATTGACCTCGCTCAGCCACTGTTTGCTATGTTTCTCCATTGTGAAGTTATTGCCCATTCCTTCTTTAGTGTATTTCTTGGAAGCAAGACACTATTTGAAGGGCAAACCTAAGGAGTAGGATTGTATTTAAGGATGAAGTATGTGCATCAAGTATTTGGATTTTTTCTGCATAGAATTTTTGTCTATTCTCCCCTAAATATTAATTTGTTAAATTATCTGTTTATGTCAATATAGATTTGTGGATATGTATTTTGTTCTTTAGGTAATATCCATATCATTTATTTTGTTTTTCAAATTATTCCAGCATGGGCCATTGGGAGCTCTTTCAGTTGGTATCTGTGTTTCTTTAACTTACCTCTTTGATTTGTGTGTGTGTTAACAGTTCTTTGTGATTTAATTATGTGTGGGAAATTTCAATGGTAGTATAAGATATTCCAGGCTAATCTTGTATATTTTCTAGCCATTCCTAGAATTATCCATTTCTCCAAGGAACCCTGGTTCCATTTACTGGAGAATGAATACAAAGATCTGGGTTCTAGGTACATTCATTGCTACTGGGTATTGTTTTGTTTAGGTCTTCTTAACGAATAGAAAAAATATATATGTGTTTACTAACCCATGTTTATAGACATATTTAACTATTTTTTATGCAAATGTCTGTGTCCAAATGTCTGTGAACTAAGTATGAATACATACTGGTATATCCATATCCAGCTCTAATGCATTAACACAGAGATCATTCTAGCGACTTCCCCCATCATTCCTGTCATCTGCTATGTTTTCATATAATTGTTTAATTCTGGTGTATAGGTTTAACAGCATCAGAATTATTAATCCATTCCCCTAATGTCACATAGTTTTAAAAAGTATAGCAGTTAATAGAAACACTGCTGTAATTATTTAATGAGTTTAAGTGCTCTTACATTTTTAGATCAAAAATTTATTTCATAAACACTTTATTAAACTTTAAAATTATAGTTTTCTTTGCAATTCTATGTACTGTATTTTATGCATTTAAATTTATTGAGAGGAGTTACATAGGCTTTCCAAATGGACAAAGGTCCATGTGAAAACAAAACAATAAGATTAAAATCCCAATGTAGAATTGCTGTGAGAATAAAATGAGATTATGTGAAATTGCTTAGTGCAAACTTTAAGGGCAGTGCACATTCTACGAATGCTATTCTTGCAAGTTGGACAGGTTTTCATCTCTAAGTTCTAGGTACTTTTGAAGAATGAAATTACTCAGTCTAAACAATTTCTAACTGAGTTGAAAGAATTGCTAGGGATCTGGTGTTGAAAATAAAGGCCCATATAAAGTCAAAGGGAGGGAGGATGAGAAAGGGAAGAGAATGAGAAACTTGGAAGGCTAGAGGTTTTGCAGTTGAACTTCAGCCTTGGGTGAGGATTCTTACACACACAGCCTGACATTATCTCTATTTTGAAGTGAGGAGAACAGGCTAATATCCAGATTTGCTCAAAGAGTGAAAGATGTTGGTTATTATCTTCATTTTGTCTGAGGCAGTGGGCAGTGCTGTGACTTGGGACAGCCCCAGAATATGTTTTCTTATCCTCTCTAGTACAGTTTCCATTGTGTGAAACCAGAAACTGGAGGCATAGACAGTTTCTCATGGGAACGCAGACCTGTCATGGAAGGGAATCAGTATATTGATGACATTATGGAAAAGACAAAAATCAAAGACATGAAATGGTCATGTTTAACTGCTTCAGATAGTACAGTGTGGTAAGAGGCATAGGGAAACTGTAAAGAAAAGGAAAAAGAAGTAGAAAATGTTTTATTTAAACATATAGAGGTTGAATTTGTCTTCTTGGAATTTGACATTCAGCAATATGTCACGTAATTTAAAGTACAAAGAGTAGGGTGTTATGAAAGAGGTATTTTTATTTTTTACTTTATGACTTTTCATTGCACAGTCCTTTTTAGACACTAAACTTTAGATCTTGACTTTGAGGTCTGTAGTGTTTCCTTTCTGGTAGTCTGAAATTAGAGATCAAATGACCTACTGATGCCAGGAGTCCCAGCAAGGGACAAGGTGAAACCAGAGCCACAGGACAGGGTCACCATTTAGAATTGGCCTTTGTGTTATAGGAGTCCTTCCAGAGGGGCTCATTTAAATGCAAATATCCTATCTGAAAGGGTAGCGAATATCTCATTAGCGGCCATTAACAATTTAGCAGAGATTAGCTTCTCAGATTTATTATTGAGAGGAGTTGTCCCGGTGATTTGGCCCCAGCATCTGTCACAGGATTGACTGCCAGGTCTCCTGCTCTCATCACTCTGTAGGGATCTGCCTAAAGCTGGGAGCTTGGTTTTCTAAAGAATTGAGCACTTTACCCTTGACAATCAATTGATTTATGTGAAAGGATAAGAGGAAGATTCCTGTAAAAATGTATACAGTGTAGTTCAGGGATAGCAAGGTTAACAGAACAGGTATATTCAAGTAAATATAGATAGAGTAAGAGTTTTATATATTAGTGTGAAAGTAATGATACAAGGTAAAATTATCATTTATATGAAGACTGGTATTTGATTCTGAAGAATAGAGTATATGACAGAAATAGGACAATGAAAGGGGAAATGACAACAAAACAGAAATTTCGGCTTGGAAGAGGTCAAGGTGCAACTCCCTTCAGTTGTCCTGAATCCGGGTTAATCCATCACCAGCCACCTCCACCACACTGCCCAAGTTTGACCCCAGTGAAATCAAAGTTGTGTACCTGGGGTGCACCAGTGGCGAGGCTGGTGCCATGTCTGCCCTGGCCTCCAAGATCAGACCTCTGCGTCTGTCTCCCACAAAGGTTGGTGATGACATTGCCAAAGCAACTGGTGATTGGAAGGATCTGAGGATTACAGTGAAACTAACTATGCAGAACAGACAAGCCTAGATTGAAGCAGTACCTTTTGCCTCTGCCCTGATCATAAAAGCCCTCAAGAAGCCACTAAGAGACAGAAGGAAACAGAAAAACATTAAACACAGTGGAAATATCACTTTTGATAAATTGTCAACATTGCCCAACATTTACATCACCAAAACTTTAGCTAGAAAACTTTCTGGAACCATTAAGGAGATTCTGGGGACTGCCCAGTCTGTGGGTTGTAATGTTGATGGCCACCATCCTCATGACATCATAAATAACATCAATAGTGTTGCAGTGGAGTGTCCAGCTAGTTAAGAAATACATGGGAGAATTTCTTTTCCACAGTTAAGTACATGGGAGAATATTTTAATAAAGGATCATCTGACAACCAAAAAAAAAAAAAACAAAACAAAACAAAACAAAACAGAAACTGTTTCTTTAGTCATTGCTAAAAAATCCACCTTGTTTTTTACTGGTAAGGAGTTGAGATAAAAGACCAGACTTATATAATACAGCTACTATGGAGTAATTTATCTGATTGGGAAATGTATATTTGCCTAACTGAAATGATCAAAGGGGCAACTGTTACCATAAGGTGTTAAAAAGGTAAGCAAGTGAGAGACCATTAAGTGAGTTTTGAGGAATTAATTTGTTTTCAAACTTGTTAAATGTGTGCTCCTGATGAGATCTTGGTGGCCATGTGAAATAGACAATGGGATATACTAGCATGAAATTCAGGGGAAAGATGTCATGAATGCAGAAAAAAAATTGTGGACCATCATAATATTTAAAATTTTTAGACTAGATGAAATCACTTTGGAAGTTAGTATATGATGCTAGAGGACTGACCCATGGGACACTTGATCTGGAGGATCAAGCAAGAGTATGAAGAAGTGACCAGGAATAGGTAGAACAGTCCCAGAAGGAAAGTAGAAAAGATATTAGAGGAAGAGGAAGCTATTATAGCTCCTACACCATAGAAGGTTAAGCAGAGAACTGATAATTCAATAAAGGACTTGGTAACCTAGAGATAACTAATAAGATTGATAATAATAAGTTTTGTGTAGTAGAGAGAGCAGAACAAAGTTAATGGGAGGATGGGAAGGGAAAATGTTAAAGACAGCCATCATTTTGGAGTAGTTTTGCTATATAAGGAAGTAAAGCCATGGATCAATAATTAAAATCAGATATAGAAATAGAAAATTGGATATAGAAATAGAAAAGGATTTCTTTGTAAGTTGAGCATCTTTGTATTCTGATGTGAATATCTCATAGAAAGCAAATAATGATACAGAAAAGAGGAGACAATTTAAAAGAGAAGTCCTTGAGTAGTCAAGAGAAGAGGAATCCAGTACAAAGTAGAAGATTTGGCCTTTGATCGGAGGGTAAACATTTCCCCCAAGAAGGGGAAGGCAGAGAATGTGCCATCTGGTAGACAGGTTGGTGGACTGAATGTTTGAAGCGCTTGGAAATCCTGTCCTCATCCCACCTGTATTCCAAGTGAAATATAAGTAAAAAGCAGCTGAGAATTTGGAGAGAGAGATTTGGGAAGATGAGAAAAAAGAAGTTCAAACATAATTGCCTAAGACAGAGGGCAAAAAAAAAATTGATTAGAGTTAGTTTTCGAATAAGTATCAGGGATGTACTTAGGGCTAATGATTTGAGAATTTAAATAATAACCATTAGCAAGATTACTGGGTTGTCTCTAGTTATGTTTAGCTGCTTGATACAGGTGCTGAGTTAGCAAAGGGTTCTATTTCAGTAAGTTTGGCAATTGCATGGCCAGTACAACAGATGTGGCAGCCTTGAGAGTTCAAGGTGTATACAGAAGAATGACTCCAAAATGAACCATGGACTCTGATCTGGGTAAGTTAGGAACTGAGGACTTCAACTGTGACCAGTTGTCTTACACTTGACTTTAACTTCATGTTATAACACAAGGTCTGAAAACCCTAACACCAATGGTATATAAAAAGCCAACAACTAGAACACCATAGTTCACTCCAATATACATAAATGCTCCATCATGTTTTTTTAGCTGAATTCCTGTCTGTGGCTTCTTGGCCTTTAAGTTGATGATATCATCTTTGATGAGAAATGCACTTTTAATTTTGATATTCATGGAGACCATTTTATTGATTGATTTTTTTGGACAATTTACTTTTTTTTTTTAAATTAACAAATAAAATTTGTACATATTTAGTGTGCAAAAATGATATTTTGAAATATATATACATTGTGGTTGGGTGTGGTAGTGCAAGCCTGTAATCCAGAGACTGGGGAGGCTGAGGCTTGCAAGGTTGAGGCCAGCCTGGGCAACTTAGAGTGGTCCTAAGCAAAATAAAAAATAAAAAGACCTGGGATATAGCTCAGTGGTAAAGCATCCCTGGGTTCAATCTCTAGTACCAGAAAAAAAAATCTTAAATAAAAAGAAATATATATATGCATATGGAATGGCTAAATTGAGTTAATTAACATGCACTTCCTCATGTATTTATTATTTTATTGTGATGAGAACACTTAAAATCTATTCTTAGTGATTTTTAAGAATGTACTATATTGTTGTTAACTATAGTTACCATGTTGTACAATAGATCTCTTGAACTTATTCCTCCAAAGTAACTGAAATTTTGTAACTTTATCAATACTTCCCCTAAATCCTGCCCAGCCCCTGGAACCTCTATTGTAACTATTCTACTCTGCTTCTGTGAGTTTCAACTCTTTTAGATTCTACATATATGTAAGATAATTTTACATTTCTTTTTCAGTGGCTGGCTCAATTCACATTAACATAATGGTTTCTGAATTCATCCATGTTTTATTGATCTATTTTTATAAATATCCCACATTATTTGAACATGTGTTCTGCACTTGTAAGGAGCATTGTTTAGATGATTAGCATGAAGTTGTTCACATATTTTCTACTTTATTGACTTTTGACTGCCTGATATATCAGTTATGGAGTAAACTGTGTTAAAACTTCCTATGTTAATTGTGACTTTATCTGTTTTTTTTTCTTTCCACATTTTTTCATTGGTGTAATATAGTTGTACATAATGATGTGAGTATGTTGTTACATATTCATACATGCTCACAATATAACAATATAATTTGGTCAACATCACCCCCCAGCACTCCTCCTGCCTCCACCCACCACTTGGTCCCTTTTCTCTACTATTCTCCCTTGATTTTATGAGTCCCCCCCAAACCACCAACTTTGTTTTTCCTATTCCTCTCTAGCTTCCACATATGAGAGAAAACATAATTATTTTGAATTATTTTGCTCAACATAATGTATCAAGTTTTATCCATTTTCCCACAAATGACATAATTTCATTTTTCTTTATGGCTGAATACAATTCCATTGTATATATACACTACATTTTCTTTATCCATGCATCCATTGATGGAAACTTAGGCTGATTCCATAGTTTGGGTATTGTGACTTGTGCTGCTATAAACTTGAGTATGCATGTATCACTATAATTTGATTACTTTAATTATTTAGAATAAATACTGAAGAGTGGTATAGCTGGGGCATATAGTGGTTCCATACCTAGTCTTTGAGAAACCTCCATATTGATTGATTTTAATAAGTTTTTTCAGAAATGTATTCTATAGAACTATCCTTAATGATGGACATACTAATTACCTTGATCTGAAGATTACTACATGTTGTAGTCCCATATTGATATACTACACTGTACCCCACAAATACATACAATTTAAAATCTATTTTGAAAACTTAAAGGTATCAGAGTAGAGTAAGTATAACAGAACTTTCAGTGATTTCAAGGCAAGGGCTTCACTCATCTCTATTGTTACACTTGACTCCAACTTTTAGATTTAAAAGTTGGAGTCAAGTGTACCCCCTCTGACACTGAAAATGAAATAAAAATAAAAATTAAATATCTTATCATAAAAGGGCTATATTGGAATTTTATTCTTTCTAACATGGGACTAATGCCGTTACTGATTTCACTTCCATTTTTATTTTCCATTGGATCTAGTTTACTATTGCTTATTTCCCTTCCATTGTGCATGATACATTTTTGCCCCCTCGTGGTTGATGCTGGAATTGTCATCATGAAGTTTTTCTTATTTTTAGCAGAGGGGAAAAAAGACTGAAAGTACAGTTATTATGGTCAGTGGGAATTCATTATAAAGAAATATCCATACTGAAAAATAGTTTTCAATTACAAATTCAATGCTATTCTTTAGTTTCCAAGTTTGAGATTATGTTAAGGATTAATTAATTAATTAAAGTGGAATACTTTTTTTAAAAAAAATTAATTTGAAATTTTATAAATATAAATAAAAAAGAAGTCTGCCACTGACTTAATCTTCACTTGCTAGGGTTGCATATGGAAGTGCACAAATTGTGAGAAAGTCCATTAGTGGTACTGTGCACACATCAGTGTCTGAATTTCATTAGGATTTTAATATATAATTTCTTTAAAAAATAACTTCACTATGGCTAACAAAGCAGTCATGACTTAGCTCCCAGATAGCAATGAGTATTTTATCAATCATTCCTTCTTTGTGAATAACACAAAAGTATGTATACAAAAGGTAAAACAAGTGGTCTACTTTGATGTTCATGATACAAGTTGATGAATGTGTTTATATTCCCATTGATAAAAAGTGAGAACAATTCAAAGAATAGAGAAAATTTGTGTTATGTATGTATATTGGGATAAAAGAATCCTTTCAAGTTGTTAATTTCTTAGTTCACAGTAGGGTATAAAGTATTACTACATGAGGCATTACCACATGAGGGCAATGATGAGGATGTGTGGATAAAAAGTTCATATTACCTGTACATTCCAGATAAGTATACCCAAGCTCTTAAAGAATCAAATACTTTGTAATTTTCCTTTTATATATCAATTGTTGTACATAAATCATGTTAGGTGAAGACTTACCAGCTGATTAAAAATTTTGTTTGAATTTTCTGAGCATCGTAGTAAACAATCCCAAGTAGGTTTGAAGTACCCAGTATGACAAATACGTTATGCTAAAGAGAATGATCAATGCTCTAAAACATCTGGAATCTAAAATATAAGAAGAAATAGCTAAAGGAGCTCTAAAATATTTGAGAAATTGTCCAATGATAAAGCATTAGGCTTCTCCAAACCAAATGTTTTAGACCAGTAAGTCAGATTTAAGTTGATAAAAGGGTGGACATTTGAACAATTATAATTTTTCAACAATAAAATAGATTATATTTCAAAATTGTGAACTACCTGTATCTGAGAGTTTTAATAGAAAATTAATCTATAAAGTTGGAAAAGTAAACTGTAAAGGCCTTTGCAATGAGTAAATTACCTGATGCCATGATTTTCCAACTCATATATCTGAGTAATTCATGCATCCTGCTTATCATGACAATTCTGTGACACCTTCAAGTGGACAAAGTTAATTGTTTCCCATTCTATACCTTAGGAATTTTAGGATTGATCTTTTGTAAATCTTATCTGCCTTTTTGAATCAGTAATATTCCTAAACAAAGAGCTTTACTTCATAATAAAGTTAAAAGTCTCAGAAATTTCCAAACTAAGTTTTTACTAAACTATTTTCAAGTTTAAATTACCAAAAACTTCAAACATTGGTATCATGCATCTCATATAGGCTTTACATAGCTTCTCCAAATATTAAGATTGCACATAACCAGAGCAACATTGAAACAAAAATATTTACATTGGTGTAATACTATGAACTAATTTACAGACCATGTTCACATACTGCCAATGTCCTATTCTCCAAGGTCACTTATTTAAGTTATTTGCCATATCTTCATATCTCTTCTCCAATGTAAGATAGATAGTTCCTCAGTGTTTTATGACCTGAGTTTAGAGAGAGAGTCCTTTGCAGCATGTCCTTGTTTGGCATTTTTTCATGGTGAGACTGAGATTATGCATTACTCAACCAAAACACATGAGTGATGCTGTGACCTTCTCAGTGCATTGTTTAAGGAAATTAAAAAAAAATCCCTGTATCTTGTTATTGGATGATATTAGCATTGGTAACTTGGTTAGAGTGATAGCTGCATAATTACTATTTTCCTGTTTGTACTAAATAAGCATTTTGGGGGTACATAATTTGGGACTGTAAGTATTCTGCTTCCTGTTTCATTTTCCCACACTAATTTTACCTTCATTAATAACTTCTTCTTTTAAGAACTATGATGATGTGTCGCAAATGGTCAATTTTTTATTCCCATCATACCCTTTACAGTTATTAATTATAATTAAATTGTAAGGAAGAACTATTCCCTCCTAATTTCTAAATTTATTTAATTATATGCTTAATTAGATAGGTATTAACTTATATTCATTTTATTTTATTGCAATGGTGTTTAAGTGTCTGTTAGGCTCATCACAGTGAAATGACTTCATAGGTACCCCTGTGAAATCAGGGTACCTAAATTTCTTGGCCTTAGATTTACATACATTTTTTTCTGGATATACTGAAAGATTTTAAAAAACCTTCAACTCTGTTTTCTGCTCCCAATTCTCACAGTAAACCTGGCTAAACTCTTCCATCAAAATCCATGTCACTGACTGAATGCTATGCTGACTTGAACTTTTCTCCACCAGATTAATTAATTCATCACCTTTAAATTCAGCCTCACATAATGTTTCAGGACATGGGAGAAACTGAGATGAGTTTCTTGCTAGAATGCAACATGATTGACCCAATAGAGCTTTAATTTCTCCCTGAATCATCATGAATATGGTCTTTACTGTCTGTATTCTGGTCTTCCGAGTACCAACCAGAAACACCCATTAAACTCTACTCAAACATTTTAAAACTTTTCCAGTATGTATCTCCAAACTTTTCAAAACCAATTCCAAAGACTTCTGGAACACATGGTCAGGTTAGTCACAGCAACAACCCAATTCCTTATACCAAATTTTGAGTTAGTCTAATTTGCACCACTGTGACTAAAATACCCCCAAGAACAACTTGGAGGAAAAAAAAGATTATTTTGGCTCATGGTTTAAGAAATTTAGTCCATAATTGGCTGAGTCCAGTGCTCTGGAACTAAGTTGAGGCAGAACATCATGACAAAAGGGTATGATAGAGGAGTGCTGCTCAACTTGTGGAGGCCAGGAAGCAGAGAAAGGGGAGAAGGGGTCACAGGGTGGATGAACCTTTAAAGGGCATGTTCCTATCAATTCATTCAAACTGTAAGTTTTCTGAACTGTTCACTAAATCCAGGGGAAAATATCATCACATATCTTTTGTTTTTTACATTAAAATGAGGTCAAAAGTCCTATTTGTGATTAACTTGCATAACAACATTCCACTCTGTTGGAAATTCTCTCTACTTAATGATTCTGAACTCTGGGCTTTATGCAATTCAAGATTGTAATAGTCCAAACTTTGACAAAGTGTGATGAGAATGGACTCTGATTATTCCCTTTCTGTTACTGTTTTCCTTTAGGCAAAGCTAGGGATCTAACCCAAGACAATGTGCACACTAGCAAGTAATTACCACTAAGCTACACCCTTAGCATCCTGCCACTTTCTCTATAGCTGAAGACAAATGGTTTTACACATCAGTCAGATGAATCTGGCCCACTGTTAATCCAGATCCTTGTGTTCCACATTTGAGTTTCCAGGACTTTGCTTATCCTTGTAGAAAGAACAGTATTCACTAAACTCTCAGTGTTGCAATTCTCAGTGTTCACGTCATTTATTCCTACAGATAACCATGGTTCATGGCTTCAACAACTTGATAGAGATCTTTGTGTATTTGTTTCTATGAATCAAGAACCATTCTCTGCTTTCTTTCCCTTGAAATCAATACCATGGATAGTTGAAAAACTTTAACTTGTTTACTTCATCAACACTTGAAATATATCTTCATAAGGGATTCTAACTATCATATCAAGAATTAATAAAAATCCCATCTCTAAAAAATATTTAATGTGAAAATCAATAAATCACATCTAATATTAAGTAAAATATAGAAAAATATCACAATGAATGTGAATTTTAAAATATACAAATACATGTTTTTATATTTGAATATATAAACGTACAAGTATATATATTATACCTATAAAGTATACAAGTATGTAATGCACATGTTTAAACATGTGTGCCTATGTACATATATGTATACACACACAAGTATAGTATATGATGAGATAAAAAAACACTTATAGATGTTGAGGTAATTTTTATTTTCTTCACTTAACAACATTTGCTAAATTTTTTAAGCAAGCACACTTTTGCAATTATAAGTTTTCTAAGATGGATGTACTTTTCTCAATTTAAATGAAGTAAGTTCAAATTATACTCCACTTCATTTATAAATGAAAGGAAACTGATAGTTAATTGTAGTGGAGACAACTAGCTTTCTATGTATTTACTATTTGAAGATATATCCTTTATTCTTGCCTTTTTCTACAAATTGTGTTCTTATGTTTGTGTTCTCTCATACATACCACATACATACATACGAAATTATAGCTTTCATTGTTAGTTTAATCTTTGTTTTCCCTCCTGTCCCAGATGAGAAAGTTAATAGATTTGAACTAAGAACAATAAGTCAACTAACATTAGTTGGAATTATGATTGCTTTTTCTATAAATATAGGCTGACAGAGTATAAAAGTGCATTTTACCTTAGAGATAAGTTTTAAGATTGTCTAACATTGATAAAACAATTAAAATATGTGTTATTTAACTTTAATTATCTAGCACCAATATATGCTTTTTATTTACTATCATTAATAAAAACATTTAGTAAAGCTGTCAACTGAGTCACCCAAACATTTTTATTTATGGACTTTCATGAAACCCTAAATCCTAGGAAGTCTTTCTAATGTTTTATAGAATCAACATTTTATATGATTTAATAACTAACATAGCTCTTCTATTTTTATTATTAAGGACTATTTTTTTTCTTTACTTCATAGAGTACAAATTTTGAATGCCCTAGACTGAGACAAAATATACTCCGGGCTGAAAAGGTTAAAGAGGCTCAGTGCTAATGAAGGGAAGGAAGAAAGCAAATAGGGAAGTAGGATTTATTCTTCTTTCAAAGGAGAGGAAGATTTCAGAGATTTTCATGGAGAAACTGAAGCTTGAAGCCTTTCATTCTGAGATTTGAAAAGAATAGATGCCCTACATTTAAATATCAAAAGTATATCTTCCATTTAAAAATGAACCTAGTTAATCACCTAGAGAGGAAGAAGAAAGTAAGAGAGCCTGTGAACAAGTTCTTTTTGTGGTGTATAAATAAAACCAACTGGGAGGGGAGAGGAGGGGGGATAGTAGAGGATAGGAAAGGTAGCAGAATACAACAGTTACTAATATGGCATTATGTAAAAATGTGGATGTGTAACCGATGTGATTCTGCAATCTGTATTTGGGGTAAAAATGGGTGTTCATAACCCACTTGAATCTAATGTATGAAATATGATATGTCAAGAGCTTTGTAATGTTTTGAACAACCAATAAAATAAATAAATAAATAAATAAATAAATAAAACCAACTATAATGAATACCACATATCAAATGAGTTAAAAAAAATTCCCTTGGCAAAACTTTTCTGTCCTTTACTCAAAAAAGAGCAGAGTGACCAATAGGTTGTTTTCATGCAGTAGTGTGGCTCTACTAATTGCCCAAATCATGAACACTTGAAAGTCCTGTTCAAAGTCATAATTTTTATTATATATGCAATTATATAAATGCAATATATAGTTACATATGTTTGTAATATAAAAAAATCAGTATTTATTTGATTAGGCTCCCTTTAGTTACTTATTTCTTCCTCCTTTCCATATATTGATTAATGACAGTTACTTTTAATTAAAGTAAAAATATTGATTGTAAATATCATGATGATCTTGAGCTACTTAGAGGAATATTTGAAAATCAGAATTTGGGATCACAATTGCTAATTGACTTTTTTATAAACTCATCAACATTATTTATTACTAAAATGTCTATGTCCTAAATCCTGACTGGATTCGAATGACATTTAACTAGATAATATTAGTGATTTTATAGCTTCAAGAATTAGAAATTGATGTTCTTTCCTATTATTAGCAACTATTTGTTTTAGCAATGTGTCAGTAAGCAGTATTTTATTTTATTTTAAATATATGAGTCTTTTGAAATTATATTTTAACTAAATAATAGCATTAGGTTTGAAGATTGACCTATTTTTCCAGTTAATCTTGTTAGAAGTACTTTGTTCCAGATCATCCTCATTATGCTGAAAAGCAAGTATTCATATTATTTTCAAGGAAACTGTGTAAAATGTTTCCATGGATTCATGGATAATTTCTGAAACATGAAACATAGGAACTTACTTTCTTTGTTTTTAAAATGTATTTATGTTGCTTAAAATAACATAAGTTGTGTAAATTTATCATATACAACATGTTTTGAAGTACACTTACATTGTAAATGGTTAAATATAGCTAATTATCAAATGCTTTGCCTCTCATAGTTATCATTTTTGTGGTGAAGTCATTTAATATCAACTATAGAATTTTTTGACAATACAATATATCCTCTTTTAGTCATCATACTTTACAATATTTTTAGACACATCAGGATTTTCTCACATATTCCCATCCCAATTTACAAGATACCACTTACAATTCAATGCCTTCACTTTAACAGTACACATTATATAAAGCTGCAAGTTCAACTTTTGTTATAATTCTGCTAATCTGCAGGATGGGATTCTAAATTTGTTTTTCAGCAATTACAGCTCTGGGGCTACACTACAGAAGGCTCTTCTTCAGGGCTTGCCTAGACGTTCATAGGTCATTTTTGCAGTGCTTGAGCTGGGAATTTGAATATCTTACTTCCCACTACCTTGTCTAACAACATTAGAAGTGATGAGCTATTATATATCTTTAGTCTTCCAAAAATGTTCAAGACTATCATACAGAGGGTCACTCAATTACTTAATTGTTACAAATGGCTTATTAGGGAGTATTCAATGAAGATTTTTTGTGTATCTCTATAAGTAGTTTAGTCTATATCCATCAGTGCTTTACTACTACAAAAAGAGTAATTAACTTCCTTAAATACAATCAAGCTAGATGATTCAATCCAGAAATTTGAGAACTAATTCAGAAAACTGATTCTTAAAATTCTGCTTTTCTGGAACCACTTTTAGTATAAAAATCTTATTGCTTTGGGTTCTCTAGAGAAACAGAACCTATAGAAGATATCTATATGTTTATATGTATTATAGGAATTGGCTTGGATGATTATGAAGGCTGAAAAGTTCCATGATTTTCTGTCTACACACTAGAGGACCATAAATTATGGTGGTGTAATTCAATCTAAGTACAACTTGTCAACAGAGTAGAAAATCATAAATGCATTTGTCCATGAGTCCTTCATAGAACACATGCTTTACATCCTAAAGCAATTGTGAATTTATTACTGGAGTGAAAAATGATTGAATCAAATTTATTTTTCATTGTTGTCCTGCCAAATTCACTGGACCACCAAAGTAAAAAACAACAAACTACTGCAAAAATTCTTGATAAAATAAAAATAAAAGGGTTATGTATTTCTCAAACTTCTTCTTATGCCTTTTTACTATCATTAATAAATTTATCATTGTTATTTTTAATTATCTTATGAAATAGCTTCGGATAATTTTATTACCTCGTGTAAATAAGAATCAAATATACATAGAAGAAATAAATTCACAAAGAGAAAGAGATTCAATGGTAATATGATTTTGCTGATGTGGATTTTCCTCAAATATCTTGTAATATATAGAAGTATGGTGTCCATTATTTAAGTAAATGTTACTTTCAAGAGAAATGTCTAAAACAATTTTTACAAATGTATCAAAACATATTTCTAGAGTAAAAAGAACAAAGGAATGTAAATGAGTAGGATAACACTGAAAATTTTAAAAAGCTCTGTATTTCAAATAATAACATATAAATAATTTATTACAATTTATAACAAAAAATCAATAACTATATATTTATTTTTTAATTTTTTCTTTTTAGTAGAGCATATTTTGACATATTATACATACATGGAGTATAACAGTCTAATCAGGATTCCATTCTTGTGGTTATGCATGATGTACAATTACACTGGTCATATATTCATATACAATTATAAAAATTTATGTCTGATTCACTCTACTATCTTTTGTATCCCAACTTTCCTCCCTTCCCTTCATTCCCTTTTGTCTATTCCAGTGAACTTCTATTCTTCCCTCACCCCCTTATTGTGTGCTAGCATGCACATATCAGAGAGAACAGAGAACACTGGGCCTTTTGTTTTTTGGAATTGGCTTATTTCACTCAGCATGATAGTCTCCAGTTCCATCCATTTACTGGCAAGTGCCATAATTTCATTCTTCCTTATGGCTGAGTATTTCTTTATCCATTCATCTGTTGATTGGCATCTTGCTTAGCTTCATAGCTTAGCTATTGTGAATTGTGCTGCTATAAACATTAATGTGGCCGTGTCACGGTAATATGCTGATTTTAAACTTTTGGGATATATGCTGAGGAGTGTGATAACTGGATCAAGTGGTGATTCCACTCCTACTTTTTGGAGGAATCTCCATACTGCTTTCCAGAGGGGTTGCACCAATTTGCTGTCTCACCAGTATGGTATAATTTTCCGTTTTCCTCACATCCTCACCAACATTTGTTGTTACTTGTATTCTTGATAATTGCTCTTCTGACTGGAGTTAAATGAATTCTTAATGCAGTTTTAATTTGCATTTATCTAATTGCTAGAGATGTTGAACATTTTTTTTCATATAATTTTTGACCTTTATATTTCTTCTTCTTTGAAGTATCTATTCAGTTCCTTTGCCCATTTATTGATTGATTGGGTTTTTTGTTGTTTCTGTTAAGGTTTTTTGAGTTCTTTGTACAACCTGGAGATTAATGCTCTATGTGATGTGCAGCTGGCAAAGATTTTATCCCATTCTGTAGGCTCTCTCTTCACATTCTCCAGTGTTTCCATTGCTGTGAAGAAGCTTTTTAGATTGATACCATCCCATTGAATAACTCTATTTTTAAATTTACCCATTTTCTAGTGGATATTAGGACAAACATATATTTAGAAACATTTTAGGAATTGATCTGATTATAGATTTTCATAATATTATTTCAAAGTGATGACCTGGACATTAATTCTTTCTTTTAAATGAAGAATAATATTGAAACTTAGAATATTCCTTTCAGTTTCTTGAATTTAAGACCTTGTGAAGAAATTCTCTGAGAACTTGATGCCTCCTAATGTATTTTATTTAATTGTCATCCTCTACTGGATTAGTGATCTCTGAAATAGTTTATATAAATTTTTAGGAATTGGCATGTATTTTATATTACAAATGCTCTATAAACTGTATTTGTGCTTATGTGTACATTGAGAAATTACTTTTCAACTAAAAAGTCAAACATTATGAAAAGAGATTACTTTCTATAATTATTAATTTTTTTCTATTTTAGACTGATGTCATACTAGGGAGGATTTGTTAAAGAGAAATAAAAAAGCTACAAGGTCTTCCACTATTTTGGAAATGCCTTTTGAAAACTTGAGTCAACATTCTTATTTGGGGTTTTAATAAAACTTTGCCTATTATTTAGAGATCTGACAAAGTTGTTTATAACTTTACTGTGTAACAGATCAGAACTTGGAGTCACCTACCCAATCTCATTTTGATGACAGTACTAAAACGTACCATTTAAAAAATTATATTCCACTTATTTTTCTTCATTTTCCTACTAGGAGTTTCTCAGTTCCTTTTCTTCTGGATTCCTTTCCCAGCCCAGGAAAGACATTTACTACATTGCATTGGAATTTTTCTTTTCCAAATTCTAAGCATAAATCAACTCTTTGGGGCCTAGGGAGTGGTGAAGAGGAGAAGAAATATCAGGAATTAGTAATTTTCTTTCTTATCCTTCTACTTCTTTCACTTTATGTTCTGATCTAAGTATCACTTTCTCCAGGAAGCCTAGTATGACTCCCTAAAGTTGGCTTGTCACCTTAGATATAAGAGTGCCAATGGTTCTCTGTACATATCTGACATAACACCCATTTTACCTAAATGATTTGTTTAATTCTCTCCTGTCTTCTGAAAGTTTAGCAAGAGTAGGTCTTGTCTGTCTTTCTTACTTTGTAATTGGCAATATATTATATAATATATAAATATAAGGCATTTAATAAGTTTTCTGCAATAATTGAATAGTTGCTAAAAATTAGGTCCATGCTTTTTTCTTGCTGCTGCTGCTGCTGATGTGTGTGTGTGTGTGTGTGTGTGTGTGTGTGTGTGTGTGTGTGAGTGACTAAAGAAGGGAATATTTGGGGTTTCCCATCTCCTTTCCCCAGATGTATGTCAGAAGGGAAAGAAGTGGTAGATACTGAAAGCTGTCAGTTTGACATTCTTAATGTAAACATTGGATTCGTATTCTTTATTATGTGCACTTAATTATAGGATAATTGCTTTTTTTCTTTTTTATTAGTGCATTATAATTATATGTAAGTTGGGTTCATTTTGATAAAATCATACATGGATGATTCCTACACTTTCCCTATCCTTTGAGGATAATTATTTTAAATTATTAATTAATCTAGGGTACTACAATGGCGTATATGATTACTCTGCTTATTTCTGAGCACCAAGTAGCAACTATATTGTATGGCCTAGAGTATAACCTCAATAATGTTAAATAAAGAAATGAGGCAAAAATTAATGGTCATAGTGTATTCTAACACCTGAAATGGCTCTAAAGCAATTTTAGATGGTTTATGTAGAGAGTAGTAGGGAAATTCCATGGCAAAAGAAACTTTTCAATATCAAAGAAAAATTTGGTGTAAATGCATAAAAATGTACCTACATGCTCAAACAAATATATTTATTTGTAAAAGAGGTTTTTTTGGGGATGGGAGGAGGAGAGGAGAAAGTCCAGAGAAAGAAAGTATGCTAATTTGGGAATTGGTATGATTCTATTTCTAACACTAATGTGTATGGGGAGAGTTCTTAAACAAGTCATTTAACTTTTAGCTACTCTTAGCTCATATATAAAATGAAAAGTTTAACACTAATCATATCTAAAATGTCTTGAAATTCTCAATTCTTATGAACTGGATCTTGGTATTTTACTCTCATCTACAAAGGAAGGAGAAAGACCTTGAACTATTTAGGTGCAATAAAACCACATAATAACAAAAAGATGCTTGTAGATAACAGAAAAATATATTAGCATTAAAATGAGAAATGGATTGTGTTTATTTTTGTCCAAGTATAGTTGAATATGAACTATAAATATTTAGGTCTAGTCTAGTCTGCTTATTTTGTTATGGAATAGAATTTATTCATTATTTATTGGGTACCTACTTTGCTTTGGATATTACCTTGGTTATAAATATACTGATAAAAAACAACATCAAAAATAACTCCATGCCCTTATGTTCTAAAGGGTGTTTCAATTTTTTAAAAAATGAGTAGATAAACATAAATAAAACATAATATCAGATAGTTATGTCAATAAAAAAACAGTATAAGAACACACTAAAGAAGGCCAATTCAAGAGAGAGTAGAGATAAATTCAAAGAAGAAATAATAGATCACAAGTTCAATGAAGTTGGACACCAGGACTCTGGTAAACTGCTTAGACTAAGAGTATAGATAGGCATTGGAAGGACTGAGTGGGCTACTCTGTCTTAATTTTCATTTTGTAAATTAAGTGATCACAGTGATCTCACTGTGGAATCTCTTTGAATGTTCTAATTCAAATATGGAAATAAATTAGTTGGAAGTATGCAGGGCAAAAGATGAGGTTGGCTTAGAGTGGAGTGGAAATGAGTGAGCTGACAAGAAAATGTGGAGTAGAGTTATATTTAGAAGACAAAATTATGCTTCTTTGCTCATTTGTCTTTGTAAAAAGTATCTTCTCACCAATGACCCGTGTAGAGGAGATGGACTGGGTTTAAAAGAGATGGCTGCAACATTAAGTTAAGAAAGCACGTGGAAAAATCATGCAATACAGAGAGTACTTTTTAAACAGAGAGTAGGATGGTTCTGCAACCTTAAGGGTCAACTTCCACGCTGGGAAGAGCACTGGAAAAAGAGACCATGAGACCACATTTCCTTTATCTTATAGCAGAGACATCAGAGGGGGATAAGGTTTCAAGGGTGCAGTCTTGCTTTATTCCACCCTTGAAACCTTATCCTTGAAACCTTATGAGTTAAGATTGATTAACATCTTGCAAGTCACACCCATCTCTGGTGCTGTGAGGGATCTGAGGCAGAGCTAGAGGCAAGGTGCACCTGCATCATGTGATCACTCCCTGACAGGGAGTTCACAGAGCCATGCCTCTCCCCTCAAGAGGCTACTATGCTCAACACAATACACACACAGCCCATGGACAGCTTGTGACAGTATGTGCTTTTTGTTGTAACTCTTAAAGGTCAACAGTTGGGCTAAGAAATAATTTTACGAAGTAACAAGATGGTTTAAAGTTCTAATAACATATATGGCATAACAAGTAAACTAATACCAAACTGATATCTTTATGGAGTACATTGAGATCAAGAGCAGATGAGTCCACTTGGGTTCAGGATAATCAATGTATATATACATTGATTTTTTTTCTTTTTCTTCTATGTGAGCATGAATGTAAACTGTTTTGATCATTTTTGTTGTTGTTCTTGGAAACGACAACACATTCATGAGATTACTGGTCACATATAAAGTATCATAGATTGTGTCATTTGGACCCAATGAAAATGACACATTCACTTAACGGTTGTGATTCGACCCCTGACATAATCAAGTTGACAGTAGTCTGCTATTCACTGTTCTTAGGGTATATCATTTTGCAGGGAACATACAGTTGAATTGAAAGAGCGTATTAAGTGGATCACTTTACAATCCCACGCCCCTTTAAATCTCCAGAGTTTCAGTGAATCTATGAAATTCCATCATGATTCCAAATTGTTTTCCGCAAGAAAGAGAAAGTTTTAGGGACTCTTGTTGGTTATTTCTAGTATCATACATTTTAATTCATAGATATGAGAACCAGTGAAAGGTATATGTGAGTTGAACAGAACAAATCTACCAATTATGAATTTAGAAAGCAGAAAAATGTCTACAATATAGGTTTCCAAACCAATATAGGTCCACATTGTATTAGGATCACCTTCTGGTCAAGTTATGAGATATGAAAGACTATAACCATGCCTGTAAATTTTCCACTTTTAGTCTTATATTATTCTCACCCAGGTTCAACTTCTCATTTTCCTTAATTTTTGTCATGTATATATAATACATACATTAGTCAAGTCATGAAACTCTGTTGAGTAAGTGATTTTTTTTTCCACAATAAGGAAATTCTTCCTCAACTGGCTATTTCCCCTTTTTTTTTTTTTTTTTTTTTTTTACAAAATACTTATGTACAGACTCTATCTCTAGACATTTTAAATCAAGTAATTGAGAGCAAGGCCTGGACATGGGCAATTTTGAAAAGTTCTTAGACTTTCCAATATGCAACCCAGATCAAGAAGTTCTAATTTAATTTTAAATCGATATTCTACCAATTCAAGAAGCACACTTGAATATGTAAGAAGATAGTCTAAATTTAAAGGAAAGAAATTGAGGTGGACAATTACTTAGAGATAAGGATTGCCCTGAATTTAAGCATGGTTTGAATGTTCTTTTTATATAGACAGTTGTAAGGGTATCTTGCTTCTGAGTCATCAGAGAAAATTTAAACATGCAACTAAAGTAAGGATAGTCTCATGTTAGTGTCAATTGTTTCTAATGGCAAGTGCTATTGGGAGGAACTATATTGCATAGATTGTACTGTTAAATTGAGAAGGATTGACACAGTTAAGCTTCAAGTTTAAGATCACCGGAAATTGAAGAAAAACTCAGATATCTCTTCCTGCAATTTTATCAATATGTTTAAAGCTAACAATGTGATATAGTAAGTTCATATGTGCAGTCTTCAAGTATAAAGACAATTATGGTACTTTTAAAGGAAAAATATTTCAAATTGAAAAACTGTCATAACAGTTCTTTCTTGGTGATACAAATACTTTGTGTTTGATTTCCTTGACAATCTGTTGCATATGTAAGGATGAAACCAGATATTTTACTATATACTGGGTAATTTATGTATTTTTAAAATATTTATATCAAATCTATGAAGTAGTTTATTCTCTTTGTGCCTCAGTTTTGAAATATGTAAAACTAGGCAAATAATAGCACATACCTCAGAGGATTATTCTGAAAATTAAATAATAAAATAGCTGTAAAAACACTGGAAGGACTATTAGAAAGTAGTAAGCACTGGAAAATTATGAAAGCTTGGTGGTAATGGTCATGATGATGAAGTTAGTATTGACATCTTTCTTTCATAGATGAGTCTAGAGATATAGATCTTTCAAACTCTGATGTAGTAGATTCAGGATTAGAACCCAAGCCCAGCTAATTTAAAATCCTTCCTTTTTCTTATTGTTCTGGACTGAATCATTGAATCCCTTCAAAATCTTTATGTTGAAGGCCTAACTCCTAATATGATGATGTTTGGAGATCAGCTTTAATAATAGAGTTTGGTGAGATTTTGACAGTAGAGTACTCATGGATGAGTACTCTTATTTAAAAAACAAAACAAAGCAAGAAAAAAAAGCATTGTAGAACTTGCTCTTTCTTTCAGCACAGGAGAGAAACAAGAAAAGGCTGTGTGAACACACAAGGAGAAGCTAGTTGTCTGTAAGCGATGAAAAGAACCCTCAACAAAATCCTACTGTGGTGGCAACATCATTTTTCTAGCCTCCAGATACTTAGAAAATATATATCTCTTGTATAAGCCACCCAGTCTATGGCATTTTGTTATGGCAGCTGTTAGTTGGTTATCAATAATCCAGTGGAGACTTGAAGGGTAAATAAAGTCTTGGAAAACAGATGGAGTTTGGTTTGGAAGTGCAGGGCAAGACATTAAGGACAGAGAAAATGTAGGTAGAAAATATTGGAGTCATGATTTTTCTCATTATGTATGGAGAACTTTCAATTACTTAGGTTTGAAAAACCAATAACAACAACAATAACAGAAAAAAAAACAAAAAAAAAATCCCAAACCTGTTTTTCTTAATTTAAAAATTTAATTTGTACTATATATCTGTTATATATCTATTTACCATGGGGAAAATAAAAATGTCGAATATCTTCCTTTTCTCTAATAAATTTGTGAAATTATATTGCAACCTGTGGAAAAGTAAGCACTGTAAGAGTTCATTAAACAGAATTATGCATCAGAGTTAAAAGGGGATGACTTAGTGTAGGAGGTGGTACCTAAACTGAATCCTGAGGGAGGAGAAGATGGTAAAATAATTTAATAGAGAGAAATGTTTTCTTGTATTAAAAGTAAATAGATACCTTGGAGGTTTGCTTAGGAAAAAAATGACAAATATTTCTTTAAAAGCTGTCTTTAAGAAATCATATTAAATGAAATAAATTCCCGCTAATCTGTCCTTTGGAGAGTAGTAACAGAGGAAATGGTTTTGAATTGCATTTGAACTAGTATGGAGCTGACTTACTTTTAAGGTGCAGAGGATGTCCAGAAGTTTAAGACCTTTGGCTTTCTGTCTCCTTCTTTATGTCTCCCTGGCTCTCTGCCTCTTTGCCCTTTCTGCCTGATTTTATGTCTCTTGATAGCACTACTTAAAACCTCTTGATATTTTATTGTTTTCTATACTTCCTCTGCTTCCAAGTTTGCAAGAGTTGGATTTTGATTGACAAAAAGTAGCTTATCATCTAAACAAATCAGTATTTGAGGGTAGATATTATTATATAGATTGCCTTCCCTATTAATTTTGACTTAGACATGGGGAATTAATGTCCAATGAACATACAAATTGACTGAGTTAAGTTTCTTTTAAATATTAAGAACTGCCACATTTTAATGAGCATCATGAACTAAACACAGCTGTTGTACTTAATCTCCACATCATTTAGTCCATCATATTTTTAGCAATCATGTGAAAGTATGTTTCTGTTTATATTTTGTGAACAAATGGTTTTGGAAACTCTTTGTCTTTTCTCATTCTCTGACAATGTGTATATTGTTAAGACAGTACATTCATACTGTCACAATGCACACATTGTAATCACTCTGCATTTTTGCATATTTTCACTGTTCAGAGTTTCTATTTTGACACACTAACTTGTAGTGAAAATTAAAAGGTAATTTTTGCAGTTTCAGTATAGAAGATCAATATACAAGCAATGGGTAATGGAATATTAAAGAAATCAAATGACATCATTTGATATCAGGGTAAGTAGGAAAATTTTAGGGATATATCTAATTAAAGGTATGCAATCATTTTATACTTAAAACTGCAAAATATTGCTGAGATGAATGAAAGAAGACATAAATGCATATAAAGTTTATTATTCTAATGGACAGGCAAACACAATATAGTTAATATGTCAATTCTACCGAAATTGATCTATTAATTTAACTGGATCCCAATCAGAATGCCTGCAGTCTCCCGTTAGAACTGACAGTCAATGTCAAATGCAGATAGAAATGCAAAGAAGTTAGAAAAAACAAAGGAACATTGTTTAAAAAGAAGAACTATGGAGGGCTTACATCATCCAGACTTCAAGACCTATGAATTTACAACAAAAATGAAACAGTTCAATCTCTTCCTCTGCCCAATCCTGCTTCTCTGATTCCCTGATAGATTTCTCAGAGAATATTCCTCAATTACTTTGCTGCATGCAAATCTCAGAGTACTGGTGTTAATTTTCTAGGAAACCAAAGTCCAGTTTGTTTTCTTTTGCTCTAACCATATCACTTCATTTCGTTACATTTTTCTCATTTGAAGGGAGAGAATGTCAGTGTTGGGAGAAGCAAACATATGGGAGAAATAATGTACCTTGGCTATAGCAATAGCAATAGCAATTAAGATAATTTTTTTTTGTCTTTTATCTGAGGAAGCTCATCTTTGCCTTGTGTTTCATGTTCACTTTTGAGTTCAGATGTGCAAGAGTTTTGCTTTACAATGTTTTAATGGAATGATTTAACCTTTATTTTTATTCACCAGACATTAACAAGTTACTCCCAAATAGAGTTCCTGATTCCTCTAGATCTGTACTTTCTTTTTGATGCTGGCACATCTTCGAGTCTTTTTTCTTCTTTCATCCTTCCTTCCCTCTCTCCCTCCTTCCCCCCCTCTTTCTCTTTGTTTTCTTGTATTTCTTTTTTTAAGCCTCCAGTACCCCTTTGCCAGACATTCTGTCATGGGTAACGTGTTTTAGAAATTCTTCTGTGGCTTATCCAAATCATTAGAGTTCCCTGTTCCAAGCAAATTCAAATATAGTTTCAAGTAATATCCAGAGGTATTTAATCTTGGTACAGCAGACTTAATTAGTGAGTGAGGAGACACCTTCCTTGCTTCCTGTCTTTAAGTCTGTTCTTCTGCTCAAATGGTTCATTAGAGGTAGTACCTTCTAGGTCTGACCTTTCAGGGAATTCTACAGTCATTTGCTTAAGTTCTTGGCATCCTCTCTTGATTTAAAATTAGTTACACTATGTTTGGCAGCTGTAATTCATAGGTTGTTGTATAAGATTCAGGCTGATTTTTAATTTCATTAAAAATAAGTTTCCTGTCTATTTTTCTTTTTTATTGCTTTTAGCTGAAACAAATTTAAACAATGAAGACATCTTTCCATAGACATCTTTTTGTGAAAGTCTGCCAAGATTTTAATAATCATTTTATTAATAAGGGAAGAGGCATATGTTTTTATGTATTTACTTGAAGAACTGTGATGTGTTTTGTCCTTGTATTTGGATTTATTGCTTTCTTCACCTTATGAATATAATTTTCATTTCATTGTAATACAATGCTTCAGCCTCAAAATTAAACCTGGGTAACCTTTATTAGATTTTGAATTTGTAAATGAATAAACATCTGTATAACATACTTGTATATGTGACTTAAGTGAGAGTTTTTGTTCTTTGTTGAAATATATTTGGTCAGGTTTTAGAACATGTTAAGTTTATATTCCTTTGTTAAGACTTCAAATCAAACTACTATTTTTTAATGTTATTGCATTTTTATACATTTTATTCATTTATTTATTGTTTGTTTATTTATTTATATGAGGTGCTGAGGATCAAACCCAATGCCTCACACATGCTAAGTAAGTGTTATATCATTGAGCTATAACACCAGCCCCAAAGTTATTTTATTTTTTGTAGCTGCAATGTTTTTTGCGCCAAAAATTGGATTATGAATATGTTTCAGATGAATTCTGCTTCAATTTATCCTTTTGTTGGGGGGGACTTTAATAACAAATTTGGGGAGTAAATATATATTTGTTACATATTATACATGTTTATTAAATTTATTATTATCATATGTATATATAAATACAAATATATTTAAAATGGGACAGGGGATAAAATTACATATAACAAAATATAAACTTGATTTTGTATTTGACTGTAATTGGGGATATATTTGTTTTCTGTTTGTGTCTTTCTGAATCTTTTACATTTCCTAAAATAAACTGTTTAAATGTTTTACTCTATTTTGTTATATATGACAGCAGAATGCATTACAATACAGATTACACATATAGAGTACAAGTTTTCATATCTCTGGTTGTATATAAATTCACATCATTCGTGTCTTCATACATGTACTTAGGGTAATGATATCCATCACATTCCACCATCTTTTTTACCCCCATGTCCCCTCCCTTCCCCTCCTACCTCTTTCCAATTTATTATTGAGAGAGTTTTGCAAGTTGGCTTGAAGTTCCAAATTCTAGACATATTGTAATTTCAGATATTGATGTATACAATTACTGGTATTAAAACAAGTGACATAAATTTGATTTACTCATATTTGTATAGAAAGTTTTAGATCATTGCCAATGTTAGACAGCCCTGAACTATAAACAGGCTATCTTTTAGATCGTCTTCTTAAGAGGTTTGTCTGGCTATCAGAACATTTGGTCAGGAGTGAGGCTGAATTAAGTAAGAAGGGCAATCCTATCTTTCATGTCCTCTCTCCTGTTAAAATGGTAATCTTGATTCCATTTTACCTTTTGTCTTTCTTATTTACCCTCTGTACCAAGGTAATATATGGTGGGGCGTATGTATCTTGCTGTATGTATTTTTTTAGTCTCATACCCAATCAATTGTCACTACTTAGTGAATATTAATAATATGTTAATCTATCTAAAGAGGAAACATGATGTTGCATGGTTGGTGAGAAGGATGAGCAAGTTGACTTGGAATTCACTGACCTGCAATTCAATCACTTAAGTTTTCCAGAACTCACTTTCATAATCTGTAAAACTGGGACCCCAGAAAATCTTTAACACCCATTATATATACTACCTAAAGTTTTGAAGTATTTTTTATGGTATATTCTTGTGGAATATTTATATAAAGGCAACAAAAAAATGGCTTAGGATGAGTCAGAACCAGAGAGTGGATAGAAAAATCATTGTCCTGCTGTATTCTTACAGAATTGTTTATTCTCCTATTTTTCACCCTATAATTCATATATAAATGCTATTCATTACATAAAATTTCATGTGCAAAAACCATCTGGTCTTTATAAATGCTGTTTCTGCTTTACCAAATATTGATAAATTGTGCAGCTTTGTGCTGCCAAATACTTAGGCCTCTTTGTCATGGCTTCATACCAATTTCAAAATGAATATTGAATATAATTATTTAGGGATGAAAGAGTAATCGTAAATAAAACCATATGCTCACTAGTAAAACATTTTATTTCAATAAGTCTTAGTAGCATATTTTTGAAAACTTGGTCCACTTGCAATGTTGGAAAAGTACCATTTTCATTATGAACCTGAAACTATAACTTGGGCAGTAATCCCATATGTATTAATGGTCCAGGCTGAATTTAGCTTGATTAGTATTTGAAGTTGATTCTGTCCAGATACCAGATGGCCTAAGTTGGTGTTTTGTTTGTCACTTTCAAAGGAAAAAGTACTTTTTTTGTGGAAATTAGGAGATTCAAAATTATGATTTTTCTCCCTCAGTTTCCCAAACAACAATTAAATACTAAGTGCTTGCTTAAATAGTTCCAACATGACTGATCATTAATTTATGGCAGTACTTAGCTTTGCATTACTTTAATGAAATACATGAGACAATTAATTTATAGAGAAAGGTTTATTTAGCTTATGGTTGTGGAAGTTCTAGTCCAAGACTGGGTACCCCACTTGCTTTGGGCTTCTGGTGAAGGTTGTACATCATGATAGTAGTGTGTGGTAAAGTAAAAAGCTTATATTAAGAATCAGGAAGCACCAAGAAAGAGGGTAGTCTAGAATCTCAAAATCTCTCTCAGCAACAAGCCCCAGTGACCTAAGGGCTTCTCATAAGGCCCCCACCTCTTAAAAGCTCATAAAACCACACAACACAACCATTCTGGACATCAAGCCGTTAACACATGAATCTTTGGGGGTCACTATCCATATTGGAACCATAGCAGTGACTCTGCTGCAGCTACTGATACACTGAATTTTTCTTTCAATTTTAAAGCTTTCTTTAGATTTTGTTCCTATCTCTTTTATAAGTCTAGTTTCTTAACTAAAGTGCTACAGCAAGTCCAGATAGGTTACTTTATCCTCTTGAGTCATGCTATGAATATATTAATAACCTGTATCTAGAGAAAACTGAAGAGTTAACTGGCTTATTGACCAGAATGGAGAATTTATAAAATGGATAGTAAGAGGTAACATGAGGACAGCTACAGGGAAGGTTTGGAAACTGACTTAAAGAATCTTTGTTTCTTTCAATGTTGAAAAAAGCACATGGTGGCACATTCCTGTAATCCCAGTGGCTTGCAAGTCTGAGGCAGGAGGATCTCAAGTTCAAAGCCAGCCTCAGCAACTTAGTGAGACTAAGCAATTTAGTGAGGCCCTGTCTCAAAATTATAAAAAGAGGGTGGGGATGTGACTCAGTGGCAAAGTGTCTCTGGTTTCATTCCCCGGTACAAAAATAATAATGATGATGATAATAATAATAGTAATTATATATATGTATATATATATATATATATATATATATATATATATATATATATATATATATATATTTTTTAAACTCAGCAGGAAAGAGCAGGTAGTGGGGTGGGTGGTGGTGGAGAGTCTGGTGGTGTAGCTCTGAGTAGAAAGACATTTGCATTAAACTAGGTCAGAGATTATCAGGTTTCTTTTTGGCAGGTGCCTGGGGGAAGGGACAAGTAAGAGTTCCCTTGAAAGAAGAATTCATGATGTTTGATGATGCAGATGATGAGGGGACTCTACTGATGATGCAGATGATGAGGGGACTCTACTGCATCTTGGTTCCTCAGCTTTTCACACTCTCCAACAACACACAAAGTTTAGAACAGATTTGCTGATCCCCCTTTCCACAAGCTCCTGCAGGCATTTAAATACAGTGAAAAATAAAACTTTTAACAATAAAATTTGAAACTTGAGACACAATAATCTTTCTTTTAGTTTCAGATAGAATTATGCAAGTAGGATCTGGGAGATGGAATTCCCCTTTGAAGTGTCATTGGAATATGTGTATGTACAAAGGAGAAGTAATAGGAAATAGTTGCAAATATTTTCTTTAAAGTAAGGAGAGATGCAACTTCATTATTTACCTAATAATGTCATTCTAATTGATTTTGTAATTCTTAAGTCCTTCAATATAATATGTACAAGTGAGTAAACATGCTGAATGTATTCTGAAAAACTACAAAAAATATTCATTTTGTCCCTCCTACATATTCCTCATTCTGATGAAATATCATAGCACAGGGCATGGAGTCTATTTTATCCAGTGGTTAAAAAAAAATGGATAGGAGAGGTAATGAATCATGGGGCAAAATTGACCAAAGAGGGAAAGGAGATAAGTGACAGAATTTTCCTCCTTTAAGTGTATTGTGGTTTCTATAAAGCATGTCTGAAGTTTTATCATTCAGATTAAACAACAATTTAATCTTTTTGTGAAATTTTGTATTTACTTCCCCTTTCCTTACATTCTCAGTTTCTTCTTGGCTGTACTGCCCTAAAACTACATTTTACTATAAAGCAGTATTCATCCTGTGGTTGCAAATCTAAGAAGCACCCGAGGAGCTTCTTAAAACACCCTTATCTGGGCTCAACACTAGACATTTTGTTAGTATGTCTGGGATGGGGCTCAATATCTTGCAGTTTTAACAAGATCCAAAGCAATGCAGATGGATTTGAAGGATAGATCACACTTGGAGTACTACAGAACAGAGCATTGTCACTTGTTCTCAAGATGTTTTCAAGTTATCTGTGACTAAGACAGCATTAGTGCAGACAGGTAAATTGACATCACACTTACTAAACGTTTTACTATAGCTAACAGTGATAAGATAGAGATGGAAGTTAATATATTAGGGACATTTTAACTATTGCATTAATAGATACAGGAAAGATGATAATATGATTGTGAAGAAGGTCAATGCCATTTAAAAGAACCAACTAGCACCCCTCTCACCAATAAAATGATCAATTTAGGCAAGTCAACAACTTCCAATTTCAATTTATTTAAAAGACAGAGAACAATCTAACATCAATAAAGATGACTCACTTCCTCTGGCTATAGTGCCTCATTACACTGAAAGTTAGATACAAGGTTCTATCATGGGACTATTGGAGTTGCAAAGATGATTGTGCAGTCTTTACATGTCTTAAGTGTCAAAAATCAAGGGCTTGATAAGATTATTAATCTGAAATTTTGTTAAGGTCTGTAAACCTGGCTGCAGCAGAATAACCGGGGGGTGACGAATGACTTGTGTACGTTGATGCAGCAGGAATAGGAGCCGTTTATTGTAGGATCTGAGCGATATTTATACATTTTACACAGCTTATCTAATTAGCATAAAATAGATACAGCAGTCAACCAATAAGGAATCTCCACACTTAATGGCTCGCTTTTGTTACTTCACTAACCACTCCCTCTGGCATTTTGCCAGGCACCATGCAGACTTGTTTACAGACTCTAATATTTCTCTGGCAAAATACCAGGTGCCATCCTGACTTGTTTACAGACCTTAACAAAATTTCATATAAGACACTTTTTACCACCAGAAAGTGCCCTCTTCACTGTGAGAGTACAGAAGATTTCTATTGCCTAGAGAATAATTTTAAAATGTTTCTAGAACTTAATGAGAGGTCGTTATTCTTCCCCAAACCCACCTTTACCGCCCTATATTAGGTCTCAGAATATCAGAACTACAGATTCTGTTTGATAAAAAAATAATGATATGCCAATGACATTGGAGGACCTATGAGCATAGAATAGGGGAGGATGTTCAGCAACGGACTTTGAGGGTTTTGAGATTGATAGGAATATTGGATATATGACTAGATATGAAAAAGTTCTTGGCATGGGGCTACTAAGTCATAATGAAAAATTTCATATTTTGGCAAGAACAATGGTTTTAATCATTTGCCTATATGGTTCCTTAAAGATTGAATTCATGGAATATATTGAATAAAATAGAGATGTTAGAATTTTCTTGGTAAATTATTGAAGTGGACAGAAGAATCAGGAAAGTGGGAATGTTGGAAGACATTTGTTATAGTAGAGCTGAGAAAATTTTGAAAAGTTGCATTAAAATATTCACTGGATTTTGAATATTTGATGTGGAAAAATATGTTAACTATCTCTTTTTTATATTGAGTTTATGTTATGATGATAATATTTTAAATATACTGAGTTAAAATATATTATGAAAAATCAATTTTACTTGTTTAATGCTGTTTTTAATGTGACCAGTAGAAAATTTGAAATTACCGATATGACATTATGTTTTATAGAATAATATTGGCATAAAACATCAGCTGATGTTTGTCACCTAAGTTTTACATTGATCCATGCTATGTAATGCTACATTTTGCTCATCTGCACAATTCCCTCCTCACTCTGTTCTGCTTCACTTTCTTTTTAGAGAACTTTGTCACCTTTTATCAACTAAAATGCTATAATGCTTAGTTATTAATTGTGATCTTTTTATTGTCATATCTCCTCATGAAAATGTAAGCCCAGAAGAACATAGAACTTAGACTGCTTTTGTCAGCTGCTGTACTTCACATAGTGTCTAGTGTGTAGCAGATACTCAGTAAATAGTTCTTTAATCATTATGCTTTTGTAGAAACACAGCATGTCATAGATGCAAATAAAAACTCATTAGTCCCACCTTTCCAGACCTACTTTTCTTATTGAATTCCTTATTTCAGTTAATGACAAACACCTATTCAATTATCTAAGCTGAAATCCTGAGCTAATACCGCCTTTAATATTAGGTCCCATTTTGATTAATGACTGTGTCCTCTCAATTTACCTTCTTAAATATTGTTCTAACACCTATTACTCTTTTCTATATCCCACTGGCACTGTCTAATTCATCTCATTCTGTACCGTATCACATGCTTCTGGAGTTATCTGGTAATAGCAGGAATGAGAGTCAGACACTTTGGCATTGAAGTCTAGCTTTGCCCTTTATTAACTGCATGACTGAGTCTATAAGTTTTCTTCTTGTACAATGGGGTGGTCATTTTATATCCTTACTTGAATAGCCCTATGAGCATTAAATCATCTAATTTATGAAAGTGATTAGAAAAGTTCCCAGGACCATGTCAATGTTCAATAAACTGTAAATCTTATTACGTTTTAGTCTTTCCGTTTTCTGATTGATCTTTCTACTCTTCCTAGATTTACTTTTCTAAAACAGGTAGATCAATGTCAATCTTCTCTTAAATGAAATAAAATAATTGAAAATGTCTGGGGATGTAGCTCAGTGGTAGATCGCTTGCCTAACATGTACAAGGCCCTGGGTTCAATCCCCAGTGTCATATGTGTGTGTGTATGTGTGTGTGTGTATCCGTGTGTGATCATAATCAAGACAAGGCAAAAGAATAAAATTGCATTATATCAGGAAAGCTGTATATAAAGCTGAGAGTGAGGATAATTTTACAGAACTTCTTACAGCATTTGAATTAAAGGCTGGCAGTGTAAAGATATAGTTTAAATATAACAGACTGTTACGCATCCTAAGTTTTTGTGCAGAGCAATGAGAAGATAAAGTCACATTTCCTTCAAATGTCTTGCTGACCTCTAGTGGTTACATATGGTATATATGGAGAGAGAGCCTTGTCATAATACTTCTGAGCAGAAAACAATCTTAGAAAGTGTTCAACTCAATGTTTCTCACATTAAGTGATAAATGACACTTTTAAAAGCAGCAAACAAAATTCTTGTAATTTTTTGTTCACTTAAAATGATATTTATCTTGTTTTATAAATATGATTAAATATATAACTAGCATAAGCTTTTATAAAAATTATGTAATCAAAACAAATAAATAAAATAAATTAAAAGTATATTGAAGACTTCAGGTTAATTATACTGACATTACTTTGGTAGACGTATACTTTTATAAAATTAAATTTTAGTTCAAACCTGAAAATGGTCCTGATATACTGTGAATATTTGTTGTTGTTCTGGTTTTTGGCCTTTGACATATTCATTTACCCATGCTAATGTGTAACTTAAGAGGATTGGATTCTCCCATAGTTTTATCCACTGTACTATAGAAAATTTTGTTTCTGCAGCTTGTCTTGCAATTCTTTGGCCTTCACTTGGTGGGAGGATATTATTTACATTACATTATTCCCTAAGTTCCTTTTTCAGGACTCTTTCTGCTTGGAATATATACAAATATAGGAATGAACTTTCAAATCTGTGTTTATTTTGGGATATGAGGCATCCTATAGATAATCTGGAAAAATAATGACATTAATTTTTTTGAGATTAAAACTCTTAGGTAAAATTTGCAGGTCCTTGAGAATATATTCCTGAATATTAAGGGGCCTCAGGCTCTTAGTTTTAGAAACACTGTTTACTCTAATTTCTTCATAGGTCAGGTGAGAAAACTAAAACCAGAAATATTAACTTATATACTTAGGGGTCACATTTAGTTAATGAAGAATCCTAAAGTAGGACTCAGATCTTAATATTTCCAGGCAAGTTTGTTTTCCCTAAGCCATTTTGTTTTAGATTGAAAGGAAAGAAACAAGGAGCTGGAAATTATTTTCTCAGTTTCTGCATTGGATTTTATTTAAGATAATTAATAGTGTTTTAGCTAGAATTTTTTTCGTGAAATTATTAAAAAGTAGACTTATCATTTTGGGCAATTTATGAAAGACAAGAGAAATTTGATGAAACTATTTATCCATCTTTCTCGTTTCTGTAATGTATTTATCATTTCAGTGTAAGATATTTAGATATAAGCAAGTGGGCTTCAAATGGATTTTAGGATAGCATTTAATATTATAAAGATATGATTCGTTTCTTTTAAGCCCCCCAAGACTTGTTCCTATACTTAGTGGGAAACCATTCAGGTTTTATTATTAAGTGTGATGCTCTAAATTGTTCTGGGATGGTTAAATGTTGAATTTCATTTATCTCTTGAAATAAACAAATTTTAGTTTCACTGCCTTTCTTTATTGCTTTTCACTTTTCTACTTCATTGATTTTACCCTGACATCTTTTTTTCTTTCTATTGTTTTGGATGTAATTTGCTTTTTGTTTTTCTCTTGCATTAATGTAGAAGGTGAGGTATTTTATGTGAGACCCTTTATGTTTCTAGTGTAGGTTTTTCATGCTATCCATTTTCCTCTAACCACAGCATTAGCTAAAGCCCAAGTATTGTAATATGTTGTGTTTTTGTTTTCAATCATGTTAAATATTTTCTAATTTCAATTTTTATTTCTTTATTGGTCCATGGGTTATTTAGAAATGTGTTACCGAATTTCCAACTATATCTCAAAATATCTTTTTGTTGATTTCTAATTTTATTCCATTTTATTTAGAGAACATACTTTGCATAATTTTCACCTTTTTTTGGCTGGGAGTGGTTTTATGACCTATAATATAATCTGTCTTGCTAAATTTTCCATGTGTATTCTTTTGGTGGTGAGAGTTGTCTATGAATGGTAATCAAGACAAGATTTTTTTTAAAGTTGGTCAAGTTCTCTATAACCTTAATCATTTTCTATTTATTTATTCTACTATTATAGAAAAGGGCCATAGAATGCTCCTGCAATTGTGGATTTTTCTTTCATTATAATGCTATTGGACTTTGTGTATAGTATTTTGAATTCCTCTTTTTTTTTTTTTTTTTGGTATGTAAGTATATAGGAGTCTTATTTCTTATAATGAAAGGACCTAATTTTTATATTGAAAGAATACTCTTTATCTTTGTGCGATTCTTGCCATAATATCTACTTTAGCTGATATTTTATAGTTACTTCAACTTTTTTTTTGACTAGTGTTAGCGTGATATACAGTTTTCCAACCTTTTATTTTTAACCTGTTTGTTTATATGTAAAGTGTGTTTCTAATTGGCATTGATGAGTGTTCCTTTATTTCCCGAAATTAGCGATCTCTTCCTTTTAATTGAGTTATTTGGACTACTTTATCTTAATGTGATTATTGATGATTAAGTTTAAATGTATTATTTAATGCTTTTGCTATTTCTCCCATTGACTATTTGTTCTCTTTTTTTTTTTGTATAGTCTTACTTAATTTGGGTATTTGTTATGATTAAAATTTATCTCCTTTTTTGGGTTCTTAGTTCTTCCCCCTTTTTTTGAAAGCAAGTATGTAGGCTTTGTCTTTCTTATAGTGGTTTCTTAAGTTTAGTGATTTTTATAAATTGCTTTTTTTGGTGTGTTCTATTGCAACTATTAAAACAATACAAAACAAAATATGACTGTTTTTATTTCCTTCACACAATATTATACCAATGTACATATGTGAATTTTCTAACAGTATACTTCCATTTCTTTCATCTGGCCCTGTGTTATTCTGTCTTCTACTTCTACCTATGTTATAATTCCACAAAATAATTAATTGATAATGCTTTTAAAAGGAGTCAATGATTTTTAAAGAGATTTAGTAGGAAAAAGATCAGCATTTTGTATCTTTTCTCTGGAATGTCAATTGTGCTCTTAATCTCACTGGTGTATTTTTCTTTTCTTTTTTTTTTCACCAGTGCATTTTTCATCTCAGATATAGTATATTAATATCCAGAAGTTTAATTCTGACCATTATTAATCTTTCCTGTTTTTACTTTACACATCCATTTTTTTTCCTCTAGCTTATTGCACATATAGATTTTGGTGACAGAGATTATTTTATTGTTTTGCCTACCAATTTTTTCATCTTTGAAATATGTTGTTTTGATTGATTACTTGATATTACTCCCACTATGTGTTTTATTTTTGCTTCATTGCTTCCCTAATAAATTGTCACTGGGTGTCAGACATGGATTTACCTGTTCAGGGCTGGATAAGTTTTATTTATATAAATATTTTTAAGCCTTGTACAGTATCATGCATAGTCACTTTATAACAGTGTGCTGTTTTGGATATTTTATTTTATTTTTGTTATATGTGACTAAAGAAGCATTTTCAGAGTTGGGGATTAATTTTATCCCAACCCTGAAATAGAACCCACTGAGGCTTTCCCCATCCTTCAGGAATTATGAGGATTTCTATCTACACTAGCCATTAGGGACAAGAAATATTCCAAGTTTTTGTGAACTTCAATGATTTTCTTTTCTTCTTCTTTTTTTTTTTTTTGACAGAGTCTTACTGTAAAGGTAGCAAATCCTGGGCTAAAAAGGTCTTCCTGCCTCAGCCTCTGGAGGAGATCCATGCCACCACATCTGACTAATATTTCTTTCTCTTCTTTTTTAAACTTCTGATTCTTTAGGCTAGTTCATTCTCCAATATCAGGTGGTTTCTTCACCAATGTGGTAATTAGTAGCTATTTGAAATCCTGATGATAACCTCTGAAGATCTTTCTGTGTGGTTCTCTTATATCTAGTGCTCTAATAGTTGTCATTATTCATTTTCCTGAATACTTTATCTAGTAGAATTTCCTACAGTTTTCAAGCACACTGATATTCTATTATCATGTATTTTGTGATGATGGACATTTTTGCATGATGAACTCTAGCTTATTTCAGTAGTGTTTTGAGGGTCAGAATAGTGCTACAAGGATCCTGATAATTAATTACTTAAAAAGTTATGATGTAATTATTTATATATAACTGATCACATATAAACTGCCACTAGAGAGCGCCCCAAAATGAATCTAGTGGCTAATTACAGGGATAACGATCCTCTCCTGGAGATAAGAATGCATTCAGCTAACCTCAAAGATGTAGAGAATTATTGCCGCAGTCTGGCTGGGTACAAAAATCAAGATCCACTCAAACAGGAACAAATTTTATTTTTGAAACTCCAGCCAATGCCCTGTAAGCTCCCGGGAAATATGCCGACCCACACACGCGGTGTTCTCCCAGACCCCAACAGGAAATCCCTCCTCCGGAATTCCCTCCTACCACACTTCCCCAACCAATAGGAACTCTCCAGGAGTCCCTTAGCAGGCCCAGGTGGACAGCAGGGGTCTAATATCCATATGAATGCAGATCTTAACATACTCATATCATCTCAATGGCTTGCTGGCATCACCTTTCAACCAAAAATGCCATGCATCATACTACTTGGCTATGGCTCTTAGCAAATATCACCTTTCAACCAAAAATGCCATGCATCATACTACTTGGCTATGGCTCTTAGCAAATTATTACCTCTATGTTTTCATTATGGAACAAAACATCTGTGAGACTACATGGGGTCAAAATGTGGTATATATAAAGGAGAAATATTTTTAATAATTGTAACTGTCCAACAAAGGAAGGACTGATTTATGTAGGAAATGTTCAAGTACGGCAAAGAATGATCTGTTGTAGCAAAGAGGATTCCTTAATTCAGAGGGATTCATGTGTTTCACAGGTTCTTACCATCTCAGTTATTCTTAATATTCCAGAAAAAGGTTGGCTAGGGTTTCTTCACCTATTTACTGGTCTTTTTTAAATGGCACATTTCAAGTTTCATCTTGGCAAATAGCACAAACCATAGGATTAAAGGTGTCACCTTATGTTTCACTTAGGTCTTTAGTGTCGAAGTTCTGAAGATTTGTAATTCTATTTTCTTTATGGATCATTGATAAAATATTTTCTTATTTTTATAAATTTTGAAAATAGGGCCTATCAAAATCCATCATAAAATTCATATAACAGGTATTCACTCTTTTTAAAGTTAAATGCACTCTGTTTAGGACCTTGAAATAAACATTTCATAATTAAATTACCAGAGTATTGTTGAGCACATATCATGTATATATACAATGATAAGGTCTGTGCCTTTAAGGTGTTCACTGGAGTGTTATACATCTAAGTGAATAATCAACCTACTTTCAAATGATCTAAGAAGGGATGACTTAACTATATGCAGAGGACTTTGCAGAGTAAATGATAATTTACATGGGTGTCAAAGAACGAGAAGTCATCCAGAAGAACTAATACAGATAAGTCATTCTAGCTGAGAGGAACAATATGTTCAAAATATTTAATGTGGCATGTTTGGAGGGCTGTATGTAATTTGATAACATAGCAGCGAAGGTGGGAAAGGAGTAACTGTAGAGATGAGGCTAAGAGGGGCCAGATCATGAAGAGTTTTATATGTTATTTTAATGAGATTAAAATTTATTTTCTGAGATCATGAGGAGCCAATGGATTACTTAAGCTTACATTATTGCTAAGTTTATAAGAATAAAAACAAGGAGATTGGGAAGTTAGGTAACAATGAAAAAGCTTTATGAAATATTGCTCAGAACAAAGGATAGTGACTTTAAAAGGTCCTATCTATTATGTATTAAGGTCACAGAATATAATTTGCCTATTATATCTGAAATGCTAACTGTCTTGGCTAGCATCAGAATAGCACATAATGTAGTTCCTTCATTATCCTCAGGTTGGGTTGGAGATAATTTAGATATAGAAAGGGCAAATATGGCATGTGATGGTTTCTTCAATGAATTTGTAGTCTAGAAGGTGAGTTTACTATTCTCTTAAATTTATATTATCTGACATATTGTAATCAAAATCAAAGAATTTTAGATTGCTTAAACTTTATAGGCATTATATAAAAAGTTCTGGAATAAAGTATAATAGTAAAATAAAATTGGCTATATTTGGAATATGTTTGTTTTTTATTTATGAAAATATATTATTTGAGACATTAATACATCAAAAGATAATATTAAAATCAGTGATTATTTTGATGATGTTAGAAATAAAATAATATTTTATAAGATTAATTAATAGATTATAGATATACTACATTAAAATATGTCTGTTTTCTTTAGGCTAAAATTTGTTGAATTCATAACCTAATAATTATAAAATGACTAGTGGGGAAAAAGTTTTTCAATAATGTAATTTAAAGATGCATTCAACTGAAATAAAATAGCCTCAAAGTTGTGATTATACTTTTGACTGTATCCGTTTTATGAAAACTGAAAACTCTCTTTGCTATGAACCATTAGAAATTATGCTTTCATCACTGCTGGGAGATGTGTTTTCATTACTAGCAGCAGGAAATAAAATGGAAAACTAATTTAGGTGAAAATTATTTTCACAGTAACTCCATTTTAAGCTGAAAGAAATAGTATTTTATCTTTTGTAAAGAGAAATGAATGTTAATAAATTATACACAGCTCTTAATTGTAATGTGTCAAGGAAATAAAAGATATTCCTAATGTTTTGTGATAGAGAAATTTTATGATTTGGAAGACGCAACTGTTAGTTGTTTTAAAACAATAAAGCAAAACACAGAAGGGAATTTATGTGAACTAGGGAGGTATATACTTGGTATTTATAGTTGTTCATATTTTGTTCTTCTTTGTTCAATATACTTCAAGAACTCTTACTTCCTACTCCTTAGAATTCTGTGTTTGTCCTGAGATAGATTGTTCCCAGATCCATTTTTCCCTGTCCCATTGCTCCCTTATGAGCATCTGGGAGGCTAATCCTTGCAAGCTACATATCTTAAGTTTCTTTATTGAGGAATAAGGTAGTTCTGCACAGAAGGACTCCTTGGCTAGAGACTGGAAAGTATCCGAGATGGTAGAGAGAAGAGGAGAATTACAAGTGTACTGTGTCTGGAGTCTGCATAATTTCAGTTCTTCCTGCACAGGAGTGTTGTGATTGATTTCATCTTCTACCAAAAGACAGTAACCCCTGGGCTTTTCCAAAATGGACTCACCCATTTATCTCTTCCTCTTAGGGTATGGTAGTGGCTTCCTGCTGTTGACAATTTCTGTTTTGTCATTGTTCCTTTCCTTAACTGTATGCATTACTTTCTACTATAAACTGAGTTCTTTATTACATCTAGATTCCAATACTCACATGATTGTTTGTCTCCTAAGTTTATTTTATCCTCAAAACTTTATAATAAATATGAGGGGTAATTTTATCTGTCAACTTAACTGTGCTAAGGAATGCCCAGATATTCAGGAAAGTAAAATTTATGGGTGTATCTGGAAGAGATTAACATTTGAATTGGTTTACTGAATAAAGATTACCCTCCTAGTCCAATCCATTAAACTCCTCAGTAGAACAAAACCTTGGAAGAAAGACAAATTTGCTCTTTGTTCTTGAATTGAGGCATCTATCTTTTCTTGCACTTAGACATTGGCATCTTTGATTCTTAGAACTTTGAACTCAGACAGGAATTTACACCATCAGCTCCTGTGGCTTTCAACCCTTCAGACTCAGACAAAATTTCACCACAGGCTTTCCTCATTCTCTAGCTTTAAGATAGCAGATTGTTAGATTTCTTAGCCTCTATAACTGCATGAGCTAATTACCCTTATATATGTGCTAACTATATCTATATACACACATATAGGGATTATAGAAATTGACTAAATATATGTATGTGAATGTAGCATATATATTTACATATCTATCTATATATTTAAATGCATCTCTCTGTCTCCATCTCTTTTAGACTGGTTCTATTTCTCTGGAGAACCCTGACTAATACAATGAAGTAAAAGCAAGATATGGTGTCATCCTTGGAATGAAAAGAAACCATCTAAGAATGTGAGATGAATAGAATTGTAATGAGATAGCATTTAAATATTTGAACATGGCATAGCATCTAACACAGGAATAGTCTTGTCCTGCCAGAAGGAGGTCATAGGTAACCAGGGAACTCCCTTTCATCTCCAGCCTGGCTCCTAAGCTTCCATGGTAAATGCTAGTCTCAGTCTGGGAGCCTATGAGCATTTATATCAGAGCAGAAAACTTCACTTTTTTGGTAACTCCCATTGGTGAAAGTGGCCTTTGATACTATTACAATTGAGGGACATTTAACTTCTGTTCATACCCAGGATAGATGTTAAAGATAATGATCTATCTTGGCTAGTGTTATAGGGGCCAAATGAGGGCAACTTAACTTATGCCGAAAGCCAATCTTTGACAATCATGAAAGAGTGCTGAGGCCAAGTTACAAAAGGAGATTACCTTTGACATTCAATGAGAACAGATTATTATTGTTTCCATATATAAGGTCTGTCTTTGAGATTAGAGATGGAAAAGAAAGCAATTTAGTCTGCCTTTGTTATAACTGCAATTAATGATGGTGACTTTAGTTTTGATAATTCTGAAAATAAGTATATTGTTCATAGAGGAGTTAGGTATATGAAAAAGATAAGAACAGTCTAAAAACAGAGGTAGGAAAAAACCTGGTTTGGTGGTTTTATTTTTTGTCCTGTCTGTAGCTTTCCTAGTCAATAAGAAAAACTGAGGCAAGGAAGAAATGCATAGTGAAACTTCCCATTCATTCTATAGAGCTCATATTTTACAGATGAAATTTGTGGAGCCTTTTAGTTTCTAAATGTCATGAAGGCTAAATGACAAAAAAATTTTAAAAAAAGGAACAAACATGTGAGAATCACTTTGAAAAAGTCAGATTTAGACACCATCACGCATTATTGAGGAAGGAGTCCCCATTTCTTCACACGAGAAAAGTTTAGCAATTCAGAAAAAAATAAATGGACTAAAAAACAGATGAGTAATGAATGTTTTATAATTATATCAATCTACTTATGACTAAGATTGGATATACCACGATGAGTCTAGGAATAATATATGGATATAGCACACAGATGGCAATGTATATTAGTTGAGATTTTTAATAAGACATATTTTTGTGATTTTTAAATGTACTTTGTGGTGGTGATTTCAAATACTGAAGTCCATTTATTCTAGGGCTTTGTTTTTACCTGGGGTTTACATCCTAGATGTCCCCAGCCATTCCTTTTAATGGACAGCTTTGGTACTGTCGTTCATCTCATTCACCAAAAGCACATTCTCCTGTTGTGACATTACTGTGTTTTGATGCCACTAAGGTACTAAATCATATTATCCTATATGCTACCCTATGACACCATAGGATGAACACATAAATAAGTAAATACATAAATCTAAGACATTGCTGACTTAAAATGCTCTAAAAGCTTTAGGTCTAAAAGGTTTATGCACATGGTTCTGTGACTTAAAAACATAAATATTTTATTGACTACAAATTCATAAAACTAATTTTACAGTTGCATAAAATCTTAGGGTACATTTTATATGTAGACATATGATCTAAAATTTCATGGAGCATTTCAATTATCAAAATAAATTTCTAAAATAAATTCTCATTCTCTGGATAATTATATTTTGAATGAAAAGAAAATAACAAAACCTGGAGATCTACTTTTCTTAGTACTTTGTTATTCTGGCCTCATGGTGGCACCAAAGTGCAGGAAATACATTTTTTAAAAATTCCCATTTACTTCCTGAATTACCATAAAAGAAATACAATCAGTAAATGACAGTTGAGATTCTTATATAAAGAAGGAGAGGGTTGCTGTAGTTTTGAGCATCCCCTTTTGGTATGCATGTAAATAATTCTCTTTCCTTTTCATGAGATACTTCCTTCTCAAATTATTGTCACCTTCCCCAATATATGTATTCTCAATTAATCTTTTTTTACAGCAAGAATAAGTACTGATGAAAAAAAAATTGATCTAATGTTAACAATTAATTTGAAGTCTAATAACACTGAAAGACTTAGGATTGACAGATGGTCAGTAAAACGTTTACTACAAAAGGAGACATATCACAAACATGAAACAGTCCTTGGAGGTGATCTCTCACTTGTATTCTGATTTCTTGTAGAACAGAAATTTAGAATCTAATTTGACACCATAATAAATCTTGCTTAAGATTGATGGCAGCTATCTCAGCTGTTGTCTTGTAGTTCTCATTGTTAGACGAGACAAAGATAATGTGTGAGTTCAAATGAATGACCTGCTATATGTGAACCTTTATATATCAAATCTCTGTATTAGGTTTCTGTAACACATTGAGAGGGAATCAAATAAATGTGAGATGTGTTTCTTTTTCCTTTAAAAGTGCTTATAACCCAGATAGACTGAGAAAATCCTACTATGTCTAAAAATAATTAATAATGATTATTGGGAACAATTTGAAGACCTTAACTACTAGGAAATAAAGCTAGTACAAGATGTCATTTGACTATGAAAAAAATCTTAAAATGCCAGAGGATGTCTTTTCCTCACCTAAGTGTAAAACTGTGAGTAAATTATGTTTGGGTAAGAAGCTTAAATTGACTGTGTTTGACTTCTTCAGTTATGGAATATGAAAATTTTTGTGTGCTTATCCTGTTTCTTCTCTTTTCTAATACTTTTGTTTGAAACAAAGCATAAAAATATAGTTTACAACACAGTATCTTGTCTTTCTAGTTCCTTATCTTGTCTTTCTAGTTCCTTGTCTTTCTAGTTCCTTTGGAATGGGGACCACCTCATAATCCTTGTGTACAGATCTCTCTCTTCTGCCTACAACCAGCCTTAGTGAGGCCCTTTCCTGTTTCCCTAGTGATCTCAGCTTAGTTTACACAGGCGATATTCTCTACCTTTATGTAATGCATATTACTCATCATTTTTGTGTTCCTGAAGTCATCACAGAAAAAACGTCCATCACTGAAATTTATCATTGTCTAGGGCGGGTGGGGGGGGCTTTTTGATGTTGGCTCCTTATCAAGTCTTGGATCTTACCCTAAGAGGGTAACTAGAGGTTAATCTCACAAGCATAACATTTTTTTTTTTTTTTTTTTTTTTGCTCCAAGTTGCATCAATGTCATGGGTCAAATTTGTCCATCTACTAGCTTTTCTTCTTAAGGAAAGTTCCTTTACTTCAGGATACAGTGCTTGTGTGGTTAATAGATAAGCTTTGTCTCTCAGTGATTGAATATCTTAGTTTCAGGGTATTGTGTAGTTATCTCTTAGCTTGTGAATCAACATATTCATGAGGCTAATTGGAATTCTCTTTGAAATCAGTCCTTAGTGAGACCAGCTTGCCAGAAATGTCTAGGTAGATTCAAAGATAAATAGGTATTTCGAGTATTGCCTTTCTTACACCTTCACATTTTCTGTTTCTTTGGAAATAATCTATACTTTCAAATGATTAGTAAAGTAACACAATGGAGAAAAATTTCACAAATAAATATACAGATGAGACTTTTTCTTAGGACACTCATATTTTAACAAGAAATGTTTAAATGTAAAATTTTTAGACTTCTTAGTAGTGGGTTTTTCTTGCTGTTTTAAAAATAGAAATGGATTTTCTTGTGCTTTCATTTATTAACTTATCTTCCAACAAATATCTTCTGAATTTAAGTCATCTTCTAGTAAATGTAGGTACAATGTAGAAGCGTGACACAACAATGATATAAATGTGATTGCACTTGACTAAATGACATAGCAAACAATATACTTAGTGTTAGGTGTTGAAAAGGCACAAGAAGACTGGAGAGAAGATAGACTATCCATCAGTCCAGAATACTTGTGACTTTTTCCAAGCATGCACCCAGGTTAGAGGCAAGAAATTTGAATGACCTTTTTGGGCTTATCTACTTAATTTTTATTATACATTAACAATTTATTGCTGTGTATATTTATGGAGTATAGAATGATGTCACAATTTTTTAATGCAATGTGGAATAATGACCAAATCAAGCCAATCAAATTCTCCATCACCTCAAACATTTGACAGCTTCAGTTTTGAAAACATTCAAGATTCACCTGTTCAGTGACATTGAGATTCACAAGGTTCAACTATTAGGTATATCAGCCATAGTGTGCAACAGATCTCAGTTAATGTTAGAAATATCAGGACATCAAAAGAAATCAGACATGTGTTCGTAAGTTTCTCCGCTAGGCAAACTTTACTTCTGCAGAAGGGTGTACTACCAAAAAAATCTGACAAGCACACTGAGTGGGAAGTCTGCAGTTTTTTTTTTTTAATCACTAATACAGCACTACCCTTTGCTCTGATGGGGGGAGTTCAGAATTATAATCTACTCAAGTGCCTATTTTAATATTGGGGAGGGCAAGGGGAAGGACAGTAGTTACAACTGGATTATGTATAGTACACCAGAGGCATTATCATTGGAAGAAACTGAAGACATTTTATCCACATGGTTTTGTAGCCTAAAAATAGGTCCACCTAACCATACGCTATGAAATTTAGGTTTTAGATTACAGCTAACACATTTTTGTTACATATTAGGAAACTAAGACTACAGTTTTAACTTCAACAGAAAAAACAACATTAATCTTACATAAATAAATGAATAAAACCAACCCCTTTATTCCTCCTATGAACTAAGACTTATTACTTTGCCTGTCATTTTTCCCTATAACCCCTTTCTCATCCTCATCTTCCTGTAACCAACATTATATTCTTTACTTCTATGAGTTTAATTGTTTTAGATTCCACATATAAATGAGAATACATGATATTTGTCTATTTGACTTATTTCACATAGAATAATATTCTCCGTTTCCACTTATGCTTTTGCAAATAACAGTATTTTCTTCTTTGTAAGGCTGAATAGGATTCCATTGTGTACACATACCACATATTTAATTAAATCTGTTCATCCATTGATGGACACTTAGGCTGATTCCATATCTTGGTTATTGTGAAAGGTGCTACAATAAACATGGTCTTATAGACATCTCTTCGGGCACTGATTTCAAATTTTGATTTCAACTTTCTTTAGCAATCTTACAATGACATCAGTTCAAGAAATATCTAAAGCTATAAAAGGCTAATGTAAAAATAATAAGTGTTGCAATTTTGTTTTAGTCACTTTTTATCTTTATCACTTCTAGAAGTAAAAAGTTTGGCCCAAATTTTATTAAAATGAATTAATATAATTTTAGAAGCTGATGATAGATAGGATTCTTAAAGTTCATTTGCATGGACTCTCTTTAAAATGCATAAAATCATAACAAAGATTTTGAAATTTGAAACTGAAATAATACTATGAATTAAATTGGTGCTTCTAACTTAAGATATAAGAAACTATGGAACAGAGATGTTCATCCCTTACAGATCGTTTCAGATTGTACTAGAATAAAATCTAGAGCTTCCGAATATATGTCAAATATTTTTTTTGGTCTTCTTTTTATTTTGGGGGGTCACATTTTTTCTTATTATTATTCTAATATATGGATTTTTAAAATTTCTTAAATTTCTTTTTCCCCCAAAATGAAAAAAGTTACTAAGACATTCTGGGTTCCTTATAATTTAGGTGCCTGTATCTTTATTTGTTACAAGAGTGAAAGAAATAGCATAGAGTCAAACATAAATCTATTGTTATTAGCAATTTTTATGCTTATGTTAAATGCCTGAATAGATTGTTTTATTTCAGGCCTCCAAGATGATATTATATGAGTAAAGCAAGTTTATTTACACACACACACACACACATACATACACTGCATACATATGCACATATAGGTATATGTATAATTCCATGCATATATAAACATACACATAAATATGTACATACACACATATATACACATATGTAAAGCCTTTGTTATTAACCTCATATTTGTAAAGTAGAACTTTTAATATTTCTAATGACTTTAAAACATTCTGGAATACAGTAAACATTACATAACTGCTTTTCTTTTTTGCTATGATGATGTAGTCTGTAATCTAACATGCTAGATTTTAGATGTATAAAGACAAATAAAACATAAAACATATATATCTATTTTACTTCAAAAATGACAATTTCCCTTCTATTAAAAACATAAAAGCATCTCTACTATGGATTCAACATTTCTGAAGACATTGCATCTCTACCAGTCAGTAAATAATAAATGTTAAATGAGTGGAATGGAAAACAATTCTTGTGGAAGTTTAGAAGGAAAGATTGCTTCCAGATGAAATGGTCAGAGAATGTTTTACTAGAGAGGCAGGGTTTGAGCTGTGCTTTGAAAAATGGGTAGGATTTGGGTAAACAGTAAAAGGAGGGTTTGGTTGAAAGGTGTTATAACAGGAGTAAAGTGTAAAGGCAGAGCTTAATTTTCATTTTTCTCTATCTCAGATTTGATGAGAGGAGATAAATATATTTAAACATGAAGTCAAGTGAGAAATCTCCTTCATTGTCTTTTTCATTGACTTTTGAACTTTTATTTACTATAATTTTAAAAATAAGTCTGCCTGTGTAATTGTCTTTTCGATTATATTCCCTTGGATAATGATATATTCATATCTGCTGCTTAGAAAATCATATATTTTCATATTCATGATACTTCTTCTTATTTGCAATGAGAAATGAAATCAAGCATGTATCATGTTGTGGTTTGAGGGGTTTTTGTTTTATATAACCTGGGTTTCTCTAGTTTATAAACCAAGCAGCTATACTGCCTTTTTTCTGTCAGAGTAGAGAGAAAGATATTTTCACTATACGAGAAAAATAAAAATTGAAATGCAGTTGTACAGAAAGACAGAGTACCTACCATGTTTAATAAACTTCACTGAAATATGTTTAAATAGTTCATTATGGAGATATCTATCTTATCAGAAACAAAATTCTGTCCTCCATCTTCACAGAGCTCTGTGACCAATATCATCTTAAACAGCAAGGGATATTCTTGTGTACTCTTATATGTCCTGGTTAAAAAAAAAAAAAAAAAAGGTATGTTGGTATCTTAATCAGGAGTGAGATACATGAGTCAAAGAATCTTAGCTTAGGAAAATGAAATTAGGAATTAATGTCTGCTGAAAAAAAAAAGGATCTTCTAAATGCTTATCTAAATTGAAAAATAAACAATTTAGGGATTTTATATTGTTTATGATTATCTGCATCAATGAGCTCCTTTATCATTTCCTTGTAATCAAGTGTTAACTTAATTTGTGTGCTACAAGTCTACTCTAGTTGCAAGGATATGTATTTATTATAATAGATTTGGGTGAACTGTCAATGTAAATCCCTGAAGCAGTTATATAGACAAATAAAGTGTTTTGTTTTTTTTATTTCATTTGGCAAAAATTGCCTTAAAATATACTAAGGTGAATTTTGATTAATATATGAAAAAAATATTTCACCAATTACCATATATGATGAAAATTAGCTACATTTTATTTCCTGTAAATAATGTGCTTCATCTGCTATTATACACCAGTTCAATTTACAATATTTATTACACCCTCTTTGTGCGAGAAATTCTGTGATCATATAACCTGAGGAGTTATTTAGTTGTGATTAAAGCCTAGAATTTCAGCTGGACAAGCTCACAATGTTTGTGGCTCCACTTTGCACCTTAAAACTTGCATTTGCACCTGCAAAAGGCTGAAATGAATCACAAGTCAGCACATGTGTGTTCCATTATTCATGTTTTTTATGAGCAGATGTGGGTGATGTGGGCAAAGAACTAGATGCATCTTTAATTGAGAAAACCTGTGGAAAAGTTATCCTTAAATCTCTCTGAGGGAATTGATTTAGACCACTACACACAATGATTTGGAAACTACGAATCAGACCCAAATGCTGACCAGACAATTCAAACTTGAACACGACCTGTCAGAAATGAATATTAAGGACATTAATCCTCAGATTTCCTGTCTTTCAAAATTTTCTATGAAAATACTGTGTTCATTAGTTTTTTTGTTTTGTTTTGTTTTAATGTTCACTTTAAAATAATATAAACTTTCAGGATTAAAGACATAAATCCCAGTGGCATTCATGTGGAGAAAAATAAATTGGGTTCTAAACTTATTTTTCTATGCTTCATACATGTAGGAACATTTTTAAAACTGAAATTTGAAGTTTGTATTTTCATTTGCATGTACCTAACATTTATCTTGAAATATTTATTCTATTGAAGACCTTTTGCTGGTGGTTGGTAATAAAGAGTGAAGGAAAAATTATTGAGATGCAGACCTTGGAATAACAACACACATATTTTAAAAAGTAGTTTCTAAGACTTGACTATTCTAAAGCTAATAGTAATGATACAGCTCTTAGTCATATTAAAGTTTCTTGTTTTGTATACACATTTGAAAATTATATTACTTATTTCATAAAAACTAATATTAAATCCAAAATCATTAAAACAACTATGACTACAATAATTTACTAATGCACTCACTATAAAAAGATGTAAAATGGAACATGAAATGTAGGGGAAGTAGAGGTTGAAGTGTAGAAAATTTATATGTGGGAGTTAAGTTGTTATCAATTTCAAATAGATGTTTATAACTATGAGGTATTTTATGGAAATCTTATGGTAACCATAATAAAAGCCTGTATAGACATAACAAAAGATAAAAAGAATCAAAGCATACCACACCACAATAAAAATTATCAATTCACAAAAGAATATAGCAAAATCAAAAAAAAAAAGGAATAAAGGAACTAAAAAATAGTTATAAAACAATGAAAAAATCCTGGGAACTATAAGTCCTTATCTATTAATAATTACTTTAAATGTAAATGGATTAAATTCTTTAGGCAAAAGATACAAAGTGACTGAATTGACTAACAACAAATTGCAAATCCAAGTATATACTGTCTGTAAGAGACACATTTTAGCTTTAAGGGAATACAGGAGCTGAAAGTTTTGAATGGGAAAAGATATTCCAGGCAAATGGTAACAAAGAGAATAGAGGTGGCTATGGCTAAATCAGATGAAATAGTCTTAAAGTGAAAAATTGTAAACAAAGGTCACTACAGTGTTAGAGTGGTTAATTACTAAGAGGATAAAACAAATATAAACATGCATGTAGCCCCAAATCATAACTTTTAAATATAAAAAGCAAATATTATCAGAACTAAAGTGAGAATCATCAATTAAAAAATAGTAGGAACTTATGTATTCCACTTTCAATGATGAATAGATCAGCCAGAAAGAAGAACAATAGAAAAAGCAGACTTGAACAACCCAAGTCTAACATATAAATACAGAGAAATCCATCAAACAGCAGCAGAATACATATTATTTTCAAATGCTCATAAAACATTCTTCAAACTGATCATATATATTAGGCCACAAAACAAGTCTTAACAAAATAATGAAGATAGAAATCATGCCAAGTATATTTTCCTACCATGATGGTATGAATCTAGAAATTCATAATTGGAAGAAAATTGTAAAACACAAAAGATATGTAAAAATTAAAACAGCCATCCAAACAATTAATGAGTCAAGATGAAATCAAAAGGGAGCTATATTATGACAAACAAAAATGAATATATGACACAATGAATGCCTAAAAGCTATTCTGAGGGAAATTTATGGTGCTATGTACTGATATTAACAGAAAAGAAAGTATCAAATCTGTCTCTATATCTAACTTTACATACCAGAAGAATAGAAAAGACTAAGCCCAAAGTTATCAGATGGAAAGGAATAAGAAAAGCCATGGCAGAAAAAAAATTAAAGACTAGAAAAACTATAGAAATGACCAATGAAACTAAGAGTTGTTTGGTGTTTTGAAAACATCTGGAATATTGCAAAGCCTTTATTTAGTCTAAGAAAAAAAGGAGGGAAGACACTCAAGTCAGGAATATAAGGAGAGACATTATAATTGATATCTCAGAAATAGAATCATGAGGAACTACTGTGAACAAGTATGTACCACAAACTGAATAACCTGAAGAAATGGATAAACCTGGAAACATACAACCTACCAAGTACAAACCATGAAGGAATAAAAAAATCTAAACACACCAATACCCAATAAAAGAATGAATCCATCATTAAAAACCTCCCAACAAAGAAATGCTCAGGAACTAATGGATTCACTGGAGAATCAACAAAACATTTAAAGAATTGCTTCTTATGCTTATCAAACGCTTCCAAAAAATCAAAAAAGAAGGGAGTGATTCAAAACTCATTTTATGAAACTACCATTACTCAGATACCAAAGTCAGACAAGGACACCACAAACAAAGAAAATTACAGGCCAATATCCTTGATGAATATAGTTACAGAGTCCTTAACAAAGTACTAATGAACTAAATTCAAATAACACCTTAATAGGAACATCCACCATGGTTAAGTGGGATTGATCTTTGGTATGCAAGAATGGTTCAACCTATTCAACTCAATAAATACGATATGCCACATTAAATGAATGAAGGATAAAAATTATATAATGATTTCAACAGCTGCATAAAAAGTATTTTAAAGTTTTAACATCCCCTTTTGATAAACTTTTTAATATATAAGATACAGAACATAGCAAATATGTAATAAATAATAAATTAGATAACATAATAAAAATCATCTATAAGAAGCACATAGTAAACATACTCAATGGTGAAAATCTTAAAGCATATACAAGAAACAAGACAAGCATGCTCACTCATACCACCCCTATTTAATATTGTACTAGAAGTCCTAACCAGAAAAGCAGACAGGGGAAGAAAGAATGTGAGGTAAGATGACTTGTTACAAATGTTGTGCTGGGAACTAAAATTTGCCTTTTTGGTTCATACTGCAAGATAAAATCTTTTTGCAAAAATAAATTGCATCTTTTTTATTTATCTAGAGATTACTCATGGTATAAAGACTCTTTAATATGAAAATTCATTAACTAGTTGGGAAATAGACTTGGTGAAATCTGAAAAAATATTTTATGGTAGGCCTGAGGGTGGCACACTAAAGAAATAAAATTAGAGGAAGTATCCAGGATGATAATTACAATAGTAGTGTCAGGAAGAGGGGAAATGGACAGAGAATAAGGAATGAAAAGTATGTGTAAGAAGAAAAAGAGATTATGTTGGGCATTGTGGTCGAACTTTGGAATACCTCATAGGAATCACTGTGAGCTCAATGAAACAGAACTCAGCATTGTCTCCTTTCATTAGTCATGTTGTCTGGGCTTAAGAGACCAAGAATTTTCTCAACCAGAAATGGGTCAATATTTTCAACCAAATTTTCAGTTTTAGAGAACTCATCTTGATTGGTTTCTTTCTCAACCTCTGACATTCTCCATCTTTTAACTCCAAATTTTCTCTATGCATTGCTTGAAAATGTATCCTATTATTCAAACTGGGAATTAGGGGGAGGCTGCATTTCTAGTTGTTCCATGGAGGCATTTTATTAAAATTCAATATTGGACAGTAAGAGTGTCTTAGAAACTCAGAAAGTACATTTTGGAGCCAAGCCATTTTTGGAACTTTCAGTGGAAGTAGTAGTAGTGGTGGTTCATCCTAGATGGAAGTAGAACACAGAGAGGAAAACAATGGACAGGTTTGGTCTGGAAAATACTGAGATCAGAAAAACCACCTGAACTTAGATGATCCAGAGGCAGCACTGTGAACTGTTTATCAACTGTTTATCAACTGGCTCCAGAGAACTGAGGTGGGAGCCATCTTGAGGTGGCCACATTGCAGCTATTGCACCAGGCTGGGAGATCACTGCCACAGTGTCCCAGTAAGCACCTCCCATGTGGCCTAGGGTGTACCTAACAGAACGTAAGTGAAACAGACACAGAATATTTTACCCAGTGGGATTCTAGATGGTAAAACTAAGGGGAGCTCGACTCACTTCTCCTTTGAGTTTGTTGGCTCATATGACCAGCTGAAATGGATTGAAATCTGGACAGGCAGAGGTGAATACACTCAGGGACTAAGCCTTGGAAGGGTTTTCTGTTTTCATGGGCAGCAGAGTATGTGGAGGATTGGCTCCCCTGCCCCATGTCACAGGCTTCTGAGATCCAGACTCCTGTCAGACATTGACAACTGCTAGGCTCTAGGGGAATGCTGATCTAATCTAACCAGAGCAGAAACCACCCAACAAAACCCCTGAGGATTGATTAGACCTAAACCTCACTTGCTGGAACTCCCCTCATAGAACTCACAGTGGCCCCACTCTGGGGGCGGGCATAGATCTGATATGTGCAGACAAAATTCCAACTAAGAGTACTTCCCATTCCATCCTACCTCATGCTGATGAGAAGGGAAACTGAGACTTCAACCATCTTCAGGCTAAGCCTACTCTAAGCACAGCTTGGAGAACAACACACAAACAGGAAGGAGTTAACAATTTCAGCCCTTGCTCTAGTGTTCAGTACATAGCTCCAGAAGAAAAGGAAAGAAAGATAGTCAGGCACAGACAGGGACTACACATTCTCCTTGACTATTTTGACCAACTCAATGGAAAGGATTCTTTCAATTTTCATTCAGAATCTTTTTCCTATGTGTCTTTGTGTGTGTTCTTGATGTCCTGATTGATTAATGGACATATACACATATAGATTTGTTTATTGTTTCTCATTTTTTGGCATTTTAAAAAAATGTAGTTATTTTTCCTTGCCTTGTCTTTTGAGGATTAGGGTTTTTGGTTTGCATATTTTGGTTTTGGTTTGTAGTCTTTTATTTGTTTCTCTTATTTGTTTTTTTCTATTTTCTCTGCTAACAGCCGGATTCTATTGTTCTCTCTTTCTTTACTTTATTTCTCCTATTTTTCTCCTTGTCTATAATCATCACCATCTAGATCTCTTCTGCATTCCCTCTGTTCACTTTTTGAAACTATAAATTCTTTCTACCTTCCTATTTGCATTTTTTACCATCTTTTAGAACTAATTGGTTTATATAACTCCTACCCCCACCATTAATGCTGTTGCAATTAGTACTGCTGTGGATGACATAGTTAATAAGTGTTGTTAGCTTTAATTACAGGTCATAATGTTTATTTATTGATTGTTGCTGGTGATTGCTCACCCCATCATTTCTGTTTTTTTTTGTTTGTTTGTTTGTTTTTTGTAATTGACGTTGTGGATGTCATAGCAGAAACCAGGTATTTATTTTAATGCTGTGTATTGTTTATATCAGTTGTTGCTATTGTTTGTTTCTCCATATTCTGTGTGGTGCTAGAAACCTATAGGGGCACTACAAGTTCATAGGGTAGAGTCTTAGCAGCTGAAATTATCTCAACCAAAAGACACCATAGCTTACTCCACACATGAATTAATTACATTCAGTCTTCAGTTGCACTTTGATACAAAGAGCAGGAGAGACAAAAACTGAAACTGATGACCAGGACCCAAGTAGAAACGTCCCCTAGATCCTGCTAACAGACATCCACTGATAAAATAAAAATAGAATTTAATACAAAGCCTGTGGATACCACACCAATGAGGGTGTTTCAATCTAGGTCATTCTAGTACAATTTGAAAAGTGATAACTTAAAAGGCCTATACATAAGAGTGAAAGAGAAATCCTTCTTAAAAGATATATAAAACCTAACACAAAAATACAAGGAATATGAAAATACAAGGTAACATGGCACCTCCTAAAGTTAATAATTCAATAGCAACTGAACCCAAAGATATTGAAGTGGATGAAATGTCGGATAAAAAATTTAAAACAGACATTATAAAAATGATCAATGAATTCCAAGAGAAAACATAAAAACAACTAAGTGAATTAAGGAAGTCAGTATAGAATATGAATGAGAAATTCAATAAGGAGTTAGAAATATTGAAAAAGAACTGAAAAGGAATCTTGGAAATGAAAGACACAATAAATCAAATAAAATATCCAGTTGAAGTCTTTCTAGTAGAATAGACCATGGTGATAACAGAATCTTAGAGGTTGAAGACAAAGTGGCCAGCTTTGAAGACTCAGACAGCATTAAAGAAAAGAAAATAAATACCCATAATCAGAATACACAAGAACTCTAGGATAATATTAAGACACCAAATTTAAGACTCATTGGAATTGAGGAGAGTTGTAAGATACATGCTAATGGAATGAAAGACTTCTTCAGGGAAATAATAACAGAAAAAAATTTCTAAACTTTCAAAATGAGATGTATATCTACATATAGGAGGTGTTCAGAACCCTAAATAGACAAGATCAGAAAAGAACCTCCCATGACACTTTATAATTAAAATGTCTAACATACAGGAAAAGGATAAAATTTCAAAAGCATCAAGGGAAAAATTTCAGGTCACATTCAGAGGCAAGTCAAATGGAATCACATCTGATTCCACAGCACAAACTCTAAAGCCAGTAGGACTTGAAATGATGTTTTCCAAGTACTAAAAGAAAGTAGCTGTCAACAAAGATTGCTATATGCAGCAAAGAAATCCAGTTAAATCCAATGATGAATGAAAACCTTCCAAATAAAAGAAAACTAAAAGAATTCATAACTACTAAATCAGCATTATAGAACTTACTACAGAAATTCTCCACACAGAAGAAGTAAACTAAAAACCCAGAGCTCTATAAATGAACACATGTCATTTGAAGAGTAGCTAAGCAATTGAGAAATAGGACCAAATAAAACATCATAAATAATTCAAAATGGCAGGAATTAATAAATATTTTTTATAATAACATTAAATGTAAATGGTCTCAACTCTGCAATTAAAAGACATAGGCTAGCTGAATAGATTAAATAATAAGAACCAGTGTATGTTGTTTGCAAGAGATGCAACTTACAGGCAAAGACAGACAGACACAAGCTGAAAGTGAAAATGTGGAAATTGGTATAACACATGAATGGAGCTTTCAAACAAGCAGGACTAGCTACTTTCATATCCAACAAAGCTGACTTCAAAACAAAATTAATCAGAAAAAAATAAAGAAGGTCTTTTCATACTGCTAAAGGGAAAAATCCACAAGAAGGTAAAACCATAATAAATATTTATGACACAAACATATGTGCAAAATCTTTCAAAAAAGAGATACTAGTCAATTTGAAGGCTTAGACACCAGTATAATAATACTGAGTGATTTAAATATAAATCTCTCACTATTAGATAGGTCATTCAGACATAAACTTGGTAAAGACACTTTTTTTACTGGAACTGAAAAATATTATGAACCAAATGGACAAAACAAATATATGGAGTATATTTTATTTATTTATTTTTATTCTAGTTTGTTATATATGACAGCAGAATGCATTATAATTCATACTACACACATAGAGCACAATTTTTCATATCTCTGGTTGTATACAAAATACATTCACACCATTCATGTATTTATACATGTACTTAGGGTAATGATGTTATCTCATTCCACCATCTTTTCTACTACCATGCCCTCTCCCTTTCCCTCCCACTCCTTTGCCCTATCTAGAGTTTATCTAATCCTCCCATGCTTCGCCTTCCAACCCCACTATGAATCAGTCTCCTTATATCAGAGAAAGCATTCAGAATTTGGTTTTGGGGATTGGCTAACTTCAATTAGCATTATATTCTCCATCTCTATCCATTTACCTGCAAATGCCATGATTTTATTCTCTTTTAATGCTTAATAATATTCATTGTGTAAAGGTACCACTTTTTCTTTATCCATTCATATATTGAGGGGCATCTAGTTTGGTTTCACAGTTTAGTTATTGTGAATTGTGCTGCTATAAACATTGATGTGGCTGTGTCCCTGTAGTATGCTGTTTTTAGGTCCTTTGTGAATAGACCAAGGAGTAGGATAGCTGGGTCAAATGGTGGTTCCATCCCCAGATTTCCAAGAAATTTTCATACTGCTTTTTAGAGTGGTTGCACCAATCTGCAGTCCCACTAGCAATGTATGAGTGTGCCTTTTCCTCCACATCCTTGCCAACACTTACTATTGTTTGTATTCTTAATAGCTGCCATTCTGACTGGAGTGAGATGAAATCTTAGTTTTTATTTGCATCTCTCTAATTGCTAGAGATGTTGAACATTTTTTCATATATTTGTTGATTGATTGTATATCATCTTCTGAGAAGTGTCTGTTCAGTTTCTTGGCCCACTTAATGATAGGATTATTTGCTTTTTTTGGTGTTTAACTTTTTGAGTTCTTTATATACCCTAGAGATTAGGTCTCTATCTGATGTGTGTGGTATAAATTTGCTCCCAAGGTGTAGGCTCTCTATTCACCTCACTGATTATTTCTTTTGCTGAGAAGAAGATTTTGAGTTGAATCTATCCAATTTATTGATTCTTAATGTTAATTCTTGTGCTATAGGAGTCTTATTAACGAAGTCAGGGTTTAGGTCTCTGGTTTAGTTCCTAGGACCTTGATCCTTTGAGTTGAGTGTTGTGCATGGTGAGAGATAGGGTTTAGTTTCATTTTGTTGCATATGGATTTCCAGTTTTCCCAGCACATTTGTTGAAGAGGCTGTCTTTCCTCCAATGTATGTTTTTGTCGTCTTGTCTAATATAAGATAACTGTAATTCTGTGAGTTAGTCTCTGTGTCTTCTATTCTGTACCACTGATCTACCAGTCCATTTTGGTTCCAAATACCATGTTGTTTTTATTACTATTGGTACATAGTATAGTTTAAGGTCTGGTATGGTGATGCCACCTGCTTCACTCTTTTTGCTAAGGATTGCTTTAGCTATTCTGGGTCTCTTATTTTCCCAAATGAATTTCATGACTGCTTTTTCTATTTCTATGAGTGCCACAGTCTGGCTGGGCAAAATAACCGGGAGGTGACAAGCAACTTGAAGGCTGAAACGGGAACTACTTTATTGCCAGTGAACTTAGCGGGAACTGAGCGAGAACTCAAAGTAGCAGGCACCCAAGGTAGCAGGAGCCGCTTCTCTGTGGGACAGCAGAGGTACATATACCCAACTAATTACACACAGCTTAACTTAATTAACATCATCTAGATACAGCAGTCAGTCATTAAGGAATCCTCATCATCTTAATGGCTCGCTGGCGTTACTTCACAAACCACTCCTCATGGCAAACTGCCAGGCGCCATCTTGACTTGATTTGTGGCCCTCAACATATGAGAAATGCCATTGGGAGTTTGATTGGAATTACATTAAATCTGTATTATGCTTTTGGTAGTATGGTCATTTTGACAATATTAATTATTCCTATCCAAGAGCAAGGTAGATCTTTCCATCTTCTTTAGCATTCGTAGATCTTATTGTAGAGGTCTTTCACCTCTTTTGTTCAGTTGATTCCCAAGTATTTTAGTTTTTATTTTTTGAGGCTAGTGTAAATGGGGTAGTTTTCCTTTCAGAAGATTTGTCACTAATATACAGAAATGCCTTTGGTTTATGGGTGTTGATTTTGTATCTTGCTACTTTCCTGAATTCATTTACTAGTTGTAGAAGTTTCCAGGTAAAATGTTTTGGGTCTTCTATGCATACAATCATATCATCAGCAAATAGTACTAATTTGAGTTCTTCTTTTCCTATCCATATCTCTTTAATTTCTTATGTCTGTCTAATTTCTCAGGCCAGTGTTCCAAGAACTATGTTAAATAGAAGTGGTGAAAGAGGGCATCCCACATGTATAAGACATGAATGGTGTGAAAGTACTTTGTGTACAATAAGTGTCTTGCTCTATATGTGTAATATGAAGTGAATTACATTCTACAATCATTTATAACAAATTAGAATAAATAAAGACATTCAAAAGAAAAAAAAGAGGGCATCCCTGTCTTGTTCCAGTTTTTTAGAGGGAATGCTTTCAATTTTTCCCCACTTAGAATAATATTTGCCTTGAGATTAGCATAGATAGCTTTTATGATGTTGAGAAATGTTCCTTTTATTCCTAGTTTTACTAGTATTTTGAACAAGAATGGGTGCTGTATTTTGTCAAATGCTTTTTCTGCATCTATTGAGATGATCATATGATTCTTATCTTTAAGTCTATTTATTTGATGAATTACATTTATTGATTTCTGTATGTTGAACCAACCTTGCATCCCTGGTATGAACCCTGTTTGACCATGGTGTACTGTCATTTTAATATGTTTTTTATTCGATTTGCAGAATTTTATTGAGAATTTTTACACCTTTGTTTATTAGAGATATTGGTCTGAAGTTTTCCTTCTTTGATTTGTCTTTGCCTGGTTTTGGAATCAGGGTGATATTGGCCTCATAGAATGCATTTGGAAGTGCTCTTTCTTTTTCTATTTCATGAAATAATTTGAAGAGTATAGGTATTAGTTTTTCTTTAAAGATCTTGTAGAACTCAGCATTGTATCTATTCGGTTCTGGGCTTTTCTTGGTTGATAGGCTTATGATGGCATCTTCAATTTCAATGCTTGTAATTGATCTGTTTAAAATTGTGTATATCACCCTGATTCAATTTGGGAAAATCATAGGACTCTAGAAATTTGTCAGTGCCTTTGATATTTTCTATTTTATTTGAGTACAAGTTTTCAAAATAATTTCTAATTATCTTCTGTATTTCTGTAGTGTCTGTTTTGATATTTTCTTTTCATCACAGATGTTAGTAATTTGAATTTTCTCTCTCCTTCTCTTTGTTAACATGGCTAAGCATCTGTCAATTTTATTTATTTTTTTTCAAAGAACCAACTTTTTGTTTTGTCAGTTTTTTCAATTGTTTCTTTTGTTTGAATTTCATTGTCTTCAACTTTGATTTTAATTATTTCTTGTCTTCTGCTTTTGGTGTTGATTTGTTCTTCTTTTTCTAGGCTTTGATATGTAATGTTATATCATTTATTTGTTTACTTTTTATTCTTTTAAGGAATGAACTCCACACAATAAACTTTCCTCTTAGTGGAAACTTGCCTTCATGGTGTTTCAGAGATTTGATATGTTGTACCAGTGTTCTCATTTACCTCTAAAAATTTTTAAATCCCTTCCTTGATGTCTTTTGCAACCCATTGTTCATTTAATAGCATATTATTTAATCTCCAGGTGTTGGAGTAGCTATTATTTTTTATTTTATCATTGATTTCTAATTTCATTTCATTATGATCTCATAGAATGTAGGGAAGAACATCTACTTTTTTGTATTTGTTAAACTTGCTTTGTTACATAACATATGGTCTATTTTGGAGAAGGATCCATGTACTGCTGAGAAGAAAGTGTATTCACTTGTTGATGGATGAAATATTCTATATATGTCAGTTAAGTCTAAGTTATTAATTGTATTATTGACTTCTATAGTTTCTTTCTTCAGATTTTGTTTGGAAGACCTATCCAGTGGTGAAAGAGGTGTGTTAAAGCTAAGTAACCCAGAATTATTGTGCTGTGGTCTGTTTGACTCTTGAACTTGAGAAGAGTTTGATGAATGTAAATACTCCATTGTTTGGGGTATATATATATTTATAATTGTTTTCTCTTGTTGATGTTATGTCTTGATGATGTATAAATGTTATGTCTTGTTGATGTATGGTTCCCTTGAGCAGTATGAAATGTCCTTCTTTATCCCTTTTGATTAACTTTGGCTTGATGTCTACTTTATTTGATATGAGGATGGAAACCTCTGCTTGTTTCTGTAGTCCACATGAGTGTTATGTGTTTTTTTTCCAACCTTTCATCTTCAGGCTGTGAATGTCTTTTCTTATCAGATGAGTCTCTTGGAGGCAGTATATTGTTAGGCATTTTTTTCTTTTAAATCCAATCTGCCAGTCTGTATCTTTTGATTTGTGAGTTTAGGCCATTAACATTCAGGGTTATTATTGAGACGTGATTTATATTCCCAGCCATTTTTGTTTATTTTGGTTATTTAACTTGACTTGGTTTCTCTTTTGATTAGTTTTTCCTTTAGTGTAATACCCCCGTCTGCTGGTTTTCATTGTTTTTTTTTTTATTTCCTCTTCATGAAATATTTTGCCAAGGATATTCTATTTATCATGGAAGGTTTTTATTTCATCATCAAATTTAAAGCTTAATTTTGTTTGTTACAAAATTCTTGGTTGGCATCCATTTTTTTCAGAGTTTGATATATGTTGTTCCAGGATCTTCTAGTTTTCAGAGTCTGGATTGAAAAATCTGCACATAACCTAATTGGTTTTACTCTATATGTAGTCTGATTACTTTCTCTCATAGTTTTTAATATTCTCTCTTTAATCTTTATGTTAGGTATTTTCATTATAATGTTCCTTGGTGTGGATCTGTTGAAATTTTGTACATTTGGCATCTTGTATACTTGTTGAATTTGGTTTTCCAATTTATTCTTTATGTTTGGAAAAATTTCTGATATTATTTCATTGAATCGATTGTTCATTCCTTTGGTTTGGAAGTCTTTGACTTCCTCTATCCCAATAACTCTTAAATTTGGTCTTTTTATGCTATCCCATATTTCTTGAATATTTTGCTCATCTTTTCTTACCATTTTTGCTGTGTGGTCTGCATTTTTTTCACGATTATATATTTTGTCTTCATTGTCTGAGGTCCTGTCTTCCCAGTGGTGTAATCTCTTGGTGATGAGTTCAATTAAACTTTTAATTTGGTTTATTGCTTTTTTCATTTCAAGCATTTCAATTTTTTTGAACCTCTATCTCCCTATTGAAGTAATCTTTTGATTACTCTATTTGTTTATGTAGCTCTTTGTCAAAATGATCTATTGCTGCCTGTATTTGCTCTCTTATGTCATCCTTTAATTCGAAGAATATTTTAATTATGTACAGTTGTGAACTCCTTCTCTGTCATTTCTTCTGTTATGCTGGCCATGGATTCTAATAATGTGGTATCTTGTTTGGAGTATCTTTGTTTGGGGCACTTTCTTCCCTTATCTTTTCATGTTGCTCATGTGTCTAGCACTGTAGATCTGAAGCATTCCCATTTTTACCCTATAGGCTTATAGTGCCCCTGTAGGGTAATGTTTCTCCATTAAGGGGAAGGACAATGTTAACAGATTCCAATATAAACAACATAGCACTTAAGAACAAACATTTGCTAATAGACATTTACAGTTTGATTGCAATGTACAGAAATAGTGAATTCAATTACCACCTATAATATAATCAGTAGGTTTGTAAAAGGGTTTTCAGTTTCTGATTGTGGACAAAGAACTGCGGGTGAGGTGTAGGATGATATGCTGAAGGGGTAGGAGGTGAGGATTTAGAGTTATTATATCTTAGGAAGTGTGGAAGAGAAATCTAAAGAAGAAGGTTAGTAGAAGAAGTTTGTTAGGAGAATAGAGAGGAAGTAATTTTGGGTAGACAAGTAAGTGGGAAGACATTATAGTATATAAAACAAACACACATATATATTAAGAAAAATAAAAAAAAATGTTAAAATAGTAAAAATTGGAGGGAAAAGAAAGAATATACAACACAACTGTACTATACTATTTCGATGTCCCAGTCTTCAAAACTCTAATTCATGCAATGTACTTAGTTTCACATATGCTGGGGATATGAGGGTGAGAGAATAGAGAGGGAGAAGAAAAAGGAAAAAAATATATCAAAGGAAGAAACAAGAATTGTTTGGGTTGGAGATCACTATCTTTCCTGCTTCCCTTCTCATCCAATAAGTGGAATCATCCATTGTTAGCTGGTGTCTCCACCCTCAGGATGGTGAAGGTAACCAGGGTTGGAGGGTTGGTCCTGGGTAGAGGGCACCTGGAAGTGGAGTGTGGCACCTGCCAGTCCCCCAAGGCAGACTGCACCTCAAAGATCTCTTTTTTGGCCCACTCCTATTATGTGAGTTCCTGTTCTTATCTCTTTATTTTGCCCAAAGATTTCCCAGCTCCTGGTCTCGTTGTTAATCTCTAAACTGTATCACATTCACTCTCTCCCTTACAACTTCCTAATAAGGGACCTTTCTCTTTGGGGGTCTTATGTGTGGTGCTTTGGGCATGTTGTGCACTTGCTGCTATGAGTTGTTTTGTGTTGGGCAGTCACTGTGCCAGGTTAGCTGCTGCTGAGGAGAGGGGGGAGCTACAAACTGGATACCTGGCCAGCTGGAGTTCCAAACTGGGAATTGTCTCCACTAAAGATGGTGATGAATATGAAAGGGGCTGCTTTCAGCATTGGGGTGTTGGGTGGGGGGAGCCAGGCGATGGCATTGGATGATGTGTTCAGAGATGAGCTCTGTGGTGTGCAGTGTGTGGTTTCAGCTGTCTTCAGAGCCTGTGTGAAGTTCCCAGGTGCAGGAAGACTACTGCACATAGAGAACTATCTCCATTGCTGCAGAGTCCCAAGATGGCAGCTATTGGGGGAAGCCCCACGTTAGTAGATGGGGGTACACACGGGAGTGGTGGCCTGAATTCCTTCATGTTGGTACATTCGGGGTGTCCTGTGTGGGAGTAGCATCAGTGATTTTTGCTTGGAGGGGTGGCTGAAAGTTCTGGCTGGGTGCTGATGCTGATGGTCCCTCTCGGGCACCTGGTAATTCTGCATGGGTGAGCAGTTGGGAGACATACTCTGATGCTGAGCCCTGCAGCCCTGCATGGGTATGGTGGCCATGATTCCTGCACAGAAGCAGGAATATCTCTTTCAGAGAAACAGTAGTCTCACTACTTGAGTCCCAGGTCACAGAGTGCACAGAAGCAGGAATATCTCTTTCAGAGAAACAGTAGTCTCACTACTTGAGTCACAGAATGCTGTCTCCCTCTGGCCTGCCATCTTGGATTCTCCATTGAATATTTTATCCAACAAGAGCTGAATACACTTTCTTCTCAACAACCCACGTAACCTTCTTCAAAATATAACATATTTTAGGCCACAAAGCAACCCTTAGAAAATACAAAATAATTAATATAATTCCTTGTATCTTATGAGATTACATAGGATCAAATTTAAAAATTAACATGAAAAATCCCTACAGAAATTATATAATCATATGGAGATTGAACAATATACATGGAAATTGAATGATGAATGGGTGATAGAAGAAATCAAGGAAGAAATTTTAAAAATTCTTAGACTGAAATGAGAATAATGATACAACATACCAGAACCTCTGGAACATTTCAAAGGCATTTCTAGGAGGAATGTTTATAGCTATGAGTGCCTATATAGAAAAATCAAAGATCCTAACTAAAAAACCTAATGATATATCTCATAGACCTTGAAAAGAAGGACAAACTAACTCCAAAACCAATAGAAGGAGGGAAATAATTAAGATCAATGAACTTTAGAATGAATAAAATACAAAGGCTCAATGAAACAAAAAATTTGTTCTTTGAAAAGATAAACAAGATTGTTTAGCCCTTAGCCAAACTAACAAAAGAAAAAGAGAGAAAACCTAAATTAATAAAATTAGAGGTGAAAAAAGGAGAAATCACCACAGACACCTTTGAAATCCAGCAGATCATTCGTGACTCATTTGAAAACTTATACTCCAATTAATTGGAAAAGCTAGAAAAAATGGATATATCTCTAAACAAATATTATTCAACAAAACTAGATCAAGAAGACATAGGAAACCTAAACAGACCAATAACTTGTAATAAAATAGAAGCAGTAATAAAAAAGCTTCCAACAAAGAAAAGTCCAGGACCAGATGGATTCTCAGCTTAATTCTACCAAAATTTTAAATAAGAAATAATGCAATAATCCTCCAATAATTTCATGAAACAGAAAGGGCTGGCATGCTTCCAAATTCATCTTTGAAACCAATATCACACTCATACCAAAACCAGATAGGGGCACATCAAGGAAAGAAAACTACAGACCAATATGGCTCATAAACTTAGAAACAAAAATACTTTAAAAAGTAGTAGTGAATCCTGTTCAACAATATTTTAATAAGACTGTACACCATGACCAAGTTGATTTTTATTTTAGACATGAAAGCATGTTTGAATATACATAAATCAATAAATGTAATTTATCACAGAAATAGTATTAAGGGTAAAAAATCACTTAGTCATTTCAATATATGCAGAGGAGATCTTTAACAAAATTCAGCACCCATTTGTGATATAAACTCTTAAAAACTAGGGACAGAAGGAATCGATGTCAACATCATAAAAGTTATATATGAAAAACCCAAAATAATCCTCATAGTTGTGGTACATAGAAAATTCGGTGGTTCATTTTCTTAACATAGTGTTTAACCTTAGTTGTACATGGTAGCCATTAAAAAAATAGTTTTTGCCTGTGCCAGTCCCAATTTTAAAATCTGCTAATTACATACATTGTAAGCTCAAGTTTCTCCAGTCAAGGAAAGGGGAAACACTTACATTAAGGCTAAAAGCAGGCAGACTGCTAACCCAGGTACACTTGTTAGCCAGGTTCCTTAGCAAGCTCTTCTGGCAGGAACTTGCCTTGATGATCCACTTCTGAATATGTCTTTGATTTCTTGTGGCATCTCTGTATTTTTAACATAATAAATGGGGGGAAACTGACAGCATTTTTTTTTAAATCTGGAAGAAGACAAAGAAGTTCATTCTCACTACTCCTATTTAATATAGTGATGGAAATTCTAGCCAAAGCAGCCCAGAAAGAGAAGGAAATAAAAGGTCTAAAACAGGAAAGGAATCAAATTACTACTGCTTGCAGATGATATGATCATATGCCTAGAAGATTAAAAAAAAAACTCAACCAAAAGACTGATAGAGCTATTAAACCAATTTGACAAAGTTGTAGGTTGCAAAATCAATATATAAAAATGAAATTTTTCTATATTCAAACAATGAATCTGCTGAGAAAGAAACAGAAAAACAATTCCACTCATACAGCACCCTTAAAATACAATACCCAGATACAAATATAACTAAGGATGTGAAAGCTCTCTACAGTTAAAACTATAGAACATTGAAGAAAAATATTGAAGAAGAACTTAGAACAAGGAAAGATCTCCCATGTTCATGAATATGTAGAATTAATATTGTTAAGATAACCATACTACCAAAAGCAATATACAATTCAATGCAATCTCCATCAAAATACCAATAATATTTTTTTTCACAGAATTAGAAAACACAGTCCTAAAATTCATTTGGAAGAATGAAAGACCCCAGAATCCAAAGCAATTCTATGACAAAAAAGCAATTCCAGAAACATCACAATACCTGACTTCCAATTATATTACAGAATTATAGTAATAACAACTGCATGGTACAGTATAAAAACAGACACATAGACTAATAATAGAGAATAGAAGACACAGAGAAAACCACACACATGTATACGATCATCTGATCCTTTACAAAATGCCAAAACATACATTGAGGAAAAGACAGTCCTTTCAACAAATGGTACTGGGAAAACCAGTTATCTATATGTAGAAAAATGAAACTAGACCCTTATCTCTCACCCTGAACAAAAATAAACCCAAAAGTGATCAAATATCTAGGAATTAGATAAGAAACTATCAAGTCATAGAAGAAGAAAAAAAAGTTAACATTCAGCATATGGGCACAGGTAACAACTTTCTCAACAGGATCCTCAAAGCACAGAAAATAATACCAATAGCTAATGAGTGGGATGATATCAAGAAGTTTCTGCATGGCAAAGAAAATACTTAGCAATTCAAGGGAGAACTTGCAAATTTGGAGAAAAATCTCTTCTGACAGATGATTAATATCTAGAATATATAAAGAACTCAACAAAAATTTACCCCCCAAATCAAATAACTCAATTAGTAAATGAACAAATGTATTAACAGACACTTCTCAAAAGAAGATATACAAATGGGTAATAAATATATGAAAAAAGTATCATCCTTAGAAATTAGAGAAATGCAAATCAAAACTGCACTGAGCTTTTATCTTATACCAGTCAGAATTTCAGTCATCAAGAATGAAAATAATAATAAATGCTGAAAAGGATTGGAGAAAAAGGAAGACATTTACATCATTGGTGGTGCTACAGAGCTGAGGTCTTCTAGGAAACTGAGGCAATGCATGGAGCCCCTCTTCAAAACCTGATTCTTTTGATCAAGTTAGAAGATTTCAGACATGTTGCTCAGAGTAACAGGAATGAGTTTATTGAAGGGATAGGAAAAGGGAAAGGGAACTCTCTCAAGGGAGAGAGTGGGTCCTCTCAGAGAGGAGAGAGACAACAATGTCTCTCCTGCACTCCTGTTTTATTGGGGAATCCCAGAGGAGTTTCCAGAGAGTTCCACCCAGGTCCACCTCTTGAATTTTGACAGCAGGTTGATATCAGACTTTCAAGTACCTATTGCCATGACAAATCTATGTCACCTTGGGCCATGCTAACTAATTGTAATTGGATTCTCAACCATGCATTCCCACAGTTTTTATGGCCAGAAGGAATTATCTTTATTGTTTGGGATCTGATCTGTTTAAAGGGTCACAAAAGTTTCTCTCTTCAACAATGTGAAGAAGGGGAAGAATAGAAGGCAGGGTCGGGGGTAGCAATAAGAAAGAGAGTGGGATGAATCTGACATGACTTTCCTATGTTCATATATGAATACACCACAGTGAATCTCAACATTGTATAGACCCACAAGACTGGGGTTCTAATTAGAATAAGATATATTCTTAAAAACATATTCTAAGATATGTTTTCATAAATATATCAAAATATATTTTACTGTGCTGAATAACTAAAAAATCTCTTGCTTCAAAGCAACTTGAGTTCCTCTTATCAACATTATATTCCAGCTGTATTTCGTTGCAGATAGCATGTAGTTTGCTGAGAAATGTGACACATTCTGTCTCAACTTAGGCTAGACAAGGCTGCAGGCGAATTGATTTTTGGCAAAGAAAACATGTGGGGGTCATCACAGTGGGCCCATTTTATAGAATTATTCTCTTGACCTCATCTTTCCACCATCTGTCCCTTAATAGTGGGATTGTAAATTAGTACAACCATTGTGGAAATTAATGTGGAAGTTCCATAGAAGACTAGGTATGGAACCACTATATGACCCTGCTACACTATTCCTCAGTATTTATCCTGAAGAATTAAAGTTATCATACTACAGTGATACATGCATACCCATGTTTCTAGCAGCACAATTCACAATAGCCAAACTATGGAACCAGTCTAGGTATCTATCAATGCATGAATGGATAAATAAAATGTCACACACACACACACACACACACACACACACACACACACACAGTGGAGATTTATTCAGCCATAAAAAAATGAAGTTATGTCATTTGAGGGAAAATGGATGGAACTAGAGATCATTATTTTAAGGAAAATAAGTTAAACTCAAAGGTGAAGGGACATATGTTTTCTCTCATATGAAGAATCTAGAGAAGAAGAAAAGAAGTGAAAGGTGGGGTGATATCTCCTGAAAATCAAAAACTTAGTAGAGGAAAGGGATTATGAGGTGAGAGGTGTAGAGGTGGGGGAAGTGCTGGGAAGTGATGTTGGCCAAATTATATTGTTATATTTTATACACGTATAAAGATGTAGTAATAAATCTCATCATTATGTACAACTATAATGCACCAATAAAAATTTGGTGTTTAAAAAAATGACAAATATTGAGAGATAAAGAATAAAACAGTGATTACCAGGTTCAGAGAGGGGAATTGGTTAAATGGGAGATATAGGTCAGAGGATACAATAGAATGAATAAAATAGTAAATGGTCAAGCAATCAGGGTAATGGGCTCCAATTAAGGTCTTGTTCAAATGCAGGGACCACACTGGGAGACTAACTATTAGAAACATTAATGGACCCCTTCAAGGACTTTTTAATATGTAAAGATCATAAGTCTTACCTCTGGGAACATTCCAGCCAACTTTTTTGTCCTAGAGCTGTGGGGAAATGGAAGGTAGGATGGTGAACCCAAATGGGAATTCCAGGAAAAATTAAAATGCAAGCTAAAAGACACAACCAATAGCTGTCAGATCAGGCAAGGCAGGCAGCAACCAAAGGAGGCAGATTGAAAAGAGCTACTGAACAGGCTTTATTGAGATATCACTCCTGGGTGGAATTCGATCAGACCCACAGAGGGAACAGGAGAAGAGTCAGAGGAGAAACTGCGTGGAAGCTCCACCTCACTGGACTTTTATGGGGCTTACAGCAGGAAGGGAAGGGCTTGGGACAGGAAAAGATGTTTCTAGGGTCCCTTGCCCCCTTGGAGTTGGTCAGGGGAGTTAGCTGAATTCCAGGATTGGCCAGGGGGTCCTGCTGATTGACAATCCTTAGTCAGGAGATCTGGCTGATTGACAGGCATTTCCGCTGGCATCTGATTGATGTTCTTTCCCAGCGGGGGCTGCTTTGTTCTAAGTGGCCACCACCGACCTAACAATAGCCTGATACTTTTTGAATTCCTGTTTAACAGATTTTAGTGATGCCTCTACCTATAAACCATATAAGCCCTGAAGTGAGCACACAAAAATGGGTTTTCCTGCTCTTAGGTCCCCTCCTATATCATGGAAGTTCTCTCTCTTTTCTCTTAAGTAAATCCTATTTCATTTATTCCTCTCTTCTGTTATTGACTGTGGATGTTATTCTTTGAATTTATGATAAAAAAAAAACAGAAGAAAGTTGGCAAAGTGGGGGAATTTACTTTCACCTCAAAACTCTGGTTTCAGTAACAAGCAAATGAACAAATATAGAAATCTAATGTAAAATGTTAGGACTATTGTTAATAAAATTATACTGTATTTAGGATTTAAGCTAAATGAATAGATTTTACCTACTCTAGCCACAAAAATAAGCAGTAACTATGAAATGAGATGTATGCTAATTGCTTCCCTATAGTATTGAAAAACCAGCCTCTACCTCAGAGCAAAGCCTGTCCAAGGAGGGGACATTACCCACAGAGCACTCCTAGGCACATTCCCACCCTGCTAAGTTGTTTATCTACAAATAACAGGAGAGATCTGCTGCACCAGGTGTCCCTGACTCAGTCAGGCTTGGTGGGGATCCATAGCAACCCTCTAGCAGCCACCAATCAGTATGAGACAGGGAAATACCTGGGATGCCAGATGACCCTCCCAGTAGTTTATGGTGGTAAATATGGTGGTTATCATGTAGTGATAACATGTTGGGAAACCATGTAGTTCAGCACACACACCCCTCTTGGCTTAAACCAATTAGTTCAAATGAATACCCCTTTTGTACTGACCAATCACCCCTACCCAACTTGTTCCCACCAGTGAATGTGCTAATCATGTTTTAGAGTTGTTATTTGATTTTCCCGAGGTGTGTGATGATTTGCTAAGAGATGCTATGATGTATGTGGAGTCCCTGCCTTCTCCAGAGAATGTATAAAACTGCTGCAAACCCTGGGCTCGGGGCCTGTCAGCGTCACCAGTTGCTGTGTGTACGCGCAGAGGACCAAGCTAGCTCGCAATAAACACTTCTTTGCTGCTTACATCAATCTTGGGTCTCTGGTGGTCTTTGGGGGTCCCGAATTCGAGCATAACAGTATAATTTCTACTAATTGTATTCCATCCCATCATGTCACATACCTTAAATATACACAATAAAGTTTATTCAACACCTAAGAAAGAAAATGAATCATATTACCCCAATTATAAATTTATCTATAAGAACTTTGAAGGAGGATAATTGCCGCAATCTGGCTGGGCAAAGTAACTGGGGGGGGGAGGGGGGGCGGTGACAAGCAACTTGTGAAGGTTGATACAGCGGGAGCCACTTTATTGCAGGACAGCAGAGGTATATATACATAACTGAATACACAGCTTGACTCAATTTAGCATCATCCAGTTACAGCAATCAGTCATTAAGGAATCCTCATCATCTTAATAATTAAACATAGCTTAACTTAATTGACATAATCTAGACACATCAGTCAGTCATTAAGGAATCTCCATCATCCTAATGGCTCCCTGGCTTTACTTCTCAAACCACTCCTCCTAGCATATGACTAGGTGCCATCTTAACTTGGTTGTGACCCTCATCAGATAATTTCTTAGTGATTGTATATTACTATTTTTAACCTTCTTGGCCAACACTTTATAAGAAGTCTTACACATGAAAAGCATTTAAAAACTGTTAAATAAAAAAAAAACTGTTAAATATGCAAGAGATTTCATCTCACTCCTGTCAGAATGGCAATCATCAAGAATGCAGGCAACAATAATTGTTGGTGAGGATGTGGTGAAAAAGGTACACTCATACATTGCTGGTGGGACTGCAAATTGGTGCAACCACTATGGAAAGCAGTAATGAAGATTCCTCAGAAAATTTGGAATGGAACCAACATTTGACCCAGCTATCCCACTCCTTGAAACCAAGGAGTGGTTACCCAAAGGACTTAAAATCAGCATACTATTGTGACACAACCACATCAATGTTTACAGCAGCTCCATTCACAATAGCTAGACTAAGGAACCAAACTAATAGATAAAGAAAATGTGGTGTATATACTCAATGGAATATTAGTCAGCTTTAAAGAAGAGTAAAATTATGGCATTTTCCAGTAAATGGTTGGAGTTGGAGAATATTATGCTAAGTGAATGTCGAGAGGGAGCAAAATTGCGACATATGCAGTCGAGGGGAGAAATAAAAAATGTGCTTCTGCCCCTTTCAATGCTTTATTCACTCAAATTAGTCAATACAATTTTACTCTATAGGTTCTTAATAAGAAAATGACAATCCCTAATGCTAGGCACTGCAATAGACATAATCAATTCACAGCAAACAATTCTAGATTAATTAATTCACAGCAAACAATTCTAGATTAATTCTAAGCACTGCAAACACACTTAATCATGACAGACTCATGACAGACATTCTCTCTGAATGCTAAGTTCAATGCTATGTCCAGCAGATGCACACTCACTCAGACTGCAGTGATCAGGTCAGAACCAAGGCAGGCTTTTCCTGGCATGAAGTGTAGGACAGGTTGAGAAGAGGGTCACAGGGAGAGGTTGCTGCTCTCACCAAGGTTCAGACAGGCGGTAGAGTTTGAGAGTGGTGAGGATCACACAGAGAGAGGATCAGGAACAATGACAAGTGATGGGATGTCAGTCCAGGGCCTCATTCATTAGCTCTGTTATTTATATTTTGGGGTTTTTCTCCAAGACGTCATTTACCCTGGGGTCAGAAACATCTGGTCTGGTGGTTTATATCCTGATCTTCTCACCTTTCCCTCTTATCAGGTGAGGACAGCCTGCCAGAGGCTTCTCTCTGTTTTTCAGGGTGAAGGGAAGTAACTTATCTGAGGTTATATTGGAGGGATCTGTTGGGTGTGTCTAAGGAGACTGGAGTTTCAAACTGGAGTTTTTAAAATGGAGTTGCTTAGGCTCAGGCCTAAGGCCATCCTCACAGTGAAATAAGCCAATACCACAAAACCAAAGGCCAAATGTTTTCTCTAAAATGTGGATGCTAATTCACAATAAGGTGGGAGCACTTGGGAAGAATAGAGTTATTTTAGATAGTGGGAAGTGATGAGAGGGAAGAGGAGGGGATGTGGGGATAGGTAAGATAGTAGAATGAAACAGACATTATTACTGTATGTATATACGTGACTGCATAACCAATGTGATTCTGTAGCATGTACACTCAGAAAAATGAGAAATTATATCCCATCTATGTATGATATATCAAAGTGCATTCTACTGTCATGTATAACTAATTAAAACAAATAAAAAACCAGAAAATGTATGTTTATAATCATTTCATTGTCAATTTCTAGGATACGTCCAGGTAACAAATGAGAGGATTATTTATTTGGTGCTCTTTTCCAGTTAAAAGACAGTATAAATGATGACTACGGAATAACATACATAGGGAGGTAAATTAGTCCACATCTGAAAAAATGAAAGGCATAAAAGGGCCAAGTTGGAAGTACAGAATGTTGGAGGAAGGATAATAGAAGCAGAAGAGTCAGAGTTTAGAAGAGAATGGAATTGGATACTGTGGACCTAAATTGGAAGGAAAATGGAAGTTTTGAAGTAGTTTTATAGCATGAGTTATGGAAATTCCATCTCTGAAATTCTTTGTGAATTTTATTAAACTGAGAAACTCATTCCTTAGAAGAATCCTGTTAAGATTTTTTTTTTGGTGTGTGGGGGTGAGGAGGGATGGGGGGATGAGAAAGGCTGAGTCCTGGTCATGTAGGAAAGAACAGAAACATTAGTTAGACCAGTAGGGACGCAGATACAGAAATAGATCTCAATCTGCCAGGGAGAAGAATTATGCGATCCCAAATTGTTACTCCCTGCCTTTTAACAAATAGGGGATAGGAAGGATAGCAGAATGAATCAGACATTATTACTCTATGTGCATATATGATTATACAACTGATGTGCAACAAGAAGAATGAGAAGTAATAATACTCCATTTACGTATGATGTGTCAGAATACATTCTACTGTCATGTATAACTAAGTAGAACAAATAATTTTTTTAAAAAGAAAGAAAACAAGGGTTTGTAATTGTGGTAATAAGCCAGTATGCCCAAATAGGTAGAAGTAATAAAATGTTCCAATCCTAAGCTATCACTGAAGCAAGCCAGAAGAGCAGTAAGGCTCTATAGTACCACAGAGTCACCTAATTCTGCTCCTGCAGTTTAAATCTCATGAGCATCAGTATATTCAAAACATAAATTTGAAATACTCAAAAGATTAAATATGATAACTTGTAAAAATTTAAAAATATGGGTGCTTAGGAAAAAGGATATGCTCATTGCTCATTTCTCTTCCTAAATCTCCAACTAGTTGGTTGCTGAAATTTGTATTTGGGTTTGAACAGTGAGAAGATACAGGAAGTGAAGGGACCTACTCTTAATTTTTAAAACAGAAAAAAATATTTTAAAATAAGAGAATAATGGGAATCTTGTAAGAAGGACCATCTCACCTTAGAGTTTCCAGTTACAATTGAATAGAATGCTGGTTATATTGACTATGTATCCCAAACATTTTGAGGTTTATACTCAAATTATTCAATCATAAGTAGTTTCCAGCCATTAGAAGCCAGGGGATATGCTTATAGTACCAGCTAATGATGATGATGTTGTTGATACTGGGGTTATAATTAACCCCACTGTTCTTCATTGGTACTTTAAGATGGTCACCTCTCTCATGTTCTCTTCTGTCTCTTAGCTTCCAGCATGGAGAAAGTTTGTTTGAGTTCCATTTAATCTGTTATACAGTGTAACTCTTAGATTACTGCTTAAGAAATACAACAGTTGAGTAGTTCTGTTCCCTTAATCTTTGCTCTTGCTAATAAAGATCATCCTTGCTGAGACTTTAGCACTAGCCGCTTCTTTGCTGATCACAGTGAGGTTGCCATTGTTGGGGATTGGGGTGCAATTGCCAGGCCAGGTCACATCTGTACCACTCTAATGGTCCTCTTATCTCTTTCCCCTTTGACTAATAGGATTAGGAAGTAGATTGAACTCCACAGAGCTCATTCCGTCTACACAGTTCATTCCAGGAAACTGCTTTATTCCTGTTTCCAGCCAGAGTTGCATAAAATGATTGAACTTAAGTAGTGTCATCTCTAAAGCTTCTACCAAAACAGATTTGATCCTACTGCTTGACCCACTAAAAGGGAGAATGAACTAAGAGGCTGGGCGTTTTCTGAAATGAATATCAGACTCCACAAATGGAATTGATCCTAATGAGAAAGAAAATGGAAAAGATAATAGATAGAGGTAGATATAGCTGCATACAGAATGATCCAGTAAAACAGGAGGAATCCAGTAAGGGGTATTTTGAAAGGATTGGTAGAAAAGATAGTCTACTTGATATTAGCTAAGGATGTACATTAGAGTGACACAGAACAATGTAAGAGATACTATGGATGCTTAGATCTGCAATAAGAAAATGTATGGACAACATAAAGGGTTTTTAATTTAATTTTCTTTTGTCATTTTTTTTCACTAAGGCATGACTATTCATCAAAGCCAAAGGTGTAATGCAAAGAGTTGAAGAAAGTAGTTTCTACTCAACCACTTCCATTTTTCTATAGGTCAAAAGAGATAATTTTTAGATGAGGGAGTGTAGACTAAGCATTGCTGTGAAACCATGGTTGAGTAGAAAGATTTTGAGACTACTTATCAGTTCTTCCAACTCATAAGGATTGGAGCTCAGCTACTGTAAGAATTTCTACATGCTTTTTAATTTTTCTCAGTGATTGCTAAGGATCCAGGGGAACTGAGAAGAAATACAGAAAAACGGAAGACACTTTAGTTACCATTTTCATTGACACAGAGTGAATGCTAGATACTATATATAACATAAAAATCGATAAGCATGTTTTCAATACTGGGCAATATTCTGGAATGACTTATCATATGAGTAATTTGTGAGATTATTTACGATTTTAAACAATGCTAATTTGAAGTAAACATATTCTATGTTCAAGGTTAATTTAATATTTTGACAATTTAGGAAGACAAAATTCAAAATAAGTATATACGTAGTCTTGGACTTTAGCAAAAAAATCAGAATAACACTTTAATTATATAACTTGAAAAAAATGGAGAAATGAGGTTTTTGTGATAGCCAACAATATTTGATATTTTTTATTGCATCGAAAAATGTGTTAGAAGGGTCTGAGTCATGAATATCTTGAGGGCATGGAGAAGCTTTTCTTTATCTTGGCATATGCCAGCATGGAACACATAGTAGATGCTCAAAAATGTTAACATATGATTGAGTTAAGGGATGAACATGGAAGAGATCCTTGCAATATTAGTTGGTTACCAAAGCACCTTACAAGGACTGTGCTAAGGAAATATTGCAGAGTGGCTTCTGCTAATGTTCCATGGATGTTTCTGGCCTGAATGCTTGCTGTCACAATGAGGTTGGATCTGAAACTATTTTTTACTTAGAAACCCACAAATAGTTATCAGACTGAGATGTTTGTGACAACATCTTGTGTAATTATGTCCCTAAGTTACAGAAAGTAGAAACTCAGTGATTGATATGCCATTTAAACTTTTTGAATGTGTCCAGATCTTTTGCAGAACTACTTTATGTCATAAAAAATCTGAAAGTATTAGCAAAATTGTCTCTCAAATTACAGTTATTTTCTCTGAACTGTGTAGTGACTAACTTAAGGTTGTATATTTAATAAGCTTGAAATACTTCAACTAAATATTATCTCATTTCATTTCACAATGAGCAAAGAAACTTTGAACTCACAGTGAGTGGATTAGAGTTGGCAAGACAAGTGTGTGGTAGCTTTGTGATGCAGATTTCAGCTAATGGACCACATAATTAAGATGACCAATTGCTAATGCAGTTGGAGAACTTTCAAGGGCTCTGATATGAAACCAACCAATTACAGTGCATTTTCCACTACTGTCCATGGGAATTGATAAGTCTTTTCATTGGCTTTATTGAAATTCTTCAACAAATTGAAGAATATTTCAATTCATAATGGAAGAAATAATATTATATCTACATGTACAGTAAAGTCAGGAAATAAAAGAGACATAGCTCATCTCTAAGTACCTATAATAGTTCTATCTGGTACCTTTGATGTAATGGTACTTTCATAACTTTATTTTATCTTCATGATATTGAGTGTATATAAATGAATTTACAATATATTGATCTTTTTGTCAAGCATGAATAAATAATCCAAGTAGAGGTGAAAGGCAAGAAATAATATACATAGCTGAGTCAATTCTTTTTAGATATACATTGTCAGTAAGTAATAAAGAAGGTTCCTCATAATTATAGCATTTTCTTTCCCTTCTTTATTTTCACTGCTAGATTTTCTGTTGCTGCTCAATAAATGTTTATGAAACTAGATTGAATCATCAATAACAAAGTCATAGTTAAGTATTGTTTCAAAAGGCATAGTTCCAGTATTGACCTCAAACATAAGTGTTTTAAATCATAATAATTTATCTTTGAATCTCTAGTACTAAGCATGGTATACGATATTTAATATCACATCAATGTATGTTAATTGAAATAATGTAAAAGTAAATACCTTGCTCTTCAATTAGCTCTAATTGGAAGTTATTTGTTTTGGTAACATTGGGTTTCTTTCAAAGAAATTTGAGGCATATACAGAAGAATGTCAACATTTATAATATTTGGGTGGTCAGACTTGGCTCTTTATTTTTCTTTATGTTTAAAGTATTGAAAAATTTTAAAAGGTATTTATTTTTGCACTATTGATTTCCCTTCAATCTGAATGGTTCTTTAACTTTTAGTAAATAAATATTTTTTTATTCATATAGTACTAAGTGGTGGGAGTATAGCTTTGTGTAAAAATGTATATAGTTTCATTACTTTCAAACCCTTCTGCTAACATATGGGCATGAACTAATCTAGAATAAACATTTTAAAATGCATGGTTAAGTTTTCAAAACAATAAGGGAAATCTTTGAGTAGATATAATGATATAGAAGAATTTAAAAAGTTAAAATCAAAATAGTAAGATAACATGAAATCTAGAATTTTTCTTTGGGCTTAGGAAGAGGAAATATGTTGATACAACAAACTGGAATTTTAGGAAATAGCTAAATGGGGATCATTATGATAGGTGTCAAGTCAGTAGAAGTAGGGGAAATTAGATCTGAGAATCTGCATACAATCTTATTTTTCCATAAGGGTTTATCCTCAATGAAAGAGCAGGCTAGAAAAATACTCTGATTCGAAAAAGGAAACAGACATGAAAACCTGTTTCAGCAACAGGTACAGATAGGTGGGAAGATAGTTCTTCAGAATGTATGTCATAGTTTTGCTTGGCTCACAGCAGTGAAAGATTCTAATTTATATTACCTGGGGTGTCATGAAAACTGGAAGCTGAGAGTTTTAATTACAATGTTCCTGGTTTGTTGGGATGTCCTGTCTACTGCAGGAAACCTGTTCAAATCCTCTCTGGAAGAAATCATCCTTAACCTAGGCTCTTTATGTTCTTCCTTAGACTAAATTCCATCAAATACAAATGCAGGACTAAAATAAATACCGAATACTTGGAGAAGAAACAATGGAGAACAGACAAAAGTTTTAAACCTCAAGCACATTATATATGGACATAATTGCTTATAGAATTTAAAATAAGAAAGACTAAAATGTTTAGAGAACTAAATATATATTCAAAGAAGTGACCAAAGAACATGAGGATTTAAAATATAACCAAATGAATTGGAAATTTGTGTTAGTCAATATGGAGTAGGCTACACTGTAGCAAAAAGTAACCCAATAACAAAATTCTTTGTGTTCCCTTAAAGCCTGCTGAGGACCATGTGACACTCCCAAGCTATTACCTTCTAACTGTTTTGGTGTACATTATCCAACCTCACTATACCCTCTTACCATTCCCAGCTTCTAGTAATCACTATTTTGCTCTGCCATAACGTTTTTGGCAACCACGTATGATATTGTAGTATTTGTGTCTCTCTCTATTTCACCTATTTAATTAACATAATGTGTTCAAGTTCCATTCATATCACTGCAAATGATAAGGAACCATCATCTTTATGGCCATATAACTTCTGTGTATATGTACCACATTTAAAAAAATTCATTTATGCATTGATGAGTATCTAGGTTAATTCTTAGATATTATGATTAATATCTTAATATTTTTTAGATATTAAGATTTAGGTTAAATCTTAGGTATTATGATTAGTACATCAATAAATACAGACATGCAGATGTTTCATTGATATGCTGATATATTTCCTTTGGAAATATACATGGATGTAGCTTTTCAGAGATGAAAGAAAATGGGAATGTATTAGAATTACTAAATATAAAGTATTAGAACAGCAAATCAATACTATGAAAATCTAATAAGTCGCTATGCCAGAGAAAGAACAAATAAGGCAAGAAATATTTGACATTATAAACAATAGAGAAAAAGTAATAATGAGTGCCTAGTAATTATTAGACATTATATTAAGCATTTGTTATATGTTTACCTTAGTCTATAAGAGCACAATATGTTTTTGATTCTATGTTACAGAGAAAAGATCTGAATGCTAAGGAGTTAATACTTTTTTTGAGACTCTGGTAAAAAAGACATGTACACCAGAGATTCAAAGCACAAGAAGAATTATTCTTCTATAGGAAAGTTTATCATTTCCACTGTGGCATCAAAGTCATATAAGACATGGTGAGGAGTTGAGATGCTGGAGAAGGAGAGAGAGAAATATTGAGAAGTTGATAAAGCTTCTACCTATATTGCCTACATTCTGCATAAAGTGAGCAAGTGTCATGTGTGGTTAGGAGTGGGAAGGATAAGTCATGAATGCAGGATAAAGGTTTTTTAAATTGTAATAAAGAATGAGTGAAGGACATTAAAATAAGCACAACAACCCCAATTACCTTTGATGTCAACCCTTGCAAACAAAAACAATCAAACTTCTGCTAAGAATAAACCCTACTTTCACTTTGTTGTCTCCTTTCCTGTTCCTTTCTCTTCTGTGTCCCATTTAGCTGACTATTACAGGTGTTTTCCTATTTCACTGAACCTTCCTTAAGGAAGCACCACTGATTTCTCCATTCAATAACATAATGAACTCACTTAAGTTTTTACATTGTATGATATTGTCACTGTATTTGAAAGTGTTAATCACTCTGTCCTTTGAACTACTTCACCATTTTTTTCCCCAGATGGTACTTTTCTCTATTTATCTTACTTCTTTAGTTACTGATTCTTAGTTCTTTCTATTTTCTTCCTTGTTAAATATGGATGGTCTGAGTATCTCCTCCTTACCCCTTTTCTCCCTTCCTTTTTTCTCTTTCCCTTTCTCTCTCTCTCTTTTTTAATCTTTTCCTCTCCTCTTCTTTTAAGTTAACGCCATAAATTACTAAGACTTCGATACTTATTATATCTATAATGACTATAATAGAAGGAGAGATGACAATGAGGTAGGCACTATAAAATTCAGGATCTACCTATCTATAGATATAGATACACTTATTTGTTTTCAGTATATCTTATAGAAAGGTGTTTTAGTTAGGTTTGGCATCACTATGACCAAAATATCTGACAAGAGTAACTTAGAGAAGGAAAAGTTTATTTTAGTTCATGATATCAGAGGTCTTAGTCAAAGATGACTGACTTCATTTCTCTGGGCCCAATATGAGGCAGAATATCATGGTGGAAGGGCCTGGCAGAGGGAAACTGCTCCCCTCATGGCAGCAGGGAAGCAGAGAGGGGAAGCGGAAGGGGCTGCAGGGAAAATGAACCCTTCCAGGTTGTGACTCAGTGACCTACCTTCTTCACAGTTATCACCTGCCTACAGTTACCACACAATCTATTTAAACCAGTAGGGACTGACTAGGTTACGGCTCTCATAATCTCATCATTTTACCTATGAATATTCCTGCATTCACACAGGAGATTTGGGGGATATCTCATGTCCAAACCATAACAGAAGGGATTTTGATTTCCCATTTTTCATGAGGAAACCATGGCATGGAGATTCTAATAAAGTTCCTCCAAGGTTGCTCAGTTAATCAGTGACACCAAAATTATCAATTTGAATCCATGTCTTCCTGAGATTAACATCTGTGTTTTTCTTAACCACTATCCTGTAGAGACAATAAAGATCTCTGAATGTTTTTAACTCAGGGATGGAACATCATATTTAACCCTTCATTCATTCATTCATTCATTCACCCATGTGTTCATTCTCTAATTCAGGAAATATATACTGTGCACTTACTATGTATATGGCTAGTGCATCAGACATTTGGTAGATAGATAGCAGTGATAAAGAAACAGAGTTGTTACTCATGGAGCTGGTAGTCTAATAGGATGATGGTAACTGTGGTATGTTGAATAAATAATCCTCCACCTCAAAAATGTCAATTATCTAAACCTTTGTGCTTCTGAATGTTATGTTACATAGAAAGAGAGACTTTGAAATTGTGCTTAATTGCCGAGAGCCATTCGTGAACTGTGCATGAACTAAAGTGATGTGGAAGCCATTAGTCAGGAAAGCCCGGGATGGGGAACTCCTAATGGCAACCCTGCTGGTTTGAGAATGCTTGGTTCATGTGGCTTCCTACCTACCACCATCTAAGTTCAGCACAGAATCGGAGACAGGGTGACCTGCTGGAGACACACAGCCTCTCTGGGTGTGATTTGCCTAGATGCCAATCAGTCTGTTTACTACAAGACCCTTACCACACCAAGAAGCAAACACTGAATAAAGACTACCAAGACTACTCCTGTTGAAACCTTATCCCTCCTTTTGTTGTGCTCCCTCTTCAATAAAGAACTGAAGCCATTTTTCAGTTGTTCAGTTCCACCTCCTATCAGGACTAGAGGACCCATCAGGCACTCCCCCTTTTTAAAAATCTAATTTCTGTCTCTGTCTCTTATTTCTTAATACTTTGTACTTCAGACTTTCTATTTCTCAGGTGAGTCACACTTTCTGAGCAAGAAACTATCTGAAGGGGTGCTGGCCACCCTGCAATACTTAATATTACTGATCTTGTCATGAAGAAGTTACCCAGGATTATATAAATGTAATAATATCAACCTTTTAAAGTAGAGACTCATTCCTGATTGAAGTCAGAGAAAGATGCAGGGCAGAAGAAAAACATAGGGGTGAGAAGGCATGGGAAAGACTTGATGGTGGTTATTGCCTTTGAAATCAAAGTGGGCCATGAGTCAAGGAAGGAGAAAGATTTAGAAGTTGAGGACAATTCTTATCCAACAGTCATCAATGAAATGGGGACCTTAATTCTATACTTGCATGGAACTGAATTCTGTCAACAGTTCCAATTTTTCTATGGCTTTAGAAGGGAAGATAGTTGTACTGACATTAATTTTTTGGCTCACTGCCACCTGAAGCAGAAATGCCATCTACCCTCTCTGACTACTTACCTATGGAAACTGTGAGGTAACAAATACTTATTGTTGTAAGCCACTGAGTTTGTGGTACTTACATCAGCAATAGAAATGAATGTATCAATAAATACAAAAGCCCACAAATACATAATTAACAATTAAATAAATAATTAACAATTAAATACATAATTAAAAATTAAATACATAATTAAAAATTAAATACATAATTAACAATTGTGATATCTACCGAATGGAAAAGAATAGTACAGTTATAATTTAGATGTGAAACGTCTCCCATGAGCTCATGTATGAGACAATGCAAAAATGTTTCAAGGTGAAATGGTTGGGATAAGACAGTTGTTTCCTATGAAGGGAATAATTCACTTAACCCAATTAATGAATTATTCCCTTCATAGGAAACAACTGGGTGGTAATTATTGTATGCAGGTAGCTTGTGGCTGGAGGAGATGGGTCCTTTGAGGCATGCCTTTGGGATATATATTTTGTGCTTGTTGAACGGAGATGTCTCTCTGCTTCCCAATTGTCAGCCTTCCTCCGTCATGCTCTTCTGTCATGATGTCCTGTCTTACCTCAAGCACCAAGGAATGGAGCTGTTTATGGACTGAAATGTCTTAAACTGTGAGCCCCAAATGAAGTTTTCCTCCTTAAAATTGTTCTTTTCAGGTCTTTTGTTCACAATGGCAAAACACAAAACAAAACAAAACAAATGAAAACAACAACAACAAAAAACTAACTAAAATAGGACACTATGAAAGACAGTAATCAGGGGATCTGCTTAAAGATACTCAGAGGATGTAGATAGAAGGAAGAACTTGCTTTATGCTTTGTTTTCATGCACTGAAACTCTCCCTATATTGCTAGTATTTTCTTTGAGTAATATAGCAGCTTTCAAATGCAAGACATTGCTTTATATGCTGCAGAGATGGTACAGCTGAGTTGCCTCACCTTGCAAAACTCACAATCTGGAACACAGACAGCCACACCATTGTTAGAGCACAAATCTCATCTGAGAGATCTGTTTTTACATGGCTTATGAGCTAAGAAAGATTTCAAAATGTTAGATAGTTGAAAACAAAATCAAAAGAATATTGTGTGGCAGATCAAATTTCTATGAAATTCAGAATTCTGTATCCATAAGGAAAGTTCAAAGGGAAGACAGCCACACACCCATTTGGGTCTTGTCTATGATTGTTTATATCTCAAAATGGCAGAAGTGAGTGATGTGAATGAGGGCGAATTACCTGCTAAGCCTGAAGTATTTATTCTCTAGCCCTTCATAGAAAAAGGATGCCAACCCCCAATACAGAATCCTGGTAAGTCAAGCATATAAGTGATCAGGTTAATATGAACAATTGAATAATACATTAAAAATGTGTATTAGCTCATGAGAATCAGAAAAGAACACATGAAGGACCTGACATGTGTCCTTTTAAAAATTTGGATGATTTTTAATAGAAATCAGATTAGTATCAGGTATTTCAGAAAGTAGAGAGAAGTCCCCTAATGGTCATACACAACAGAAATTCTGATGAATTTGTTCCTTGCAGGTCCATATTTTTAAAGTTGAATCCAGTTGCAAAGAAATTGAAAAGAATTCTTTTAAACCAAATTTTTCTTAATGCCTTAAAGTTTTAAGGATAAAAACTCTGACAATAACTAATTTACGATTCTTTCTCATATAGTGATTTCTGCTGAAGTTGAATCTCTTTTTAATTACAAACTCTTAAATTGTTCTATATTTCCATTTGTCCTTGTTTTATACCACCTTTGGTTTTATTTGATTTTCATTTAAGTTTATTTATGTTATTAGAGTGAAACACTTATCACCTTTATTTCACTAAGTGCATTTCCACAGCTCTCCCCTTGCTTTCCTTTGCTGAAATTGCTCTCACCACTAAACTCCATTGTCCACCAACCCCTGAGTATGCACAGTCTCATTACTTAAAATCACAACATGTAACAATCTTTATAGGAAGCCAGCTCTTTTGCCTCACAAATAGACTCTTCACATTTACTTGTTTGTGTTAGCTAATATCTTTACTAATATTTAGGTGCTTATTGATGCAATTGAATCTTGAATTATTTGTATTATGGTCTACAATACAGTGGAGAGACACTTTAAACACTGAATAGTTATTGATAGTGATATTAATGCCAATAACTTTAGCTACACAAATCAGTTGCTGAATAAAGCTATGGTTAGGGGCTCTTTAATGTAAAATCATCCTGGGGGTTCCTGGTTTCTTTTTTCTGGTCCTGGTTGTGTAAGTTCACTGATTCTCACATTGTTCCTTGCTAATTATGAAATGGATACTTTGCAATTTTTTTTAGAACTCAACTGCATCTTTAAAAAAGTGCTTTTCTTGATAAGATTCTCTAAGATTGGAAAGTTGTAGAGTTATATAGTAACGTATGTCTTAATAATTCAACTTGTCATGGCAACACACAATTAAAGCTTTCCTTTGGAATTAAAGAGAAAGAACCCCAGTCATTTCTAAAGAAACCAATATATAATGAAAAGAATAACTCAAGTAAATGGGACTATGTTTTGTAAAGAAAAGGAAAATAAAAGCAAAAATTTTTAACAAGGAAATTAATTATTTCTGTCTTTGATGACATTAGAGTTTTTCTATTATCATGTAACTAGATCCTTTTGCATTATCCCTAATTAGAGCTGTATTATTATTTTTTATTTGGTATGGAAAGGGGCATTGTATTTCTTTTATGGAAGCACCACAAAAATTACCTTTCTTTTGTGGAATAATCCAAATATTTCTTTTTTAAGAGAAATATCAGATAAAATTAATACAACATTTCACTAATATATTTGAACCATTTTGAACAACATTAATCAAAGAAGTGACTCAATTTGATAAACTTTTATCTATATCAATCTCTGTACTGACTGATTTATATCTCTGTATGTGGTTGTCTTTTTCTAATACTTTTTTTAATCCTATAGTAAGATAAGAAGTTCTAAGGTTTTTGTACATGCTTGAGAATAAAATATTTAACCATAGCCCTTATAATAATTTCTTATTTGTGTTCACTATTATGTCTAATTTTTAACTTATTATTTGTGATCTTTTTATATCAAATGATCATTTCTTTTTCACTTACATTTAAAATCTTTGCAATAATTATTCATCTTATAATAGTTAATCTATGATAATTAAATTGGTAAGGTTCTCCTTTTCTTTGTAAGTAAATCAAAATATAAAGTACTAATATACCTTTCAAAATTGAAATGACAAATTAAACAGAATATTGAGTATAAGGACCCTCTCTCAAAGTGCAGCATTGTTTGGAAAAAAAATTCTTACTGTCCTTTAATAGTAGTTTTTCTCTTTTTAAAAACATTCTAGTTAGATGTAGAGCCCAAAAGTTATTTTTCTTTCTTTTTTTTTTTTTCAAACTATCATTAAATGTTTTTGTGTTTGTTGCTAAGGTTGACTTAACAAACTTACTTCTAAAAAGTGATTGGTTTAAATAGCAGAAATTTGCTGTTTCCCATTTCTGGAGGCTGGAGGCCTGAGATCAAAGATGTCAGCATCTTTAAACTAGTTACTCTGAGTTGCTGGAAAGGATCTGCCCCCAGGCAGTCTTCTGATAGATTCTTGGTGGAATAAGTCCAATCTCTGCAAGGTTTTCTTCCTGTATGCATGTCTGTCTCTTCAAGGGGGCATTGTTTTTGTAAGGATTCCAGTCACACTGCTTTAGAAGCCTTTTCTATTCTAGCATGACCTTATCTAAACAAATTGTATATAGAATGACCTATTTCCAAACATGTTCATTTTCTGAAGTACTAAGGATTAGGGCCTCAACAAATGAATTTAGTGACTGTAACAGTGACTGCTTTTTCAATGAAATGTAAGTAAATAGGTTAGCTTCTAGAAACCTTCCTTAAAGATGTTATATAGGCCTTATCACTGTTTTTTTTTTTTTTTTTTGACCATCCTTTTTATCTTGTTCCCTGGTGAAAATCCCCTAGAACCTGAAGATAAAGGACAGAGACTAAGTGTGTTAGAGCAGGGAGCAGAATGGAGCCTGGGTTCCTAAGAACTTTACAGTACATATGTCATATTAACCTTTCTCTTAAGTCTCTATTATTATATATTTTCTCTTACTCTCAGCCAAATTTGATTTGACTTGATGATTGAGCTTTTTTATTGTTGGTCAGACTATTGCCTTCACATTCACTATCTGTAGGGCATTCACATATGCCTTGAACTCTACACCTTGTAGTCCCAATTATGGAAGGAAAATAATCATAACTACTTCTTTGCTGGTATTACAGGTTGTAATGTGTATCATAATGACACATAAAGGTTTGATGTTGCTAGGGCTGTAGAGGTTTTTATTTGAGTAGAAGTTTGGAATAAATATTTATTAATGACCTTTTAACTCTCTATTATTTGAATGTAAAATATAAGTAATTGGAAGAAATAAGTGTTACCACCATGCAATAGTATTTATTCTTACATAAGTAATTTTATTCAACAAAACATTATTCAACATCTTCTTATATTGTGTCCTTGGTATACATTGTATCACAGAACAGAGATAGAACAATGAATAAAACAAAACAAGCCTGCCTTCTCAAGACTTACTCTTAAGTTGGATGTGAAATGTTACAGAAGAAAAGTAATGTTGGTGATGGTGGGTTCTATATATAACTTTTTATTTTGAAATGTGCTAAATTATGAAAACTTGGGACTTTGAGAGAAATAGCATCCTGCTTGACAGAATTAACAAAGACCCAAAATATGGTGACTTGAAAAAATGTCAGATCCCCTATCACTCAAAATGCAAGTAACTAGCTAACACATCTCAGTGCATTTTAGTGCATTTTAGTGTGGATTTGTTCTGATTGATTTTGGCCATATTAATTTAATAACACTTATGAAGAAGCCAGTAAAACACAAAAATTCATGTGTAACAATAAATATATGTTCTAAGATTTTAGTTCAATACTAGCTTTAATATTACTGACAACAATAACTACAGTAACTGTGATTTTTCTTGAGTGTTTTATTCCAGATAACATTCTATCAGTGCTGTATATAAATAGTTGCCTGTATCATTTTTGAAGACAATTACTCAGTCTCTAATTTTAAACCTCATTATTTTTGCTTTTTTCCTTTTCTTTCCAGCATAATGATTTTTTTCTTATTTTTTTTTACTAAGAATATAGTTTTAAAGAGATCTCTGTTCATGTTCTGCCTTGAAACAGGCATGACTGGCATGATTATGTTTGGGCCTTTATTGGAAGAATTACTGGATATAAGGAAGGGCTCAGCTTGATATAGCTAAACTTCATCTTGGACTATTTTGTAAAGAGTAATAACTATCCTAAATTATCAATTTAGTCAATTATCCTATCTTAAAACTGCAAGTAATAAATTAGTCATAAGATATGTTTTTCAGAAAGAATACTTCATAGATAGTAAAAGTGAAATTGGTTCATCTTTTGAATAATGTTATTGAAGAAACCGAAAAGAAAATAGAAAAAAAAAAGAACAAAGCTTTGTAGTGATTTAGTAATAACCTAGCAGGAGGCTGGATACCTGTAAACAAAACGCAATGTAATAAAATATATTCCATGTTCGTATTTATATCATCTTCAGCCTACTCAGAACTGATGTTCACTATCTGTAATGCATTATGTTCTCAGATACATACTTTGACTGTCAGATACCAAATATTTATAGAATTACTATCTGTGTAAAATACCAGTTATCAATAGCTATCCTTGTCTTTTGACTGAGACAAAGAATGTTTATATAACACAAAAATATATTTATTTACTGTGTCAGGATTTTTAATGATTTATAGCTACTCGCAATAAATATACTTTCAAATTTAACCAGCAATTAATGTAGATCTTGTATTAGAGTTGTTACGTACTGTTTTATTATTGTTTGTTTGTAATTACATGGTCTGTGATCAACAATAGCAAAAAAATCTGTATGCTCATTTTCTAGACTCACAGATAAATTCAACTATGTTTATTTTTCCTTCCATATAAGGAATGCCTAAAATATTTTCTGACAGTTTGTGCTTTGGGAATAAAATAGAAAAAGAATTTTAGAGTTGTATTTTATTCAATATTAAAGGATTTTGAAAAGTTTGAATTATAATGGCAATATTTTATTGAACTTAAGTTTGTATTCTGATTTTCATTCAAAACAGAAGTCATTTTTGAAGCTGTGTGCGGTTTGAGTCAGCATCCCTGGGGGCATAGAAGTCACCATGTGTTCACTGGAGTCCTTATAACATTTCTGGTTTTTAGAGACATTGTATTATTGCTCTGTACTTCTGTGACGCCAATTCATTTACATCCTTTCTCATAGTCACACTAGAATGAATTTATGCTTTAATCCCATGCTGTACTTCATACAAATTAATGTTTTTCCTCAGAGTTCAAAAGAAAATGCAAAAATTAATGTCTAAAGAATTTCCTTTATTGGTAGGTGGAATTTGGAGAGAAAGAAGTAGTCAGAATTTTCTTATAACATTTTTTTTCTTTCAAACATTGTCACATGTACCCAAGGAGCTTAATAAAAACTTTAATTGAAGTCAATGATCAAGAATGCATTGGAAGAGTGAGTGTTTTGGGAAGTATGGGTCTTAGAGATGAGATACTCTAAGACAAGTAAAGAAAAAAGACATAGCCTGGTGCGTTAGTAAGCTTTTATTTCCCATGACCAAAATACCTGATAAGAACAACTTAGATCTGGGAAGCCAGAAATGAACTGGGGGCGTGCCTAAGCCCTCTCTAGGCGGAGGTATGCCCCTCAGAGGACTCTTGGTGAAATCTCACAGATCTGAGATAGCTTTGTTGCCTTGTTAAATGTCTTGCTCAAAGAGAATTCTGTGATACCTGGAATTTATTGGTTTAGACAGTCTTAAGTTCAAATGAAACTTCCTGGAGGTAGAGAGAGATACCAGGGCCCCAACTAGCCTTGAGGCACCAGCTTCCTGGAGGAGGAAGAATTACTGGGCAAGTGATAAGTGCACAATCAGGTCAACTTCCCCACAGCCTCTTGCTTCTTATTTACCATGAAGAACCCTTCCTGACCTAAATTCCTATGGTGTATTTCACTATAAATAAAGCATATGTGGGCTTCATGTTATTCATTGAAAGGTAGTGGACTACTAGAATTGAGTTAATGAAATGAATTGTTAATTTGTAGACTGCAGATCTGTCTAAAGGGAAAATACTTGGTAGATGAGATAAATGGATACCAGGAATTTGGGGAAAAGAAGGGTAGAGAAATGTAAGATAGAAAAACATTTTGCCTTGTTTGCACCATTACTTAGGAGTGACTTCTAATTCTAGCATATGGAGATTGTTTTTTCCAGAGGAGTTGGTATAGGTTCCCATTAATTCAGTATGTAGGAGAAATTACTCTGTTCTGAGCACTTCCCAGAGCTCAAGATATAGTGATGCAAAAAAAGTGAAAGGGATTTGCTTTAAAGAGTCTACATACTACTTGGAAGAGAAAGAAGATTAAATTAGCAAGTAAATACAGTAATTTCTAATTGGTAAAATCAAAGAAAATTAACAATAATTAAGATTCTTAGCTTGGGCACTCAAGAAAAAACTCGTTTAAGGAGACACACACAAAAATTTGTTTTGTAGTGGTGCAATGCTCATTAGAAGAAACATGGGATGGAATCTGGACAGAGATTGTAAGAAAGCACTTTTTGCAACTCTGCCCTGCCCCCGATAAAAAAGACATTAGAGTATGCTTTAAAAATGAAATAAATAATAAATATACTAGAGTATATATGTATGTGTATATATATGTATATATATACATATATGTATATATATACATATTTATGAGGATAATCAAATAGGGAAAATTAATTGATGAAGTGAGACAAAGGAGATAGTTTCAAATGTGAAGTCGATAAACTGGAATTTGGTCCTGAACACCAATGGAGTAACCAGCCTTTGGTAGGAAATGGATATTTCTTTTATCTAGAGGAGCGAAACTGACTACATGGCTACAGCAAATAATGCATACAAATAATGTATAAAATGCTTGCAAATAAGTTTATAGTTTTGTTGATAAGCAGATGAAGTACCTCTGTCCTGTTATTTTATTTTTTTCCATATTCAATATTTTATTCTAATCCAATAGGGAGAGACATATTTAAATTGTTCACCATAAGGTTCTGTGATATTTTCAAATACACTTAATTAAAGCTTTTCCCATGAGTAAGTAATTCATTTTAATGGAAGTGCTGACACACTGAGTGGAGCTAATATTTTTATTTCAAAGTTTGAAGAAAAATGTCTTGAATAAACTATTAGTTCTATAAGAAGGAATATGCCCAACATTGAGCAATTTCATGAATCATTGGTCTTTGCTGTTGCACATCAGAGCATTTTTAGATTGTATCTAAAACACTGCTATTGTAGCATTCTAGTCATGTTTGTATGCCTACAGGGAAACATTACATATTTTTTATAAACAAAATAGCCTTAACATATGAAGGGGAAATATTGCTCCAAGAAGAACACAAAAAATCAAAATTATCAAAATTTTTCTGTACTAAAAACAAAAAGTTCTTGAAAATATCAATCTTATCTTTACCTAAGTACAAAACTTTTATGTACTAGAAAAGCACACTGGAATTTCAGTGTAATTCTTCATCTGGCTAATATAGTAACTCTTGGGTCAATTGAATGAGTTATTCTCCTAATTATCCTAGAAATAATAATTAAGTACAGTTTATCAAAGAATGCTTAAAAACATTTTCTTAAACATTTATAGTACAGAACTTGAATTTTGAGGGTTGGTTTATTTGCTTTAGGTTCCTCATACTAACAAGTATCTTGAAATCTGTTGGTGTCACCATTCTTTATTGTTAACTCTGTGCATTTAAAATAGGACATACCAAAATTAAATTAGTGCCTGTAAAAAGTTTGTAAAACATAGAATTGTTCCAAATTTTTCAGTTTTCATTCTACTTCTCCTTTTCTTAATTCATTCATTACTCATTCATTTATTCATCCAACAAATATTCATTGGAACCAAAGATAGTAACATTAGACATACAGAACAGAACAAGACAGCAGAGACATCTGTTCTAATAAACTTATTGTTTATTGGAGAAAACAGGTACTTAAGTAATAATTTCTTATATGATGTGTACTAATAAATGAAGAATTAGGAACAATCACATAGTAACAGGAATATTGTCCAATCAATTCTTGACCTTAATTTTTCAAACATCACAATTCACAAACTTGGCTAGGAAAAACTCATACAATTTTGAAAATGGTGGTATATGGGATACTTGTTCTGAATATATGAATAACTCAAGTTGATAGAGCAAAAAAATTCTGATTATATAAAATTATAGCATATTTCATGCAATCTGATAATAAAACTTTATCTATAGTTGTCCAAACATCTTGGTTCTAGCCATAGCTATGGATCTCCAAATAAATCATTTCCAATTTTCATGTGGAAACTGTAATGACAGCTTTAAAATTAGCTTCCATGGGAATAATGTCAGAAATATATCAGTGTTTCTAATTTGTACTTTTTTTTCCACTTGGCAGATAAACATTTTCAATGGAGACGATGGAATCAGTGCATACCAGACTGTTTTTATTTAAAAGGAGGAATGAAGCGCATGCTTCTTAACTAGTGGATAAACAAATAGAATCAAAGACTTTTTTTAAAAAAGAAACTGTTGCCTTTCTGCTTTAAAGATATAGAAGTCTAGAATTCTTCATGTGATCCTTGCCAAATGACTGGAATTAAACAAAAATGTTTTACTTTTTAAAGAATTAATATGAATATCTGTACTTCCATAAAATACATGACATAATAAATCATTTTGATTTTTTTTCAAAGAATTCAGTTTACCAAACGTGGTACTGCTACTTTTTCAGTTTATTTACTGAAGAATAGTTAGGGCCTATCAAATAAAATAAGTTGGAATAGATTTTACATTTCAAGAAGCAGAGAACACAGTTAATATACTATGCAAAGTTACTAGTTTTTTTTTTTCTATCCATATGACATTTTGTATGGGGAGATAATTTAAAATTTTCAGTTGCTCATACTCCACACACACGTGATTGAGGATATCCATGGGAAGTAAAGAATATGCACTTACCAAAAATGCAGATTAATTATATTTCTAAGTCAAACAATGTTAGAGCTATAAATGACATAAAAAGTTAGTCTCTCAGTGGCTTGGGAGGCTGAGGCAGGATGATGGCAAGGCCAGCTTCAGCCTCAGCAATTTAGCAAGATCCTAAGCAACTTAGTGAGACTGTTTAAAAATTTAAAAAATGAAAAGAGTTCAGTAGTTGAGCCCCCTGGGCTCAATCCTTGGTAAGAAAGGGGAGAGAGAGAGTGTCAGAAACAGAGCAGGGGTAGGGGGGTAGCTAGTTTGAAATTCCTAGTTCAAAATGGAGAAAACAGAGACCAACACAGTACAAACAATGACAATGATCAAGGGGAAAAGAACTGTAAACAGGAACTAGTATCTAGGCATTGTTATTATTTACTTATCAATTTATTTATTCCATAGCCATTTATTTATTGAGAGTTAATGTGCCAATAAATTGTCATGGAATCGAAAGAAATGAAGATGAGCTTTAGGAGCCTTATTTAGGGATACACTATAAAAAGCTTAATTTTATTTTAATTATATCTCAATAAAAATACTTAGATATTAACTCCAGTAATTAAAATTATTATGTGACAATTCATTTCCCTTTTACCTGAATATGACATAAAACAGTTTTCTCTAGTGATGATATTTTATGACAGTTACTATTTTGGATTAGAAAAGGGGCCAGAAACTTCCATAAGGAGCTAGATGGTTAAAAAAAAAAAAAAAAAGAAAAGAAAAAAATAGGTTTTCCAGACCATAAGTTTTCTATCTCAGTTCCTCAATTTTGCTCTGTGGTTGAAAACGGATTTGGACAATGTAAGAAGACTGTGCTTCAATATAACTTTATTTATAAAAACAAGTGGTGGCTTGATTTTGTTCACGGGCCATAGTTTGCCAAATCCTTGTATAGAAAAAAAATATTCAATTTATTAAAAAACAATTGTTATGTTTTGCCTATAAGATGTCCCCCAAATGTTCCTGTCAATAAGGGATATTCAGAGGTGAAAATATCAGATTATGAGAGCCATGACCTAATCAGTCCATCCTAGTTTGAATGGACTAATGGACTGGTAACTATAGGCAAGTGAATCCTGGCTGTAGGAGGTGGATGACTGGGGGCATTCCCAGGGTGGGCTATTTCTTCTGCAGCCATTCTTTCTCGCTATCTCTGTTTCCTGACCCCACCATGAGCTGAACAGTTTTCTTGCACTGGGCCCCTTTTCCCATTATGTGCTTCCTCACTTGGGCCTCTAGCGGTGGAGTTGGCTGACTATTGACTGAGACCTCTGAAACTGTGAGCCCAAATAAAATTTCTTCTTTTACATTGGTCTTGTTAAGTATTTTGTTCACACTCATGCAAAAACTAACTAAAACACTAATGGAATATAAAATATTAACAAAACCCAAAGAAATCATTAATATAAAATTATTAGCATGTATCCAAACTATTTCACACATTGTGAAGGAATCTTCCTGGAGGTGAGCGTTGCTTGCTTGCTTAACTCTCAGAATCCCCTGGTGCTTCCTTATTACCTTCCTAGTAAGATGAAAATTTCCCAGTGAAGCATTTGAAACATTTCAAAATTTTATTTCTCATTTCTTGTTCAGCTCAACTTCTCAACTAATGCCTCTTTTCTATATGCAAACCTCTTGATTAAAAAAAAAAAAAAACAGAAAAAAAGTCTTACCACCATTTCCACAAACAACTTGTCTTCTGACTAAATTCTCACCAATAACATTCCTTCTTCAAGATACTCTTCCTCATTCCTTTATTCATACTCATGCTCTAGCATAATGTCTGGTCCATAATAGGCCTTCTGTAAACATTCATTGAATAAATAAAACGTGTAATGTTCTTCTGATTGTCACAAATATTCTTATTTTCAAACTAACATTAAAATATCACTTAATAATATGTATTACATCTCATTATATTGAATCAAATCAAAATGTAATCTCACATGAGCCAAAATAAACTTTCAGATGCTGAGAAGTTAGAAATAACAGAATTTTAAGCTGGAAGGAGTTCATATACAAAGGCCAAGCCTCATGATTCACAGGATATCCCAAAAAGTTTTGTAATAAAGGATGGATATATATTGCATGTCCATATAGAGTGAGGATTCATGATTCCTGCCTCCAAAGGGAAACCAAAGAACAAAAAATTGTAAATTATACATAACAAATATAAAATACACAGATAATTAAAGCAAGACATTTCAGGCAATCCTATAATATATTTCCTTTATTAAATTTCAGTCTGGGAAGTTGTCCAAAGATTTCTCTTAGTAGCTAAAATATCAGCACTTTTATTAAAAGAATAACATTATTCTATGGTTATTTAGGTTACTATTATCATTATGTATACTACTTTTCTTGTCTTATATGACATTTCTTTGTGAATGGTTTTAAATATGTTGGGGAAGAAACTTGCAAGTTAGAACACTAAAAACTTTACTACTGCCACCTTTACTTTTTTTCTTTATCTTTTTTTTTTTTTTTTTTGGGTAAGGAGCAAAATCCATACCAGTGGGGCAGTAAATCTCAATACTCTCCATTATTTTTCTCTTCACAGAAAAATGAGAAGGGGGTGTGCCCCTAAATTTGCCATATTTAAAGTACACAGTGGATAATATTTATTTAGAAAAATTTCTTTAATCATCAGTTTTGACTGGGAAAAGTTAGATTCCAAACACTCATAAAAAGCAGGGCAGTTACACTAAGAGATCTGAATAAATATAAAAAATCCAGGAAATTTTTTAAATCTGGGAGTAACTAGTAGAGCAATAGCAACATACCATGCTATGTGAATGTGTGACTCTTTTCTCAATGCTTTATATATGTTAACTCATTTAGTTCTCACTATAATCACATGAATAAAATAGTATTGTCATCTCCAATTTGCAGAAAAGGGAACTAATAATTTACTAAGTGGTTAAATAACTTTTTCATTAAAACTTGGAGCCATAATCAAAATCCAGATTATTTTTGTTCATTATCTTAAATTTTATATGTGTTTTTTGAAATATTTTATCCAGAATTATTTTCAATGTCTCACATGGGAAATGATGCCTTTCAGGCATCTTGTAGTAGGTCTATGAGAGGGAAGAAAATGCTGATGAGAAGCAATCTCCACTTTTGCTAGGTATGTGCACCTTGGAATCCAGTGGATAAATCCATGATATGATAACAGTGGTAAAATAACATTAACGTATAATAAATAGCACAGACTCACAAGGACAGGATAATTGGTGAGGAGATTGTAATAGATGATAAACACCAATAAAATTGTGAGAGATGGAATGGAGAGGGATTAATGTGATTGAGGTTTTAGGTTATCTCACTTTGCAAAGGAGAAGTCAACAAGAACTTAGCTGGTTTGCACTAAAACCTTGAAGGCTCAGAAACTAGGAACATCTTAAAACAGACATACAGAGTAGACTTGAAAACCAGGAAGATTATTTGAAACTCTGTTTAAGGAGTAGATATTCCACCTCCAAATCTCCTATTCCTAAATAAACAACAAAGTGATTTCTATTCTGCTACTCCAGCAAAAGGCTGAAAGTTTCTTTGTGGAGATTAAACCACAAAGACTCTGGATCTGGGATACTATGCAGGGCTGCAAGGGAGAGTGGGATAATTTACCAAAAACACTGGTTTGAGTTAAAATCAGCATAACATTCACTGTTTGTTCTTCCAGATGTGGGTTTTCAAATTTATGTTCTTTATGCAGAAGAATGGATGATTACTCTTTGTATAAACTCATTGTCCAAAGACAAAAGACTCACTGACATGGAAGAAGCTTAATAAAATGTTTCTGTCTCCACCTGGCCATTTCTCTGCAGCTTAGTTATTGAAAACAATAGAAAGGCACATTTGTGTTCACAGATTTTCTGATGGCTCATTCTTAAAATAAATAGGTGATCAAGTTTACAAGATAGCTGTAGAAAGTATCTAGCAGACACAGAATGATAAACAGTAAAGGGAAAAAATAAAAATAGGCAAAGCACAGAGCAGATAAAAATTAAAAATGCTATAACCAATGTTATCTGAAAAACTTTTAATAAATGTTTTTGTACCCGAGTCAGTCTCATGTTGTATTTTAAAGCACTAATATACAAATCTTAAATTCATCAATGAAAATTAAACTAAACATATTAAATAAAAATAATTAATAATTAAATTAAAAATATTAAGAGGTTTAGAAGATGTAACCAAGGAAATATCCAAGAAAGTAGAACAACAATGAAAGAGATGAAAATAGGAGAAAAAAATAGTTAAATTAGAGCATAAACTTGAGATATATAACATTTAACTGATATCAATTTCAGAAAAAAAAGGAAAAAGACCGAGGAGAAACTAGCAAAATAATGAAATAAAAATAATAATAATACCAATTTCACAGAAGTACATTGACTTCCAAATATAAAAATCCAATGAAAGCTAATTAGAATAAATCTAAACATCTATACCATTTTATTTTATTATGGAACATCAGAACTATAGTGTTGAAGAAAAGATGCTCAAAAGATTCTGGACTTTTGGACTAAGGTAGGGAGGACAATGACATACACAAAAGAATCAGTAGGGCTGGGCTAAGTGGTGGACACCTGTAATCCCAGCTGAGGAGGCTGAGGTAGGAGGATCATAAGTTCAAAGCCAGCTTCAGCAACTTAGTGAGGTACTAAGCAACTCAGTGAAGTCCTGTCTCTAAATAAAATACAAAATAGGGCTGGGGATGTGACTCAGTAGTTGAGTGCCCCGGAATTCTAACATATGTTATTTCAAATAATAAAAGAAATCTTTTCTAAAAGGAGGATCTGTGTGGTTAGAAAGACTAGAAGTTAAGATAAGTTAGAGATTGCTGTTTTTATTATGTACTTTCTGTTGAATATATCTCTTTAAACCTTATATAGGTACTGGTTTGATTAAACTAAAGGAATTTTCTTAGGTACTTATTTTTCTGCAAATAAAAAGACCTGGTTTCTAATTCTTGTGCATTTATTTTCTTGTCTGTTGATTATTTGGGAATAGACAGTTCCATGCCAAAATGTAGATATTATTTCAGGAATCAAATACTACCAGCTATGGGAAGATGTATGCAGAAAAGCTGTGGTAACCCCTAAGCTGTATGTCTTTAAACAACAGAAGATTACCATCTTGTGGCTCTAGGGGCAAGAAGTTCAAGATCACTTTGTTGGGAGGGCTGTGGTCCTTTGAAGCCTCAAGTGGAGGAGTATTTTCTGTCTCTTTCAGCTCCTTCCTGCTGGAAACCTTCATCTTTGGCCTTTCTTGGCTTGCAATGACATCACTCATCTTTTCCTCTGTTGTCACATGCAATTCTTTCTTTTTCTGTGTCTTCTCATCTTTCATGGACACTAGCTATTTTGGATTAAGGGTCTGCACTGTTTATCTCACATTAACTAATTATATCTGCAATGAGCCTTATTTCCAACTATGGTCACAATCTGAGGTACTGGGCATTAAAGACATCAACATAAATTTTAGGGATAGAATTCAATCCATTACAAAGTATCATAGCATTGATGAGACTCTACAGTCAACACTCCTCTAAGAGTGTGAACCCAACAAACAATTGCCATTTTACAATTAAAATTTCTCCCTCTTGTCAGTTCTGTCAGTAACCCCAACAGAATTAATAACACTTTATTATAAAATATCCAATTGAATTTTCGCTAATAGTATGGTTGAATTATTTGTATGGTTATTGTCAACAATACATTTAGAAAGTATTGGTGGGTCACTTTTTTTTATCAGGTGAGTCCCTAAATAAATGTTTAAGTATGTGGACACTTTGCAGCCCTAATAAGGAGAGGACTGGAAGGGTGATCTGTGCTGTGTATGTCTGAGCAGGACCTGGTGACTGAATTATGCCCCATCTGGGCCTCAAGAGAAGAGTTAGAGTTAGTACCTCCAGCCCCACAGGCTGTAAGGAAAATTTCTGCTGCCCCTTCCCCACTATCAGCACATAGGTCTTAAGAAGGTTAAGAGATGTAATCAATCTTACTTTTGGCTTTATTCAGAACTGATGATACTCAATATAAATAAATGTCCTTTTATGGGAAAATGAATCACTTGGAGTTGTGCTTTATAGTCTAAAACTTTGGGTTTTATGTTAGACCAGGATAGTCATATGGTTTAGATATGAGGTATCCTCTAATAGCTCACATGTGAAACAATGAAAAAATATTCAGAGGTGAAGTGATTACATTATGAGAGATGTAACCTAATCAGTGGATTAATTCACTGATATGGATTAACTGGGTGATAACTGTAGGCAGGTAATGATGTAGGTAATTGGGACCTGCTGTTATCAAGTAGAGCTCTCTCTGTCTCTCTTTCTGCTTTTGGTAGCCATGTCCTGAGCTGTATTCCGTTACCATAGCCTTCTGCCATGATGTTCAGCTTATCTTGGGCCCAGAGCTATGGATTTGGCCCCATCATGGACTGAACCTTGAAACTCTGAGCCAAAGTAAAATTTTTCTCTGCTATACTATTCTTGTCAGGTCTTTTTGTCACAGTAACAAAAGTGCTAACTAAAACAGTCACCTGCCTAACAGGTTCTGGGTCTGTATTCTTGTATGTCAACATGACTCAATATTCCCTGCCCCTTATTATTCTTAGTTTTCATTCTGCTTCCATAAAATTTGCCTCTTCTGGGAGTTTTTATTAATTATTTCTAAACATTTAAAGAAAAAAACAGTATTGATAAGGAGAAAAATCCTAGTAGATTTCCTCATTGAAAGATCTAGCAGAAATTTAGTAATAAAGTTTGTAAGATTTAATTCCATTATAAAGAAAACATTTAAAATTAATCTGTTCCTCCTAGATGGGGCAGAGGGATGAGAGGGGAAAGGAGGGGGCAGAGGGTTAGCAAGGATGGTGGAATGTGATGGACATCATTATCGGACATCATTATCCAAAGTACATGTATGAAGACACGAATTGGTGTCAACATACTTTATATACATACAATCAGAAATATGAAAAATTGTGCTGTACATGTAATAAGAATTGTAAAGCATTCTGCTGTCATTTATTTATTTTTTAAATCAAAATTATAAAAAGAACATTTGTGATGAGAATATTTTTGCCCCATTGTTATAAAAAGTAACCTGGAGTCCTGAAATTTCTTTGAAGATTTTTGTGTTTATCATTAATAATATATAAATCCTCAAAATTACATGAGAAATTTTAAATCAGTGTTCATTATATTCAAATAATTTCATAATTTTATGAAAATTGTACTGTCTAGTATGATTTAGAATAGGCATGTTCTTCTAATATACATTTTTTTTTCCTTTAGTGCTGAGGAATGAACCCAGGGCTTCACATGTGCCAGGCAAGTACTTTACCAGTAAGTCACATCCCAACCCTGTATATATTCTTTTAGTCAGTGATGTAGTCAATCAAATTGATTGAACTCCTATCAAGTATACCGTCTATATGTGTATAGAAAATTCATATAACAAGACAGAGTTATTAATCCCACAAAATTATGATTAGTAGGTAAATTATGCCCACATAATATTATACTAATTACATATGTAATCTATCAATTCAATTTTGGCACAAAAGAATATAACTTACACTTATTCATGATTAAATGTGCAAATTGTAAATTATTTGTTACTCTAGTTTTCAAGAACTGATATTCAGTTTTGTTCAGAAGAAAGATTTTAAATAGAAGTTTTTATTTTATATGAAATTATTGATTGCTCTCCTCAATTTAGATAGTTCCTTTAACTGACACCCACTTTTATTTCCCAGTATGTTTTCCAGAAGAAAAAAGGAACCTGTTTTTAGGTAGCATCTTAACCATCCAGTAAGAAAGTCTCTGTGGCAATATGCTAGAGATGCTTCTATCTAAAATGTATGTAATAAGTATAAAATCTGTGAAAGTTGTCACACAACTTTTCTTTTTTGTAGGCATGTTGTAAATTATAGAAGTACCCATGAAATTTGGATACTTGGAGTTTTTGACCAATCTAAAGAAAATTTACTAATTTTCGTGAGGTAGATGTCTTAAGATTATTTTCAGAAAGGATATTGGTAGTTTAAATGATTTGGCCCTATTTCACCAACATTGTTACTACATTTTCAAAATTGGCTGGGCTCCAATAGTGTCTTCAAACCCTTTGTTCCATTGGGATACTTGTCTGAAAACCACTGCTTCCTTACATTCAAAAGTCAAACATAAATTCAATAAAGAAAGACAAATGTTAAAGTCATCTACTTTCCCATTCATGTTCGGTCATTTCTAACTCAAATTACTTCCTAGAAATGATTTTTATGTTTCTTAGACTCCTTATGTATATATCCACAGTAGTATAGTATAAATTGTCCCTTCTAGATCTCATGCTCTTTGCATTTGAAAAATTATTTATTTTCACATGTCACTCAGAGTTTATCCATTTTCCTAGATATGCATTTTTCCTGTGCATCTGAGCATCATTAGAAAATAAATTCTACTCTTGATAATGGTAGCCTGGCTATTGAGTCACAGAAAGCTATTATTTCTACAAATTTTCAACAGTGAGTAGGTTTTGTGGAGGTGAAATTTTAAGATGTAAGTATGGTATACTGTTTTTCTATCCTCAAATTCCTTTCTTCTTGTCATAGAAATTGACCAGTGAGGTGTGCTGCTGACTTTTCAAAATGCATGTATATATAATCCATTAAGTCATTATATGTAACACTGGTCAGAAAGCATTCTGTGAAATGTTGCTTTTATTTAAACTGTCTCTGTTTTTATTGCATGGCTTCATGAGTCAACTTCTTTTCCTTTCTCTGGTGGTAGACTATGAACTACATAGTTAGAGGTCTGGAAAGGCATATTTTCCAGGAGCTAAATTCAACTCTGAAGGATAAGCTAATGAGTAGACAATGGGAACACTCAAATTATTAAAATGGATTAATGAGGTCAATAATTTGTAGAATTTGAACAATATGAAATATTAACTATATTTTGTCAAAAGATTAAATTTCACAAAGAGAAAATGTAAACCTTGAACTGTTTTAGAATACAAAATTAATTATTAAGGATTATTTTTGTTTGAACCAACCAAATATCTCTTCTGTTTATATAGACTTACATTAGGAGTTTTCTTTTCAAATATATTTTTTTTTTCTTTTTTGTACCAGGGGTTGAACCTGGTACAAAAAGGGGAACTTAACCACTGAGCCACATCCCCATCACACCTTTTTAAAAAAGTTTTTATTTTGAGACAGTGTCTTGCTAAGTTCTAGGGCCTCCCTAAGTTGCTGATGCTGGCTTAGTCAGCAAAAAATTTTTAACAGTAAAAATTTACAAAAACTAAACTTCACAAATAGTTCAAATTATAACTTAATTCTACCTTAAATTAAATTTACAAACATATATACACATGTGCACACATTATATCACTTAATTTTAGATGAGTTCTTCCTTCCAGTGTTCCTCCTTCTTTCAACAAATACTTCTTGAATGCCTATTAGGAGTCAGGGACCTCTATTTGAACTTCTCCTGTGGGTAAAGATGGATATTTAGTTCTCAAAATGATGAATTTTGCCCAAAAGTACTAACAAAAGTGGGCAGGAAGGGCTAGGTACGTCTCTATGGTCCCCACATTTTCTCAAACAACTGCCATCTGCTTTATTAGAAAAATCTTCCTCTTTGGAAAGGGTTTCAGTTTTTAAGTTTTCTGTTAAAATGCAAGTATTTTTTAAAAGTGCAAGTTTCAGTCTAAAATTTAAGGCATTATATTAGCTTTAGTAAATATAAACTGTTTGTTACTGTCCTATGTATGCAGGATGAAATCTTGACCATGACCCATCTAGATTTTCTTTCCCTGAGTGCTTTTTTTTTTTTTTTGGTAGGGGGTTTGGGCGGGGAGTGGGTGGATACTGAAGAATGAACTCAGGGGAATTTGACCACTGAGTCACATTCCCAGCCTTATTTTGTGTTTTATTTAGAGGCAGGGTCTCACTGAGTTGCTTAGCAACCTGGTGTTGCTGAAGCTGACTTTAAACTCATGATCCTCCTGTCTCAGTCTCCTCAGCTGCTGGGGTCATATGTGTGCGCCACCATGCTTGGCCCTCTGAGTGCTTTTCTCTGAGGCTTATGACAGGGCTGATGATCTGGTGCTTTTCTCTGAGCTGATGATCTGGTGAAAATCTTCACTTCTTTATTAAAAGAAACTTCTCATTTAACTGTTCAAATAATCATCAAATATATTTATTATAAAGTATATTTTAATATAGAGTATCCTGACTCAAGTTCAGGACCCCTGTCCAGCCTCTACGTAATGGAGGTCCTGCGGGACAGACAACTTTTTCCAGATTGCACCAAATCAGAGTACAGTGCTATTGAGCACTTCAGGGACCAAGCAAGCGCACATGTGGAAAGAGATTCCTTGGAGTCTGTCCTTAACTGCTTATCCCCTAATAGTCAATAAATAGCTCTTGTCCTAAAGTCAAAAGGGAAAAGTACTACTGGAAAACATTCTGTGTTTAGAGTCTGCAACTTATCATCTTTCCCTTGACACATAGTAGTTACTTGTTAAATGTTTTTTGATAAAGGTTAAAAATCTAAAATATATTTGTGTATTAATGTTTATCAAATTTTAACATTTCTTTGATGTAAGGACAGATGATGAATGGTTTGGGAATTACTGTTCCATGCTAATTTTTTTTTTTCTAAGAACTATAGCAAGTAGCGTTTAGATGGAAAAAGTTGCCAACACAATTGTGAGTAGATTAAAGATATTTAAGTTATTCTTTTTCATAATTCATGTATTGGCTTTCAGAATCTAACTTGAAAATCTTCATAAGGCTGCCTAGAACCCATAGTAAAGATCACAATTGTGCTGGCCCACAAATGGGGGAGGCGTCTGCCCGCCAGTGCCAACTCATACTAACCCTCTCTGTCTACTTTCCTACCATCAGGGTAGTAACTTTTCTTCACCAGCTTCATCCTGCTCCATTGGACTCCTGATAATCATAGCAACTTAGTCAGATCCTACACATGGTCAAAGTAACAAGAGAAATTCTAGGTATAGGAAAAGAACTTCCCGTATGGTGGTAGATGTGAATAGTAGATTAGGCGTCATCCACAGACAGAAAGCCCATAATTTGTGGAGGGGCTGCTTTGAATAGAGTCAAATAATCAGATAATTGATTCACAGATCACTAGAAAAGAGGTTACTCACCTGTTTAAACATCTTACAATAGACATGAACTTCCAGTGAGTGGAAAAGAAGGCTTCTAAGGGTCAATGGTCATTATAAGATGCTTCCTTATCATTCTATAGAAGGGATAATATGCAATATCACCTTCATGATCTCAGATCAAACAATGGCATATAGCTGTCACAGTGGGGTATAATTGCAGCAGGAAAACATATCAGTTGAAAGAAGAGGAGAAGAAGAGGAGAAAGAAGTACCATCGAGTATGGAAAGAAATAACTCTCTCAATCTCGAAAGCCTCCTTAAAACATCTCTGGATTTTCATGTAATAATTAATATCTGTGAGCCTTGAGATTCTAAAAGAACTTGTGCTTTCTTTTAGAAACTGGTGGGAGTTCAATAAAAATAGACAATACATTTGAAGATTTGAGCTAATAATTCTTTAAAATTCTCTTTTACAGCATATATAATTTTATGAAGAAATAGGAAAAATGGGGTGCTAGGGGAAGATGACATGAGTTATTATATAAGTGTTTTTTCCTCCTTTTAAAACTTATATATTTTTAAATATATTTATATATCTATTTATATATATTTTAACATATATTTTCACCACTCTTTCAGGAATAGTAAAATTTGGCCTCCAAGATTGAATACAGTGTTTTGTATAAACAGTTCTTAGTTATGTAATTTGATTTCCAAGCTGACAAGGCAGCTTTTTTGAGCTGAAACCCCTCTTTCCAAAGCCCTTGAACAAACTAACAATCATGTAAACCAACTTGGTTACTCTGAGAGTAACTTGGAAGCCAGAGTAACTTGGAAGCAAGAGTAAACTAAATTGCCCTTTTAACCACACTGTTTGTACTCATTGTTCTTATTTGGGAGTCAGGATTCCTGAATCTGAAGAAGACTGAAAGGGAAGTTGGAAGAAACAAAGAATCCAAACTGTCTGAGGGCAGAGTCTCAAATGTCAGGTGGCAAGTTCATTTACAATGACTTTAAAGAGAGAAGAGGAGCTATGGTTTAGTGGTCCACTTCAGAATTAAAATTCCAGCTCTGGTGCCCTTTGAAGATTATTCTACCTTAGGTGAATCATTGAAGGGGCAATTCCCATCAAGTTGTCAGGTTTTCCAGTGTGACCTTAAGTGTCCTAGTGAAGTAACATGGCTAAAAGATTTTAAAGTTGTTCAATTTAATTTTATATCAAGAAAGATGATTTAGTACTGACACAGAACCTTGTAAAATAAAGGAAGGAGAATATAGATCACCTAGAAATTAGAATGAATATTTTTTTGTTTTGCTATCAGGAATTAAACTCAGGTGCACTCAACCACTGAGCCACATCCCCAGCACTATTTTCTATTTTATTTAGAGACAGGGTCTTACTGAGTTGCTTAGCACCTTGCCTTTGCTGAGGCTGGCTTTGAACTTGTGATCCTCCTTCTTCAGCCTCCCGAGCTGCTGGGATCACGGGCATGCGCTATAGAATCTGGCTAGAATGAATGCTTTGTATCTCGTCTATTCTAAAGCAAGTATTATTAGAACTAAACAATTTCAGACACAAAATGTTCTCTTTTCTGAAATAATATTTGTTGTAACCTTTTCCTCAACTATGAGTTTAAATGCCTACTTCATAAGCTTTTGTTTATTATCAATGAATTGTTCAATGGTCTTGGGGTAATTCATTTTATAGTCAGAAATTTCCAGTGCTAACTCTTAAACTCCAAGTAATATTCTATTTCATATATAATTCATTTTATTTTCTCAGAATAAATTAATTTATATTTTTGTGGTCAAACATATACTGAAAAGCATTCATTTTAAAAGCCTAGACAGTGAACTGAAAGTTAATAATTGATAATTCTGATCTGATAATCCTGATGTTGATAATTCTGGTCTCTGCCCTTGAAGGAGCTTGTGATCTATTTGATAAGACATATAAAATAATTGGAGAGAAGAAATAAATGGATCTGGTAGGAGAGGTTCCTTAGAATGGGTTTGCGCATGCAGAAATTGAGTTACAGAAAACCCATTGTGAGTCTTGGCATTAATGACCTGTAGGTCTCAACACACCTTTCGTGACAGTACAGACAAAGCAAAGAGGACCCAGAGAATGCACCTTCATGGCCAAAGCAGATTTAGTTTTGCAAAAATCTATACAATAATAACAACTGGTTTTCAGAAAAAGATAAATATTTTTGCCTGATATTGATATTACTCCATGTGCAACAAACCTACCACAAAGCTTTAGTATTTGTTGCTTTTTTTTTTAATTGTTTTTGTTTATTTTACAACCACAGACCTCAGAGCAATTTGGGTGTGAGAGTTGAGGTACAGTATGATTGGAATTCTTGGCCAGAAATGAAAGAATATTAAGAATAATTTTTTTCCTTCTTCACATTTGTATCCATCTGCATTGGTTTTTAAAAAATGGTTTAAATATAGATAGAAAATTACAAATGTCCACAGAAAAGAAAGAAGAAAAGTTCATCACTCAATCTCAATTGTTGACTTATTTTCTTTATGTCTTATCCTACTACCACAATCAATCTCAATCATTTTGAGGTCATTTCCAAACTTTTCTTCAATAAAACCTCAGTGTGTGTGTGTGTGTGTGTGTGTGTGTGTGTGTTTCTAAAATCTAAGGACATGATTTTTTTCAAACCAATGACATATTCTCATCATATACCCCAAATGACAATATTTTTTTTATCTTATAGATGTACTTTTATCTTGACAATTATTTGAATAATAATCTAAACATGTTTTTATCTTAAAGTGTTAGTGTAAAAGAACTCCATTTGTTCTTATTTTCTTACAATTATTTACTTGTTGTTGAATCCAAAGCATTAATTCTGTAGGGTCACCCACTGTTTGGATTATGCTAATTGCATTTCCTTTGGGCTTAAACATTCATCACACAGCTCTGAATCTCTGATCCCTGTATTTACTGGAAATTGCTAGAAAAATCTATAGGATTAACCAGACTCAAGTTTTATGTTACTTATTTTATTTTTTATTTTTTTGGCAAGTCTATTTTGTAGGGGATGTTGATTAATTCTAAGTAGGTATAAACTCCATGCTTTTCCTTTTCTTTCTTTTTGGTACTGGGGAGAAAACCCATGAAGTACTTTACCAGTAAGCTAGCTACATTCCCATTTGTTTCTACTTATTTTCAGAGAGGGTCTCACTAATTTGCCCAGGGTGGCCTAAAATTTAGAATACTCCTGCCAGTTAGCCTCCCTGGTAGCTGGGATTATAGGTTTACACCACGGTCGGTGCCTGGCTAAACTGGATGCTTTTCTTCTTGTGAGATTATAACCATTAATTGTCAATGAAAAATTCACTAATTTATTAAGGTGTACCAAATGGTCATATTCTACTCACTATACTATTATTTGTCATCTATTAGCAGGAATAGTTCTCTCATTAACTATTAGGTTGCCCTGAGTTACAGTTAAAATAAGAAAGGCAGAATAGATACTTCTCTTATTAACCAGTTTAAAAAAAAGTGTGTGTGGGGGGGGAGACTTTAAAGTAACTTCCAAAGATGATAAATTGGTTCTTATTTCTTTGATTTTTTTTTCATTGAAAGGGTTCTATTTATTGGTGCAAAGTTTGTCCCATCTGGCTTAATGCATTTTATCCACGTTGGTCCCTGAATTGTCTTGAAACAACCTCTATCATATAGTCTTTTTTTTTTTTTTAATCAACCATTGTCCATGATACTCTTTGATTGTCTAATAGTCTTCTTAGCTTGTGGTATTCTGGTATGACGATATGTAACAACAACACCTTAATAATTTCTTATTCTGGATCTGAAATAAGCCAGTTCTCCAAAGAGACCTCATCTACTCTGTTTATTCAAACCTTTGTTCTTTTTGCTTTAATCGTCATTCAAAAAGTGATTTTTAAAAAACAAATTATTTTCTAAATTCTTTTACCGTTCTTTTCAAAATTTTCTATTCTCCAATCATTTTATTTCTGAGTTTTCAATTCTGCTTTATGCTTTTAAAATTCATTTCTATCACTTTTCTCATTCCTTTTACATTTCTTGAAATGTTACATAACAGATTTCATCTGTTTTTTATGTTCGTCTTGCTTTGGAACCTGTTTGGTCCCTTATTTTTTCTTTTTTATCCCTTGTTAGTTTTCTATAAGATTTGACAGAAATACTTTATTGTTGTTCATTTTTAAGATATAGCAAATTTCCTCTTCAGAAAGGAAAGATAGACCACAATGTTTTCTAGCTTCAAATTTTTCATATCCATTATATTCTATTGCTTTCATAATGTGAGTTTTAAAAATGGCCTTGCAATTTGTAAAATCTTCCTCTTGTGCACTCCAATTTCCACTTATTGGATCTTGCTACTCTGTTTTCCTGTCCTTATTAAAATGGGGATTCCTTCTAGAGAAGGGGACTTTGGTTTGATAAATGTCAAGGTTCATATAACCCTAGAGACCTTAGCACTCTCAGACCCCCTAGCAGTCCTGGCTCTCACCTGTCATGTCTATTCTCAGACTCAGTCCCTGTTCTCAGAGAGTTCTTGATGGTAATAATAGTATTCCTTGGCTCCAAGAATGATAAAATTATCTTTTTTCTTCCATTGATTTTTCTCCCCAGTTTTTTTCTTTTTTTTTATTTGTTCTTTTTGGTTATGCATAACAGTAGAATGTATTTTGGCATATTATACATACATGGAGTAAAATTTATTCTTATTAGGATTCTATTCTTGTGGTTGTATATGATGCAAATTATCCTGGTCATGTTTTCAAATACAAGACCAGGAAAGTTATGTTCAGTTAATTCTACTGTCCTTCCTATTTCCCTTCACTCTCCCTTCCCTTTTTTTAATTCAAAGGACTTCTATTCTTCCCCTCCCCCCTCCCTTGTCTGTTAGTATCCACATATCAGAGAGAACATTCAGCCTTTGGTTTTTTGGAATTGGCTTATTTCACTTAGCGTATTATTATCCATTTTCATCCATTTACTGGCACATACCATAATTTCATTCTTCTTTCATGGATGAGTAATATTCCATTGTGTATATGTACCAGAGTTTTTTCTCTATTCATTCATTGAAGGGGACCTAGGTTGGTTTCATAGTTTGGCTATTGTGAATTGAGCTGCTATAAACATTGATATGGCTGCATCACTGTAGTATGTTGATTTTAAGTCCTTGGGTATAAACCGAGGAGTGGGATAACTGGGTCAAATGGTGATTCCATTCCAAGTTCTCTAAGGAATCTCCAAACTGCTTTCCATAGTGGTTGTACCCAGTTGCAGTCCCACCAGCAATATACAAGAGTATCTTTCCCCCCACATCCTCGCCAACATTTATTGTCACTTCTATTCTTGATAATTGCCATTCTGACTGGATTGAAATGGAATCTCAGTGTAGTTTTGATTTGCATTTCTCTAATTGCTAGAGATGTTGAATATGTTTTATATATTTGTTGACCAAACATATTTCTTCTTCTGTGAAGTACCTGTCAGTTCCTTTGCCCATTTATTTATTGGGTTATTTGTTTGTTTGTCTTGGTGTTGAATTTTTTGAATTCTTTGTATAACCTGAAGATTATCTGAGGTGCAGGTGGTAAGGATTTTCTCTCTATTCACTTCCTTAATTGTGTCCTTTGCTGTTAAGAAGATTTTTAGTTTGATACTATCCCATTTATTGATTCTTGATTTTATGTCTTGAGTTTTAGGAATCTTGATGAGGAATTCAGTTTCTAAGCTGACATGATGGAGATTTGGGCTCTTTTTTTCTAGTAGTTACAAGGTCCCTGATCTAATGCCTAGATCATTGATCCACTTTGGGTTGGGTTTTGTTCAGGGTGAAAGATAGGCATTTAATTTCATTTTGCTACATATGGATTTCCAGTTTTCCTAGCATCATTTTTTTGAAGAGGCTATCTTTCCTCCAATGTATGTTCATGGTGCCTTTGTCTAGTATGAGGTAACTGAATTTATGTGGGTGTATCTCTGTGTCTTTTATTCTGTTCCAGTAATCTTCATGTCTGTTTTTGTGCCAATACCATGCTGTTTTTCTTACTGTAATTCTATAGTATAATTTAAAGTCTGGTGTTGTGATACCTCTTGCATCACTTTGCTTGCTAAGGAATACTTTTTTACTCCATTCTTTCAGATATCACATGTACATCTTTTTGGTGTGGTTATTTTGTCTCCACTTGGTCCTATGTTGCACTGCACGTAGATTTTTGGTAGATTCTGAATTGTGCATTTTGGTTTTGCTACCCTGGATGCTTTTCTTGGTGGGGGCAAGGGTATATCTTGTGGGGAGGGATGAAACATTCTAAGAGAGAAACACTTTCTCTGTAGCCACCATGATTTCTCACAATCTTCTGCCTTTCACCTTTAAAATGAAATCACAGGACTCATTACTCTGTCATTTAATTTAATCTGTTTCATTTTCAAGGTTTCCAATTGCCTATACCTTCCACTTGAGTATTCAGTGACATGAGTGGGCAATGTGTAATTTGGAGGATTCCTCCTGAACAACTTTCCTCCTCATCATGACAATCTTATACTCTGTTCAGTCTTCTATACTGATAGGAAATTTTGAAAAGAAAGGAAAATATAATAGCCTCTTTTTATCCTAGGGGGACATGTTCCAAGACCTCAGTGATGGCTGAAACAGCAATTAGTACTGAGTCCTATATGTACTAGGTTTTGTTTAATACATATATATCAATGTCAAAGTTGTAAATTTTTTATGTAAAAATTAAAACATGAAAACTATTTTTCCTTTTTCAGATGATTGAAGAGGAAAACTATAAAATTACAAGGTCCATCATAAATCATCATAAGAAAACCAAGAATATTCAGGGATTTGGGAAGGCAAAAACATTTTTTGTTCTCCATAGTCAAACTTCAAAACCACAAAATGTATGGGAATACTCTTCAGATAATTCCTTGTAATTTTGATTCTATATAGGCTAAAAATTTAAACAAAGAGCCTGTCAAAATAATTATCGATGACTGCCAAATATCATATCATTGAAAATGGCAAATATATGAGTTTTTCCCAAATTATAATTCCTAAGTACAAAGTTCTTTCTTTACAACGTTATGAAATACTTTTCCATGAATTTTATTCCAGAATTGTTCATTTAATATTTTTGGACTAGTGTTGACTCCAGGGAAATGAACTCTGAAAAACTACATAAGTGGGGAGTAATGCCAGACTTAATGGCTGTTAATGGATTAGTATATTCTTTTTCTTCAGTAAATATTCTAAGATTCTTTAAACTGAAGGTTTAAAATGAAACCGCTTCTTTCCTAGAATCATATTGTCAATTTGCATGTTTGCATAAAGTACTCTTTGACTTGAAAGCACATAGTAAATGTGTTCAGAGTCTGCAAATTTACAATTTCATTACAATTCTACACTACTTCGTAAAGTAATTGAAGAAAATAATTTTGTGACAAAATAAAATTGAAGTTTACTAAATAATTATTTTAAAGCATATATATGTATTTATCCATATATTCCATATATTATCCATATATATGTACATATATGTATATAATGTACAGTGAAAGACCAATAATACTAAAAAAGAGAATAATTATAACAAAGTTCTATATGTAAAAGCTATACAAATGTGGTCTCTCTCTTTCTAAATATCTTATTTTTAAATTTATTTATTTGTTTATTTGTTCTAATTTATTATACATAATAGCAGAATGCATTTCAATTCATAGTACACAAATGGAGCACAAGTTTTCATTTCTCTAGTTGTACACATTGTAGAGTCATACCATTTGTGTCTTCACAAATGATGGTATAATGATGTCCATCTCATTATACCATCTTTCTCACCTCCATTGTCCCTCGATACCTCTCCCTCCCCTTTGCCCTATCCAAAGTTTCTCCGTTTCTCCCATGCTTCCTTCCACCCCCATTATAGATTAGCATCCACATATCAGAGAAAACATTTGGCTTTTGTTTTTTTGGGATTGACTTACTTCACTTAGCATGGTATTCTCCGACTCCATTCATTTACCTGCAAATGCCAGGAAAAATCCTGGCATTTAATGCTAAGCAATATTCCATTGTGTATATATACCACAGTTTCTTTATCTATCTATTGAAGGGCATCTAGGTTGCTTCCACAGTTTAGCTATTGTGAATTGTGTGGCTATAAACACTGATGTGACTGTGTCCTTGTAGTATGCTGATTTTAAGTCCTATGGGTATAAACTGAGGTGTGGGATATCTTATTGTTTCAGTTATCTCATTTCTAGAATGTGGGATAAAGAAATACCTATTTGAACAGAAACATGGTATAAAATGGGAAGATAAACCAGGGCTGAAATAAGTTGTATATGTTGTGATGCTGTGAATCATTCCTTAAGTTGGCTTAAATCACCAATCATTTTATCTCCTTATGTTTGTGAATTAGCAATTTGGGTTGGTGTGTCTATGTTGCTGTCACATGAGGATACCTGTGAGGCTACTAGCATCTGGCTTCTTGACTGGGGTTGGTTAATCATATCTGACCATTGTGTTGGTTGTTGACTGGAGCAGGTGTTCATTAACCTAGTCTTCTTCATATGGTATATGTTCTGTAAGAACAAGTCCTGATGCACAAGTGCCTTCACGTTGCAGCTATTGATTTGTGTTTGTGCCAAAGCAAGTCACAGAACCAAGCCCAGGTTCATGTGGAAGGGAACTACACAAGGACAAGGATACAGTGAGGTATGATTCTCTATTGCCCCATGTTCTATCAATCTGCGGCAACAATCATACAAAGGGATATACCTCTGAAGTTCGCTTATGAAACATAAATGCATGTTGGAGGGTTTATGTGGGCATAAGAGGCAAAGGTTACCAAAGACTGATGGTTCTTTGTTTTTGGAAAATCCACTGTGATTGAAGTAGTTATTGTAACTATGTTCTGATACCAGAGGAAAGGGCATAACTAAGCATCAGGGATGTTTACCCTTCTTCAATCTCTTAAGTTTTCATGTTTCCTTGACTCAGCATATTTTAAGAATTACTCATGCCTAACTTGCTATAAATGTCTTTACTTCACTTTTCAAAGAAGTTTAGACTGCACCTTTATCTGGTGTACCAAAAAATGTGTCATAAAAATACTTCCTCTGAGAAATCTGTTGTCCCTACATGAAACCCTGTATGCCCACTACAACTAAGAGGTATTAAGAATCACATTTAATCAAAGTTTAAATAACATCCTTCCTCCTCTAAAAATAGATTTCCTGCTGATTCCTAAAAGGTTATTTTCTTCAGTAACGAGAGCTGGCTGAAGCTATTTATTTGTCAGTGGAGTCTGCATAGTGCTCCATGTCGGACTGACCCTACATTCTCACTCACATTATCCTGGGTGAATGAGATGGATGGGAGAGCCTCTGTGGTTTGGCCCACCAATATTGTTCCTGATGAAGGTTAACAGTGTTGGCCACTTTAAATCTTACACAGCAAATTGCTGACATCTGGGTTTTCTTATCAAGTTTACAGATATTCCACAGTAATTTCAGTGTTTACACACTATACAAACACATATATTTAACTCAGGAAAACATTTCCTATCCAGAACACTCCCCTGCAAAGATGCTTAAAATTTCTGACCAATTGAAATAAAGGTGAAGTATGCTAGTCATTATAAAGCTATGGGTTACTTTGGAAGGAGTGATCAATTGATAACTTGAAAGTTGTTTCTTCTATTTGTTAGTAGGAGCCACCATTTTCTGTTAAATGTTTCTTGGGGAATCTTATTTCTTTGTTTCATGCTGAATCACTTTAGGAATATATGGGAATCTTCATTGGATCATCTTTTCTGCATTCAAGGAACTACTGTATGTGTGTGTGTGTGTGTGTTTAAAATCTAGATATCTGCTGTAGTAGTTGCCGCTTCTCTGCATTTTGTTTTTTATGGTTTCAATTACTTGCAGCTGAGTGGTCTTAAAATATTAAATGGAAAATTCCATAAAAAAAACTCAAAAGTTTTTAAGTTATACACCACTGAAAAGAGTTTGATAAAATCTCATGCTATCCCATTCTGTCTAGCTTGGGACATGAATTATCTCTTTGTCTAGTGTGTAAATGCTGTTTACACTACCTGACTCTCAGTTTCTTAGTACTTCTCTTGGTATCAGAGTAACCATCACTGTGGCAGTTCTTATATTCAAGCAACCCCTCACCTTATAGCCTAACTCCATGTCACAATACCTGAAATAGTCACCTTACTGCACCTCATCATGTAGGAATTGTGTCATGTCATATCATCACAAGAATAAGGATTATTACAGTACAATAAGATATTTAGAAATAGACCACATTGGCATAATTTTACAGATTATGGAATATTGTTATAATTGTTCTCATTTGTTATTAGCTATTATTGGCCTTTCATTGTACCTAGTTTACAAATTAAGCTTCATCATATTTTTTTCAGTTATGTATATGGGGGAAAATCACAATAAACATAGGGTTGGGTGCCATCTGTGGTTTCAGGTGTACACTGGGATCTTGGACTATATCCTCTGTGGTTAAGAGGGGACTACTGAACTGATACTGTCAGCTGTAACCTGGGACTAAGAAGATTAAAAACAACATTAGCAAAATAGCAAGTATTAAAAATTTTAGCATACACCTGAGACTTTTAAACTATGATAATCTTAAGAAATAATAACTAAATTACTCAGAGTCTATTTGGTAAGAACTTGGGGAAATTTTGAAAGAATTTATGTTTCATGCAGTTATTTTGGAAATGGTACATTCCCTGGTTGATTCTAGATTCTCTTTTTCTTGAGTAGGGGAACCTTTCTATGTTGATAAAGTTTTATCTTTTTAGCTTGGACATTTTCCATTTTCTTTTATTTGACTTGTAAAGCATATATTAGGCAATACAAGCAAGGAAGAAATAGAGGAGTCATGAGAAGATACTGCTTTGGAAAAGACACAAGAGAGAAACATTCTATTCTGTTCACCGCCCACCCCCATCTCATTTATGAAGCACACCAGCGTTCTGACTGGTCTCCACATCCACTAATTGGAAGGAGCACTATATTGGCATTCTTAGGAAGCACTGATGGTCACTCTGGAAACAGTGGTTTGAGATGTGCAGCCAAATCTCAGGAAAGAAACAAATGTACTTAACACAATATGCTTACTCTGTTTTTCTTAATTAGCATTTATTCGCTGCAAGAGGTTGATTTCTGCTTTGACAGGGAATAATCTAACTTTACATCCTCCCAATCATGAAACCAGGGTTAAAACATCTCAGCTTTTCATCCTTCTGGAAGAATGTATGAAATTTAAAGTTCTTTTCTAATTGCTTCTGTTTAGAAAGGCTGAAGCCCATTAGTGGAGCTAGTTAAAGCACAGTGTTAATGAGGATACTTTTCTTTCTTTTCCTACCACAGCATGAATCCCCTGCCCAAACTGTGCATCATTTTCCACATTAGAGACGAGTGAGAAAGTTCAAGTCTGTCACCAGCATGCTAAGAGACAGTTATACATATTTCTCTCCAGATTTGACATTGATTAGAGTCTTTGTGAGAAAACCAAAAACCAAAAACCAAAAAACCTTCTTCTTTATTGTCGAAATAGGACAAAATGAAAGTTCTCTTCTAATTCCACCACTAGAAAAATGATTTCATTTTCAATACCAGCCTTTTTATTGGTCTTTTGATGACATATACAATTTTTATAGTGAGCAATAAGATAGATTTAGAATGAATTTTCTAGAGGTAGGATTCAGTATGAATTTAAACACTAATATATGCCTCTGAAATTCCAAGAATCAACTAGAGACACTTGATTATTACTTTTTGAAATTAGTACCTAGTAGATATTTGCAGAAGTTGTTCTTGGATAGTTTCTAGTGACCTCATCACTTGTGATAAAATACCTCTTGGTTTTAGAAGTTCCTAGAGATTTCCTGCAAATGAATAAGCTTAGTAAGATTTATGTCACCATCCATCTACACATGGGTTAAAAATCTACTTTTGAAATAATTATGTCAAGTAATTATTTGCCCCTTCTCTTTCTGACTGATACCTCTTTTTGCAGAGCAAAACCCTGTACTTGGAACAATTAATAGCACCAAACTTGGCTCCTTGATTTTTTTTCCTAAAGATATTTCTTGAGGAAAGAGCTCACTTTTTCTTTTGGGGGAACTTCCATTCATGAAATAAATTGTCCTTAAAATTAGGTCTGTTTCTAATATCAGTTTGTAGATCAATGTCTCCTTTCTTTTGATTTGCAGGCAAGACAGGTAGTGGGGAGTGACTTGGGAAGAATCATAACTGAAAGAGATACCATGATGTTGCTGTGTTACTCTGAGGACTTTTAACACTATCTTTTATCCTATTCTGTAAAAACACAGAGATATTCTTTTATTAACTAATAAGTAGTTGAACATGGCCCTTGGCTTCCTCTCCCTATTTCATCTGAAGCCTCCTTTCTTTTCTACTCCTTGCTTTTGAGTTCTAGTGCAATAGTCATTCTACTTCTAATTCTGGCTGTGTTCCTTATCTATTACCCTCTGATTCAGATGTACTAGGGTTGGCAATGACCAACACTTTGCTTCTTTTATTTCCAGGGTGGTTTGCGTTTTATCAAAGAATTCTGATGTTTCCAATGGATTAGGGGTAGAAGGGAAAGAAAGAGTGGGAAGGCCTGTCTTCAAGGCATTAAGAACTGTTTTAGGATGTAAGTCAAATCACATGATGGTATACCTGCCTGAACACCATTGAAGTAAGACAGGGAAGCAAACAAACAAATTGTTCACTAATTATATTCTTTAAAAGTATAGAATGTATTGGAAAGTCTTGTTGCAAATGAAATGCATTTGCTTTTCTGAAGCAAAGTGTTTTATTTAAAAAATATTTTGACCTACTCTTTAATAATCTACAAGTTCTAGAAGTTTCTATGTCTCCATATTACACTTCTGATAGGTATCATGAACACCACACAGAGATAGAGAATCAGTCTTAAAGATCATAAACACAGGCTGATTTCCATAGCCTTTTGAGAGTCCATTATATCCCAAGAGGCCCCTCGCTTGTGCCATTCATTGAGCTAAGTCTTAGGAAACCAGAATGAACGCATCTTTCTTTCCAGAGGTTTTAAGTGTATGTTAGATAATGAACAGGTACAAGTTCCTAACATAGAAAACAGAGAGCTTTATTTGAAACAGAGAGAGAACAAATGCTCATCTATATCTCTTAAATCACCTTTAAATTACCTTTTTAAATGAACCTGCTTGTATTTTTTGGCATTTTCTTACTTTTCTTAGTTCCCTGTATTTTCTCCTGTTTTCTTGTTCTCTTTTCCCATATGAAATGTCTACAGTCTCAGAAGTAATTACTTCTTGAAGAAAGTTTTCATGGATACTAAATGCTACCTAATGGAAGCCATAAGCATGGAGTCTGCTAGCATTTAGAGTGGTATAATACATATGCCAGGTTGAATCAAGTGGGAGAGAAGGTTAATCATTCTTTTAAATTGGCAGTGTTGCTGGAGGTGGATTAATATGCTTTTTGAATCCCTTATGTGCTGTAAAGCTCCACAATCACAATCACTGTGTTCATGGTTTAGGTTTTGAATTAAAGGTGTCTCCTGTGGTCAGCTGGACCAACTCCCTTAATCTCTCTGGCCATATTAGGTGATAGATTTTTCATTTCAATACATAACTATTTTAAAGGAGGTGTCTACCAAATCAGATTCTAACATGGCTACCCGGTAAATGGAAGAATCCCTTTCCTGATGATTAATCCTAACACTCTTCACTGTGAGTACAGTCCTTGCCCTATGTAATTCAGAAACGCTAAGGAAAATAGAATGTTCTCATGTACCTATGGAACACAGAGCTCTCTCTACCCGTCAGCTCACTGGCAGAGCAGTCTTTTACCAGATACTGAAGAACAAAATGTGCAATTGGCACCAGCCAGCCTCTTACCACACAGGAAATCTCTATTTAAATCTTTTTCCCCCCTCTATTTAAATCTGACAACCAGAACATCATACAATTTGAAGTATTGTCATCTGGTTTTCTTTAGTTTCTTCTTTGGGAATGAAAGCTTTGAGAAGATTGTTTGAAAATCTGGACTTTTGATGCTCAGGATTAACAAGCTCTCTAGAGGAGTCATTAATCAACTAAGATTGACCACAGCTTACTGCTCTGCCAGGTGCTGGGCTATGAACCCGGAGACATTTCAGAGTGGCCCTGCTCATGCACTTATTTACAATAAATAAATAAAAGAAAATAAAAGACTAGTACGTTAAAAATGCAACCAGAGCTCAGGTAAAGGTAAAGGTAAAGGTAAGACTTGAGTGTATCATAAACATTGCTGACTTATAATAATAATTACTGTTCTCAGAATTATTGTGTCCCAAATAGAAAATTTCCCAGAGAATCAAATTCTGTCATCATTCAGTTAACTTAATATTTGATCATGCTAGTCCTAGCCTCTTTCAACTTCCAGCAAGGAAACTAGCATGAGCTACTGGAACATGCTGAGGCTCCATGGGTAAGCAAAGATCATGTTGTGGATCCAAGGGAAGATGAAGACCAAAGGTGGAAAAGGCAGTTCCTAATAGGTTAAATAAGACAGAGAGTCCTAAAATAAATCAAGTAGGAAGGTTTGATCCTGGTGCAACGAGGAAAGAAAGCTACTGGAAGTTTTTTAATAGTTGAGAATTGTTGTCTTTTTTTTTCCTATGCTTTTTAAAAGGACCATGTCTGAAAATTGTATATAAGTTGACATAATCGGAACAACTATTTGTATGAAGTCCAGTGAGAATATAAGTTTAGTAGGATAATGACTTTATTGTTTTATGGACACATGATACAGTACTAGAAGATTTTATGAAAGAAATGATAATCTGAAGTGACTTGGAATGAAAGAATCACAAAATTTTGAAACTAGAAGTTATATTTATTCACTTAGCCAACTTTATTGAACAACTACGATGGGGGAATGCACTGTTTATGTGCCCATAACACCAGGACAAATGAAGCACAGAGAAACTCCAAATATAGTGATAGATACATAAATAATCAATTGCAATCTAATGGGGTTATGCCACTTAACACATAAAAAAGCATCACTTTTCAAAACAGAGGAGGAAGCAGGTATTCCTACTTGAGGGTATGGATCAGGGCATCAACACAGTTTTTCTTTTTCTTTATTTTTTTGGTACTGGGGATTCATCTCCAACCCTATTTTGTATATTATTTAGAGACAGGGTCTCAGTGAGTTGCTTAGTGCCTCACTTTTTTTGAGGCTGGCTTTGAATTTTCAATTCTCCTGTCTCAGCCTATGGAGTCACCACCACACCCAGCAACAAAGGAATTTTTTGAGTTGGGTTTTGAATATGAGTAGGAACTTTTTAGGAAATATATATATATATATATATATATATATATATATATATATATATATATATATATATATGTATCCCAGACATGGTACTAAATTTTGGTACCATGAAATTAGCATGATACAATCTCTAGCCTTAGAAATGACATCATATATAAGTAACAGTCATGAAAACAATAATAATTGATCATGCTTAGTTCTATACATGTAGCTTAGCAACAGGAATTTTGTACCGATAGTCTCCAACTCTTTAGATATTCTTCTCTATTACTCTTAAGCATTCCCCAGGCTATTTGTGACATCAATCTGGGACATTCTTTAACTCTGAAATTCTAAGACAGTGTGTCCTTTTCCCTTAGTTCCAGAATAAGCATTGTACTTCTGGCTTCTCATGACTCTATTCTAGGTGAATTCCCTTGCTGCTTTTTAAATAAAGCTTGGTATGTCTAATTACCCATGAGATGGTTATATTTGGGGTTTTTTCCCCCCCGAGTAGATTATAAACTTCACGTAAACAATGTCCTTATATACCTTACTTCCCATGGCAGGCTAATGCACTATCAGCTGTAGGTACTCAATAAACACTTATTCCATTAAAATATTAGAGTATAGTTATCAGTTAAGAGACTGCCTTATAGCCCACAAATGAGAGGGAATGTAGATCAGAACCAAATAGTGACAAAAGGATTAGATAAAAGTGGACAATGTTGACAGATATTAAGAATTTGAAACAAATAGTATATTTTGCTGAATTCATTGTAGGGATGAGCAAGACAGATTTCACAGTTCTTAATATTTTCTTAGTCTCCCAGTGGAACAAAAATATGGAATATATATATCATTTACTATTGATGTAGAGAGTTGAAAAGTAGAAGTATGTTTGGAGGTAAGACTGATTACTTGCTTAGTTTTATATACAGTCAGATTTTATGTGCCCAGGAGATCTACAGGCAGAAATTTCCACTAGGTAGTTAAATGGTGATGTAAGGGGCTCAAGAGAGAGAAATGTAAGCTTTAGGTCAAGATTTTTGATATCAGAGGTGAGTAGAGTCTGGAGTTAATAAGATCATCTATAAAGGGAAGAAGATAGCTTGAAAAAAATAGTCACCTCTTAGAAGAGGACAAAGAGAAGGTGCCCCATGAGACTGATAAGAAAAGTCGAGAGGTAGGAGAAAAAGTAGTAAATTAAAGATTTTGTTATTATTAAGGAGAGGTTTTGGAGATAGCAAGTTTGATCAACAATATCTAGTGCTGTGGAAAGTTGACTTCTACAAAACAGTATTCATTGAATTGAGCCACAAATTATTTGCTGGTGAGCACAATTCCCATAAAGATAAGTAAGGAGAAATTAACAAAATCACCAAGAGTTATGAGGTGTATACAAAGTGAGAAAATATGGACAATGAAAATGATTGAAACTTTTGATGGATTCTACTGTGAAACTAGGAGCACAGAAAAAGTAGCTAGAGAATGATGTAGCATCAAGCATGAGCTTGAGAACGGAGTCCCTCTTGCATTGGTCTGGTCCCCTACTCCAGAGGCATTGGAGGCCACACAATACAAATGGCATGGCTCCAAAATGGATCAGAACCATCTGATATGTAAGGAGCTTTACTTAGCAGGGAAATAATCATCGTTTTCTACTGAGATTCCTGAGTTAAATAGATACTCTTTTGTAAGAACTTGAAGGGAATGGTGAAGGTTGACACAGGGAAATGAGAGAAAAGAGGTAGAAAGTGACAGATGGAAATAGAGATAAAGATCAACAGATGGATAGATAGGGACTGTGTGCTGAGAACACATGGGAGGTGCTAGGTGATTGGAAAAACAAGTGACATGTCAAATTATATGCAAAGAAATTGGAGTAAGGCAGGAGTAAGTAAGAGATGAGTATAAGGCTATGTATGTACAATACTGAAAGTTATGGAGTACTTAGAGAAACAAGGCAGAAAAGAATAATCAGAAAGACAAACAGTATGCCAGCAAAAATATTATAAGACTGCATATAGAAAGCAAAAGTATTCTTTTAAAAAAGAAACACTATTTAAATGGGGTCATTGTTTCCAGAAGGCAAAAGGCTTATGGAAGTGGGAAAAATAAATCTTGTTTGATGACTAATCTTATCAACAAAAATAGAACCATATCAGTGGACTTGTGAGAGTAGATGAATTGTTAATAATACAATATGAGGAAAGTCCAAATTCACTTCTAAGAAATGCTAATTAAAAGTGTATGGATGGTATTTCAAGGGAAGGGATAATGAAAGGAAAGATTGTTTTTTATTTTAGATTAAGGAAGTGTGAACAATTTGCCGACTAAGGGGAAGTAGTAGTGAGAGGCTGGAGATTTTAAGAACTTGTTATGAACTGAATTGGCATTAATAAGGTCAAATGCAGTCATAAGGGTAAGTTCTTAGTCCAGAGGGCAGTGTTTGTTGTGAATATGAGATGAGGAGTCACCTAAAAACACACGCACACACACTCTCTCTCTGCATGCATGAGGAGGAAAGGCCATGTGAGGACACAGGGCGCAGATAGCCGCCTGCAAGCTTGGAAGAGAAACTGCACTAGAAATGATCCCAATGGCCCTTGGATCTTGAACTTTTAAATCCCAGAACTGAGAAAATTCATTTCTTTTGTTTAAGCCACTCAGCCTCTGGTATTTTGTTGAAGTAGTCTGAGCAGACTAATTATAGGCTTTCATTTACTTTGGAACACATAGGAGAGAGACAAAGATTGTGAGCCACAGAAACATCTTGAATGAAAGTGCATCAATATTTGTGTATTCATAGCTTGATGCATTTTGAAAGGGATGTGCAAAAGAGACAGTCATGCAGTAGGGAGAATGGCGGGGGGGATGCATTTTGGGAGAAGCATGGTAGAGTTGTCTCTCATTGAAATAATACCACAACTAGTAACCACTGAAAGCCATCACTGAAACTCTTGTCTAACCACAATATAAGAGATCATCTGCAAAATGTTCTTGGCATTATAAAGGAAGCCATTGACATGCATAATAAAAGATTTTAAAGTTCATTGGAACACTACTTTTTATTTTTATTTTTTTAGTTGTAAGTGGATAGAATACCTTTAGTTTATTTTTTTATGGTGTTAAGGCTGGAACCCAGTGCCTCACGTGTGCTATCACTGAGCCACGACAGCAGCCCCTGGAACACTACTTTTATTTGTGTCCCCATCTTAAAATTCAAACTATAGCTCTCACCGAATAACACCTTTTGAAAACATTTTACTAATAATTTTCTTTCATCATTTCAAATGGAGATTCCAGATTCCCATCTTAGCATTATATTCTGAGAAAGAGTTGTTTTGGCATTTTGAAAACAAATCACTTCAAAAATTTAGTAACATTCTAATTTTAGCACTCAAGGGTTTTGAACTTTTTTTTTACTTACTCTAAAATAATATTTAAAATCATAGTTGAAAAGTGTGTTGCTAAAATTTTTTTGTGGCTTTCCAAAAACTTATTATTTATATTTTGCTTCAGTGTATTTTACCGAAGATTTTCATGAAGATTTTGGTTTCTTACATTCCTACTAGCTTAACAAAGTGAGAAATCTGCTTCAACATTTTCCCCATGCTAGATTCACCTTAGAGTAAACTTGACATTTTAGGAAACTTATAAGATTTATACTGTATCTAGAGGCTTTGTCAGATCTTCACATTTTCAATCATACTTTATTCTAGAGAGAATGCATTTTTTTTAGAAGCTTCCTTTCCTCCAAAGGAAGGGTTCTTTTCTCACTGAGTATTTTTTTCTACTAGATGGTTTGGTGCCCCAGGGCTGACCCATCTAAAGTCCCCATTGCTAACATCTGTATTCTATCTACTGGTTTGGGGTTTCTTTTCATGCTTAACAGACCTGTCATATTGCTTTCATGTCATTTCTTCTCTTTATTCTCTGTCCTAAGATCATCCTGCTCTGCTCCTTTGCTTTCTCCCGAAGTCTCCTTCCACTTTGTGTGGCCTGGTTAGTATACGTAGTGGTGCGGAAGAGAGTAAAAAGTGGAGCTGCTCATGGTGGATATGTCCTTCAGAGAATTTCTCTTTCCAAGTAAATACTTCTTTCCTTTGGAAAGCATTCCTTCTTGCCTCTTTAGATCTTTAAAAAAAAAAAAAAAAAATCCATGAGGCCTGTCAATTTAAACCTGCTCCTGGGACAGATTATAAACTATAAAAGCTCCAGGAAGAAAATTTAAAATACAAGGTAATGTGTAGGAAGACACAAAGCAAGTAGCAGAAAAACTCCAAGGGGGTTTGAATGTTCTGTAAAACACACCAAAGATTACCTCTTTTAGCATGTCTTTTGATCTTAAAATTCAAACTATAGCTCTCACCTAATAACACCTTTTGAAAAGAAATTGCAGCACTTATTGGTTTGGGCTAAGATGGGGAGAGGCATGGGAGTTGGCCCCACCACAATATCATCATAATTTCAATCATGGCTGAAATGCAAAAGAAGGTCACAAGCAGAAAAAACAGCACTCTTATGCATAATAAAAAGAATTTTATGAGTTTCTAACCATATTCCTTGCAAGCCACAAGTAATACTTTTATAAGAAAAGATTTGAAATGTTCCTATTTCAATTTTTTCTACCTGTTATATTTGGTAACATTAAAATTTTTTTAAAAAGATAATTTAATAGAATAGGAAAAATATGTACTTATTAAAAAGAAAAAAATAAAACTTGGTAATTAAAAAGCAATTGCTTCACCTTCCTTTTGATTTTGATCCAAATTGAGAAACACAAAAATTGTAGCATCCTATACTGAAAGAATATGTACCTTGAAAATTGTGCAAGAGTTATGTTTAATTTCAGATTTAGCTATTGCAAATGATGTAATCTGCGTCTCAATCTCTTCATTTGAAAAAAAATATTATCATATAGAGTTCATGTGGAATTTATAGGAAATGTTTATAAATGACTATGCACAACATGTCTGGCTAATAAAACAGTTGTTTCCTTCATATATTGAAGGCACATTATAATTTGGGAACTGTGGTAGGGTTGGATTATTAAAATCCAAAATTAGGTTCAGAATGCTTAAAAATGTTTCTCAATTACATGCAAAATGCTTTTCTAAGCAAAGTGAGCTTGTACTTGTTAGAATCTTTGAAGTTTCTCTTGGAGAGTAAAAATAAAAACAAAATAAAACAAACTATAAAAGAAGATAGGAGTTGGGGGTGGTGGAGAAAAATTTTAATCCTTGCAACTTGAGAGGTTGATATAGGAGGATCACAAGTTCAAGGCCAGCTTGGGCAACTTAGCCAAACTCTGTCTCAAAAATTAAAAAAAAAAAAAAGAATTAAAAAGGACTGGGAATATGTAACTCAGTGGTAGAGTGCCCTGGGTTCAATCCGTAGTAACCCCCTCACACAAAGATAAGGACAATATCTTCCCTCTCTCTCTCTCTCTCTCTCTTGACTTTTAAATTACTGATTTTCTCACTAATGGTATCCTACAATTCAAGATTTGGCTGAAGAGTTTGAGGGGTATTTATGGTAGAACCAAAGGTGAAAGGAAAGAGAAATGAAACTACAGAGCATGAAAAATGTTCTTAAGTACTTCAATGATTATTTCTTTGATATTTTGATAACTGAAAATAATCATTACACCTTTTAAGATAAGAAGCAGCTAATTAAAAAGCTAATTTAAAAGTTCTAGGAAAGCAAAACTCGATTGTATGTGATAGATACTTGGTTCTTATGAAATACAAAAAATGAACAAAAATAATATACTCAGTCATGAAGTTAGAATTGGCCCAAAGAATATTACTAACTGGAAAAGTCATTACCAGGGAAAATAAGGAATATCAATAAGAGTTAAATAAAGAAGTGTAAACACTTTTGATAAGAACAACTAAAAAATTAGACAAACAATATAAATATCAGAGTAGTTAGATATACTGGAAACACATAAATGATCCACAATGAAAGTGTATTTCTCAGAATAGCACAAAAGGAATTCATTTCAAAGACAAAACAAAATAAGAAACAATTGAAATTATATGAATTTTAAACATAAAAAGAATGAAAGGCAGTATAATGTATGTAATTTGTTTCTGACAATGACATCATATTCTTGAACATAGAACTGTGTAGAGCTGGAAAAAGAACATTGCTATGTTTGGTTTGTGCTAAATTATGCAAATAACTTTTATAGAATTTTCTATTGGTTTAAAAAATGAATCATGATATGTGAAATGACTGATTGCAAGACATAGAATCTGTCTCTTTTTAGTTGTTATAATTAAAAATTTGTTATGTACCAGGTATTGCACAAAATCAGACTATCAATTGATTCTTATATACACAAGATCCTAAAAATCAGATCCTGTTCTTAACAAGATATTCCCTTCAAAGGAAAAATCAAGACCAAGGGAAATTTGATGCTGAATATAGAAGGTTGGTTCAAAGTTCTAGGAAAGAGTAGAATTTGGAGTTCTATTGTCAGGAGGATTTTGTTCTGAAGGACCTCATAAAAACAAAGGGAGGGGATAGCCAAAAGTCTCATTCTGCCTACTTCTATGTCAAAGGCCAAAATGGTCAATTTAATTTGGAATAATATTCTTTTCAAGTTGAGGACATGGGAGTGAGGGAGACAGAGACAAAGAGTAAGCTGGATATTTGTCTATTTGTCTACATAGAAGTTGCATTCTGAGACACTTTAACTCTCTACTTTTCTAGGAAATTCTAGACTTGCAAAAGATAGGCTATTTTGGTTTATATGATATGTGTACCCCAAAGCTCATGTATGAGGCAATTCAAGAAGGTTTAGAGATGAAATGATTGGGTTATGAGAGCCTTAACCCAACCAGTGTGTTGATCTCCTGATAGGGATTATCTGGGTGGCAACTGAAGGTAGGGAGTGTACAGCTGGAGAAGGTGGGTCATTGGGGGTGTGCCTTTGGGGTATATATTTTATCTCTGGCAAGTCTCTTTCTGCTTCCTGCTGGTCCTGTCTTGAGCTGCTTTCCTCTGCCATGCCCATCTGCCATGATGTTCTGTCTTACCTTAGGCCAAGAGCTATGGAGTCCATCATGTATGAACTGAACCTCTGATATTGTAAGCCCCAAATAAACTTTCTCTCCTGTACGCTGTTCTTGTCAGATACTTTGGTCATGGCAATGCAAAAGCTGGCTAAAACACAGGCATATAAAACCTTAGCTACGTGATTTAAACAAATATTTTTGCCTTGATCAAACATAGCAATGATACCTTTACAGAATGATTCAAGAAAGGGTCAGAGAGAAGAATCAACTCCTTGAAAAGTCAACAGTAAATTAGCAATTCCGAATTACAAATGAGGAAGCCAATATAATTTTCCATTTCCACTTGTCACTCTATTTGTAGTAAACCTTCATATAAGTTTTTATTCTTATGTTCTTGTTCAAGACTTCCAAAGCTGAAGAAATATATTATCTTTACTTGTGGAGATAGAATACATTGAAGAAAAAAGAAAGTCTTGGAAGTTTTATTCAACACATATTACTGAGTATTTACAATTGTGTTAGGGTTCTCTAAAGGAACAAAACAAACAGGATGAGTGTGATTATAAAAAGGGGTTTATTAAATTGACAAAGACAACCCACAATGATCGTCTTCAGCCTGGAGAGCTGGAGGAACTAGTAGCTGCTCAGTCCAAGAAACTGGTGCCTCAGAACAGGACCAATGATGCAGCCCCAGCCTAGGACCAAAGGCCTGAAAATTCCCTGAGAGTCACCTGTTAGAGTACACTTTGGAAGAGTGTGGGAGCTGGAGTCTGGTGTCCCCCAGGTGATCACAGCAGCAATTGGAGCATCTGCTCAAGAAGAATCAAGCTTGTGTCTGCTGTTGCTTCCTCATTCATTTACCTTTTTCTTCCATCCTTGTCTCCAACTTATTGGACTGTTCATCACACACTTAGGATGTGTCTCCCCATCAGTTTGCTGTCCCACATGCCAATCATTCCTAGAAACCCCCCTCACTAACATAGCCAGAAGCCTATTAGTCTTCTATGTTTTTTTTTAAAAAAATTAATTTTAATTTTTCTAAGTTGACAATTCAGATTAACCACACAATAATGTATCAGATATAGTTTAAGGGCTGGGATGATGTTGGAGAGAATTTTCCACGATTCTCTTGTATTTCTTCACATATTGCAGGGAGATACTGACAGATTTTGTTGCAGACTCTGTACTCTGTTTTGGTCTAGGGACACAAAAGTTGACTATGAAGGGGTCAGAAATCAGAGAGGGGAAAGGAAGGGCCTGCAGGGAAGATGCACCCTCTAAGGCATACCTGCAGTGATCCACCTTCTCCAGCTGCCTCTTTTGCTTACAGTTGCTTCATAGTCCATTCAAACTAGAATGGACTGATTACAGTTCTCACAATGCAATCACTTTATGTTTGGACATTTCTGCATTAACACAGGAGTTTTGGGGGGACACCTCACATCCAAATCCTAACACTATATTTTCAAGAATATTTACAATAGTGAATTGCTTTGGAAGATAATGTTTCCCTCCAAATCGAATAGAAGGTTTTTCATTTCCTAAAACAATAATGCTTTTCTCCAGAGCAAAGTGTGGTTTTACTTGTAGCCCCATGTAAATAGTTGGGTCATTAATCTTGGAATTCCTCATCTATAATGCAAGCACATTGTCTAAATCCATTTTGTTTTGCTATAACAAAATACATGGGTCAGGCTACTTTATAAAGAAAACAAGTTTATTTTATCTCACAGTTCTAGTCAAGGTCAAGAAATATCTGGTAAAGGTCTTCTTGTTGAAAAAGTCTTGAGTTGGTACAGGGCATCCCATGGCAAGAGACAGGGAGTGTACATGTGTTTGTGTGTCTCTTCAGATTTCTCTCTCTCTCTCTCTCTCTCTCTCTTATAAGGCTGATTATGGGGGCTTTATCCTGATTACCTCTAATACTAATCACCCCCAAAGGCCCCACCTCTAAACATCATAGATTAAATTTTGATCTTTTTAATTCCTTCCAAAGTAGATTGAATGTTAGCACCTGAACTCTAAGGGAACACACTCAAATTATATCTAAATCATAGTGCTCATCATGTCCACACCATCCCTTAGGTCTCATTGCATTGTTCCTGTGGGACAGAAGGGTAAAGGGTATTAATATGAACATGAACTTATGCGTCTTGCCTTGCAGTAATACAGTCCATTGTCTGTGACCCTGAACTGTATTTCTCGCCAACATCTGTGAAAATGTGGCATGTTAACTTGTTATGCAGCAGTTAAGGTAAAATCTCAGACCTGCCACAATTCCTGACGAGTAGAAGAGTAAACGGGATAGACAATATTTCTGAGTCTGTGGCTTACGTTCTAATTGTAAGTGGACTATAATAAGCAATTAAATCATCAGTGATTTTATTTCAGAGGAGAACCTAAAAAGTAGTCCTGTGATAACTGCTATGAAAAATTAATGCAGGCGAGATTGACTTCTGGAATGACAGAGTAAAGATCTCCAAGAACCCACTCCTTCATAGAAGGATCTTGGCAAAAACTACCAACATTATCAGAACTCTGGAAATTAACCAGTCTTGTAACAATTCAAGGAATGATTATTCAAAAATGTGATGAAGAGCAAGCCTTGTGGAGCTTTAACTTGTTCCAACCACATCTACTTTCGCCCAGTTCTATGATTGTCTTGAAAGCCAATAGCATTACATTTTTACACTCGTAATGGTAAAAAGCAATGGTACAGCAGCCATTGGAAGGAACAGAATGAGTTTGGAACTCCCCAAAGCCCTCTATACATGGAATTGAGACTATGTGACTTCCCTGAACAGCCTCTGAGAAACTCCATGACCAGGCCTAACAGAGACCTTCTTCTGCATAAACAAACCTACTCATGGGGTAATTAGAACAAACCAAAACAGTGGTGATTTTTTAAAAAATCAATCTCCTCATGTCTATATTACCAGTTTTGATTAACAAGAGGGAGACTAAACATCTTAAAAGCAAAACTGGAGAACAGGATATCAATAGGGGCTTTGAAAAGCTCCAGTAAATTTGTGGTAAACTAGAAGTTCCCGTGCATGTGTAGGACTGGCAAGAAGGTTGCATATTGAGGACAGACCCCAGGAGACCCTACACACTCATTTTAGTTGACCTTAAGGTGTTACAGAAAAGGAGCAATCCCAGGAATGGAATGGAGTGAAGTGAAGATTAAGGCTATGTATATGTCCCAATATATACACAGAGACTCTTGCAAAAGGTGACAGGCTTATTTGTTTAAGGCATTTTTTTTTTTAAATATGTCTAATCACTAGTGGACCGTTAAGCTAAATAAGCAAAGACTTAAGCGGCTGCATAGGAGAATGTTATGTGGATAGTATATAATTAGCACACAACGTCACGAAACCAGCAAACAGGAACAACAACAAATGCTGGAGAGGAGCATTCTGATTTTCATCTTTGACACATTATTTAAAAAAAAATTATAGTTTTCAACACAAATTATGGGATAGGTAAAGAGACAAGAAAGTATTGTGCACACATAGGAGAAGAAGTAGTAAATAAAAGTAGCTATCATAAGTATGTTTTAAAAAAACTAAATAAAAACATACACAAGTAATTAAAAGAATAAATCAGAACAATGTATGTTCAAATTGCACCCTCTCTATTCTTCCTATCTTGTGTTAGTATCAGTGACCAAGATGCCCTCTTGGAGGTCGTACCCTAAGAGTACAGGCTCACCAAAATACTGAGACTTAATTATAGGACTCACAGAACATGCCCCTTCCCCTAATCTTACCACCACATCAACAAGGCTCCTGTAAATAACCAGCGTTTACAAATGAATAAACTACACATCCCAGACCTTATTTAGAAAGAAGTTCCTTAGGCAACCCAATGATACCAGAGGCAAGAACAAAACCAAACAGCAGTGACAAACAAACAAAACCAGACCAAGCCAAAAACACAGCAGCAGCAGCAGCAGTAGCAGCAACAACAAAAACACAAGGACAAAAGAGAAATTTTAGCATATGACACCCACAGCTGCAGCAAATAACTAACAGTCACAAGTCAGAGGAAGAGTGTTGTGGTGAGGATCTGAAATGTTCCCTAAAATCTCATGCATTGAATGGTCCCCATATAGCTGGGTTCAGAGGTGGAAGGTGTTTGGATCATGAAGGTTCTATCATCATCTGTAACTTAATAGGTTATTGGAAGATGGTAGAAGATTTAGGAGGTGCGGCCTAGATAGAGGAAGCAAGTAACTGGGGGCATGCCTTGAAAGTGATATTTTGTCCCCAGTCCTTTTATATCCCACCCCCATCTCTCTCTTCCCAGTCATGAGGTGAGCAGGTCTCCTGTACTAGATGCTCCATGCCATGGTATTCTGCTTCACTACAGGCCCAGAAACAACAGAGTCGAGTGAAATTTGGAAATAATAAGACAAAATAAGTCTCTCTTCCTATAAGATGTTTTCCTCAGGTATTTTGTCACAGTGATAAAAAGCAAACTACCATAGAGTTAAACATAAAACTTCACACGAGTGGCCTATTTACCTCAGTACATCATAACTAGCTCAGTACATCATCACCAAAAAAAATCACAAATACAAAATGAAATAACAAAGTAGCAAAGTATAATCAGAACAAGCATCAGAACCAGACTCAGATATGGAAGACAAGTAGGAATAATTTGAGTGGAAAGTTAATAAAACTATGATTAATGGTATAAAATATGCTAATGGAAAAAAAACACTATAGCAGGCAAGAACAAATGTGAAATGTAAAGAGAGAGATGGAAACACTAAGAAATAATCAAATAAATTACTAGACATAAAATATTGTAATAGAAATGAAAAACACCTTTGATAAGTTCATCATTAGATTGGTTATGAGTGAGAAAAAAAAATCAATGGACTTTTTAAGAAATGTCAATGGAAACACTCAAAATAGAAGTACATCGATAAGAAGAATGAAGAATATTTTAAATTGTGGAAGAATTACAATTGTTGTAATAAATATATAATGGAATACCAGAGGGGAAAAACTAATAGAAAGGAACAGAAAATGTTAAAAATGACAGAGAAATTCACAAAGTTAACTATAGACAATAAATCACAGTTTCAGGAACCTCTGAGGGTAGCAAACAGGACAAACACTAAAAAATTTACACCAAGGCATGTCCTATTCAAACTGAATAAAATTAAAGAGATAGTATTGGAAGAATATAAGAAAAAAAAACCATATATTGACTGTTAAAAGTAAGAATTACTTTGGATTTCTCTTTTGAAATCATGCAAGTAAAATTGAATATAGTGAAATATTTTAAGTGTGAAAATTAAAAAAAACATTTTATATTCAAAGGAATTAATTTTAAAAATTTAAGGAGAAATGAAGACTTCAACAAAAAAGGGGGAGATTTGAAAGAATAGGTGAATGATAAACCTGATTTACAAGAAACATTAAAGGTAATTCTTGGGAAAGAAGAAAATGAAGTTCAGAAACTTGGATCTATATGCAGAAAGAGCATTAAAGAAGGAATGTGAGATCATGTAGTTAGTTTGAAATTGGCCATAATGAGAATACATATGTACCCAGGAAAACTTCTCTAAAATGTTAGAAATTAGAGCCCTAGATTTATAATCCTCTCTCCTTGCTGCATGGTTTACTAAACATTTGTCAATACCTAACAATAATACAAAACTTATTATTGCTTTTTTGTGTTTTGTTTTGAGGTGATTATCTTTGAAAGCAAATCACAGGTAATCCAATAATTTTTATTTCTGTCTGACTGTATCAGTCCTATGTTAGTGAAAATTCATCTCCAAATTATGGCACATTGCCATGGATGAATCCTCCTTTATCCATGGTAAATCTGTGTCAAAACCCCTATCTCAGTAGATGCAGAACAAACATTTGACAAAATACAGCATCCCTTAATATTCAGAACTTCAGAAATACCAAAGATAGTAGAAACATACCTCAACATTATAAAAGCTATATATGCTAAGCCCAAGGTCCACATCATTCTAAATGGAGAAAAATTGACAGCATTTCCTCTAAAAACTGGAACAAGATAGGGTTGCCCTCTTTGATCACTTCTATTTTAACATCATCCTTGAAACTCTAGCCGGAGCAATTAGACAGAAGAAAGAAATAAAGGGGATGCAAATAGGAAAAGAAGAACTCAAACTATCACTATTTCCTGATGACATGATTCTATATCCAGAAGACCACCCCCCAAAAAAAACTCACCAGAAAACTTCTAGAGCTCATAAATTAATTCAGCAAATTAGCATGTTATAAAATTAACATCCATAAATAAATTGCATTCCTATACCTCAGAGATGAAACTATTGAAAGAGAAATTAGGAAAACTAACCCACTCAGAATAGCCTCAAAAAAAAAAAAAAAAAAAAAAAAAAAAAAAAAAACTACAGAACATTAAAGAAAAAAATTGAAGAAGACTTTAGAAGATGGAAAGATCTCAATGTTCTTGGATAGGCAGAATTAACATTGTTAAAATGATCATACTACAAGAAGTGCTAATCAGATTTAATGAAATTCCTATTAAAATCCCAATGACCTTCTTCATAGAATTAGAAAAACAATCATGAAATTCATTTGATAAAAAAAAATAAGAGGCCCAGAATAGCCAAAGCAATCCTTAGCCAGAATAGTAAAGCAGGAGGCATCAAAACATCAGACCTTGAATTATACTACAGAGCCATAGTAGAAAAATGGCATGGTATTGGCACTAAAACAGGAAAGTAGACCAATGGAACAGATAGAAGACACAGAGACACACCCATACTAATTCCATTACCCCAGACTAGACAAAGTGCCATAAACAAACATTGGAGAAAAGAGAGTCTCTTCAAAAATTGTGCTGGGAAACTGGAAGTTCACATATAATAGAATGAAATTAACTCCTATCTCTCACCCTGAACAAAACTAAACTCTAAGTGAATCAAAGACTTAGGCATTATACCAGAGACCCTGTGTCTAATAGAAAAAAAAAAGTAGGTCCAAATCTCCATTATTTCAGCTTAGGAACCGACTTCCTTAACAAGACTCCGAAAGTGAAAGAAGTAAAATCAAGAGTCAACAAATGGAATGGAAGAACACTCAAAAATTTCTTCACAACAAAGTAAACAATAAAGAATGTGAAGAGAGAGCCTAAAAAATGGGAGAAAATCTTTGCCACCTGCACCTCAGAGCATTAAGCTCCAAGATATATAAAGAACTTAATAAGCTTAACACCAAAAGAAACAAAAAACTCAATCAATAAATGGGTAAAGGAATTGAATAGACACTTCACAAAAGAACAAATATAAATGGTCAACAAATATATGAAAAAATTTTCAACATCTTTAGCAATTAGAGAAATGTAAATTAAAACTACACTGAGAGTCCATTTCCATCCAGTCAGAATGGCAATTATCAAGAAAACAAGTAACAAATTTTGGTGAGGATGTGGGGAAAAAATACATTCATACATTACCGGTGGGACTGCAAATTGGTGCAACCATTCTGGAAAGCAGAATGGTGATTCTTCAGAAAACTTGGAATGGAACCACCATTTGACTCAGTTATCCCACTCCCTGGATTATAACCAAAGGACTTAAAATTAACATACCATAGAGATACAGCTGCATCAATGTTTATAGTAACTCAATTCACAATAGCTAGACTATAACTATTGTAGGTGGCCAGCAAAAGATGAATGGATAAAGAAAAAATTATATATATATATATATATATATATATATATATATATATTTTATATATAATGTTTATATAATGGAATATATATGAGATATATATTGAATACACCACACACACACACACACACACACACACACACACACACACACAATGGAATACTACTCAGCCATAAAGAGAAATGAAATTATGACATTTGCTGGAAAATGGATGGAACTGAAGAATATTATGCTGAGTGAAATAAGCCAGTCCCAAGAAACCAGAGGCTGATTGTTCTCTCTGATATGCAGATGCTAACTCACAATAAGTGGAAGTAGGGAAGAATAAAAATACTTTGGATTAGACAAAGGGGAATGAAGGGAAGGGAGGGGGAATGGGAATAGGAAAGGTAGTAGAATGAATCAGACTTTACTTTCCTATGTGCATATATGATTACATGACCAATGTAATTCTACATCATGTACAACCAAAAGAATGAGAAATTATACTCCATATATGTATGATAGGTCAAAAGACATTCTACTCTCATGTATAACTAATAAGAGTAACAACAACAAAAAGTCCCATAGGGTATACCTGAAACCATGGATAATTCTGAACCCTTATACACTATGTTATTTTTTCTATACACATTTGCCAAAATTAAACTTATTTTACAAAATTGGCACAGTGAAAGATTAACAATAATAACTAATAGTGAACTAGGACAATTATAATAATTGTGATTTTTATTACAACTATAAAAATTATGTGAATGTAATTTCTCTTTCAGAATATTGTTTTTATCTTGTATTTGAGAGTATAGGAGTTCCTTACTGTGTACACTGTACCTGGCTTTGTCTTTTGCCCTCCAGGGTTGTTATATTGCACCAAAGTTTGTCTGTCCTTTCGTGTCTGATACCCTGGTGACTTCTTTGCGTTTTTATGAACATAGGTTCTATTGGGTGTCTGCTTCCAGAAGGGTCTATCACAATAAAGTTCTATCACAATAAAGTGGCACCTTTTTCCCTGGAAGTCACAGACTGCCCAGTAATTTTTAAAAGTGTTTTTCAGCCTAAACTGACTCCTACCTAAATCTGTGTAACCATCCATTACTTACAGCAAATGGCTTGGTGTCACTTGTTTCAGGGAATCCCTCGCTAAAATCTTTATATGGGCTGTATGCTTTCTGGAACAGTATATTGCTGTCAATCAGAACATGTTATTTGCTCTTGTCTTTACTTACAAATGTAACATCTTTTCCATCTTAACTAATTACTTAGTCTTTTCTGTGTTAACTAATACATTATGGCTGTAACGAGATAGCAAAACTAGCACAATTTTCTTTTCCTTTGTCACAATTTCACAGATAGATGATTAATTTTTTACTATATATCCTACCAAGATTAACATATGATTTGTTTTTCTTTCAAGTTGAAAACTTAACATTTTCATTTAAAAGATTCCCTTCATGACTTCTCTTTTGCCTACTGGAATTGCCAGCATCATTACTCTTGTGCTTTGGGGCCATTATTAAATAAAATAAGGTTTACTGAAACACCAATACTAACTTGTGACAGTTGGTCTGATAACTGAGATGGCAACTAAGTGACTAACGGGCAGGTAGCATATACAGTGTGGTTAACTGAACAAAGAGATAATTCGCATTTTGGACAGGATAGAGCAGAACAGCCTGAGATTTCATCATGCTACAGACAAGCATGCAATTTAAAACTTATGAATTATTTATTTCTGGAATTTTTCATTTAATATTTTTAGATTGCTGTTGAACACAGGCAATTGAAACCACATAAAGTAAAACAATGGATAAGAGAGAGGGGAGACTACTGTATTTATAATTCAGTAATGAGTTTCTGGTTCTTTTTCTTTGGTCTTTGGGTTTAGCACATTATTATTATAAGTTATCCTTCTCTTGTTCCTCTTCCTGTGATGATGATTAATATAATTACTTTTTCAACAGTGTGAATTTTAGACAGCTACTGTGTCATGGACTATCAGCTATACACCTTTTAAAAACAGGATTTCTCCATATAAATTTTAAAACTTTTAATTTTTTAAAGCTAAAAATACATTCACATTGTGCAAAAATTAGAAATTATTAAAATTCTGATTATTTGAGCCTTATCCAAAGAGAAAGTCTCCCCTCCTATTTCCTTTAATAGCCAGACCAGGTGCATCTACCTGGGTTCTCAACCTAATAGGTTTCACTTCCTTGCAATCTGCAAAAGTGTTCAAACAAATCAACCACATGAGTCAGGGGAATTAGCACCATTTAGTTACTGTAAATTCTGCCTCCTATACTTCTGCTGGTTCATTGTATCCCTGAGTGCATTCTCTGTGAGGCTCTGTATGGTAAATGAGGTTTGACAACCTCTCCCAGGTTGTCAGCATAGGTGACTAATAGACAGCCATCATTCTCCTCTATCAAGGGAGAATAGAGATCCATCCTTTACCACTGGGATGAATAGGAGGTAGTCAGAACAATCACCTTCTTTATTTGGTTCTGGCCACAACCATTGGTCCCTTACCCTAAAGTCTATTTTCAACAGGTCAATTAGTTTGTTGAAATACGAGTGCCATGAAGGGACTCTGACCTAGGAAACAGATTTGTGGTTCGGCAGGTGGAAGAAGATTCGAGGCATGATGGGAATGTGGGTCACCCTTTATTTGGAGGTGGCTATAGCCATTAGCCAGCCCCTAGCTTCAACTTCAATCCCCTGCCAGTTCCATTTGGGATTCTTTTTATATGCAGGCCAAACAAAGAAAGGACACAGCCAAGGTAAGGGATGGGGCATGTTCATATGTTAATGTTTATAACTTTGAGTCTATAGCCAGAATCATAGTGTTTCTGGCCTTGACTAACCATAACAAAGTCAGTTCCCAGCCCTGGCTGCACACTAGAAACATAACAGAGCTTGCTGGAAGTCTTGTTGAGGAAGCCTAACTTCAGCCATTTTGGGGCCTTCCCTAACAATGAGTGATATTTTGAAAGTCTTCAGTTATAACCCATCCGTTGGCTTCCGATTTCACACAGCTGCGTCAGGGGAAGCCATCCACCTGACTCAGGAGAAACAACCGCAATTGTTCAGAACTAGACCAACATAGATTTTTTCCCAGGAAAGATTATTTTATCACTAATATTATTTATAATCATCAAGGCATGATGTTATTAAAATTTTAATCAATTTAAATAGTATTTTTAATTTTTTATACATGATACAAATGGTATTGACTGCACCATGGTAGACTAAACTGTCTGGCCATTCCCTCCCTTGTTACCCTTCTGTCTCCACCTCCACATGTTTGTACTGAGTATTCCTTTATCTTTGATGTTCTTTCCCCTGAGTCTCACCTGGCTTGCATTTCATTTCCTTCAGGCCATTGCTTAGATGTTATTCTAAGTAGCCTCTGAGACTACTCTATTTAAAATGGCAGTCTTGCTCTATGTGATTAACTTTAAATGGGAAATATTTCAAATTCAGAATAAAATGTTTTTTACCTATTTATCTTTTTTTCTCTTGAAATTCAATTTTGTTAGACTGTAGACCAATTTTATACCCACTTCTGAGAAATCATAAAAGACAGGAATTTTTATAAAAAATTTAGGTCAAATCCTAATGGCTGTGAATTTAATTATGTACCTCATTAGATACAAGTTAACCTGCAGACCTTTAACTTTAAAAATAAAGCTGAGATATGACTATATGTGTATGCTTTGCCTCTTCTCCAGGACTTTGAAGCCACAACCATTATGAAATTACCCAGGATATATTTGATGATGATGATGATGATGATGATGATGATGATAATCCTGAGCTGGCCATTTCCTATAGACTAGATACATTACATCTTTTGTTTTAAAAATCTTATGAAATTGATATTATTATATCCCTCTTACAGATAAAAAACATGAGGCAAACTTGTACAGTAATTTCACCAAGGTCACTGATAAGAGATTGTCAAGGTTTTAGTTTAGTTCTACCTCTATCAAAAGTTCACACTGTGAATTAGAGTACCATGCATCTTCTCTGTGGAAGTGAATATGCCACGGGAATATGTGATGTCAGTTAATAGTATTACAATGTCATTATGCAGTGAATGAGGGCATATCTATATTCAGGTTAAAGAGGAAAAACAAAATGCAAAATCTTTTGTTCATAGAATTGAAACCAGCAGTGCAGGGGGTCTGTAAGCCACAGTCTATTTATTGATGACATGACCTACAAATGTTAGCCACTTGACAGGTAGAAATACAGCTCCTGATCCAATGTTAATGTAATAAATTTAAATGCTACTGAACATTACTTTGGTAACTGTAAACCAAAGGTCTGCAGTCATTTGCATGAAATGTATAAATAAGGCTTTTGACTTACATGTTGTCCCAGGCATAAATTCAGTTTACTCTTTCTAAAAGGCAGAACTTGGCTATGAACATTAAAGATGACTTGTATGACCATGTTAATCTTTCCACCTCATATTTCAATTTTTATGGGAACTTTATTACTAAATAATATATCTCCAAGCTCTCCTTTTGTAGCTCTGCTGCCCATTACTTGCCTAAACTACACTCTGTCATTACTTATAGCAGTTTTATGCCTCATATACTGCACAGCCGTGATGGCTGTCTTCCTAATAAATTCTTCATCACTTTCAATATAATCATCTGCATTGCAGCTTCATTAATATCCTTTCATTCAAAGATCCAGGTAGGCAGCGTCCCGCTGAGTAAAAGCCTTTAAAAAAATTAATTAGGCCACAGGAACCTGCTTCTGGGCTTTAGTCAATGTCATGATAGAATGCAGTTACCTATGTAATACTGGTGGCTTTTGCATAACAGATTAATTAGGAACATCCTTATATGGAGGGATAAATGGAGTATCCATGACATGATTTTCACTGCCACGATAAAAATGCAAAAAACTCAATACTCAATCAAGTTGAAGCCTAACTGTATTACCTTGATGTGTGCAGGTTTCTGACACTCAAAACATTCACCATAGAGTAGTGGAAACAGTTCTCTGATTGCCCACTTGCTAGAACCTGTCCATTCAAAGTGAACCCACCTATCTGTGGCTCTGTCTACCTTAGTCATTGAAGGTAACACTCTTAAAAAGTTTTACTATGTTTTACAGATAACCGGACATACTGCAGTCATTGTTAGTAGAATTCCGTATCATATAAATTGTGTTTGAGTTGAGAGCCAACTTTCTTTTTTACTTTTCTTTCAAATAGTATCTAAATGCATTTGGAGAGGTTACCAAGGCCACCATAAGCTAGAAGACAAATATTTTGAAGTTATTGAGTCTCAGAGATGGGAAGGGTGAAAATACTTTAGGTTCAAGGTTAGAAAATATATTCAGGAAAAGGAAATTCTAGAGAAAAACAAACTTTCATGTAGGGAGGAGGGAAGAAGGCAGATATGATAATATTTGGCAATGTATTCCAAACTGACCAAATGATAAAATGAATTAGTATTGTTAATAAAAGAAGTTAATGCATTTTATTGACACACATGACCATTAATGTATATTTAAGAAGTGATTTAGTAAGGAAATCCCATGTAGATTTTTGTAAGATATATGTAAGACTTAAATAAGAATTTTACCCACTTACGCTACTATGTTGTAATTTTAAGATGTGAATATAAAACACATTAGTCCTCAGTAAGAAAATAAGGATAATACAGAAAAATGAAAATGAAAAAAATCTTTGCACACAAATATACAGATGATGATTACAAGCATAATCCTCACCAAAAAGGTATAGATGTTAAAAGAAAAGGAGGAGGATGAGGAGGAGGAGGAGGTGGAGGAGGAGGAGGAGGAGGAGAAGGAGGAAGCGAGCAAGAGAGATCTCTATAGGATTTTATTTATGTAAAGTTCAAAAAAAAAAAAACAGGCAAAACTGAATCACTGTCATTACTGTATCTCCTGGAAACCACTTATCTGGTTTCTGCTCTTATCATTGTGCCTTTTGTAGAGTGTCATATAAAGAGATTTGCATACTATGTAACTTTCTTGTATCTGGTTTCTTTCACTTACCATATTATTTCATCCATATTGTTGCATATAACAATACTTTGGGTCTACTTACAGCTCAGTTATCTCTTCTCTGAGAATTTTATCATATAGGTGGAGTATGACATCTATATCTACTTATCATTTGGATGTTGTGCTTCTTTCTAGTTTTTAGTTATTATGAATATATAATCAGTTTTGTAGAGGTTTGTTTGTGAACTTGTATTTTAAGTTCTCTGTAAATATTCAGGACAGTGATTGCAAAATCTACATGTTTGACTTTAGAAGAAACTGCCAAACTCTTCTTCAAACAAATTATCTTTCAAACTGATTCAAAATTAGAGAGATTATGCTGTTATTTAATAAACATATACAATTTCTAATGTTCTTCTTTTCTTTATGTTGCTTCAATTTTCTGCCTGATGTTATAATTCTTTTGTTTGAAGAACATTCTTTAATATTTTCTGTATAAAACATCTACTTGCAATGAATTTTCTCAGATTTACCAACTTTTTTCCAGAGTTGCTATAACATTTTGTATTGCCATTAAATATGTGTGTGAGTTCCAGTTGTACTGTATTTCACAGTAGCTAAATTTCCTTATTGTCTTCTATCTTTCTAATGTCTGTGGTAATGATCCTTCTTCTTCATTCCTGATACTTCAAATTGGTCTCTCTCTCTCTCTCTCTCTCTCTCTCTCTCTCTCTCTCTCTCTCTCTCTCTCCTTTACCCTCTTTCTCTGTTTTGGGAATCAGTCTTTCAAGGCTTATGAAATTTGGAGGATTCTCAGAATTTTTTTCTTTTCTTTTCCTTCTCCCTCCCTTCCTTCCTTCTTTCCCCTTCGTTTGTCCTTCTTTCCCTTCCTCCCTCCCTTTCTCCCTCCCTTCCTTCCATCCTCTCTTTTTCTTTTTTTTTATATGTGTCTTCCATTAGTTTTAGAAACTACCCACTGTTATTTTTTCAAAAATTTCTTCTACCTCATTTTCTCTGTCTTTTGCTGCTCCTCCTCAAGAACGTCCAGCAATTACTGAAGGTATAGATAGTTTTCCTTATGGAAGGTAGGTGCTGATTTATCATTTGGCCCTCAAGTCACCTTTCTTAGGGGAAGACTTTGCTGTCTTCTGGGCACACAGGGAACTTGCTTGTGTTGCTTAAGCATGTGGATTGTGTGCATCTGGTCAGATCCACTTGGTATATGTGTCCCCCATTGGAAGGAAATGGATTCTTTGTCTGATGTACAAGCAGGATACTTGTGGCCCATTGCCATGTGTTCATTATTATGGAAATACTGGCCTTGGGAGACCAGTGCATGGTACAGATGCTGATCTTACTGCATGGTTCTTTCTGTGATTCTAATCAGTATCTAGTGTGTTGAGTCTTCCTCTGTGACTCTGAATCTGTAGAAGATGAAATGACCCAAAGCCTGTGGGTTCCTACTATAGAGACTGGTGTTTTTAAGATCTTTGCCATCTTCCATGTGGTAAGAGTCCTTTTTTGGGATTAGCAGCTAGTTATTCACCCACCACCCTCTAGTAAAGACAGACTCACAACTTAAGAAAGCTAGTAAGGTCTTAATTTTGCAACTCACTTGTGCCTCTGCAAAATATTTACCAAAGATTAATTTGTTGGCTTCTTAAATCATACCAATAATATTCATCTTGCTTTCTTATAAAGTAAAGCAGATATTCTATCTTATTTTCTCTGAGAGTCCTGATTTTGTGTAGTCATCTATATTCCAGTCACATTCTTTCAGTAGAATAGAGATTTTGTCTCCTAGGCCTTGACTTCTAATGTTTAAGCCCACAGATTTTAGGAGTCAACAAGTACCACAAGAAATACATAACTAGAACTTCAGTTTTCTACTCTGGTTTCCATGCCTTCTCAATTTTTGACCTCAAGGGACTTTCTTTATTTTTGTTTGTGTTCAGCAAAGCTTTTTAAAAGAATATTGTTCTATTTTTCTTATTATGAAAAAGGTTTTTGAAGACATTTAATCTGCAATGTTGGAAGAAATATTATCAGTATCATAAAAAGGCAACATAAATGTTAAAGAAAGAGATAAAAATATACTAAACATTTTAAGCATAAGAATTAAAGTGGAAAAAAAACATCAAAACTTTTAAAGATATAAATGATAAAATAAAAAGTGAAGGTTAAACATGTTTTTATTTATAAAATATTAAGAAATAAAAACATTTATGTAAATTCACAATAACATGTAAAATATATAAGAATAACTATCAAGTAACACACATGGAATAAAATATTTAAGTATAAAACATTGAAGAGAAAATGTAATTTTATTTTGGAAAAGGAAACCACATCAAATGTAATCTATTACATAAAACTATGCAGTACATTAACATTAAAAAAAATTCTTCCACCAATGTACTTACATTTTCTTTAAATTTACAATTTAAGGTAAGGACACTAGAGTTATACTACATGGCACCCTGCTCTGTCATATCTCTATGTAAGCTGTGAAATACTCTTAACTTCTCTGAAGTTCAGTCTCAAACATAAGTAAAATAATAATTATAACATCAAATTCTTAATTTGTGTAGGAAAATAAATTAGGTAGTACAAAGAAAGAAATCAATTTGTGGCATACATTAAATATTCAGTATATGTTAGTTATCTGGTCTATTATTAATTAGCTTAGATGACAAGAATGCATTTAATATTGTCTGTAAATTCTAGGGATTCAAGACTCTCTGTTGAGTTAGATTCACTTTACCAAGTCTGAACCAGAGGCAGATAATCTGCTGACATTCTGCTCCATCTCGCAGTTGATAAAGTGCTGCTATTGGGTCCCTGAGGTTTACTGAGAGTGGCAGTCTGCCCTATTTGGAAGCTTGAGTGTTAGTGACACCATTTGCTTTCAAAAATTTGACAGTACAGGAAGGTCTACAAATGTTATTCAATTCTTTGTTCACTGTTTTTCTTGTACTCTGTTGATCTTGTTTACTGTGCTGGATCAAAGCCAGCTGGATAAGGGGTGTTTGCAGTCTTTCTTTGTTAAAGCACTTGTTTACCCAAAGGAGAACTCAAATATTCAGCAGGATACTCAAAAGCTACATATTACAGTGACCTGCAGTTCAAATAATACGCTACACTATGGTCAGCCAGTCCGCTGTATTTGTTGATTCTTCCATTCATTATATTGCAAAAGTATTTCTAAGGGTCACACAAATGTGATGATCAACACTTCTGTGTGCCTAAGATCTTAGTGGCCTTTTCCTTCCAGTGAGTTAAGGAAGAAAATACTGAGTCTTCTCCTTTTAGTCTTTCTTTTATATTCATGGATTCTCCTTTCACATCTACTAGTTTTTAGATATCTGGCATTATTATAAATTAGCCCTTTGAATTGTGATAGAGGTACATCCTGCTTCAAAAGTAATTATTTGCTGTAAATTATATTTCTACAGAATAGCGGTTCAACCAATGCACAATGCTGAATAAATGAACAAACAAAAGAAAAAGAATAAATCAAAAATAGCAACTCTATCTCTTTTAAACTCACTTTACAATTTTCTTCTGCTTCCCTATTGTAATGTATGTGTTTAAGTACATTTACAATATGCTACTTTTTTTCTCAATATCATTGTTTGTGGAAGCTCTAATAGTTAAACAAGAAATAAAGGCAATACTTTTTTTTATTAAATAAAACATACTTAAAAACCAGAAACCACAGTCTTAAGCTGATGAAAATTTAAGACATGGTGATACAAAAAATGAAACTGTTTACTATAGTTCTAATTGGACACAAATTGTTGGAATCTATAATGTATCTTTTTGAGGACTTTTTCTTTGTAAAAAAATACTCCTATGAGGATTTGCTAGTAGTTGTTAGTAGAAGATAGAGTTTACAAAACATGCAAGTTTAATGTTTTTTAATACTTGGAAGTTTCTCATTCAAAACAAAACATGCTCCCCCATTCCTTTATCTCTCTTCAACTGTATTCCTAGACTGTTCTTCACAATGAAATATAGTAACTAGTTTGGCTATCCTTGTGACTTTTTTTGCATTTCCTCCCCTCTCCTCCTTAATTATCATCTTTCCCCATCCCACCAGCACAAAAGCTCTGGCTTAGGGCCTCGATAAACCTCCAGATCATTAATTTCTTTAGCCATTTCTTAGAGTCTCATCTTATGTAACCTCTCAGCAGTATTCAACATCATTAACTACTCCAAGAAAATGTTTAGTTTCCATACTTCCTAGATTTTCCTCCTCTCTGACCATTGATTCTATATCACTTTTTCATCTCCCTTACAAATGAATCTTCTAAGGCAGAAATGTATGGAATTCCTCAAGGTAGATGACTGTATGTTTGTATTCTCAGCTCAGATTTCTCCTCTGTGCTCCAGACTACGTATTTCATTGTCTCCTTGAAATCTTGCCTTAGTATGTTAAAGGTAGCTCAAACTTACCATATTCAGAACACATTCACAAGATCTTTTCTCACTTCCCGCCTAATTCTTTTCTATTGACCCCTATCATCTCAAAACCAGGAATTGCACATAAAATCTATTTCTTCTTCACATCTCTTATTTATTTATAAGTTCCTTTGATTTTAATTTGCAACTAACTCTTAAATCTGATAACTTCTCTCCATTACTACCAACATCTCACTAATTCAAAATTACATCATCCTTTCCCATAGAGATCTGCTTTATTTGTGGAAGAACTTCCACTGAATGTCTCCAAATCTACTCTTACTCCAAAGGTGACAAAAACATTGTATAAACCAAATCATAACAGTCTCCTCCATACCACCTGGCAATCTTCTGATGGCTGCTTATTAATCTTAGTACATAGCTTAATTTTATAACACAGGGCAAAGAAGACCCTCCACTGTCTGGCTCCTGATGAATTTCCAGCTTTGACTTCTATCGTTTCCTGCAGGAACTCTTTGTAACTTCAATTAAGCTCCTTCGTATTCACTATAAAAAGAGAGATACCACTGAATAACAGAAACAAGAAAGAAAAAAAAAAAAGGAAAAGAGGGATCATCAAGGCTTCTTCTATGCCAAACTTGGGAGGACTGTGTTTTTCAACACAGTGACTCTTAACAAAGAAAATACTGATCCTACATGGAGTTTCAGAAAGCAAGAAGTTCTGAAAGCAGTGAAACTTGAGAAACCCACACTCAGGGGTATACGCACTGGAATGAAGCCATTGTTGATTGGCTAACTTTCCAAAAAGTGTTGCAAATATGCGGACATTCTTGGGTGTGATGACTGAAACAAAGGCGGATGGATGTGGGTTGGGACAGATTTAAAGCCAGTTCTGATAACTGATAATTTACAGTTGGAGGCTACGACCAAAAATCAGTCAATCTTTCCTTTTCTGAATTAGGAGAACAGGAAATTCTCATTTTTAATCACTGTGATTTGTTCTATCCCATATCCACTTCACATACTAATATTTCTCCTAGAAATTTTCTTTCTACTCATTCTTCTTTTCTCATCATAAACAGAATCCCTGAGAAATCAGAAGGCCTCTCCTTTTTATGTTTACAGAATTGTTTCTGATTCTGAAGCCCTTGAATCAGTTCCCTTCCAAACAGAAAAATTAAACAGAAACAGATAAATTCTGCTTATATCAATTTGTACTATCCTGTATCATATGGTTTCTTCTGTAGCTGAAATGAAAGCTGGTGATTTGACTTGTTAGTTTTCACATCCTTTATAATGGAGTTAGACAAGGGCAATGAGACCAAGAACAGGAGTTGGGTCAGGTAACCTAGGGTGGCTGCCAAGGGAAGTAAACTAGATAATAAGAGCAACAGAGATTTTTCCTCAGGAAACATAAAGTAATCTGCCAAAGTCACATAGCTAGTACATGGTGCAGTCTGATAAAGATATGCCAGATTGGTAGAAAGAAAGAAAAAATTTGGTAAAATGTTTAATAGCAAAGAACCACTGACAACTACATAGAATTGCCCACAATCTAGGGAATGCTCATAAACTTCAGAAAGCTGTACTTGCTGTAAATGCCACAGAATGAACCAAGAGAAAACAGCCTCAGCCTGTGACAGCACAGTGTTGATTAATGGACTAATGCCTGGGATGTGGACACCAACATGGACATGTTGGAGAATACCTTTGTAGACAAACAACACTGAGGACAAGATATAGCTACTCAAAACAACCTTGTATTTTGTTTGTCTCTTTAAGATGTCAATGTAGCAGAAATAGTAGGAGGAGAAAATACTTAAATGATTGAGATAAAGATTTTTGATACCTTGGAGGTATTCAAAGACATTTAAGTTTATTTAGAAAACCAGGGGAGAACGTTCTATTTCTTATACACCCACATTTTTGGACTGAACATTGTACTTACCATAAAGGTATATACATGTATATGTTTTGTAGTAAGGAAAAAAATAGCCTTGACTTGATTCTCAGATAAGTATGTAAATATTTTAAAAATTAAGAAGATTAATTATAATTTTTTTAAACCATAAATATTGAAGAATATCAATCATTTGGTAGAAGGGAAAATAAACAACAGTGTAACTATATTAATGATCTTAAATATTTGGTCTAAATTAAGAAAGATGAGAGGTGAGATTACAGTGATAAGGCAGGACTTTTTGGTCCTAAGGAAAAGGAAAGCAAGGGAAAGATTGAGAGAGAGAGCTGGAAAGAATGTCTGGTAGGAATCATTTCCTGGAGAAGATGCTATAGACCTGTGTTGTATGAAATGAATATAATGAGAGTCATATATTTAATTTAAATTTTTCTAGGAGTCATATACTTAATTTTAAACTCTTCAGTTGATGCATTAAAATATTAAATAGTTAAATTAGTTTTTAATAATTTTGCCACAATATCAAAGTATCATAAGTTAAGCATGTAATATTAAAATGTTACAAAATATTTTATATCCTATTTCATAAAAAAGTCTTTGAAATTCAGTATATATTTTACAATTACAGCACATCTCAAATTAAGTCCTAAATTTTTGTTGGAGTGCTTGATCAATATTTAGATTTCCAAAAATTCATAGTTTAATATGTAGATATTCATATCGCAATTATTGCAAACCTACTTTATTGTATTAATTGTATTAACATTGTACTAATTTTATAGAGAATTCATTATTACATTTATAAGGACATTAATCAAAATCAAATATAATTAAAAATTTAGTTATTCAATGCTTCTAGGGAAAGTTTTAGTCTCTTAATATCCACATGTGGTCAATGTTTTAAAAAGCAACACTTGAGAATGGTTTCATCATTGCAGGGTATTTCCTAGGCACTATCTCTGTTCCCAAACTAGCAATTGTCACATTATTGTATTAGCTTATTGTGATCTTTTGTTCACAATTTCTTGTTGAAATATAGCAACCCAATTTCCCTCAAAAGTTGTTTTATTTTTGTTTATGAAACTTTCTTCTCCTTCTTCTTCCTATTTTTCTTTTATTTTTGGTCAGTTAGAAAAATTGTTTTAAAAAATCAGATTTAGCTCAGTGTGACTTTCTCTTCCCAAACACAAAAGAATCTAGCTTTATGAACTAGTGTACTGTGACTAATAGAGATCATATAGATTGTTTGGGTTAGATAAATAGAATATGGTAAGCATAAGGGATTATTTGTGTTCCTTTACATATTTTTCCACTTGAAGAAATCTCATTTTGACTATTTTGTGTAACAAAAGTCTTTTTACATTTATTACTACTTAAAATGATAACCCATAAAATATTTTTTAAAAATTTTTATGCTACCAAATATCATTGCACACTCACTTATTTTCACTATGAAATTTTTGGCCACTTGAGGAAAAATGTGTATAAGTACATTGTGTACTTATTTTTGTTTTTAACAAGCTTTTAAACATTGCATCTTAATTGTTGTTCATTTACAAATTTTGCTGCTATTAATATTTTTGGACTTCTGTGACTATTTAATCAGGTCTACTTAATTTTATTTAAGCTCTATTTTAAAATAATCAAAATGATATATCCTTTATATACCTTTTATACTGAAAGATTCTCTTCTTTTCTTTCTTTTTTTAATTCTTCCCTACTATTATCTGGGATTCTTTAGAGAAACAAGATCAATAGGATCTAAATAAATAAGTAGTTGAGAATACATATAAGTAGATAGAGAAATAGGTAGAGGTATATTTCTTACAGGAATGAGTTCAGGTCATTATGGAGGCTTTATTTGGCAGTGTGGAGAGCTCCAGCCATCTGTAAGCTGGAGAACCAAGGACAGTGGTGTAATTCATTATGAGCCTGAAGGCTTGAAAACTAGAGGCACGGCTATCTGAGGGCAGAAGATGGATGTCCCAGTTCAAACAGAGAATGAATGTACTTTTCCTCTACTGTGTTCTGTTTGCGCCCTCAAAGTATTGGACTATGCTCACCCCCATTGGTGAGGTCAGATCTTTACTCAATCTGCTGATTGAAATGCTAATCTCTTCTACAAATTTCCTCATGTACATGCCCAGAAACAATGTTTTACCAGCTATCTGTACATACATTAACCCAGTTAAGTTGGCATATGTAAGTAACCATCATATCTACCCATTTGCTCCCTCAACCTCCACTTTAGGTTTAACCCAATATTAAAAGAGACTTATTGTCATTTGTTTAATAGGAATATATTCAGAGCTCTTAATTGAAGGATTCTAAATAAATGAGACTTTCTCTCAATTAAAATCTACTTTTGAGCCTCATAAAATTTTTCAGATATATAATTTTTCAGATATATATATAAGAAAGAATTTTGGCTAAAGTGCTAGTCTTAAAAACAGGAATGTGGGTTCTAGGTGGCTGTTGCTACCCATGGGTACACTTGATTTCACAGTATGGTCAAAATAATACTGCTCTGTCTTTCCCAGAGGGTTGCTGTACAAATTATTTGCAAATTCTACATTATTAAAATTTTGTTATTATTCAATAAATTCTCAAGTTTAAGGAAGACTGCATTATAATCAGAATGGCAAATGGCTTATGTATGCTTTAGAATTTAGGAAAATATTATTAAATATAAGCCATTGCAATGACTCACATTAATTAGACAAGAAAAATCTGGATTTATGAATCCAGGTTTACTGTTCTTTAAATAAGCCAACTAATACCAATATCTGAGGAACCTGAATGAATGAACGCCCTTCAATTCACAGTGTAAAAACAGAGACTGGTCTGCTTTCCATTATATTTGAGAGGCTGAAATTTTTGTGAGGAGTTTTTCATCAACACAATTGTCTTAATTATTTTTATTTCAGTAATAGTAGCTAATAAGGAAATCCAAATTGTTACTCAGCTCAGTAGGAGAAAAAATAATAGGGCATCTTTATATCTCATGAGTAGATATCACATCCTCAGTTACTTTACTTCTTTATTGTGTTGTTTCCAAGAAATCAAGCAAGCCAACCTCTGCAGGGGAAGTTTTACAAAAATGATAACCTGGTTATACTCTGCCTTTTAAGAATCCTTGCAGATATTGGAAAAGAACACTTCTCAGTTGAAAAAAATATGATAACTTTACTGTAGTTTTAGATCATCTTTGATCCTGAGGCTTTGAAAAACATGAGGAAGGAGGAGAAAAGCAGATGGTGACAGAACTCATGTGACTGACTCAGGTGGCAAAATGGCACACTTCTGAGAGATTCCTTTGTAGGATCATCAGGGAAATACTTTTTCGTTTTTGTTGTTTGTTTTTGTTTTTTAAAGAACAAAAATAATAAAGTCTCCCTGTATCAATAGTATATTATAAAATGTAAAGCTCATTAGGAAAAATCCAACAGAGCTATTTTTTAAAAGCCTTTCACTCATATCTAGCTTTTGAATATCAGGAAACCAAAAGGAATCATGTGCTTTTGAACCACAGTGTGGGGAGTGACAAGAAAAAGGCAGTTTTGAGACTGTCTGATATAATATTCTATTAGGAAAATGGGTCAGGGTGCTCCAGAGCAAGTTTTCCATTTTATATATATGTGTGTGTGTGTGTGTGTGTGTGTGTGTGTGTGTGTGTGTGTGTGTGTGTGTATAATCCTAAATACTTAATCAGGGTAGGGAATTTGCCAGCAGGGCTCATCAAGACACAGAATTCTTTAATTTTGGCATGATGGAAGATATCTAGCATAGCCAATTTGTTACCATACATTTAGGTAGTTACAGAACCTCAGAGTGGTTCAAAGCTATGGATTCAAGTGTTCCCACACTCTGATTTCATCCTAAATTTGGAAACAATCCTAAGATTCTAATCTCTGTCATCCTCCTACAGAAATTGAGCAAGACAGGAAAGAGTCATATTACCACTACCTTAGATGGTCTTCTAAAGAACTCTCCTATGAGTCACAAGATATTTCCTTTGAGGGTATGGGTGAAGATTTAGTCATCTCTGAGGAAAAACAATGTTAAATATATTGTTACCAACAGAATACTATTGCCACTTGATTAAGAAATCATTATTGAAATGTCTAAAACATATTTTCATTTATTTCACACTAGGGATTTTTCAATTTTTCACAAAAGTATTTAAATCTCTAATTCACATCAAGTTGATTTGTTAACTTTTTTCTCGAATAATTTTTCATATGGAGAATGTTTCCCAGCTTTACTTATTATCTCTCTTTTTTCACTGATACGTTGTGTTTTTATTTATACATACAAAATCCTATGAGTATGTGAGTCTTTTTCTGAGTTCCCTCTTTTATTTCATTTGTTTCTCTGTGTATCTATTTATTGTTTAATATTCAGTATCACACTTTAAATTGCGATCTTCTGGCCTCAACCTAACTCCTTTTATCTTTTAAGGCAAGTTCCCAACTTTCAGAAATATCTTGTCTAAACTTGGCCCTTATTCTGCCACACACATTTTAAAATAACTTTGTTAAATTTAATTGAAAAAATCATGTTGAGGTTTAGATTGGACTTTCATTGAGTTTACAGGTTAATTTGGAACCAACATATATTCATCCCTAAAATATTGTATTCTCTGAGTTTCAGAGTGTCTTTGAACTTCAGTCTTTGAAAGTGTTTGTTATCGTTATATTTCAAAGTGTTCTAGATATTCTAAGTTCAATATTCTAAGATCAATTCTTCCTGAAGATGTCTAGATATTGCTTAACTTTGTGTTAGCATTAAATTTTGCTATCGAGAATCTGAGACTAATCTAAAATTTTCTTTGTTTTTAAAATTTATCATTCACCCTTGATGCTTTATGGTTTTAGTATGGTCTATGTCTAAAAATCAATGTATCTTATTCATATAATCCTGCTTAGGAGTTTTCCTCATCCTGAGGACTCATATCACTTCTGTTTTGGAAAATATTCAACCATCGACTATTCAATATTTTCTCTTCAACATTATCCTTATTACCAACATCTAGAGTCATTGGTTAGGCAAATAAAGGGTAGCATAGCATGAATATTGAATTTCTAATTCCACTAAATATGTTTTAACTTACAGAATCACTCCTTGGCTCTTTTAAATGTTGACCTTTATTTTGATGAAAATTCTTATTTTTATATTTGTGTCCTGCTTTTGCTTTTATTATTATTAATTTATAAAGAACTTAAACATTGTTTCAAAATTCTTATTCACTTATTTCTTGTCATTTTTTTGCACCTATTTTCTTTCTTTTTAAAAATTTTTTGTACCTATTTTCTTATGCTGCCTTTTCTTTTACACTTTGAAAATCATATTTTGTTTCAATTTCTACAGGTATTTTCCGCCACATATATTCTCAGCTTTGAGGGTTTTTTTTTTTGGGAAATGATTTAATGGATTTATCCCAGGCTCTTTAGATTGCAGAATTGCAAACCAAAACTTATATTTGCAATTGTTTTGCAATGCAGATAATCTAATTTCTGGCTGTGAGCCCACTTAGAGGATGCAGCCAGGGCTCAGTTTGCCAAAGATGACCCTGTGTCATGTCGTCTAATGAACACAGAACTGGTTTCTAGCTTAGATTTTGAGGAGTATTTTGTAGGTTTTTCAGAGGAAGCACATTTCAAATTCCAGGTGATAAAGGGAATGAATGGATTTAATCTCTATTTCTATGCAAATATTGGGTCTACCTTCTTAGTAGCCCCCACTTATTTCTATTTCTCCTGCCCCACTGGAGACAAGAAATTTCTCTGTTTTAGATTTCAGTTTTATATTTTGTTGGGTTCAAAGATGAAGGCTAAGAATGTACGCAAAAGGTCTATCAGGAAAATTAATAGTAATTTTATTTCTAAAATCAAATGGTTTACATACATAATATACATGCAATTTAATTGTACTTTTTAGTTTTGAAACATTCATACACACATGTAACTGCCATAGCAATTTAGAAATATGACATTTCAATCACTCATTTCTTTGCAGCATTTAATCTGCTCTTAATTTCAACTCGTAGCTTTTATTTATCATAAACTATATTTTCCACATTTTTCCTATATTTCCAATGCAATTATATTTCCTGGAAGATCTCTCATTAGACCCCACAAGACTAAGCCTTTCTGGGCCTTGGCAGATGTTTAAGATCAAAACTAAAGCAACCATGGTTTTTCTATGGTTTGTGCTCTCTGAGAACAGTGTAAATGACAGTTCCTTTGTAGTTTTTTGCTCAGTTTCCCAGTGTTTCACCAAGAGACATAAAGGACCTTATGCAGATTTCTTGATCTCTTGCTACATAGCTCTCTCTTCTCCCAAGCTCTGCTCCACTTCCTTTATTTGTTTTCTGTCTCCTGAAGACCTGGGATCTGCCCAAGTTCTCACTTGACTTTTGTTTCAGAAGTGCTACCAGGTAGAAAGCAATTGTCATTGTGGGGAATCGCCCATTGTTTTCTCTGCTTTCAAAGTTCATCATGTCTGTTGTTCAATGTCTGAAAAAACTAGTTTCTTGTTGTTTTGCACAGTTCTTGGGTTGATAAGGCAAAAAGAAAGTCTAACATCTATCATCCTGTCATGTTAGAAATGTGCATCTTTCATAGTTGAAAATCATAATGTATTATTTCAATCCTCTGTTACCAAGTCATGTCACTCAAAATTCCTACCATGTTGATACTTTTAAAAAAACTATTCCCAACCTTGAATTCTCTTTTTTCATCCTTGCCTGTGATAACTAAAATAATCAAATAGCCATATAAATTTATATGTGATAACTAAATTAAATTTTCTTGGGCCTACATGGTTAGTTAAAATTGTTTGTGCTATGCTGAATTATTTACAAATTACTCCAACTCATAGTGTAGATGATGATTAGGCAATTCAAAATTTCATCAAGGTTGCCCTTAGTAGCATTCCTTTACAATTTACTACTAATAAGCTCGAACACCAATTAATCTCTCAGGGATACAGGTAGCATAGTATACTGCCGCAGTCTGGCTGGGCACAAATCACGAGCCACTCACAGCTTTGTATATTCAAACAGCAATTCTTTATTCCTGATCTCACACCGGCCTTCTACAAACACGTTCTGGGGAAATCCACGTTCTCTGCCCAAATCCACACCTCCACTGGGCTTCTGTCTCTCAAAAATACTGTCTGAATCCCTAAGAACTCAAGAGGAATTCAGGCAGCAGTATATGCCCTATTCCCAGCAGGAATAATCTTCCTAAACCGGCAACACCCTAAACTCGGATTATCCTAAACCGGGAACACCCTAAACACGGATCCGCCCTGGTCCTTGAGCAAGGTTACCTTCCACTAAGCAACATGGGGGTACGCTGGCAAGGAAATTGTCATACCTACTTGGCTAATGGCTTCCAGCAGTATACAAAATTCAGTTATAGCTAAAAAGCTAATCTACATATAAAACCTGACAATTTTATCTGAGTGAGTACACGGGCCTTTACATGGATATTACTTTTCAGTTAGAGAATTCTTTATTATTTTGTGAAAGAGTGGTAGCTAGAATTTTATCATATTTTAAATAACTAATATTGTCTTATTTATAAAGATAAACCCAAAGAGGCATGGAGAAATAGTAGTATGCTCTCTTGGCTACTGTGTTTAGTAAAAGGAAATTATTATGCAAGTAAAACAAATCAACTTTTTTGGTGAATAAATGATAACATACATGAAGGTATACTCAGAATCTTTTCCAGGGAGTATTATACAGATGATGGAAGAATGAAACATTTTATTTCTACTGAGGTTGTTGAACTGGGACTATAAATGACCACATTTCCCCACTATGAAAGTGCCTAAATGTAGCTAGGGAGAAGGAGTTCAGTTAGCAAGGAGAAACAGAAAAGTACTTGTGCCTTGTGATTTTTCTGAAATATGTCAAGTTTTTTTTTCCTCCAACTGCATTAACCAACAAATTTCCTTTTTACTTCAACTGGATTGATTTAGGTTTCTATCTCTTGTAACAAAAATGTCCTAGTGATTACATTATTCAAATGGAAATATAAAAAATATTTCATGTTTTCTCTTGATGGCAACAAGGTTGTTTTACCTAAATCAATGTCAGTATTTCAACAACAGGAATGATTCCCCTTTTCCCTATCATGCTTTCATTTATTTCCAATCACACAATTACCTTGTACCATCTCATCACATAGATGCAATGTGTGTGTGTGTGTATATGAAATTTTATCTTCACATATATTGTGTTTCTATATTTTTTTTAAATTTTTGTCCAGGGCTGGGGCTGTGGCTCAGTGGTAGTATGCTTGCCTTGCATGTGTGAGGCACTGGTTTCAATAATCAGCACCACATAAAAATAAATAAAGATTTTTAAAAAAATTCTGTCCTATTTGCTCTGTAAAATGGTTACTCTCTTCTGACTTAAAAAAATTTTTCCGGGCTGGGGATGTGGCTCAAGCGGTAGCGCGCTCGCCTGGCATGTGTGTGGCCCGGGTTCGATCATCAGCACCACATACAAAGAAAGATGTTGTGTCCGCTGAGAACTAAAAAATAAATATTAAAAAAATCTCTCTCTCTCTCTCTCTTTCTTAAAAAAAAATTTAAAAAAAAATTTTTTCCACCACATTTTACAATGTATGTTCATCAAATATTACTTAATGAGTGGTTACTAGTAAATAATAATCTTCATTTGAGCTTAGTTTGTGTTCACTATTGAAGAAAGGTTTTTATAATGTCCTATTTTCTCTCCATACCTCACTGTATTTATACTTTTCTCCTATAATATTGTCAAATACCATGTTTTATAATTTGTATGTAGATCAATTTGAATTAAATAGCAAATAAATTAATATTTTTTACATAATACAAAGCAACACTATATTATTTCCCTATTATAAGCAGACTATTGATCAATCAAGATTAGAGTGACTCCAAATATATCTATATCTGTTTGTTTTTCAGTCTGTACACAAATGATTTTTAAAAATCTATATTTATTCCAGATGCCTAGAGTTCTGTTTCATCTACATAATAATGGTAATCAATATTTAAGAGTGTAAACTATGGCCTGTACACTGTCTTGGGTCACTTATAGATGAAATATCAAAGCCTGTGATAGGATGGTTAATATAATCCACATTTTATAGAAGGAAGATATATTCTCAAATAAATTAAATTATTTGGATTAAGAAATAATTTCAAAACCTGACTATAATATTTACAAAGTGTATGATCTTTGGTAATTTGCTTATATTCTATAAATAAACCACTATTTTCTATAAAATGGAAATTAAAAGTAGTACTTGCATAAAAGCTGTCAATGATTCAGTTGAGTTGTGGTCTATGCAATATTTAACATAGCAATATATAAAAGTAGATTGTTCTTATTATTGTTACCAAATACAAGTCTAGTGCTCTTAAATCTTGGTAACTCTGAAGGAAGCATTTGTACCCTATCACATATTCTGAGCTAAATTCCTTGTGATAACTTTGTAGAGTGTTGATAATACTTTCCTTTTTTGATGGACCAGAGTCATATGGCATGGTTAAAAATTTTTGCTGTATCTCCCAAATGACACTTATTTCATGCAAATATCCTGTTACCTATTTTTGGTGGACTAACACTGTCTGCAACTTAGCATATTGCTACACATGAATAGATGTGAAAACTTGAGATGGCAATTCTATTACTTAGGAGCCTCTAGTTTCTGAAACTTTTAAATCTAACAAAAGCTTCTTTACTTTATAAGGCTGAGTTTTTCACGATTATTTTCAAATTTTCTTTTTATATTTTTTTCTTATGCTTTCTTGCTGTCCTTCCCTCACACTCCCATTATAGTCAGATTGATCCATCTGGCAAGAAAGTCCACATTAAGAGAGTAGGGTATATTTGAAGAGGTCGATGTTTAACAATTTAAACATTATACAATGTAGACATATATAATTTTTATGTTCTAATGTATTTCTTAAGAAATAAATTTAAAAAAGAGTAGTATTAAAAAAACAGAAAAGAGGGATAGGAAAATGTTATATATATAACATTTATATATGTTATATTTTATACACATATATAACTATATATATATATATATATATATATATACATATATATAATAAAATAAATGATTTGGAAAGAAAATGGAGTGGGGTCCCCCACTCTACCCCTGCCTATTGTTATAATATATATATATATATATATATATATATATATATATATATATATATTTAAAATATATAACATATATATATGTATATATATTTCTGACACAAAATATAAATGAGAGCATTTTAAATAAAATATATTTCTATCCTGGGCCACATGCTTGTTCAAGTGAATCATGTTACAATTTTTATTTGCACTCTTTAGTTTTACAGGACAGTGGAATGTATTTTGACATATGATACATGGAGTATAACTTCCCATTATTGTGGTTATACAAGATGTGGAGTTACACTGGTGATATATTCATATATGAACATAGGAAAGTTAATTCTGATTCATTCTTATGTCTTTCCCATTCCCATCCCCTGGACCTTCTTTCCCCTGCCTCTGCCTCTAATCCAATGATTCCCCCACTGCCTGCCCCCACTCCACCCCTGCCTATTGTGAGTCAGCATCTGCTTATCAGAGAGAAATTTGGCCTTTGGCTTTTGAGATTGGCTATTTGTTTTAGCATAATCTCCTCCAATTCCATCCATTTACTGGCAAATGTCATAATTTTATTCTTCTTTATGGCCAAGTAATATTCCATTGTGTATATTACCACATTTTGTTTATCCATTCACCTATTGAAGGGCACCTAGGTTGGTTCCATAGCTTAACTGTTGTGAATTGAGCTGCTATGAACATTGATGTGGCTGTGTCACTACAGTATGCTGATTTTAAGTCCTTTGGATATATGTTGAGGAATGGGATAACTGATTCAAATGTTGATTCCATTCCAAGTTTTCTGAGGAATCTCTATACTGCTTTCCATGGTAGTTGTACCAGTTTGCAGTCCCACTAGCAATGTATGAATATACCCTTTTCCCACATTCTTGATAACATTTATTGTTACTTGTATTCTTTTTTTTTTTGAGGTTTGAATGTTTTTTTTAATCAAATGGGGTATAATTTCTCATTTTTCTGATTGTACAGGTTGCAGAATCACATTGGTCATATAGTCACCTATATACATAAAGCAATAATAATGCCTATTTTATTCTGCTGCCCTTCCTATCCCCCTTCTCCTCCCCTCCCTTCCCATCACATCTTTCTACCCAATCTAATGTGACACACTTCTTTTTTTTTTCTGTTACTTGTATTCTTGATAATTGCCATTCTGACTGTCGAGAGATGAAATCTCAGTGTAGTTTTAATTTGCATTTCTTTAATTGCTAATGATGTTGAACTTTTTATTAATATTTGTTGACCATGTGTATTTCTTCTTCTGTTAAACAAATCACTATTTAAATTTGTTTAACTGTGTGCATTCCCAATTATGTATCTACCCTATACTAAATTTTTTTTCCAAATATGTTTCTTCTCAGTTTTATTCTTCTGTTTAATGATAATCATAATGTAGTCACTCAAATGAGAAACAGGAAAATCATTCTACCCTCTACTCCTCAACCTCTTAGACTGGATTATACCACTTTACACCCAGCAATGTTTCTCTTTATACTTTATGCAATATGACACTGATGGCTAAAATCTGTCCAAATTCATGAATGCAAGTGAATATTTTCCATATAAAGTGAAATTTTAATTAAAATAAAATTATAAAACTATTCTGTCATTGGGAGCTGTCAGTTCCAGTTTTTAAAAAAAGAAAATTTTAAAGTAATGTATTTTTTGCTATACGTATCTTGGTTTTTATAATTTCAGTTTTAGTGGTTGCATTAATGGTTTATGTAGTGATTTTGAAATCAAAGCAGATATTAGTGTTAAATAAAATGATAATGACTTATAGGACTTTCCTAATCTTTGTATTAAAATGTATTATTGTAAAATGAAAATTATTCTATTTTCCAAAAATTATTTGTAATAGGAAAATATTCAGAAATAGACATCCTTAAATGAAAACAAAAATTTCCCATTTTCTTCCCCTTCTTATATTTCTTTTCCCTCTCTCTGTCCTCTTCTCTTGTCCTACTCTCCCTTTGTTTCTTTCACTCTTATTTTGTTTAGTAAAACAACAAAAATAAGGCAAGTCTTCTAGCATACATATCTGTGTGTGTGTGTGTGTGTGTGTGTGTGTGTGTGTGTGTGTGTTTTCCCCTCACAGCAAGGGGAGTGAAAAGTGGATGTTGAGGTGAAATTCAACCAACGTTGCTTCATTTTAAAGCATGTATATGTAAATTTAGATGAGAGCATTATTTTTCTCTTTATAGGAAAAGAGACGACCATATGTTAACTTACCTTTCTGCATATGTTCAATCCTTTTATTAATTTTATATGTTTAAAAGGAATTGTTTCATTATACATTTTATTTGTGTTTTCATAAGTGAACCATTTGAGTAATGTATTTGAAACCTTATGGCATATATGATTTTTTTTCAATGGAAAACTCTCTGACTTTTATCCCTACAATAAATATGAAAAAGAAAAAAACAGCTGTTCAGTGTAAAGTTTGCAGGAGAAAATGTATTTCACAAGTTCCCCTTCAGATATGCATTACACATGAACAGAATATGTGTAATTTTAGATACACATATGCTGGAAACTTTGTACCAACTCTGGTGTCTAAACCAATAGCAAGGGGTCTCATATCCTGTTTTGATTTTATATTAAGGCCTAATGGTATTTATTGAGATGAGAGGAAAACTTCACTTTTGTATCTTATAGTTCCAAGGCGTAGGGACCTTAGATAGAACACTTGTGGCTTAGTTTTCTACCAATCTTCACTTTTCCCTAGGGAAGGAAGAGTGATTAGTTTATTAATGCATCCAGAGAAGAAATGGTTGGTTTGCATAGATTATTTCTTCTGAACTTCACTTTTCTAAGCCAGAGTACAAAGAGAGGACACATTCTTATCCATCTCTTAGTGTTCAGGTGTAGATTACTGATGTTATCTTATTAGTGGGTAGAATATAATGCACAGCAAAACTTCACTACTGCTTAATAATAATGTGTTGTCATGATCCTGTTCATAAGTAAATGTTATCACATGATTAATTTTTCCAGCTATTACATCATATAACAAGGATTTAAAAGAAAGAAATGATGTGCTTAAAATCTAATTATACTACCCTAGATAATTTATAGAAGTTGATAACTGAGCCATGTACCTCTGAAGGAAGGCTGGGAAAGAAACTGAACTCAGATTATTTGTACATCTATTTATGTTGCACATGTTGACATAAATCCAATCATAGAACAATTTCAGTTATGATTTGACCTTTGGTTTATATTTGTTTTTAAATTTAATCAAGGCCTCATATCACATAGCATACTTAATATTCTGTTTAACTACTGGAATACAACACAGTCACGCTTCCCCATTCATCACTATTCATCCTGCTGAATAGCATCCTCCACAGAACTTATTCATTTATGCCCATAACACCCCAGTCCTCAGGGCATCTGATGAATACATGTTACATTGTTGGTGGGATTGAAAGTTAGTACAACCACTATGGAAATAAGTATGGAGATTCCTCAAAGGACATGGAACCACAATAGGACACAGATGAACCATTTTTTTTGTCATTTATCCTAAAGAATTTAAATCATCATACTATAGTGATACATGTAAACCCCTGTTTATAGTAGCACAACTCACAATAGCTAAACTTTGGAATCAACCTGTTCATGAACAGGTGAATGGATAAAGAAAGTATCACATACACACACAAACACACACACACACACACACACACACACGTTTTATTAAGCTATAAAGGAAAATGTAATTATGTCATTGCAGGAAAATGAATGGAACTATTACTGTTGAGGGTCATAGAGAAGTCAAGATGGCGCCTGGCACTTTCCCAGGAGGAGTGGTTAGAGAATTTACACCAGCGAGCCATTAAGATGATGGAGATTCCTTAATGACTGATTGCTGTGTCTACATTATGTCAATTAAGTTAAGCTGTGTATAATTATTAAGATGATGAGGATTCCTTAATGACTGATTGCTGTAACTGGATGATACTAAATTGAGTCAAGCTGTGTATTCAGTTATGTATGTATATATATATATATATATATATATATATATATATATATATATATATATATATATATATACCTCTGCTGTCCTATAATAAAGCGGCTCCCACTGTATCAATCTTCACAAGTTGCTTGTCACCCCCTGGCTGGTTTGCCCAGCCAGACTGCGGCACATTACATTAAGTGAAATAAGCCTAACTGAGAAGGTAAAGGATCTTATGTTTTCTTTCATGTGTAGAAGCTGAAGGGGTCCAAGGAAAATAAAAGTGCATATTTGGGAGGAATCTCTTGAAAATCAAAGGAATGTCAGTAGAGTCAAAGAAAGGGACCAGGGATAGGAGAAGATGAAAGAGGGAGGAAGTGTTGGGGAGGGATATTCATCAAATTACATTGTGTTTTCTTATGTGTATATGCAAACACGGGACATCAAATTCTATCATCATGAACAACTATAATGCACCAATAAAAATGTAGAAAGAGGAAAAACTGTTGTGAAAAATTAGTGAGTTCTTAAAAAAAAAGTGGATGAAAGACCTAAGTGTAAGATCAGAAACTTTAATGTTGCTAGAAGAAAAGAGAAGAGAAGCAGTTCAACATACAGATACAGGCAATGATTTCCTGAATAAGACTCCTGAAGCTCAGGAAATAGTAGCAAAAATTAATAAATGGGAACAATAAATGCTGTTAAGGATGTGGGGAAAACAAACTTTTATACATGTTTTGGTGGGAAAGTAAATTAGTATAGTCACTATGGAAATCAATATAGAGGTACTTCAAAAAGCAAAAAATAAAATTACCATATGATCCAGCTACACCACTCCTGAATATTTACCTGAAAAAACTAAAGTCAACATACTTTCAAGATATATGCATAGCCATGTTTATCAGTATAATTCACAGCAATTTATAGAGTCAGACTTGGTGTCTGTTAAGATGAGTGGGAAAAGAAAATGTGGTATTATATATATGCAATGGAGTATTATTTAGCCATAATGAAGAACAAAATTATCTAATTTGCAGCAAAATGAATGAACTGGAGATCAACATGTTAAAATGAAATAGTTCATATTCATAAAGACATGTATCATATGTTTTATCTCACATGTAACAACTAGAGGGAAAAAATGGTCATCATATATGTAGAAGGAAGACCACTAATGTAGAGGAAGGGCATCAGGGGAAGCCGGCATAGGAGGGCAATGGTAGGTCTTGGGGAGTGAAATTACTCAAATTGTGCTTTATAAATATACTAATATGCCAAAATGAAACTCAATACTCTGTGTAATTAATAAACACTAATTTTAAAAAGTCACATATCAATGGTCACATTGGCAATTGTTAGTGTGAATGACCATACAAAATTTACTCTGATACTCAGGTTTCCCCTTTCCTTTGTACTTTGAATGAGAGACCCTGGATTGTTTCCAGGTTAGATCTGAGATACCTATGACCTGGGAATTGCAACAGGTGAGGCCTTGATAGTAAAGTGTGACAAATCAACTTTGAATGCCTATGACAATCCATCCTCAATTTGTTTACTGAATTGAAATGTTTGAGATTTATACTTCTTCACCTTTGCTCTTCAAATACTTGGTTTATTTTATAACATTAAATCACGTATTTTTAAAATCATTTCATCAATTTTCACAGTCTCTTCTCATTTCATTAGAGCAGCTACATTCAATAATAACATTTCCATAATTATGGATTTCCAGATGTTTTTATCTAAATTTAATCTTTTTTTTCAACAAAGCCAGCAGAGATATTTTATATTCCTTTGTTATTTTCAACCATATAACTTTAACTTTTATGAATAGGCTAGTACCTATAAAGTTTTGAGAAAATGGCTTTGTTCCAAAATGAGGTTAGTGTTCTTAAATCTATAATGTATGTGGCAAGTCTTTAGATCTGAATTGCAATAGATTGCTTTAACTATATCATGAAAGGAATGGAGTTTTAAGTTAAAAATTCCCACCCTAAATACTCAATAAACATCAATAATGGTTAGAGTTTAGTGTAGTGGTTAACTATCTAATTTGAAATCAACCAGATTAGTGTTTGAATTCTATCTTTAACAAAATATTCGACAAGACATTTAACTTCTATGAAACTGAGATTTTTCCAAAACAATGATAATAAAATCTAAAGATTCTATCCAACTTAATTTAATGTACTCAAAGTGCTTAGCATTCAATTTGGCAAGACTATTTGGAGTTGCATGACAAATATTCAATGGTGATGATGATGGTGGTGGTGGTGATGGAGGTGGTGTAGAGACAAATGATAATAATAAAGGTGATTTAATTTAATTGGAAAAAAATATACTGGGGAGGTGGACAAGCTTGGCGGGTTGCTGCTTATGCTCAATTAAATCTCCATATTAGGAGTTGGGGAAGCATTTTTATTTAGTGAGGTTCAGTGTTCCCTAAGATGGAGATGTTTCTTTCCTGTGGCTCTAGATATGACAAATTCAGAATACAATGTAAACATAAAAGGTTAATTAGAAGCAGAGATTCCAGAGTTCAAAAAGGCAGTCAAGTGATGAGGTAGTGAGAGGGGTAAGTGAATCAGTAACAGGTATTGATCAAAGGCACCAAGTGAGTCAAATAACATGAGTGTAATGGAGACAAAGAGAAAAGTTCTAGATTACTTCCTTAAAATTTGTATTCTCACCCAAAAGTAAACATAGAATATTTCTGATTAAAAATTGAGGATTCCTGCTTATAATTTTTTAAAAATAATTTGTTTACCACTATTTTTAACACTCTCATTTTAGTACTGTATTTTTAACAGTTCATCTTGAAGGTATGCCCAGCACATTGACTGGTATAGTGATTGATAGCAAATATTTAAAATATATTTGCTAATTAAATATCACATAATAAAACATTATAAGTAGAAAATATAATGTAAAATATAATTGTAAGTAGAAAGTATGATGTAAAAAAGATGGAAATTCTGGTTGCAACAAGGAGAAAGGAAAAATGACTAACTGATTTGGTAATTTTATGGCATTTATTTGATTTTTATTTTCTTCTTTAAAGATTATTTTAAAATGTTTAATTGAAAAAATTAATGAAGTTAATTATTAATTTGGTTTTAATTCACATGTATTGCATATTTTCAGTTCTATTGTATTTTTTAATTCACTTTACATCGTGTGTGTGTGTGTGTGTGTGTGTGTGTGTGTGTGTGTTATTTACTGGGAATTGAACTCAGTGGTGCTCTCCCACTGAGCTACATCCTCAGTCCAATATATTTTATTTTTGAGAAAGAGTCTTGCAGAATTTCCCAGATTGTCCTCAAATTTGTTATTCTCTTACTTTGGTATCCTAAGTACTTGGGATTTCAGGTGTTTTCTCAGATCACATTTTAACTCTTGATTTATTTATACTCTATATTCACTTGAATGATATTTCTTTTATAGACCTTGTAAATTATGAAATTAAGATAAAAAAGGGATTTTCAACTTGCTTCTGGTTGTTACTGGTTGAGTATCTCAAACTCAGATGGCCTTTGTGGGACACAGACTAATAATCTGTGACCACTAATAATCCCTGCCTTCTGGTGCCCAGGGATGTAGGTTAGCCTAGACCACTTGCTTAGCATGAATGGTGTCCTGGGTTCCATTACTAGCCCCATGCATACACAAAATTGTTCTGATAATCCCTGCCTTCTTACATTCATTTCTATACATAATTATACCTCCTTGAGAATGAATAACATCTGAAATTATCTTTTAATCAATCAACTTTAGTAAACTTGATATGTCACTCTCATGATTTTTATTGTCTTATATAAAACAGTCTTGGTAGCAGAATTTCTTATTATTTTGTTGAATTTGAAGAAGAAAACAGCCACATTGTGAAATGTCTGTGAAAATGTCATCTGGCAGGAAGCTGTAGTTGGCCTCCAGAACTTAACAGTGGTCACCAGCTGATATTAGTGAAGAAGGTGAGACCTTCAGTCATATACTTGCAAGAAAAATAAATTCTAACAAAAAGTTTTCCCAACAGTGAAACTTTCAGATTATAGCACAGGTTAACTCAAACTTTGTAGCACTTTGGGACCCCAAGTTATGGACTGAAACATACCCCAAATCTTGACCCAAGAAACTGTGAGATAATAACTGTACTAAGTTGCTTAATTTGTGCTAATTTATTACACACAAGAGAAAACTAATATGGCCCATTAATTATTTAGATTTGTTTCTCAATTTATATATACAAATTAAGTAATAGTTTTAAATATTACTTCTGTTCCATTGTTTTGATTTGCTTCTTCAAGTTCTCCAATTGTGCATAAGTTAGATCTTCCTTGTTTAAATTTTATTTCAATCATTTTTTAAATTCTATCTTTATTCTCATGAATGCTTTCTCATTTTATCCTTATTCCCTTTATGGAACTTTCTTTCAAATCTATTGAATCTTGAGTACCTAATAGTTTAATCTTTATTTCTGACATCTTTCCCCCACTTCTTTCTCTTTTCCAAGTTAATTACTTCTAATTTTGTTGATTCCTTGTATATATTTATATAATTAACTTTTGCATGTCTGATTTGAGAGTTTATTATATTCCCAAGTGTTCTTTGATGATAACTGAATGAAGTATACAAGAGTTGTGTGTTTTCAGCATCATTTGTTTTTTAAGATAATTGTTTTATTAGCTGGATTGTTTGGATTCTCATTTCCTGAATAACTGATTCTTTAAGTGTGTGTTAACAATATTAATTTAACCAAACATACCTTTATATTATTTAATTCTATAAAACTTTAAAATTGCTTGAATTTTAAAATTATAACAAAATTTATTTAAGTCTAATTTGTTCCTTGTTGCTCTTAAGAAATTTCATTTTTACTGATGAGACAATGTTCTTGGTTTTTGTGAAATAAAGAAAACTGACTGAGTTTTCAAATAATACTTCTATTAGTGTGAAGACTTATTAAAATTATGATTGTTACTATTTTTAACATAATATTCTCTTTTTTAAGTTATATATGACTGTACATTGTATTTTGACATATTGTACATATATGGAGTACACCTTCCCATTCTTCTGGTTGTACATGATGTGGAATTATATTGGTCATGGATTTATATATGAACATAGGAAGGTAATGTCTGATTCATTCTAGTACCTTCCTTATTCTCATTCCCTTTCCTTCCCTTCATTCCCCTTTGTCTAATCCAAAGTACTTCTACTCTTAACTACACCCTTCATCCCATTGTGAGTTAGCATCTGAATATTAGAATATTTGTCCTTTGTTTTTTTGGGATTGGCTTTTTCACTTAGTATGATAGTTTCTAGTTCTATCCATTTACTGGAAAATGCCATTTTTCATCATTTTATGGCTAATATTCCATTGTGTATATATACCACAAAATCATGATTATTAATACATATTGATTTTTATGAATTGATTGGATTTACTGTAATGTTTTCATACATACATTTATTATTCATTGATTACATCCATCTATTCTTTTACCCTTTTCCCTATCCACTCTTCCTTGTTTCCCTGGTCTGTTTTCCCTTCTTTCAACAGCCCTCTTTAACTTTTTAGTTTCCATATATGAGAGAAGCCATGTTATATTTATCTTTTTGTGTCTGGCTTATTTTGCTTAATGTGATGTCTCCAGTTACATTCATTTTTCCCCCATATGACTAATATTCCATTAAGTATATGTACAATGTATAATTTATTTTTTCAGTACTGGGTATTATATGCAGGGATGCTTTACCACTGAACTATGTCCCTATTCCTTTGTCTTTTATTTTGGGACAGGGTCTCCCTAAGTTGCTGAGGTTGGTATTGAAGTTGTGATCTTATTGCTTCAGCCTCCTGAATCACTGGGATTATATGCATGCACCACCATGGGTGCTCCTACCTTATTTTCTCTATCTGGCTGAATCTAAATCTTGGTCATTGCGAATAGTGCTGCAGTAAACAAGGGTACACAGGTATCTCTTTTGTATGCTCACTTCATTTTCTTTGGATATGTACTGAGAAGTGAAATAACTGTATTATATGGTACTTTTGATTTCATTTTGAGGAATTTCCTCACAGTTTTTCACTTGGTTGTTCTAATTTACATTTCCACTAGTGGAGACTTATTTTGAAGTACAGCTTTGTGTAATAAAACAGAATCTTTTGGCAAAAGTTAGTAAGTGTAGAGGAAACCAGTGAATTAAAAAAAAAAAAAAAAACCAAACAACCCTCCACAAACAAAAACAAATAACTAGCCATAAGAATATCTGTTTAACAGAAAATTCCGTCCATTGACTGTCACTTGAATTTAGAAAAATGGGTAGAGGAGAGCTCAATGGAAATTATATTAAGCATATGGTTTTGCCTAATTTAAATGCTAACTTTCATTTTCTACCAAACCTGATTCTAACCTTTTGTTTTTCCTAGAGTAAAAATATTTTTCTTTACTAAAATGATCTCTATTTTAAAGCCAGGAAAATGAGAAAGTTTAATGCAAAGCAGTTCTGATCCAAAATTTCAGTGCTTTGTTAACTAGCTCAGTATGCCAGTATTTGCACGTGGCTTCACATCTGGGTATTAGTTAAGATTACTTTTAACTAACATATTAATATTAAAATTACTTTTGAATTATTTAAACATATTATGCACTGAAATGACTATGAGTAAATAATTTTATTGTGTTGCTATTTGAATTTTACATAGTTATTTTATGGAAGAGAAATGTGACCAATATTTGTAATGTAATCATACCTTAAGCTTTGATTAGTTCATTTATTATTAATGTATTTATCATACTTTCTAGAAAACATAAACTGACAGCATAGAAGTTTAGTGTCTCTATCATTGTAAGTGTTATGGAGAGTGCTGGTAGATGAAAAATTTCCATTTTTTCACCTTTGGCATGTTTAATTTCTAGATTTCTTTATAATTTTGACTCATTTTGAGAAATAATTGAAAATTTTCCATCTTCTTTCTCCATTTTGAAACTTTTCCTTTTGTGTTCTCTTTTATTCTTTCAGCTGCAATTCCAATGCATTGCAATTGCTTTGGAAAATGGCTCTGAAATATTGAAGGGATATAGAAGTTTTTTTAATATTTTGTACAGAATTGAAAAAAAATACTTAAAATTTTGTATAACAGGTTTAATAAAATGTATGTTTTTATATATGTATATATACATTTATATATATAAAACTTTGTACATATGTGACACATTTGTGTTTGTGTGCGATATGTGTATATATGTATATATACACATACACAATTTTTGAAATTAATAGTATCAAAACCATTTCTGTCTATGAAAATTCTGTTTCTGTTTATAGCATTAATTTGTTTTCTGGGTAATTTCCCATCTTTATTGGATTTTTCAATTATCAATGATTTTAGAATGGTGTAAAAGATGATCTTTAATGATGAAATGTGTTTTAAAAATTGTGATTGCTTCTTTCCTAAAATTTTCTTTTCTAGAAGAATACAGTTATTATTATTTTTTTTCATTTTGATTGTAGTGAAATTTACCTTATAATTGAAGTTCATTTTTATGGACTATGTATTTTTATTGTCCTGAATGGGCTGTAATGAAACATGCAATGCAGGAATTGTTAAAAGAATAAAATAAAGAAAAGAGGGGAAAAAGGTATTTTAGTCATTTCCAGTGAGCTACCATAAAGAAAAATATATGTAACTATTTTTTGTTAAAGCCTGTAGGACCGTTATAGAACTTCACTGAACTACAACCAACTACTTCAAATAATATATATAAACAGCATGCAGCAATACTTTGGCTTGTCATTTTTAATTTTTATACTTGTGTGTCTACATCTTAGCAAAGTCTCAACTCACTAGCACACTGAGCTATGTAGTAGATATAATCTGAATCAAAGCACAATTGCAAAAATGTCAAATATGATCAAAAAGAGAAAATCACTACTAAAGAGAATTCACCACGGTAACTCTTTGCAGTTCCCAACTCAGAGGCCTAGTAGCCTCATCAAAGATACAACAGATGGAAAAGGCCCATTAGGTCATCAAACCTATCCCCTCACCAAAGAGGAAAAAATGAATTCAAGCAACCCTATCTGCTGGCTTCAAACCAAATTCAAGATAGAAAGACCCTGCTGCTGCTCTTGATACATTATTTCATGACACTGGATGTCATTTATACAAAAACTGAAATGAATTGTCTGCCCCCAGCATCCTAGAATCATAGAATAGACTTTGAGAGCTGGAAGGTACCTGAGCCCAGCCTCCTCATTTTGTAGAAAAGTACCCAAGGACCTGAGAGGTTAAATGACTAGCTAAAATCCACAAAGCCACTCACAGCTGGACTAGTAATAAAACCAAAGTTTCCAGAGATAACTAAACTGCTATTTCTAGCAAATAATCCCCTTTGGGAAAAAAAAAATCTTGGTAACAGTCTGTTCTATACATTATATTTAACACATTTGGATTTGACTTATTTCTTACAATGACCTAATTTTTAAAATTCCAACTTTGAAGGGATCATATCTAGGTTTTCACTTTCAGAACACTGACTCCCACAGTTAATGTTAACTCAAATAACATACTTCCACTTTTGCACCAATTCTCTCTTCTCTACTAGGCCCCAGTCTACAGAAATGTAATACCTTTCTTGGTTTGCTACACACAAAAAAAAGAATGAAGCTAGTAGAGATATAGGTTTAAAATTTTATCTCTGCATTAGTCCCCACCCTAAAAAGTTACTGAAAAAATTCTGTTGCTATAGAATTAACTTTCACTAAGGGATAAATGGAAAGAGATAACCTGGGAATAACTCTAACATTTACTGAAGGATTTTTTTTTCTTCCATCTTTGTGCTAGTGGATGGTACATAGAAGCCTGGATAAGTCCAGGCCATAAAGCTCAGAACCCAACAGAAAAGCTGCTGCTTAGCCCTAGAAGACAGATGGCTTATGCTAATACATGCTCAAGATCATACTACTTTAGGGGCTAGGGTTGTGGCTCAGTGGTAGAGTTCTTGCCTAGCATGTGTGAGGAACTGGTTATGATAGGTACCACATATAAATAAATAAACAAACAAATAAATAAAAGTCTTAAAAGTTTTTTTTTTTAAAAGACTATGCTATGTTACAGTTTTTAAAGAGAAACTGTAATTTATAATTTTTTAATTTTTTTTAAACTCTATATAGATTATAATATAGCAATTCTATAGGCCAGACATGGTCAACAGTTACCATGTTATCATAGGCCTTTGCATGTTATATTGAAATACAAAGTTAAAGCTTTTAGTTAATAACTTTAGATTTTTAAAAAATTTTAAAAATATATAACATGGACATAGATTCATGGTTAGGTGTCTGTTACTTTGAACAATATCATATTGTTCAGTTGACAAAGAAATTCATGTTTTCAGTAGTTTAGATTCATTGGTGCTTAAGAATAAGGAATACATCTGGAGTTTGGGGGTTTATTAGTTGTTATGGGTAGATATGTCCCCAAAATTTCACTTGTCAGACTATGCAAGAATGTCTATGTAATTTAACTCTGAGGTTAAATGTGTAGATCATGAGGATTTTGACCTTATCAGTGGATTAATCCCCTGATATAGGTAAACTGGGTGGTAACTTTAGGCAGGTAAGGTATGGCCAGAGGATTTGGGTCCGTGGAGGCCTGCTCTTAGGAAGTGGAGCTCTCATTTTGCTGCCTGGTTGCCATGTCCTGAGCTGCTTTCCTCTGCCATACCCTCTGTCATGATGTTCTGTTTCACCTGAAGCCCAGAATTATGGTGTTGGCTAACAATGCACCAAACTTCTGAAACCATTGAGCCAAAGAAAACTTTTCCTCTTTTTAGTTGTGTTTGTCAAGTATTTTGGTCATAGTGATGCAAAAGCTGACTAAAACATTAGTCTAGTAATTCTTAAGCTTTTATGTACATCAGCCATCAACTTTTGAAAGCACAAGTTATTTTATGCTACTCAGTAGGGCAGACGGTAGGGATGTGATGCTTGAAATTTACATATATAATAATTCTCAGATAATTCTGCTGCTGCTGCTCTAGGAACAGCACTTTGAAATCTATAGCCAGAGAGGACTGGTATATTTCTAGGTGAAAAAAATTTATGGCCAATCAAACTTTCCACAATGTCAACAAACTATACAGAGGGAGTATGATAAAAGTTTTCAACTTAGAAAATACGTTTGTTGATGTCTGTTCAATAAATAAATCAATAGTAACTATTTTTCAATAATCCTAACAATTGCTAACATTTCCATAATGCTTACTTTGTGTTTTAGGTACTGATGCACTCAGTTAATCTTCATTACAACCATTTTTATCATCTCCATTTAAAAGATAATGATACCTGAATCTCCACAAAGTAAAGTGAATGCAGTCTAATCAGTGGTACCATAGTTCCTGAGCCCATGTACTTAACTGTTGTCCTATACTGCCTCTTGAGGTAATGACTACTTTCTATCATTCATTTCAGTTTTTCTTGGTTAATCCCATAAGCCCAGATTGGTTTAGGAAAAATACTGTGAATCAATATTTTCAGATAAATCTTTAGAAGGCAGTCTACTGTTTAGCACATTTGCTCAAATCAGAGGTGTTATACAAATTTGACAATAGTCTCTAAAAGCCAATTGAATAAAAATGAATAGCCTCAGTTCCCATTGCTTCCGTGAGTTGCATTTTGTGACTAGAAAATGAACAAAGCTTTTACTGCAATCAGGATAATCAGAATAGTTTATTTTTGCATGAAGTGTTTTTGGAATATAAAGTTCATCATTGCATCAACATTCCCTATGGTAACACCCGTTAAACATTTGTGTGTAATATTGCTGGCTTTTATCCATAAGTGAAGTTTCCAAAGCTTGTGTGTGTGGCCTTTTCTTTGTCTCTAACTCTCCCATTCATGTTTTTCTTTTTCTTTCTTAATTTTTTCCATAAATGTTACTGGAATACTACAAGAATTAGACAAAAATACAGCCTTGGTCTATTAGTCTATTTATTCTGTCACATGATTGTTTTAGTGTGTTTGAAGAACTATTTTGGAGCCAGACATAATCACATTCTGCAGTTCCTCACCTTATTAACTGACAGAGCACTGTTCCTATTAGACAATTGATCCTGGGCAGATGAAGCCATTAAAAACAGTACTAATTAGCTGGAGAGAGGAGACAGCAATGCAGGCTGCCTCACTTCCTTTTATGCTTAGGGAAGTTGATGTTCCAGACAAATAATAATTGATATGTAGTCTGCCTTAATTGTGGTTGTTAACAGCCAGCATTATAATGACAGGCTGACAATTTCTGTCTAGCCTATTGTATGTTTATTTCAGAATTCAAAGACTACTGGATAATCTTTATGGATAATTTGAACTTCATAGAATGCATTTTATAATGTTCCTGAAATCAAGACTCCAGAGCTCATCCTAGCTTATGAGTTATAGAGTACATATTGCCAGGTATCAGATGTTTATTCCACATGAGTATGGTACCCATAATCATCTGGACTTACATGGCATGCTTTGGAAAGAAACAGCAGGGATAAAGAAAAAGAAACACACACACACACACACACACACACACACACACACACACCCTCATGCTCTAGTTTCTTTCCAAATGGCAACTTTTGGTACGGTTCTGATTTGACTCTGTCAGCTGTAGTACAATGCTCTATGAAACCATGTAACACTTCAGTAAAATTTTTTTGATTCCTTCCATTCATGATGATAAAAAACTACTGTATCATACAAATATAGACATTTAAATTTGTCTTGAGTTTAAGATATGGTTAGTAAATATCTGATAAAATCTAAATATCCCTGTGAGTTTTAATATTATTGTAGCCCCTTCAAGACTGAGATCTACTATTAACTGATAAAAAATAAGTTAATTATTTCAAGGGAAAATTGTTCTTCAGCATAAAACTTGCAGAAGTACATTTAAATTAATACCAGCCTTCTTTTCAAATGACTCTTTTCCCAAGAAAGATTTCCTTGTCACAGAAGAAAATGTAAAGAGGATGATTTGTATGTCACAGTGGGGTCAAAGAAGAGGGTTCTTGGGACAACAGGCTGGTCTATGACCATAGTAGCCAAGGGAATTGGCATCTGAGCATCCTAGCACTTTTGTAGCTCATTTTGCTGTGGCATAAAGCCTGGGGAGTTCTGGGATAGAGTGTGTTGTATATATAAGTGGAGCTGACTGGATCACAAAGTTGCCTTCCTACCTCACCAAAACAAACAAGCAACAAAATTCACCTCTACACTATTTCATGTAAGCGTCCCTGATATAAGCTATCCTCAGTTATTTTGCCTCACTTTAAGGTTGTTACACCTTCTCTTCTCTGAGGGTAAAGGTATGTATGAGTGTGTGTGTGTGTGTACTACTTCCTCACTTCTCTTTCTGACCTACTAGTGGTTGTTAACATTTTTTGCTTTTCGACTGTTCAAAAACATGGTTCCTTTAAGTTCACCTCTGCTGTGAATTTTCTATGCTACTGCAAAGGCAACCTATGTCCAAAACCAACTTTTTCTTGCTTTTAGATTTTACCAAATTCTTTTCTTTTAGTAACAGCAAATTGAAGATGTCCACTTTAAAGAGTCCCTAATGCTTTTCCCCATTAAGAAGGGTGAGTTGGGGCAGCGGGAATAATAATGGAAAAGTCCACTCACTTTGTGTGTTACGATCATACTACTAATATTAGCAGAAACTCAAGCTCCTCTTTTTATAGTTTGAGTTGTGTGTATGTATATTTTAATAAATATTTTATTTAAGAACTTTTTTATAGTTACAGAAAAAAGCGAAAAGACAGTACAGAACATTCCCAAGTTGTTACAATATTAAAATGAAGGCATACTTTAGTCTTTGCTGGTTTTTTATTTTCTTTCTTTTGAATATAAAATGATAAGGAAGTAAGTAAAACTTATGACAAACTATGAAAACCCAATATCCAATTTCCTCTAATATTAACAGTTTACATTGGTGTAGTATATTTGTTATGGTGAGTGAACTAAAGTAAATTTATTATGATTAAATAAAATATATGCTTTATTCAGTCTTCCTTGATTTTTCCCTCCAAATTGCTTATTACTCTTCTGGGTTTCTATGAAGGCCATCATGTTGTATTTAGTAGTCATTTTTAATAGGCTACTCTGGGGATGTGACATTTTCTCCTACTCACTTTTCTTTATGCGACTGTGGCATCTTGAGGAATATTGGTCGAGTATTTTTGAATAAAGTCCCACAATTGGTACTTGTCTGATGTTCTTCTTATGATTAGACCAAGGTTTTTTCTTGGGGGAAGAAGAACATCACAGAGGTAATGTGTTGTCCACATTATATCAATGGTATATACCATTAATGTGACTTATCATTATTGATGCTGATTTTGATCACCTGAATGCGGTTGTGCTCGTCAGGTTTCTTTACTGTACAGTTACCCATTCTCTACAATACACTTTGGAAGGCAGTCATTGTGCACAGCCCATGCTTGTGTGGGGTGTTGTCCTTTAAGGCGGGGTATCTATATAAAACTTTTAAAAGCTGTACTTACCTACCTATCTTCCTGTCTTCTTTTCTTTTCTTTCTTCCTTCTTTTCTTTTCCTTCCTTCCTTCCTTCCTTCCTTCCTTCCTTCCTTCCTTCCTTCCTTCCTTTCTTTCTTTCTTTTTTTCTTCCCTCTTATCATTTCTCCTTCCCTCCCTCTTTTCTTCCATTTTTCCTTTATATAAGCATGGAGTTGTGACTTTTCACAATTTAGGTTATAAATCGATACTACTTTATTTATTTTTTCTCAAATCATTCTAAGTATGTCCATTGGAAACTCTTTCAGACAGTTTGTATGTTCTTTTAACATACCCCTGCACTATGAGGCTTCCCCATGATTTACTTTATGTAATTACAAGGTACTCCAGTCTGATTGGATATTGCCTGCTCCACTCCTAAAATCAGCAGCTTCTCCCACTACACTTGGTACATTTTACTAAAGAACGTCATTAGAAATGACCATCTGGGGATTAAGTGTTCTCACTGCTATCGAGGTGTTATTTCTTTAAGGCCCTCTCATTGGATAGAGCAAAGAATCGTATATAGCATATACAAACCTGTTTACAATCACATATCTATAAATACTTCTATATGCAGCCATCTGTATTATGAAAAACCTGAATTCATACCAATGTCTATAACTATAATCTAATAAGGGGTATAATTTTTATATCCTCACCTAATATCAAACTCTCTCCCAAAGAGTCATTGGACTTCAAGTACCACACAATACCACATTCAGTTGTCATTTTATCTGCAAAGTTCTCAAATACTTCCTTTGCAGAAAGCCATATAACTTTCCCTAAGAAAATGCTTAATTTATTCATCTTGGGTTTCCACCCTGCTTCAGTGATATGCCATCATTTCCTTTGTATTTTCATGTTTCTGTACAAATTATTTAAAGGATCAGTCAGAACGTCTCCCTGAAAACATACTCAATGTTATTTCCTCCATGAAAACACACCCAATCAAATTCTTTAGATGCTAGTACCTTGCATGCTAAAGCAATTTTTAAATATATTAAGCCTTAGAAGTATTTGAGCATATGTGTGTCCATTGTGTATTTTATACATGCAGAGCTCCATGAAAGTAAAAACTTAAAAACTGACTGAGAGCCAGTCATGAGTATTACTGTGATAGACTTTTAGTATCTCAGGGCTGGAAAAGACTTTAGAAATCATTTGTTCTGTATTCTGATCTTATGTGTTTGTTATTTTTATAATATACCCTATTAATCATCTGTATGCAACCGAAATACTTCCAGTATTTTTTCAGTAAGCATCCCCAAGCGGCCTTTTATCTTGTATATTTCTCTAGAAAATTGTATTGTCTTGTGCCATAAGATATTGAATTTTGTTAATAAGTAGATCATTAAAATATCTATAAATGTAGACATTTATTAAATACTTTAAACTTTGAATTAATAATATAACTGTTTTTATTGGTCAATTTGTTGTTAGAAAGGGAATCAAAATATTTACATTTTCACAGTTCAGAAGTTATTACAATATTAAAATGAAGGCATACTTTAGGTAGTCTTTGCCAGGTTTTTTTTCTTTCTTTTAAATACAAAATGATAATGAAGTAAGTATAACTTAAGAGAAATTGCGAAGATCAAAAGTTCACAGAAAGTTGTCAAAAACAAAAATAAATCCCACAAAGTTCACAGGATCAAGATCTCCTGACCCAAAGAATATGAAGATAATTGGAATGTGTTTTATTGTAAGTTCAATTCAGGCCATTTTACAGACAATTAATGAAAGCAAGACACTTAACAAAAATATCAGCATTCAGGTATCATACAGGAGACATGAATTAAATTATTAAGATCCACAAGACCTTATTTATTAGAAGAAAAAGATCCACTAAAGGAAAAATGAAGATGATTGCGTAGCAGAAGTGAAGTGAAGGTGATTTCTTGTAGCATTTCTCATCTCTAGCACTCAAGTCTAATTCATTAATGAGAGAAAATTCAATCTTCCTTCATTTGTTCATGATTGTGTTAGTCAGCTTTGCACGGCAGAGACTAAAATATCTGACAATGACCACCTAGGAGAGGAAAAGTTTATTTCAACTTTATTTCAGGATTTAATCCATAGCGGTCTGACTTTGTTGCTCTGGGTCCCAGGTAAGGCAGAACATCATGGTGGAAGGGTGTGGTGGGGGAATGCTGCATGGTTTTTGGTAGCCAGTTAGTGGGAAGAGGTGAGGGGAGGTCACAGGGAATATGAACTCTTCCAGGGCACACCCCCAGTGACCTACCTCCTTCAGCTATGCCCCACCTGCCTACAGTTACCACCTCCTTAGTCTATTCAAACTAGAATGGACCGAGTAGGTTACATCTCCCATAATCAAATAATTTTAATTCTGAATATTCCTGCATTCACACTGGAGGTTTGGGGGCTCCTCATATCTAAAGCATAACAATGATTATCGTGGGAAGTATTGAAATAATGGTAGACAAAAGAGGAAGATATATAAAGAACTATAATTTTGGTCATTTTCTTTCTTCAATTTTTTTTTTTTTTTTTGGTCTATTGGAATCCTAGGGACAAATGGCTTTGGTGTAAGAAGGTCTGAGGAAGCTGCTGTGTGTTCTCTCTACATTAATTACTGGGCCATCCTTTGACCTGCTGGTATTTGTGAGGCAAGATAGCTCAAGAAATTTTATGCTAGGATCTCAAGGCTTGTATTTTAATATCATTCTCCTTATTTATGGAGCTATGAACTAATCACAACAGCTCACTGACTTTCTTCATGACAGAGAATTAACCATGGTCCATAAACTACTCAGAACTCACTGTTTGCTCCTTGCGGCATTAGGCTTATGTCTTAAAAAGGTAGGAACTGTCTTCCTTTAAAGCTGTTCAATCTAGTAAAAAAGTCAAATATATAAACAAATAATTACACTGCATGTGACAAATATTATTATAAACATTCTAGACAGAGTAACACAAGTCTCAGAAGTATTGACTATTAAACAAAACATGCTATTGAAATTTCACATAATTTAAGAAAATGTATGATACTTGGATTATATGGAAGTAAAGACATTATGCTCATCCTAAACCATCTGGATTTAACCAGATAGCCAGCAAACAATTATTAAAGACTCTCAGATAAGTTGTGTTTGTGGAATCTGTTAGTCTAAAGACAATAAGGAGACCTACTTCTAATCTCAGACTATTGGCAGTTGGCTAAAAAAAAAATTACATATCAATGTTACAATTACTACAGGAACTACAGGAAGGATTTGGAAGATCCTATGAAACAATAGACGGATAGGGATTTTTTTCAGATATAAATCCTTTTATTCAGTTTTATTAAAAGGTCTTAATGGTACACTCTCATATTCAGGTATCAATCAGGGAGATAAAACTGACATGTTTGTGTTTCTGGTTATTCTGCCACATGTTTTCTTGGAAAATAATACTCTATCAGATTATCAAAACCAAAGTTTTAAAAAGTCAAACAATCATTTTTGGTATTAGCTTCATTTGCCTTTCACAACATCACTTTACCAAGGTGGGTTCAATGGCTTGATCTTGGGATAAGTGTCCTCCCTGTTGATAGTTGAATGTGTGTAAGGGGTTGTCAACTTTTTATTTTTTTGAGATAAACACAGACTCCTGTCCCAGAGGCTGTGATTCTGCCTATAAGCAGGAACAGGGGGCTTTTAAAGAGGTGATTCAAAGACTATATATATTCCCTGTGTTCTCTATTGGAATTGTTATTCACTTGTTAATTTGGGAGAGAGTAATTTCTGAGATCCTCTAGTACCATCCCTAAAGTCTGGATTACTTGTTCCTATGGTGGGTGTGCACGCAAGGACAGATAAATCTGCTTAAAATGGGAAAAAATGTAATTCTGTTTCCCCTGAGATTAGGTAGGAGCAGGGAGAGAGGAAGAAAAAAAAAACATGTCCATTAAAAAAAAAAAGTTGCAGTGGCAGAGCAGCAAGGGCTATATTCAGAGCATAACGATGATCACTGTGACATCTCCCCACCATCAATCTCTACTTTCCATTTCTATGGAAAAATGGGTAACAACATCTTTAAACTTCTTCCTGCTGAAAAAGTGTGAAGTTGGGGGAAGTAACCAAAGTCCTTGTTCTCTATCAGATGGGGCATGGGCAATTAAGGGTATTCAGCATCAGAGTAGTCCAGAGGTCCACAGTGGCAGATGGCTGGTGAAAGGATAAGGCACACATAGGGCAGGAATCATACTAAGACAACAATAAATAAGACAACAAAATATTACTTTTTTATAATTAGTACAAAAGCAATTAATGAAGGGAAAGTGAGGAACAAGAGATGGGTAAGTGAGAAATGAAAGACAGAGACCAGACAGAGATACATACACATGAGAGGTTATTTGTAAGAGCTGACAAATAAAGGCCATCTCTCGATAGCAAAGAGAGGCAAAACAGGCTTGCATTCTGGGACTTTTTGTGGGGCAGGCTCAGGAGTCAGAGCTAGGCAGGTCTTAAGTGGGTGGTTAGGGGTTGGGTTAGTATCAAGGAATGGTGAGCCTTTCTCAAAAATGCCCTTGGGTGGGAAAGAGAAACTTTTTCCTTCAAATGGCAGCTGTCACTTAAGATGGCCATCCAGTTGCTAAGCAAGGACTGTATGATTAGTATTTCAGCCAGTCTCTGAAAACCATCAAGACAGAAACTCACAATCATATTAGTGGAAAGTGAATCAAGTTTACCAGTGTAAGAGGTTAGGAAGTTTTGTATGTCCATGAATCAGGACAAACTTGCTACTCTACAGAGTTCTTTGTGATCATTATTATTAAGTACTCACACACAAGAACCCTTCCTCTATATCCTCCAGTTTTACTTACTTTTGGTAGGGCTGACACAAGTATACATCTTAATTTACATTAAAAACAAAAGACAACAAAATAAAAACAATTGTTTTTCCTTTTAAAAGTCCACACAGAACTAGGCTTAGGCTATATTCTCCTGCTAGGTGTTTAGGTCCAAGTTGGTCAAAACTGACCTTGTTCTCATCTACACTTAAAAGTCAGCTGAGATTCCTCAAAGATAATTCTTGAAGACATATGTGAAGCCTCTTGGCTCCTTTAGCTTAACTCTACCAGTGGTGCCATCTGCCAGTAGGTCAGAATCTGGCTGACAAAACGTGGTTTCTCATGGAAGCATCATGGACATTTCTCTCTCCAGTGATCATCCTTTTTGTAGAATGTACATTGGTTGGCTTCCTGTTCTCTAGGGTCCTCTAAATCTCCCTGATCAGCAAATCAGGTAACTCATAAGAGTTGTGGTGACTAACAGTATTCCATCATTCTCTGAATTATGGCTGACCTTAGAGGGCAAGGGCCAAAATATTGGCTTCTCTTTCCTTGGCCCTTTTACTTCCTTGACTTTAGTCTCCAAGGTTTGACTTATTCAAAGCCAATAGATATAAGACAAGTCTTATATTTTTACACAAACTTTCATTTTATAAGCTTTTGCATAACACTTCGACAAGGCTTAGACAAATATAGTTCTTAAATGCATACATATATCTGGTCACATATATTTAGGGTGTCAACTATATTTTTATAACCTAAATAACACCTGTTAGTTTAACCAGTTACAAAATAATCCTTTAAGACTTTAGAACAGGTACAAACCCTAATTCCTTTAAAAATTAGTTTCCCCAAGTAATAAACCCTACAAATACAAGAAAATTTTCTTGATAGATATGAGCAGATCAATGTTTCAGACTTTGCTTCATATTAGTACATTAAAGTTCAAATAACTTTAACTGACTATGCTAATTATAGCCAATTTAATTACAAACTTTTAAAGATTTGCCTTCCACAAACTTTCTGCCACTTAAACATTTATAACTTCTTTATATCATTAATTTTGTCCTCTTTCATCTTGGACATTAGCCTAAGAATATTACTTTACCAGACAAAATACTTTCTCAACCAGAAAAATTTCTTTTACTTTCTAGTTGTCCATACTAAAGTGTTTCTATACATATAACTTCCATTTATCTTCTTTAGTTTCAAACCATTTCTTAAATTCATATTCTAAAATGATCTTTATTAATGTTATCTATGCATGTAATTTTCACAACAAATTTCATCCCAGGAGAGAAATCAGATAATCTGGCATATGCAAAAACTGTGTCTTAATCTTTTCTCTCCCGGGTGGCATTCAGGAGGTTGGAGGACAGGATATTTTTGAGCCTTACTCTCTGCCTTATTATCATCATCATGTCATGAAATCTAAGTGAGTTCCCCCTGTCAATTGTACCCAGAGTCTCCTTTTGGCCCTATTTCTTGACCTAGGCAGATTGATATGCAATGGAAGAGGTCCTTGCCCTCCTTTTCTTTAGGCTTCCTTGAAGATCTCTTTGTAGAGGCTGCCTTCCAAACCCTTAGTTTCTCTCCTTTTCTTTTCTGGGTGTAGTTATTTATTTTGATAGTCCCCTCATGTGTTTAATTTGGTGGGATACTATTATAGCTAGAACTGCTTTGCCCCAGTGATGAATATACCCTGGTGTCCTGTTAGATCTTAAAGGGGAGACTACTCCTGTCCCCAGTTCATAAGCTAACAGTGCTGAAACCTACTGCCAGCTGCCATCACCCTCCATGGGCAAAAGGGGCTGGAAGGCAATGCAGAGGCAAAGTTCTATACCTCAGGCAGCTTTTCTAGGATTTTTTTTTCCAGTTTAGGGCTAGTGTCCTTGACCACAGTGAGATGATCAGTAGCTGCTAGAGGCCAGGCTGAGAAACAGTGCTGGGAGTGCTGAAATTAAATCTTTTTAGCCCTTTTTCTGGTGTCCTGTTACTCTTGTACACCAGAGGCAGTGGCTTTTGGCATCTTGAAGTTAGTTCCTGATGATTCAGACTGCTTATCACGCAACTGCATAAAGGCTGTACATACAGAATCTTTTTCAAATACTTTACCCCTGACAGACCAACTTCAATGTTAATGATCCAGAAAAACCATTCAAAGTTCAAATTATGTTATAGAAAACTGTCTTTCTCTTATGCTTATACCCACAGGTAGCCCATTCAGCCAAGATCTCTCTGCAAGAGAGGATCAGTAAGATCAACTCAGCATGGCCTGTGTCTTAAAGGGCCAGTAACAAATTAAAACAAACAAACAAACAAAAAACAGATGAAAGAGGGTCATCAAAACTAGAGCTGGCAGATGGGAAACTTCAAAACAGACAGACTTGCACCTACAAATTTCTTCCACTTACTTTACCATTGACAAACTCCAACTATAAGACTGTATAATAATCTAGAAAGCTATTCAAAAGCAAGATTGTTACAGTAAAACATTATCTTACACAGACTTATATCTATACATGACCCTTCAAATTACTTTACCTCTGACAGACCAACTCCAATTGCAAGATTGTTCAAAAAAGAAACACAGAGAAAGACAACTAGAGAGGAGTCCCCAAACCCTGGCCAACAGGTGGAAACCTTTAAACTGAACAGTCATTATCTTTCCCAAGAGGCTATCTATAGGATCGATGCAGTATTGGCCACGTCTTAAAAGGGGCAATGATAGATGCAAACAAAACAAAAACACAGACAGAAAATCAGAGGGAATTTCCAAACCTAAGACTAACAAACAGATGAGAACCTAGAACAGACCAAAAGGGAGTACATATCCTTAGGTTCTCAAGTCCCACTTAACCATGACTTCTACACCAGTGGTGCCACAGATGTCCCCCGAAGGAGGGACCAGATGTTCCCTCAAAGAGGAACCAGATGTATGGAATCAAAGGTCTTGGCATGCACACTGGGGGACTTGCCAAATGGCCAAGAGTGTCATGACTTTACTGAGTTCAGTTTCCTTTTTCTCAAAAGTAGACCATGATGGAACAATCTGTGCCATTCAGGGAGAGAAGGCAGGATTCTCCTGAAGCAAAAGGAGCTTCAGCAGCTGGTGGGATGGTCCCTTAGTCCTTCCTTTTACTCACAGGAATAGCTCCTCTTGTTGACTTGAGGCAAAATCACACATCTCTTAATTCTCCTGTAGAGTTGGCTCTCAACAAGTTTGCCAGAACCTTGAATCCTCAGCATGATAGTGGGGTTCCATGGACAGCCAGGCCTGTCCAAGAAAGCAGGAGTTGGGCCCTATCTGGGCAGCCAAATATCTTGCTGAACGCTTGGTCCTTGTCCCCTATGCCAATCCAATAATGAGGACATGGTTTTGAGAAAAAGAAAAAAGAAGGTTTATTGCTTTACTAGCAAAGGAGAAACATCAGGGAACTCCTGTCCCAGAGGCTGTGATTCGCGGTTGTCAACTTCTGATGATTAGTACATTCAATAGAATCACAAGGAATGGATGATAGGCATTTTACCCAAAGGGGAATATTCAATCTTAAACTGAATTAAGATGTCAAACTCACCACTGGTTTAATACCAATTCTTCACAATTGCAGACAGAATTGGTCACTCTAATTTTATTCATAACACACTGGTTTTATAATTATGGAATTATTTTTATTATCTTAATTCATCAGTTCACCAAATATTTATTGATAACCAATCATTTGTCAAGCACTATGCTAGACTCTATGTATACAATAGTGAAACAAATGTGCACAGTTCTTTCCCTCTTGCAGTTTTCAGTGTTAGATCTTTCTGGTTTATCCTTCCTTTGAAATAGAGGCACAGACGTAACCTTCCTGTCAGTGTTTAAAAGGGACTAACACAAATGCCAATATGCCAAATATATAGATTAATTACTAATAAGTAAAGTAATAAATAAATTACATAAATTAAATATTTCTTCTGAATATCTTATTTGGCCAAACATATCTGGTTTTACTTTGTTTTACAGTAGTGTCTATGCATGATTTTTATTTGTTTCACAAACACACACAAAAAGGCAAGGTCATCAATAATACTGTTTTAAATTATTAATAAAGGGTAAAAGTAATAGTGGGAATTTTTGATTGTTGAATTGTAATTATACATGGTAGAGGGATTCATTGTGCTGTATTTAAACATGCACATAACATAATATGATCAATCTTATTCCCCAGTACCTTCCTTTCCCTCTCCCAAACTTTTTGCTCTACTCTACTTATCTCCATTGAATTATTATTATTATTTAAATTAGTATGCTATAATTATATAGGTAATCAGGATTCATGTGGTTTATTCAAATGTGGACAGAGCATAACTGGTAGATTTCATTCCTCAGGACTTCCCCATCACTCTCCTCTCTTCCCTCCCTTTAGATCCCCTTTCTCTACACTATTGGTCTCCCTTCTATTTTCATGAGATATCTTTTTTTTTTAATTTCATTTCTTTTTCTCTCCAACTTCCAAATGTGAGAGAAATCATTTGACCTTTGACTTTCTGGGCTTGGCTTATTTCACTTAGCAAGATGTTCTATAGTTCCAACCATTATTAACAAATGACATAATTTCCTTCTTTTTAAATGACTGAATAAAACTCCATTCTGTATATATGCTGCATTTAAAAAAATACTTATTTTTTAGTTGTAGTTGAACAAAATACCTTTATTTTATTTATTTATTTTTATGTGATGCTGAGGATTGAACCCAGGGCTTTGCATATGCTAGGTGAGCACTCACTCTACCACTGAGCTACAACCCTAGCCCCTGAATTTTCTTTATCTATTTATCTGTTGATGGAAACCTAGGTTAGTTTCATAACTTGACTATTGTGAATTGCACTGTTATAAAACATTGGTATTGTGTGTCAATACAATATGATAATTTTAGTTCTTTTAGTTAAATACCGAGGAGTGGGTCATATGGTGGATCCATGACCAGTCTTTTGAGGAACCTTTAACCAGTTTTCCAAACTGGTTGTACTAACTTGCAGTTCCACCAACCACATATAAGTTTATCTTTTGTCCACATCCTCACAAGTAATTATTATTTGTGCTCTTGATAGTTGTCATTTTAACTACAGTGAGATGAAATCTGAGTGTTGTTTTGATTTTCATGTTCCTGATTGCCAAGGATGTGGAATATTTTTTCATGTGTTTGTTGGCCATTTGTACCATTTATTTTGAGAAATATCTCTATAGAAGTTTTGCTCATTTCTTGATTAGGTGATTGATTGATTGATTGATATTCAGTTATTGGAATTCTTTTACATTTGGGAATATTAGTCCCCTGTTGAAAGAATAGCTGGCAAAGATTTTTTTCACATCCTGTAGATTCTTTGTTCACAATATTAATTGGTTCATCTGCTTTTGCCATCCCAATTAGTGATTCTTGGTTTTATTTCTTGAGCTTTAGAAGTCTTATAAAACAAATCAGTGCCTATGCCAATATGTTGTAATGTTGACCCCATGTTTCCTTCCAGATAGCAGTTTCAATGTTTATTGACTAATTTCTTAGTCTTTGAGATCCACTTTAAATTGATTTTTGTGCAGGGCAGGAGACAGAAATCTAATCTTATTCTTAATATATATGAATATCCAGTTTTCTCAGCACCATTTGTTAAAAAGGTTATATTTTCTCCAACATATGTTTTTGGTACCTTTATTAAGAATCAGATGAATGTATCTATGTGTATTTGTCTCTGTTTTCTATTGTGTTCCATTGGTTTTTTATTTCTATGCCAATATCATGTTGTGTTTTTTTACTATAGCTCTTTCTTGCTCAGAAGAACCTATGGCTCTTCTGGGTCTTTTATTCTTCCCATATGAATTTTAGGACTTCTTTTTCCTAATTCTGTAAGGATATCAGTAGATGTCATTGACATTTTGATTAGAATTTTATTAAACATGTAGATCACTTTTGGTAACATGATCATTTTGATAATATTAATTCTGCCTATGCAAGAACAAGAGAAACTTTTTTTTTTTTTTTTTGATACTAGGGATTGAATTCAGGGGCACTGGATCACTAAACCACATCCCCAGCCCTATTTTGTATTTTATTTAGAGACGGTCTCAGTGAGTTGTTTAGTGCCTCACTCTTGCTGAGGCTGGCTTTGAACTCACGGTCCTTTTGCCTCAGCCTCCCAAGCTGCTGGGAGTACAGGCATGTGCCACCCCGCCCAGCTACAAGGAAACCCTTTTTATCTTCAGAGGTATTCTTTATTTTCTTATTTCAGTGTTTTATAATTTGTATTGTAGAATGAATCATGTCTTTGTTTCAATTTACACCTAAGGTGGTTTTCTGTTATCCTTGTTTTTTTTTTTTTTTAACTTTTAACTTTTTTTTTGAGGGTATTGTGGATGAATTATCTTCCTGACTTCTTTCTCATCAGTTTCATTATTGGAGTATAGGACGGCTATTGATTTTTTTTATACATTGATTTTGTATCCTGCTACTAAGATGACTTTGTCTCTCAGCTCTAGAATTCTTCTGGTGAAAATTTTTGGGTCTCATAATTATAGGACATTGTCATCTTCAAACAAAGATAATTTGATTTCTTATTTTCCTATTTATATCCATTAAATTTCCCCTTTCCTGCATAGTAGCATTACTTTTTGAATGAAAAATATTCTAATGGGTAATATTAAAGTATGTGAAATAAAATATTAGAAGATATTAATATTAGAAATGTACAGAATAGCACATTTTGGCAGTACAAATTAAGAAAGAAAAAGTCAAGAAAGTAGCTGAGAGAAATATGAAGTTCCTAGAATTGTTTAGAAAAAATTAAGAGACAAAAATAAGGTTGCCTTCAATATTGTTAGTGCTGAAATGATTATTATACACATTTGACTTGAAAAAGCCAAACAGGACAGACCTTTATTACATCCTGATTCCTCAAACAAATCTTCGAGTCAGATCAGATTGTTTTGTCTCTCCTTAGCCCAAATATGAATATGTTGAGTGTGTGTGTGTAATTGCGAATTCTGGCAACCTAAACTACTCTTTCTGGGTCCTTGATTATGCTACATTTTATTGGGGAAGATAGTGCTCATATTAATTAGTTTTACTTGATCCTACAAAGGGTGGGGGAGGAAGATTTGTATAGAGTAAAAATAAAAGAAAGAACAAGCATTTATGAGGCAAATTAGTTCACGATCTGATCCCATAGAAAAAAACCCTGCAAAATTTGCTTTTGTTGAGAGACCTAAATTTTCCACTAAGGAATTAAAAATTCTTCATTATTAATAGTGCCTAATTTATTTCCCTCAAGCTTTCATTCATTGGAATTCAGTTGAAGTTGAAAAACTTTTGAATACTCATCTATATTGCTATGAATGATTTTATGAGATGTAACTGAGTGTGATGTAATGGTCTTTTAAAAAACTTAATTTTTCCTTTTAAAATAAAAAAGGACATGAAGAGAAAACATGGGAATTATTTTTGGGATATACAACTTTTATCCTGTGAATATTCTAAGCAAATATTTAATGCTTAAAATATTTATTTGGTTGTTTTCCTCTTTCTTTTTTGGGTACTAGGGATTGAACTCAGGGGCACTCAACCACAGAGCCACATCCCCAGTCCTATGTTGTATTTTATTTAGAGACAGGGTCTCACTGAATTGCTTAGCATCTCACTTTTTGCTGTGGCTGGCTTTGAACTTGAAATCCTCCTGCCTCACTCCCAAGCTGCTGGGATTTTAGGCATTCGTAACTGCACCCAGCCTATTTGGTTGTTTTCTGTGTTAAAAATAGATAAGTAAGGCATTTTAATAGATGTTTGTACAAAATATTTGCAAATGTTTGTACTGAAAATTTAAAATGCTATAGTGCCCAGTAAAACATCAATTCATTCATTCATTAAAATTTCATTGCACCCTTCTTATGTAGTCAAAGCTGAAGGATCAAAAATTTAGAAAAGAAATTGCTGATGTTGTCAAGAAACTATATTTAGTAGCAGAGTCAAAATATGTACATGCATAACTATAAAATAAAGCAGGAATATTTCTGACAAGCATGATAAAATGATGCTCTGAATTCAGCCTTTTTAAATTTTTAAAAATTATGAAGTATTTAAAATATAGAGTGAATAAAAGACATTAATATTTAAATCATCTGGATTTAAGGAATGTTGACGTTTTGAGTTATTTAACACAGGTCTGTGTTTTTAAAGAAGAACAATGCTGAATGCACATTGAAGTTTATCCCCTATCTCATTCTGCTTCTATCTCCCCCTGAGCTAATTTTTGTCTTGAAGTTGGTATGTAACCTCTTCCACCATGTTTTGAAATATTTATTATACAGTCATAACTCAGCAAAATATAGTTTTATATATTTTAAATTTTAACACAAATGCTAAAATTTGTGGATTGTTTGTATAACTTTTTTCCTGAAATATTATTCCTTCAACCTAGTTTTCCTTTCTCCCCAAAGTTTTGCATTTTATTTCACATACTTTAGTAAACTTCATTCTTTCTGTCAAAAGACTCCTGGATTTGTACTTAGGAGACTTCCTGAAATGGCTTCATAATTAGCACCATTTACTGAACTTTCACTTTGAACTGAACAATGTCTAAACTTTTTCATGAACTAAACCATTTAGTTCTCACAGCAAATCTGAAAAATAGATGGTATTTTCATTTTGATAAAAAGGATCCAAACAAACTAAAACACTTTGCCAAAAGTTACATATCTAGTAAGTGATTTGAGCAGATTGTAAATTTAAGAATTATAATTTTAGAAGCCAGGATCCAGGCTTACCTCAGTAGCGATCAGGTTATTCAAGTTTATAGTTATCAAGCTTCAGATTTGCTCCTGTGCATCCTACCCATTCACATCTTTTTGCTCTTTTGTTGTGTTGATATACTTATCATTTTCTTATTATTTTACAAGAGGCTTTTTCCCATGGCATTAATCCTTTATCAATTATTATTACTATAATATCTTTGCCCAGTGTAATAATTGCTGGGTTTCTGTTCTCACGACTAAAAGGCTCAGGGGTCACTGCAGTTGAACTGGGCTGACTGGGCTTCACAAAATAACCACACAAGAGACACAAATACCTTTTTCTTTGGGGTCGCTGTGATGGCTCCGCAGGAAGAGAGAGCGAGAGCAAGCACTGACCCCTTTTATTGAGGAGAAGCTATTCAAATGAGGCAAGGGGTCAGGTTTCAGGGGGCTGAGTCTATCTTCATGATGTCCACTGTCAGCAGGTTGACTGACACCTGGGTAGGCCACATCCAAAGGCACAGTAAGAGAAGGGGACACACACAAGGCACTTCCATGGAAGATTCTATCAACAGGGCAAGGGGTAATATTACAAAGGAACAGGTGCACATAGCTTCACCTATGGGGCTGTAGCAAGACACACCCGTGCACAAGACACTGATCCTCGAACCCAAGAAGGGTGAGGAAAGCTTTGCCTCATTTCTGTGACTGAGTGCCTCAGCACCCAGCCAGGGAGAGTGACCTAGTCAAGTGTGAGGTTTGTCTCCCACAAATACTCATCATTTATATTTGTTTTAATAACTTTTATTATATAGAACATAGTATTTTAAGAATGCATATCACTATTTCCTTTCTTGTTAAGTATCTTTGCGTCTCATTCAGGGTATATTACCCTATACTTTTTGTATAAATGCACAAAATCCTTCCTTACTATTTCCCATATAAACACATAAAATTGAACAGGGATGTGTACATTATTTCTGGACTTTGTGTCTAAGTCCTGTGGTAAATATATGTATAGCTAGGCAAAAAAATTACATGAAAACACACACACACACTTTTTTTTTCTTTTTGAGTACTGGGGATTAAACTCAGGGGGTGCATAACTCGCTGAACTACATCCTCAGTCCATCTATTTTTTTATTTTGATACAGGTTGTTGCTAAATTGCTCAGGTTGGCCTTGAACTTGTGATCCTCCTGCCTTAGCATCCCAAGTAACTGAAAGTATAGGCATGCACCACTGTACATGGCAATATTGCATTGTTTAAATTATTACTGATTTTAAACTTTCCAGATATTTGAGAAGGCAAATTCAGTTTTCTCATTTTAATAAGAATTTATCATAACATTTGATTTAGACTTTTAACCTTCCATAACTTTTTAAAAATAAAATTTTACATTTTTTCTCTAAGATCTCCACACCATTTTATTAGATTGACTTCACAGAACCTTATTTTGTTGTTGCAGTCATGAATTGATTTTATTGTTGTATTTTGTGTGTTTGAATTTTACTTACTATTTTGTATATTGATTATGAATTCATGAAATTATTCACTGCAATTATACTTTTTGATATAGCATAAGAGTAATGTTAATAATATAATCACTATTACTTGGGGAAATTAAGTGGGTAGAATTAAAGTAAAGAACAATAACATATGAGTTTGAAGGAAGCCATCTCAGGCATTATTTGAAAGGAAGACTACGATGTACCTTTACATTTTGATACACATATATTGTACATTTTTAAGGATAATCACTATTAGAAAGGAATAAATGACTGAATTTTCAAGTCAAGGGAAGAGCAGTTTCAGATGTTAAATACAAAATTAAAATTGCATTTTTTTCAGCTAATTAAAATATAGAAGACAATATTTTAAGAAGCCATAGAATATATTGGGGCAGATAGAAAGCTGAAAAAAGTTGGAGGAATAAATTGAAATAAAATTGAAATAATCAATATAATAATATAAGCAAATGAATGAACAAATAGTTATAAAAAACTTTAAAAATAAATTTAAAAAACAGGGTAGAACTTTGATTTGACCATGGACAATGGTATGGCATAAAGAGTATAATTAATGTGACCCTCTCCACGTAACTTGAATAAATAAGTTTCCCATTCCTCTTTTATTTCTGCTTCTACTCTCTTCTGAACAACTGAGTCCTAAAATTGTTCAGATTCACAGGACAAGGCAAGTTCCATGCCTGGAATGGTGGGAAGAAGTTGGGTGGGGTAAGGAAGATGCCCTCATGGGAGATTACCCAGCAAAGGCGTCAGAGCCCAACTGTAGCAAGAAGAGTAAGCCATGCAATATGTAGGTCATGGTGGGCAATGCATATGAAGATAGTGGGGGATTAGAATTTGAGGATTATCAGCTATAAAGAAGAGAAATTATGGCATCTGACCATAAATGGGTGGAACCGGAGAATATCATGGTAAATGAAATATGCCAGTTCCAGAAAAGCAAAGGTCAAATTTTCTCTATGATATGTGAATGCTAAACCATAATAAGGGAGAGAGGATGGGAATAGAAAAGAAAGTAGAATGAATCAGACATAACTTTGCTATGCTCATATATGAATACATGACCACTGTAACGCTACATCATGTTCAACCACAAGAATGGGATCAAAATTGTAATGGGCTGCACATGTATATATAATATGGCAAAATACACCCTACTGTCATGTATACTCTAAAACACTAACAACACAAAAAGAATTAGAGGACTATAAATAGTATGTCTGTGAACAGCTGAGCTGGGTATGCTCAATGCCACATGCAAAAGCTGAGCTTGCCTGCGGTTTCAGGGTCTGGGCAGACCAGTGGGGTGTCCCTGTAGTCAGTTGGCCTGGTGTGGGTTGTCAGAGCCATGAGTAGGATGAGCAAATGTCTTCATGAAAATGCTGACTCAGTATAGATTATGAAAATACTAGTGCTGTGATGGGGGTCATGGTAGCAAATTAATCAGTTAAATACAACAATTAATGTTTAAACAGAGAAAGAAAATTAAGAGAAAACGTTGCAGCAGAATTAACTTTGTAGTGTTGGGTTAGAATTGGAGGCAGTAGTGTAAATGTTTCAACACATGTAAATAGTTGTAGAAATAAGTCTCTAGTAAGAAGGCCTGGGAGCAATGCTATTCTCACATCTAGAGGCACATGTTACCACCCAAATCTTGCCTTCTGAATAAAGGTTAAAGTAAAACAAACAAACAAACACACAAACATCATAAGATTAGCTTGGATTCTAAGGTTAACACGAAGATGTCCTTAATGACCAAAGCTGGACCAATATAAGCATCAAAGTAAATAATGGTAACAGTAAATTGTAACTTCTTAAAAAGTTACAGACTAGGAGTCTATGGTGATAAAATTAATGAATCAAAAAAGCAAAATTTTGATGAGGAACAGATATTTGCACAGCTTCAACATTCTCAGAAAATACTAATCAGTTATTAATGAAAAACAAAGGTTGCTTTATAGTTGAGAAGACTTGCCAATACCACTTTAATTAAGTAAAAAATGGGAACCAATCTGTAATCAGAAAAAATATAATTGTATGTCATATGAGAAGATACAATAAGAGGAACATATAACCTGATGAGGAATAGCAGAGAACCCCAAATTGAAAGATAGATTATACAAAACTTTCTGGAATATTCAAAACTCTCAAGGTCATTACAATCTAGGAAAGAGTGATTCTGTCCCAGAGTGAAAAAGAGGCGTGACCACTAACGGCAATGACCCCACCATCATACCCTTACTGCCTGGCTTCCCTCCTTGCTATGTTTGGGCTCTGAGAGCTTGCACTAGGTAAACTCCAACATGGACGCCAACTTGAGTGGAGCCTGAGAATTAGTTGGTAGCGATGTAAAATGTTATTTTCCTCCTTGTATAGCAGTTACATAAGAGAATGTCCCTGAATGTAGATTAAGAAATGACAAAATCCTAAGAAGTGACAGAATATCTGGTTGAAAAGTTATGCTCAAAATTGTTCAGAAAATAAAAATTACATACTACACATGGAAGAACTATAAAACATAGAAATGCATTGAATCAGGACCAACTTAACCTATGGTGTTGATTTACATAAATTTTATCCCTAGATGCAGTGAGTTCCAAATGCCCTAGCCCAGAGAAGACTTGGGTGAACTTCAACCCCCACATGCCCCATTTGGTCCTGTCTCTTTGTATGCAATTTATAAATTATATAATCAAATATGTCAGCTCAGCCCTGCATTAAAAAGAATGTTTCATGTGAAACATTTATGCAAAACCAGAGATTTACAGTTATTTCTATAAAAGAATATATAACTTAAAAACCACATTAAAATTTTCTCCTATCATTAATTAATATTTGATTGGTTGTTTACCTATAAGACTTTGGTTTATTTAAATGAGATTCTCTATTGTTAAATCAGAGAATACAAATGATGCTAGAGTCATTTATCTTCAAAGAATATGTGTAGGAAAGAAGTGTGCCTATTAGAAATATTAACAGTATTCTGTTTGCCATTCTTTTGATTTGTTCAAGTACATCTAATTATAAATATAAATTATATATACAGTTTAGAAACAAAGTGATTAATAATTTAAGGATTAACTGTGAGTAAAAATAATTTGTTTAGTCTAGCAATAATAATTTAATTGCAAGTTGTTCAGAGAAATGTACACAACACACAATAAATATTTATAATGTGTTGAATGAAACAAAGAGTATCAAAGAATTTAACAGTTTGACAAATATTTATGCAGTAAAAGCTTTTATTATTTGCTTAGGCATGGAGTTAATTTGAGATAAAATAATTAAAACCTAACAAACACTATTTCTGAGTTTGTGGTTTTTTTCAGTTGGTAGCTATGTGGTGATTATATCATGAAATTAAGTATGAATTTGAAATGCTTAAATCTGCTTCTTCTTCACACTCAATAGACTACAAATTCCTAGGGGTATCTGTTGAATTAAGGGCTAATCAAACCTTGCAGGGCTCTGTAAAGTTAACCCTATTGGCATTATACATTTAGTGTTTTAATTGCCCCTTTAATACTTGGTCTTCTGAACTTATTGACATTTTGTTATAATTGGAAATCAAAATGCCTAAGATTATAGCCTAATGGAAAACCATTAGCATTCACCATGAGAATTTTTAGAATCAGCACAACATTCTTATTTTCTCAAGTAGGCCCTTCTTCTGCAGTCTTTGAATTTGAATTTTTCTGAGTCTGTCTCAATCTTTGGTAAGGTTCAGCCATGGAGTTATGGGAGATATTTGCATGGTTGTTGATTTAAAAAAAATGATATAGGGATCTTTTCCTTCTCCTCCAAATAAAATTTGTACATTCCAGATTTACCAAGGTACATCTTTGGTTTTGCCCTCATTAGGTGAAAACTTAAATATGCCCTTAATTATTTTGTGGATGAATTCCTAGAAGGCAACTACTGGATGCAATCATTTTGATTTTTTGATAGAGACTAATTCAAAACTGTCATTAAGAAAAGTTAGACAGTATGTTATCTTTCCGTTGCTGGAACAAAATACTTAAGAAAATCAGCTTACAAAGAGAAAGAGTTTCAAAAGTTTCAGTCCATGGTTGCTCCATCATCTTGTTTTAGGTCTGTGACATCATAATAGGTAGGGATGCCTTGCTATAGAAGCTGCTCACCTCATGGTGGGTGGGAAAAAAAGAGAAATAAATGAGACACACATCCCAAGTCCCCTTCAAAGTTACTTCCCAATGACCTAACTCCCTTCTACTAGGCTCTACCTTCTAGGGCCTACTAGTCACCATAGGCAGGTGACCAAGCCTTTAGCTTAAGTATGGCTTTTGAGGCACATTCCTGATGTAAGCTTTATAAGACAATTACACTTTTATTAGTAAAGAACAGAGCATGACTTTTTATAAACTTGCCAACATACAATATTTTCCTTTTAAAACTTTTGGTAGGTGAAGAAGAATATACACTAATTTATTAATTTCAATGTATTTACCAACCAAGTCAATCTATTTATTTTTAAAATCTTCTTAGAGGATTACATTTTTTCTTTTAATAGGCTAGTGTTCAGCCTCTATATCATTCTATCCAAATGTTGGACTTCTTATATAGTCATAAAATCTCATATTAATAAACAAATATAATCATATGCAAATATAATAAAACCATTTTCTAAGTGAAATATTTGAGCTTTGCATTATTAATTTACTCTGATGTATATAGTTTACTAATTTTTCATATTTTTATAATGAAAACTATGATTTCTACAGTGTCAAGTCTACAAAGACTCTTCACTTCCAGTGTACATAATTTATGTGTATTTTCTTCTAGAATTTCTTTATTTCACAATTTTAACTATTTAAACCATTTAATCTATAGAATGCCAAGATAGGTTCTTATCCTAAAGCATTTATATAATGATCTTCTCATTTTCTCTTTTTTCATCTCTCTGTAGATTATTTTCTAGGTGATCTTATTCAATCCAGGACTTTGAATAGCTAAAGGATCCCTAACTTAAATTTCTATTCTAACTCTTTGACTCACTTTCTTCACATCTCCAATTAAGTTTTTTTTTTTTTTTATGAACAAAATTAAAAAATGGTCAAAATGAAGCTCTTGGTTGTCCCCATCAAGTTAAGTATATTAACTTCCTCCACTTTGTCACCTCATTTAGTAATATCAGCAAATAATGTGGGGGTCATTATTAATTCCTCCATTAGGTATACACAGAAATCCAACCCGATAAATAGTTTTGTTAATTCTGTCTTTAAGATATATCTTGAATTTATCTACTTTTGTTTGTGTCTTTTCTTCTCTCTTCATCCAAATCATCATCATTTACCAGATTTCATAACAGCTTTTTAAAAAGTGTTTGTGGTTTTCCTATTGTCTCTCTTAGTGTATTTATGCTCAGAAGTCAGAGAATGTTTTGGATATCCTTATCAGGTATTTTTATTTCTTTGTTTAAAATCCTTTCTTGTCTTTTTTTCCTCCTCGTCCTTACACACACACACACACACACACACACACACACACACACCCCACACACACACCAAATTTCATAAGTCACTATTTGAAGCATTTATTAGTATGTATTATTCTATATTTCTCTGGCCTGAACAAAAAGCCCTCAGGCACAAGAATATTATAGCCATTTGATGTTTGAGCACTCTTAAATGGTAGAGTTCACAACATATGGGCACTTATGATGTCTCCTACAGTCTCACATAATCTGATTTATACATGCATTTCCATTCTAATCTCACACACTCAAACTTAGTATATTGCATTTCAATAATAATAGTTTTTTTAATTCTTTTTCTCCTCATTTTAAAATTATTTCCTTTCCTTTGATCTTTTTACTTCCTCTTTAGGACTCAGATAAAATGTCACATCCTCAGAAGAATCTTTTGGGATAAGTCTCAACAAGATTTATTCCACTGTTACCTTTTGTTGTGGACATGTCACCAATGCACTCTGCTTTGAGGGAGTTGGTCTAAAAATAAATGAGAATCTAGTCTTTCTGGGATCGTAGTTGGTTTGAGAATAGGAATATGTATATTAAAGAATTGAGGCTCTCCCAGAGAGTCTTTCCTTTGCCTTGGCTTCTTGCAGATAAGGTGTCATATTTGATTAGAGTATTTTGGAAAGGCTGACCACATTATAGGGGAGGGGATGGCTATATCAATAATACAGGCAATTTTTTTAGAGGCAGGTGTGAAGGAATCCGAATACGTGGAAGGAAGAAACACTAACAAAGGGAGCTTTGTCATGCTGGTTGTCACCATACACCACTGTGCATATGTCTCACTCAGGGTCTTCTGAGGAGTTAATACAGTATGCTTCAGAACTGCATTTCTAAAAGAGCAAAAGATTGAAACATTTACCTGTTGGTTAATGTTTGTCCCCAAGAGTGTTAATTAACTCTTCTCTATTAACAATGGATCTGTACAATGAAGACTGGAAAAAGCTCAAGGCAAAAATGTGTCTTGAACTAGTGGGCTCTGGAGATGGGATTCAGTTAGTGGGAATCGCAAATAAAATTGGAGGTGGGCCAACGTGACACATGGCACACAGCAGCAAAAACATTTGCACCAGTCCACCCCACATATGACTCAGATCCACTCATATTGTACTTATTTCATCATCTCACTAACCCTTCAAAATGATAGCAAGTGAAAATCTCTAAAAAAGACATGATCAGAGAGTTATTTGGCAGAACAGTCCTTACTGCTAGAACTGATTCACAAATTGTGTTTAATCATTATTAACCCCGCTACCACCAATTCTAGTTTAATCTTACCTGTAGCTATGTTTCATCTAGCACAGATGGATCATTTTCCTGGTGGAGTAAAGTCTATCTTCCTTGAGAAGTATGAGCCCCTGACTCCTTGCCCATTTTAGGACATGGTTACTAGAATTACCTACTTATTACCTGTGTAGAAGCTTTTTTAAATTGTTCTAATAACTTATATGTGACAGTAGAATGCATTTTGACACATCATACATAAATGGAGTATAACTTCTCCTCCTTCTAGTTGTACATGATATAGAATCACACTGGCTGTGTAAATACACACACACACACACACACACACACACACATAGGGTAATAATGTCTGATTCATTATGCTATCTTTCCTACCCCCTTTCCCCCACCTGCCCTTCACTCCCCTGTGGCTAATGCAAAGTACCTCTATTTTTCCCTAGTTCCCCCCACCCCTTGTGAATTAGCATCTGCATAACTGAGAAAACATTTAGCCTTTGGTTTTTTTGAGATTGGCTAATTTAGCTTGGCATGCTACTGTGCAGCTCCAGCCATTTACCTGCAAATGCTATAATTTCATTCTTCTTTAAGGCTGATTATATTCCATAGTGTATATATACCACATTTTCTTTATCTATTCATCTGTTGAAGAGCACCTAGGTTGGTTCCACAGTTTAGCTATTGTGAATTGAACTGCTATAAACATTGATGTGGCTGTGTCACCGTAGTATGCTGATTTAAAGTCCTTTGGGTGTAAACTGAGGAGAGGGATAGCTGGGTCAAATAATAGTTCCATTCCAAATTTTCTGAGGAAAACTCCACACTGCTTTCCATAATGGTTGCACCAATTTGCAGTCCCACCAGCAATGTCTGAGTGTACCTTTTTTCCCACATACTAGACAGAGGTGCCAAAAACATTTATTGGAGAAAATATAGCCTCTTCAACAAATGGTGCTGGGAAAACTGGTAATTCATATGTAACAAAATGAAAGTAAATTCTATCTCTTACCCTGCAAAAAAATCAACTCAAAGTAGATCAAACACTTGGGCACTAGAATAAAGATCCTGCACCCAATAGAAGAAAAAGTAGGCCCAAATCTTCACTATGTCAGCTTAGGACTGGACTCCCATAACCAGACTCCTAAAGTGCAATAATAAAATCAAGAATCAATAAAAGGGGGATGGATTCAAACTAAAAAAGCTTTTGTTCAGCAAAGGAAACCATAATTAATGTGAAGAGAGAGCCTAAAGAATGGGGAAGAATCTTTACCACATGCACCTCAGATACAGCATTATTCTCCTGGATATATAAAAAACTCAAAAACAACAACAACAACAAAACAAATAATTCAATCAAGGAACTGAACTGACACTTCACAGAAGAAAGACATTTGATCAACAAATATATGAAAAAAATGTTCAACATCTCTAGCAGTTAGAGAAATGTGTAGAAGACATAAATCCCTTGTTTCAGTCATCTTGGGCTATCATAACAAAATACCATGGACTGGGTACCTTGAACAACAGAAATTTATTTTGTCCCATTCTAGAGGTTAGGAAACCCACCATCAAAGTGCCATGCGATTCAGTTCCAAGTAAGGGCTCCCTTCTTTGTTTGCAATGGCATCTTTTCACTGTGCCCTCACCTGGACTTCTTTTGTGTGTGCATGTGGAGAGAAAGATTTTGTTGAAGTCAAAATTCTACAGGATGAATTTATTTAACCTTAATTACATCCCCAAGGTTCTGTCTCCAAATACAGTTAAGTTGTGGGTGAGGGAGTCTGTATCTGAATTAGGAGAAAGGCACAATTTAGTCCATGGCCCCATTGGGGCAGCCAGTTCAAGGACTATTCTTCATCTGCAGTAGAGCACATTAAGCCCCCACATTCTCACCATTGCTCCTGATTCAGTGCCTAAGTGGAGGTTTTAAAAGGCTACTTCATGTATTCTAGAAGATTGGCTGTTTGTAGACAAGCCATGGATGCTATGAGGTGCAGATTTAGCAAATGCTATAGTTATGTGCCTATCATCTCAACTTTTTTTTGCCATAAAATGCGTCCACTATTCTGAAGCAATGCCATAATGAACCCCAAGCAGATATATCTGACATTCAGTAAGCTTTTGGAAATTTGTGCTCATAAAACACTCTTACATACCCAGTACATGATAGGTAGCTTCATTCCATAGTCAGTTGATAAACCAGTGATCAAGTGCTCATCTTCATCAAGGACTCTGTAAAATTCTACTAGCTACTTTCCAAAAGAAAAACATTTTACTACCTTGAAAGACATATCTTGTTTAACAACCTTGTGTTTTCAGTGTATTTTCCCTGTTGTTACCAGCACCCCAGATCAGAGTCCCTGCAAAGTGGAAAGACAGCTACTATGCTTTGCTGGCCCCACAGAAGTCATTACAATTTGCAGAAACAAAAGCCAGGAAATATGCATATGTAGATAATGGCTGCTTTAGCTAGCCTGAGAATATGTGACCATTCTGTTTTTTTTTTTTTTTTTTTTTTTTCCACACTTGTTTGTATCTACCCAGGCTTTGGGGTCACTTTTTTAGTTTCCATTTTCAATATGAGGGAAATAAGGTTTAAAAAACTAGCTTTTACCAGAAAATTAAAGAAAAAAAAATCAATTTAGGGCTTTTAATTTTGAAGGGGCCCTGTTACACCATTGGGATTTATTTTTTGGCGAGTCTAATATAGTATCCTTTTAACCATTGAATTGTCTTACATTAGATCTGTCTGATTGCATGGTCCCAGAAGCAGGGCAGTTTGCATTTCAGCTGGATCTGAATCATAGATAGGTTTTGTTCTTGACAAACGATTAAAATAAGTAGTTTCTGAATCCCCTGATAACTGGGTTATAGCAGAATTCTAATATTCACTATATTCTGCCTCCAAAGCCCAAGGAAGGGCACTAAGCATTGTTCATCACACATATTCGTAGGATATATGTGAAATGAATTTTGTCTGCACCCACAGGCAGATATGTAGCATGTCTTATACCTTTTTGCCCCTTAAAGTTGTATTCACGTAGAAGGTCCTCCATCATTTAGGAGCTTACCTTCCATTCAGTAATACAAATGTTTCTTACTAGGTCACTTGGGGTACATTCCACAAATTATCACTAAGTAAAATTACAATAATGATGTCTATATGTTATACTAGAATGAGATTCTGCAGATATCATCAATATTTTAGTCAGCTTTTGTATTGCCATGACCAAAATATCCAACAAGAACAACTTAGATAAGAGTAGGTGAGACAAAGTTCATGCATAATTAAAGAATGAAGAGCAAGGGGAAAGGACATTTACTAATGCCCCATGCAATTTCAAGAACTGAATCAGGGAAGGTACCACTAATAGCAAAGTTCAAGTGTAGTGAATTCTGATCAGACAGAGTAGATGTGCCTGCTGAAAGAAAGGTGCATCTGGAGAGAGTCAAGAGGCCTGAGAAGGAGATGGGAATGGAAGGGTTTGTCCGAATACTCTTGTCGATGCAATACAAACCTAAACAAGAACATAAGAGCATTTGCTCCAAGGATGAAAGAATAGAAAAATGAAATGGTGGATAAATCATTAAGAAAAATTTAAGATATTTTCTCTGATTATATTTTCTAAAGGAACCAAGATGCAGAATTAATTTCTGACATAAGGACCAAAGAACTGGAAACGGTGGTAAAATTTCAACCACTTGTTATAGAAGTGGTATTAGGAATCCACTAGGAACTGTGAGAGGATTGATTTCTTTTTAATTTTTTAAATTTTTTTTTAGTTATCAATGGACCTTTATTTTATTTATTTATACACAGTGCTGAGAATTGAATCCAGTGCCTCACACTTGCTAGACAAGCACTCCACCCCTCAGCCACAACCCCAGCACCAAGGATTACCTTCTAATAGCAATGAATATACAGCTATCATTGACAATTTGACAATTAAGTGCTCATCTTATTTTGATTGAATATCTATATGTTAACCTAAGTTGAGCCATAGATACAAAACAATCCTCAGTAAAAATCCTTTGGGAAAATTTGCAAGCCATCATTCTCAATATGTACTCCCCATACATAGAAATATAAATAAAGTCATTGTAATCTAAAAAAAAAAAAAAAAGAACAACTTAGAGAATAAAAAAAAAAGTTTATTTGGAGCTGATAGTTTTAGAGATTTCAGTGCATAGATAGCTGACTGCATTGCTCTAGGCCCAAGATGAGGCAGACTGACATTGGGGAAGGGCCCAGAGGAGGAAAGTCACTCCACTCATAGTGGGGTCAGATAGCAGAGGGAAGGTGGGGCTACAAAGAAAATTCATGCTCTCAGAACACATCCTTACTGATCCACTTCCTGCAACCATGTCTCTCCTGTACAGAGTTGATAGTCAGTTCAAACTAGGATGGACTGATTTAGGTTGTAGCTTTCATGATTTAATTATTTCACCTCTGATCATTACTGTATTTAAGAATTCAGATTTGAATGGACTGACTAGGTGGTAAATATAGGCAGGTGGGTCACAAGAGGTAAGTCCTAAAAGTGGTCCCTGTGTCTCCTTCACCTCTTCTCTCCTTCCTGCCCCCTGCCCCCCACTTTCTGCTTCCTTATACTACCATGAGATAAATAGTTTTTCTCTATTTGGTCCTTTCCACATGATATGCTGCCTCACCTTGGCTACAGCAATGAAGTCAGCTGTCTATGGTCTAAGATCTCTGAGTCCCAAATAAACTTTCCCTACTCTAAGATGTTCTTGTTAGGCATTTTGTTCATAGTAATTAAAAAAGCTGTCTAAAATGGACATTATCACCGAGAAATGAGTGGTTATTGAACCTAACCATGTGAGTTCAGAGGGCTCTGTAACTGGTTTGTGGTAGGAATTTTGAAAAGTTTAGAGATGTAAGCTTGAAAAGCTTTAGAATACTGCAAGCAGAATTTAATTAGTGACTCTGGTGGGAGCTCAGAAGACCGGAATGCTGATAGGAATGTAATCTGTGCTCAGAGGTTTCACAGGGAAATGAGGACTCTATTGCAACTTGAACTAGAAGACACTCATCTAATATTCTGGCAAAAAACTTGTCTACATTTTGCCCATGTTCTGAGACTCTGTGCAAGACTGAATATAGACTAATACAGACTAATTAATCTGGCAGAGAAAATTTCAAAGTAGCTCAGTCAGTGGCATGGGTATTTCAGCTTTTAGTCAGGTTTACTATGAGAATTAGGAGCAGAATTTGTTCCTGTGAAGTCACTACATCTACCAAGTAGCTCCACTTGTGTCACTACTTTGATAAGTTCTTCATAGTCCATTTTCATTATCCATATTCATTTTTTATAGGTTCTTCACTGGCTAAATGAATAGGACTATAATGGGACCACACTCTACAAAGTGGCAAAAGTACCTATAATTTCACCTGGAATTCAGTTTTTCATCTGATCAGAGAGAAATTGGGTTCCACAATTTCATTCTCTGAGACTACTATCTAGAGCGTAGAGCGTCTACTGGTAACGCATGTTTTAATTTGAGTTTTCCTAAAACCAAAGGACTGAGAGAAGGACTTTTTTAAAAGCAGAGTTCACTTGGGAGTTGATTCACAGGAAGAAGAGAGAAAAGTGTCCCACAGAAAACAAGTCAAAGTCAACAAAGCATACGTTACTGTTTTGATTACTATTGTGTGCATTTGAGGCTTATTTCTCCACTGCAGTCTCTGTGAAGAACACATAATCTGAGTCTCAGAATTGTCTGTCAGGAGAACAGACACTGGAATGTTTACTAACTGCCTTTTTGAAATCCAATGGATGAAGTTTGTAGCAGGCAGAATAATTACCACTAAAAGATGTACATGACCCAATGTCTGGAACCATGTCCAAATGTCTCAATGTGTTAAATTGCATGGCAAGACCCAACTCAGATAAAGGTAAAATCAGCAGACCTTAACATAGAAAAATTATTTTAGATTATTTGAGTGGGCCCAGTGAAATATAAGGAAACTTAAAGCAAAGAGAAAAGCAGATCAGAGGATGCTATGAGAAAGCCTCAACTAACCATTGCTGGCTCCCATGGCCAGGGACCAAGACATGTTGGCATTCTGTAGAAACTGGGAGAGGCCAGCATAGTTTCTCACCTAGTGCCTCCAGGAGGAAGGCAGTTCTGCTATCACCTGGATTTCCATAGTGAGACACACTTCAGTTCTCTGACTTCCAGAATTGTAAGATAACCAACTTATGTTGTTATAACCCTAAGTTCACAGTAATTTTTTAGAGAAGCAGTAGAAAACTAATACAAGAGTTGTCTTGAAACCTGGTATGCATTTGGACTGAGTGAGCTCCTTTAGCTTCAGAGAATGTCCTATAGTGGAGAAGTGCAGGAAAGCAGTACTCACTCCTAGTAAGGTACTCTCAGAGTACATGGGCACCAAAAATTAGACTTAACCTGAGGGATGGAACAGAGGGTAAAACCTGCTACTATACCATCATGTCTTCTTTATTGTGGGCATGAAGAAGTTAGCTCACTCATTTTTGCCTGGGGCCCACACAGGCAATAGAAGCTGGGTTCCCCTGCGTGGAATGGGCTGGATGAGAAATACCACAAAAAATCACATGACATGGAAAATAGTTTTAAAGAGTGGAGGCAGGGCAGCTCTTCCACATTAAGGGTCAAGCTTCTATGCTGGAGAGAGAGAGAGAGAGCCCCTGTTTGCTTTATTTGTATGGGGGAACTTCAAAGGCTTTCTAAGGAATGTTCTTAGCCAGTTAATGTAGGAGGTAGATTGACCAGTTCCCAATGGGTCACGCCCAACTCAGGGCTATGAAACCAGTCTTCCCAGCTAAGGGAAGACTGAAGTCACATGCATTGTATAATCCAATAAGTGGGAGGGGCCACAAAATAGTGTGCAATTCCAAAGCAAATTCTCCTTGGCTTAAGGCCAGTGAAGACACTAAGGAGTGGCTTCCCACACTCATTCATTCATAAATATTATTCAAGTGACTGATAAATAGATGGCACTCTTCTATAATTCCTATCAGGTAACTACACAGAATTACTTTATGCTAACAACTATACCCTTTATCAACAGATTTTAAAAATATTTTTCAGTGGGAAATAATAAAAATATTAGAGATATGTGTGGAAAATGAGAGCTGCTTGAGAAATGATATTATGATCAAATTAAGCACAATTGTGCCAGTATGTTAAAAGTGACTTGAAAAATATAAAAAGGACTTTACCTGATTTTTTATCATTGAAATTCATTTAAGTCTTTTGTAAACAATACCCTAAAAACAACAAAAAAAATTGATGGATGTATTTTATTTGAAAAGAATTTTTATGGTTCACAAATCATGAACAACACTAAATAATAAAATACTATGCAGCAAAAGTGGGATAAATTTTACATAAAAGTGATTACCACATTTAGTCTAAAGTATTACAAATAACCCAAAAGAAAATGGAAAAAGTACAGAAAGATACATTTAGATCAAAGAAGTATAAATGGCCAAAAGGTAAATGAAAACATTCAGACTTATTATTGTCAAAAAAAATGAAAATGAAAACAAGAACAAAATATTTTCTAATCAACATTACTGATTATTGCAGATTATCTATAATGTATAGAATTAAACAAGGTAAAGGAATATGCATTCTAGTATAATGAGATCATATAAATCAGAGTAAGTTTTATAAAAGGCAATGAAGGTTGAATCCCAAGGGAATGAGTATATATCCTTTGAATTAAAAAACCCAATTTATAGAAATGTGAGGAAATAATAATACAAGCTCATAAAAGTATATAAATAAATATGCACAAATATGTATAAATATGTTCCTAAAATTTATATTTTTTTAACAGAGAAAACTTGGATTCAACCTAAATGTCTGCCAATAAAGAAATTGTTAGATAACTTAATGACATACCTTCACACAATAAACTGTTATTAAAAATGGTAAATATGTGTCTATCTGTGAGCATTTGTATATATGTGCACTGCACACCAGCTGTCGACCTTGTGGAGAGGTAACCCAAGCAATGATTATTGTAGTGTATCATGTATAATGCTTTACAATATATGGCAGGATCTGGAGGTTAAGGTAATGTGAATATTGGCTATGATGATAGAGGAAATGATAAAATTATTTCTAATGCTGTATTTAAGAGGATTTATAGAAAATTCAGAAAATTTATAGAAAAATGATTCATAAGATAATCAAAACTAAAAAGAGATCCTTAAATTCTAAAATGTGGGAAATGACTAACAATTGTCACTAGTAAATACTTCATATCTATGTGAAGTGTTTGAATAGTTTTATTTTATTTATTTACTTATTTATTTTGAGACAAGGTCTTGCTGTTTTGTCCAGGCTGTCCTCAAACCCCTAAGCTCAAGTGATCCTCCTGCCTCAGTGTCCCCAAGTAACTGGTACTATAGATGCACGGACACACCCAGGTTTAAATCATTTTAAACAGTTGTACTGATTTATAATCCCATCATACCTATGTTATATAAAAGCTTAAGACCTCCCTCTAATTTTTGTCTTCTACATTCAATTGAAGGATATTTACACATTTATAAATTACTGAGAAATAAGTACAAATATGTTTACTCTGTAATGAAGTGAAAATGAATATAGCTATCGAATTTTCCAAACTTGTTCATGTTGTGGTTAAGAATCATAATTCTGAAGTAAGGAAGACTTGTGTTTGAATGCACTTAATGTTTTTTTTATGTTTTTCAAAAGAGGTAAGATTATTGTTCATAGTTTTGTGATGTAGATTCAATTAGGTATTATCTACTTATCTCTATGTATCATTCTTGTATATTGCCTTGCATAGAATGAATCTTGAGTTGACTTGCTGCTATTATTACCATCTCTTTTGAATTCTACAGTGCTTTGTCTCTCTATGACCTTGCCATGATAATTGTAATTGAATTTGGCATTCTGCCCCCTCTCTTGTTACAAGGCAATTCATTGTTTAAGCCTGATGTGTTCCTCTGGCTTTATCCTCCATCTATTTTATACACATATGCTCTGGTCATACTGGAAATGTGTGACATTTACTAAATCTCATTTAAATATTTTCACAAGAGTTTCTTTTCCTGCTTAATCTTCTTTTTTTTCCTTTCCTCTCTCCCTTCCTCCTCCAATATAACTAATTTGGTCTTTCATATCTCAGGAACTCTCTGGAGTTAAGTTTCTTTCATGTTATCTTATAACCTGTCCACCTCTCTGTATCTTGATCACTTACCACTCAATGATGGTCTTTGTTTCTGTCAGCACCAAGTCCAAAGCTTGGCACTTAGCAAGGCTGTCTCAAAGGAGACATTCAATGAATGACAATGAAAGAAATGAATGACAATGAAAGAAATAAGGGAAGGGAAGGGAAGGAAGAAAGGGAGGAAGAAAAGGTTCTAAGGCTTCAACTTCTTATAATTCATTTGTGTTTTAGGGGATGGACTTGCCATAGGGGATCTAAGACTCTTCTTATGGAAGTCTTTATTCTGAAGCCAAAAGTGAATGATGGAAATGTTCTGTTACATCCCCTTCAGGGGATCAAAGTTCTTTTACAAAAATCCAAATTCACTTTTTCTCTCATTCCTGACCAATCCAAGATCAACATTGTACACATTGCCCTGATCATTGTAGTGATCCCTCCTACCCTGTCCTCTCCTCTCTACCATCTTGATTGTTTAGGAAAAGATCTCTGCTAACAGCTTGTATCTCATACCAATCTGATTGGCTATGACAGGAGAATATGTAACACAAAGTTCCTCAAATTTAGTAAGGTCATCAAGGATATTTAGTATGATAGTGACATCTACATATTTGAGTAGATGTCATGTGTATAAAACATCAAATATTTCTTTTGTGAATGTTGATTGCACTTGGAATATGATCAGCTATTAAACTCCTTTTTACAATTAAGTTGCTAATTTTCTGACAAAATGCTTTTCCTTACTCCCTGCCATATAATTGAGACTGAATTTAATGTCAGTGATCCATGTGCTTTCTCCACTTAGTAATATTTCATTAATAGATAAATTATTTAAATAATTCAAACCAGATTTTAACATTGATGAAGTATATAGTGAAACATATTTATTACAATTTAGTTTTCAAAGTAGGTTGTCACAGATAAATATCCAATCCTCATAAGCTGGGCATGACAGTTGATGTTATTTTCATTACATAGATATACACTGAATTTTTATAATTTTAAAAACTAATTTCCCATTAACTCCCCCTAATTGTAAAATTATAGCCTCATTTTTAGAATTCATGTGATACTATGTCAATTTTCAAGCAAATAATAAAATTAATAACAATTGAGTGTGTAAAATAGATGTAGGTTTATAGGAAAATTGAGCAGAAAGTACAGAAAACACACATAACTCCACCCTTCCTCCACCTCTACCATAAACATCTAGCATTGGCTCGGTATAGTTGTTCTAATTCATGAACCAATCAATATTGATACGCTGTTATTAGCTACAGGTGATCACTTACATGTGTTATATATTATAGGTGATTTGCCAAATGCATTGTTTCCTTTATCTACCATCCCAGTGTCACACAGAATAATCTGATTTCCCTAAAATTTCCTGGTTCTCTAACTAAACATTCCTTAACTCACTTTCCCCAAGCCCCTGGCAATCACTGAGCTTTTTACTGTCTCTCTAGTTTTGCTGGTCCCATAATGTCATGTAGTTGGAATCATATGTAGGCAGACTTTTCAGATTAGCTTCTTTCACTTAACAATGTGCATTTAAGATTCCTCATGTCCTTCTGTGGCTTCGTGGCTCATATTTTAGTGCTATATAATATTTTATTGTATGGAGATACGGTGGTTTGTTTATGCATTCACCTACTGAAGGACATCTTATATACTTCCATGTTTTGGCAAATGTGAATAAAACTGCTATCATGTGAAGCTATTTGTGTGGATATGTTTTCTGCTCATTTTCATTAAAACTAAGGTGTTGGGGCTGGGGTTGTAGCTCAGTAGTTGAGCACTTGCCTCACATATGTGAGAAACTGGGTTCGATCCTCATCAACACATAAAATAAAACAACAAAAACAACAACAATAAAACTACGGTGTACAATGGCTGGATTGTATGTTATGGTCAACTTTATAAAAAACTGCCATTGTCTTCCATATTGGCTGCACAATTGGGCATGTCTGTCAGCAATGCATGAGAGTTCCTAAAGTCTGACCTCTTTTTTCAAATTTGGTGCTGTTTTAGATTTTGAGGTGTTTATTTGGTTCTCTTTTAATTAGGTTAAAACTTTTAATTAGGTCGTTTGTTCTTGAGTTTTTTTCGGGGGAGGGAGTTCCAAGAATTGAACTCAGGGGCACTCAACCATTGAGCCACATCCCCAGCCCTAATTTTTATTTTCTTTAGAGACAAGGTCTCACTTTTGCTGAGGATGGCTTTGAACTCACAATCATCTTGCCTCAGCCTTCCTAGCTGCTGGGATTATAGGCGTGTGCCACTGTGTCCAGCTGTTCTTGAGTTTTAATGGTTCTTTGTACATTATTCTTTATCAAATACATGATTTACAAAGATTTTCTTTCAGATTTTGCATTCTATTAACAGTTTCTTTAATGTCATTTCAATATCATTCAGAAGAAACTTTTAATGAAGTATAACTTTGTAACATGGATTTTTTTTCTTTCTTGTGTTTTTGGTGATCTATCTAATTAGTCATTATTACCACGTTTTCTTGTACATTATCTTCTAGAAGTTTTACAGTTTTCTGTTTTACACATAGGTCTAACATAATATATTTTCTTGACCAATTTATACTATCAACATAAATGTCTTTTGTGTAATTATTGAAAAGAGTCCCTAGAGTCAAACTTCTGTTTTCCAATTTTGTGTGCACTCCAATTATCTGGGAGTAACTTGGGTTAGCTTACTTAAATCCTCCGTGCTTTCAGTGTCTGTAAAGTAAAAGTGATGATAGTGCCTATAATACAAGAAGAGGATTATGTTTTGTATTACTACATTCAAAGTGTTTTAGAGCACCTAAAGGACTCAAAAGTAATAATTAACAACAATAATAATTATGTTGTATAGGAAGGTAGTGATACACTCAGGTAATAATGAAATTTAAGAGAGCATGTATACATTTTATGTTGCTTCTGTTTCCTTCATATCAGGCACTATTATTTCTTACTATGGGCATAAGTGACATGACAGCAATAACAAAACCTAACCACCAATTCTGTTCTGAATTTTGTAAGGTCCATTATACTCATGTCTATAATTGAAAAAAAATTAGTTGTAAATAAATTATGATGTCTTTTAACAAAGTCATAAGTCTTTTTTTTTTTTTGATACCAGGGATTAAACTCAGGGGTACTGGACTACTGAGTCACATCCCAGCACTATTTTGTCTCATTGAGTTGTTTAGCACCCCACTTTTGCTGAGGCTGGCTTTGAACCCACAATCCTCCTGCCTCAGCCTCCTGAGCTCCAGAGCTGCTGGGATTATAGGCATGCATCACTGCACCTGGTTAATAAAGTCCTGTCTTTTAATATAATCTAGGGTATAAACCTTGTAATGTGTTTTGCAATTTCAGTTGTTTTCTCTCCTTAGAATGGTTGTCTTAATGCTAAGTAAAATTGAACTATAAATTTAAATACATTTGTTAATTATTTTGTTATAATTAATAACATGTCATATGTTTTCACAGAAATAAATAATAAACTGGTAAATATGAACTTTACATGAGCAGTTCTTCAACCAAACTATGTGCTTCTTCTTCTTCTTCTTCTTTTTTTTTTTGTCATATTGTAGATTTGTATAAATTAGCTCTTGCGAAAGGTCGGTTGTGGTTTGCTGCACAGTACCTATAGCCTCCTACAGCTGTTAACTTCATTCATAATGGGAGGTCTAGCCACCTTTTTTATGTTGTTGTCCCCTTGACCACAGTGAAGAAAAAGATAGTTAAACATGGGAAGGTGCTTCCACTAATTAGAAAGCATTAAAAATGCTTTTATTACATTTTGCATAGTCCAGATACGTATTACATGAATACAGAAGCTTTCAGAAATCATGTTTTGTCAAGCCAAAGACATTCATCTAACAAAAGTGATAAAAACCAAAACAAACACAAGAAAAGACACTTATTATACTGGAATGTATTCTTGGCCTATTTAATTCAAACAACATCCAAAAGACAAACTGTATTTTGTTTTCAGAATTCAATTAGTCACACCTGCATTCCCATTAACAAATCCCCCAAAAGGAGCACTAAATCACCTTAAGGTTGATGTAGGTGCTTTTTAAAAATTGTGACAACAAATAAAAAACCTTGAACGTTAGTTTAGTAAATAAATGTAAAGCGTGGTGGTAAATTCAAGTAAAGCTGTATGGAAATGGGAAACCAACCACCAATCAGACTTTTTTGACTCCCTGGTCCTGTCTAGCACAGATCTCAACTCCAGAAAGTCCTACAGAGGGTTTCTTTACCAGTTGAGGTTTCTATTGACTAGGATACTGTGGGAGGCAGGGTTTTAATTTTTTTCAAACTGTAAATCTGAAGAATTATAGACCTGGAATTCATTTAGACCAGTAATGTCCAACCTGTTTATATGACTGAATTTCTAGGGTAATTTTTTGGGGGTCACAAAACTGTTTAATTCCAACCCTTGTAATTTGGACTCCCTGGGCCCATGAAAGGGTCTAGAAATTGATGTTGTGAAGATGAAGAGCTGATTCTGACATAAGGTTTGAGAATGGGTTGAACAAAATAGTTGCATTAATAAGGTTTCTTTTAATTTTGAAATTCCATTTTGACCAAACATCAGGTATTTAACTTTCCTGTTAATTGAATCTCGCCCAACTTTTTTTTTTTTTTTCCATGAAACATATTTTGATAATGGCTCTCATTTGTTCCAGGCCAGTTTCCCAGTTCAGAGTTTACTTTTCTCCTTATCTTAAATATCATAATTTATCATTTCAGTAATTTTATGACTAACAAGATTACCTACAACTCCCTACTCAAATGACAATCACCATCCATTTTTGGTCTTTTTGCATTTTGTTTTCCATATCAAGAACAGGAAACATGTTCCTTGCTCCACGATTTCTACATTGCTTTTGATTTGAGTTGTCATGGAGAATGCCAGGAACAATACCAGTTATGAACAAAACAAAATCACATTGCTTAATGGATGCTCAAGCCTTCATGTTTCTTGACAGTTTGGGGTGCCTCTCTTTTTCTCCTTGCTGCATTCTTCAGTGGCACCATCTTCAACCTTGTCTATTCTCTCAACATTCCTAGTGGCTGTGGGCCCCAGCACATGACTTATTACCTTCTTTCTAAGGGGAAAAAAAAATCTATCTCCTATGAAATTCCTTACTATGCCTTCTCTAGTACCTCGAAATCTCTTCATCTTTAGTTTACATTTCGTTTTTAGTTCTTATCTCTTAGGAGGAACTGCTCCTTTTCTTTACTGTGACTAACCCGGAGATTTGTGCTCTTTATCTTATCTTCCCTGTCTCAGACTCTTATTGCATCAATTATTCTCCTTGCTAGCATCTTTAATCTTTTGTTCTCTACTGGATTCCTCCCTTCTGCCTTCAAATAGGTTTCTGTCTTCCCATCCTTGCACAAAGGAGGTTGCTCCATAAATATTTAATGAAGTGATATTGAATTGAATTGAACTTAATTCCTCAAGCTCACAGAGTAAATGGTGGCAGATCCAAAAATTAAAACCCAGGATTTCTGATTTTAGTTTAACATTATTTCCAGAGATAAACGTGTCTTGAAAGTATATGTTGGAACTATCTTCCAAATTCCAAATCTATTGGCCACATTTGTTGATGTGTAAATATTTAATCCTCTAGAATATATCATTTGTCTATTCATCAGGATGTATTATTGATCCTAATACAATATGATATTTGGTCATTAAAATCATATGTTATATATTATACATGTAAATAATTAGCTACAGATTGGAAACATATTCGTCATGTATGATAGATAAACTAATTTGAGGGCTTATTTTATTATATCATTTAAATTATATTATAGGTTAATTCAATACCAAAGACTTTTTATTTATTATCAAATTGATTATTACTTAATAGCTTACCATGTTTATCTCTTGGAGATGCTTGAGAAACAATCTCTATTAATTTCAGATCAATTATAGTAGTTAAATAAAGAACTATTATCCTTTTCTTCTGTCTAGAAAATAAAGTCTTAGGACCAAAACAATGCATCACTTTTTAGAATTAAAATCTATTCTGTGAAAAATGATGCCAGTCTCCAATATGCAGAATTAAGCTCTGACTAGACATAATTCTATTATATTAATTTATTGGTTAACTCTTCTTGAGCTGCTGTAAACATAACAGGAGCCAGACAAAGAATTGCAAAATATATTCTCATGACATGATCAGATGCCCAGAATTTCAATGTTATATAAGGGAGCATTCTCTTCAGAAGAATCTCAAATTCTGTTTCTTGTTTATGCAGGGTCATGTTGCTTTCATTTTAGAAGCAACTTAATATAATTACAAGACAAAAAAATTTTACAAGAAAGCACTTACTTATAATACATATATGATGATATTTGTATTCTCTCAAGCTAAAGTTTTGAATTATGAAGTTGAGTAGCTATTTAATAAAGTGTCTAGATATAATAAATCCTGTTTAAAATTTCTCAGTGTGTTTCTATTAATTTGACTATCTTCTGACTTTATACATCACAAAATTATATAGGGAAATAGCTTTAGACAATATTTTTAAAAAATTGGTGTACATGATTTACCTAACATCTGAAAGATTTGTCTGGATTGAAAATAAAGTCATAATTTGCATGTTTATATAATCAAACTTCATGGCCTACTTCTACATTTGTACCACACTGAATTTATATTAATTTTATAAGAATTTTACAAATAAAGTTCAAGTATATGAGACCTTCAATTGTTATATGTCTTTGAATGCACATAATATCTGTCCATCTACTTATAGCATTAGTATCAATACTTGCTTGATAATTTTACCACTGGACCAGAAACAAAAAGATAAGAGAAATCATTCATGTTGAACATGACTTTGATGTTAGGAGGAGATTATGAACCAATGGTTTAAATAAGTTGACTAGAGGTCTTATGTGGAGTTAACTAGAATCTATATTTTATATCAAGTCAACTGTAATATTTTCATTTTGTCATGAAGATAAGAAAGTTTTATATAGGAAATCCATTAATGATATGCATTAAACCATTCTAAACCATTATTAGAAAATGTATTTTTTCTTTCATTAAAATAATGACCCTGAATAACATAACGAAGCACATCATAAAATAGGATCTGTGCTCTAGTTTTATGGGGATGTTCATTTCCTCCATCATCAGTGTCACCTGGCTGATGTTTACATCCTGTCTAGAAGGGAGAAAAAGGACATGACTGCCGTTTACTCTTTGTCTGGTATTGTGAAACCTATTGCTTACAGGACTGATATCTTTCAATATCTCCTAAGTAGCAATTCCCAATTACATGTAGAGAGAAAAATGGGAGTTGGTTGAGGTAAGAAGTAGATTTTCAGAGATTTTTTCTTTTATATGTAAAACTGTCATAGTTCTTACACTTCAAAGATTCTTTTAAATATATTGTGAATATACCTCTCTTCCCAATTAGCTTGTCACATAATAAACATCTTATGATTATCCTCATTTAATTTCCAATATACACACTTTATTTTAGAATAAAAAATACCTTTGATGTTTAAATGGATCTTAGATATTTTTACTATATCACAACTTTGGGTACGCACATTTTGGTTGTTCACTTCTTTCATTTGCACTGTCTTAGGATTTACATTTTTTTTAATGAGAAGATTATCTCTTGCCAGTCAACCTCCAACCCCTCAATACTCTATTACTGACCTCATCTTTTTCTTAATTCGTGAAGCTGATTTTGTTCTATCTCTCAGTCTTTTCACTTGTTCTCTGCAGGACCACAGTTCTTTCATGGGCCCTTTCTCTTCAGCTGATCTCTGTTTAAATTTTTCCTTTTTCTGTAAGGAATCATTTCATTACTCTTTATAAAGTTGCCTTCTCTACCATCTGTGTCATTGTGACACTTATCTATATCTGATGTTATTTTTGTTTGGTTGTTTAATGTCTACTTTCTCACTGCAATGTGAAATTCTTAAGATAAAGACATGGCATCTTGGTCACTGTTGTATTTGTTCTGTCTATGATATTGGGTGGCTGCTATGCTTTAGTCAAAAAAAATTGATGGAATAAATAAATGAACGGACGAATGGTTAACAAGTGAGTTAATGCGTGTTATGCTGCCTCAAGTAACTTGCTGTCTAGGGAACCTGTCAATTACTTTTTTATAAAAATGTCATTAATGTTACATTTATTTATTGAAGTTACTATTTCAATCTCCTAGAAGTGATTAATAGTTCCCATTGCATCATTGGAACTAGCATAAGGCAATGACATTATCTGAGTTTTCTGATCTTATGAATGAAGGTTGGAGTCTTTCAATCATAAAAATGCTAATGTAAATTTAAGAGGAAAAATAACATTTTATAGGGAGGCAGTTTAGTGAATTTCTTTTGGTTGATATTCTTTTTTTTTTTTTTTTAAAGAAAGAGTGAGAGAGAGGGAGAGAGAGAGAGAGAATTTTTTTTAATATTTATTTTTTAGTACTTGGCGGACACAACATCTTTGTTTGTACGTGGTGCTGAGGATTGAACCCGGGCCGCACGCATGCAAGGCGAGCACACTACCACTTGAGCCACATCCCCAGCCCGGTTGATATTCTTTAATCTGATTATTTCTTTTGGGCATTTATGCACGATTATGCAATAATTTATATGGTTTCATGGAGAGGGTAAGCAACCAACAAAGGAAGTAACTAATGTGAGGTTGAAAAAATAATCTGTCAATTTCCCTTTACCATCATCTATCATATCAAAGGGTAGAGATGAATTAGAGTGGTGGAATTACCTTGTATATACCAAATTTACAAGTGAGTTGGAAAATTTTGAGTATGAAGTTTAGTTCCTTTTGCCTGATAGTTCTATTTTCAAGAAAACATAAAAGTGTCTTAAAATGTTCTCTTATGGAAATCTAAAGGAATTATAATTTGCTTTGTTAACTGACCAGAACAACCTTATCCAATAGAACATCCTGTGATACTGGAAATGTTTGATAATCTGCGAGATCCACTATGGTATCCATTTGCCATGTATGTCTCCACAATACATGAAATGTAGATAATGTGATGAAGAAACTGATCTTTAAATTTTGTTTAAGGTTTGCCAGTTTCAATTTAAATACAAATGATGGCATATGGTAGTGGCCACTATTTAGATGTTACAAAGTTGATTATGAAGAATAATGATCTCTAATTGTTTAGGCAGTATCTGTTGACAAAACTTTATAGTAGCTACAGTGCTGTGGACATTAACAACCTTGACTTAATCTAAGTTTCTGAGCTTTCTAACATTGTTAAGGCTCACAGGATACTTGGGTTCTATACCACACTCCATTGTGGTACATTTCTCATAAAGGTTATATGTGATAAGCAATAAATTTTCTTTCAAATATAATATTCTGTGATGTTTTAAAAGCGAATGTGAAACTTCAACCATTTTATAGGTAATTCTTTTATTATTTTTTTGTGTTGATTTGGGAGAAGACTTTAGATGGAAGGAACAAAGGAAGTTCATAAATCTAAAAGGTTTGTAAGAATCCCATAGAGATGTAAGTAAATCTTGATTTCATCAATGGATTCCTATCTCAGAACTATTATTCAAGTCACATTATTGTAACATAAATTAAAAATGAAATACAGTATAAAATAAAATATCATAAAAGCACAATACAATGAAGTAAAAGCATTTCATGAAATAAAGAGTATTTTGAATATAGAATGTTATAAAATGTCTGTATGGAAGTAATACCCTTATTATATATATACAATCAGCAATTATTAACACCACCTGGGTTGAAATAAACATTTTATTATTAGTTTTTTTCCTTTGAAAATGAATTTTGGAGCCAAACACTATTATTATTAGTACTTTCTATAACTTACTTTGTTTCCTCATATGTTGATAACAATTATAATCACCTTCCAGAGAGATCTTGAAGATTAAATTGGAAAATATATTAAAAGCATGTATTATAGTACTTGGAACATAGTAGGCATCAGGAAACATTATTCTATATTTTTCTTGTTTTTATGTAGCCATTATAGCCACTGAAATACATCAAAGCAGGAAAGAGAGCTGAACAATTTTTTTTCTCTGTAAATTTAGGTAACTTTGATGAAAAATCAGTGTACATAGATCTTTACTTGTTGTTAAAAAGAAGAATCTGCCATTTTAAAATAACAACATTAGCTTACTAACTCTATTGAGATGTCACTTCTTTTAATAGCTACAGTTGTCAAGTAAAATATAATTTTAAAGAATAATCACCTTTAAATGCAAAATATGATTCACATTACAAAAATACTCTAAATAAGACATTATTATTTTCAAATGTCCACATATGGAAGATTACAGAGTATGATGTAATCTCCATATCCTTTTTCATAAACTATTATGGGATAAAATGGTAGAGCAATAGAAAGAGCAAGAAACTAAAAGATGCTTGAATTTTCTGGTTTGTGTCACTTTTACCTTAACATATTTTTCTGCATGTTCATTTCCTTTGTGTGCTTTTCTTTCTTAAAGAATAAAAGAAAAACCTGCCTCATGAAAATGCAGGAGAGCCATCCCACATAAAGACCATCTTTAAAATGCGCATTATTTATTTGACAGACTGTAATGGCTGTTTCAAGGATATTATGGGCTGTCACGTGAATATGTATTTTAGTATGAATACTACAGTACAAATACTATGCTTGCACAGTGCACATCAAAAATATAACATAATGAAATGTCTTTTGAAGATTAGGCAATACATATAAGAATGTACTGGAAATGGAAAATTCAGTAGAATTAAAATAGGAAAAGATCATACAACCCAAGTGGTACATAGGTCAACTTCTTTGGAAGGTGAGGGAGTAGAAAAGAAAAGGAAATAAATCATAATAAAACTTGGTAATATAATTATATAGCCAAATCTTGATTCTGACATCAAATAAAATAGTTTTCTTAAAAAAATCGTATTTGGTTGATCTTAATAAATTATGAGTGTCTTAGAATTATATTGTATTTATAAAATTTCAGGCCCAGTTACCAGAATCATAATTAAAGTAGAAAATTTAAGTATGGAAAGTTTATTTTAGGTTAGAATTCAATAATTTGCACACCCATTCAACAATATTTTTGTGCATCTCTCTAATTCCTATGGTTTATGTTAAGATCAGTTAGCAGGTATCAGATGCAATGAAGACAAATTTCTACCTTAATTTGCTATTACGAGGGAACCTACAAAGCAGGTATAGCTTTCATCAGGATAAACACTAAAGGCTGTAAGAAGCATGTAGCTAAGGTGCTCCAGCAATCTTGTAGGAAATAATCAATACAAAGAACCATGTGGTGTACCTACAGTAAAGTCAGATGAGAGTACTTCATGCTTTGGCTGCATTCCACCAATAATCCTAACTTGAATTTTGCATAATTCTTGCCCATGTTTGTATCCAATATTACCTACCATTTTCATGTTCAAGAAGCTTATTGTTTCATTTTGTTTTTATTTTAGAACATATGAAAAAATCCTCCATAAGTATTGTTATACTTTAAATTATTTCAGTGATGAGCAGAGTGTTTTGATTCATATTGTTCTTATAAGTCTAAAGGTGAATGTGATATATAATTTTTGAATAACTCATTGATTTAAATTTTTAGTAAAGTTCATCATATCTTGACATTTTCCCATTTTTCTTTTCCTCCTTTATTTCCTGAAAATTGTCTAAGTAGATAATTTATTTATTTTTTGCTGAATTGCTGATAATTCTGCTAAATAAAGCTCCTTTGTTTCAAATTTCTTCAATAAAACAGAATTTCTCTGTAGCACATTTTTTTTTAAAAAACTGAACTCCAGAAAGGTACACAGAACACAAAAAAATAAAGAAAACAAAATATGGCACAATTGTTATAATTATTGACATTAAACTATTTTTAAGCAATTAGTATTTACCAGACATTTATTTAGATCAGTGTTGACCATTAGAACTATAATGTGTTCCATGTATACACATTTATATTTCCAAGCAGGCACATTAAAAATACCAGAAAGAAATAAGTGAAATAAATTGCCCTAATGTACTTCTGGTATATTATCATTTCAACATATACTTGATTAATGAGATACTTGACATTATTTTTTTTCTCATTATCTTTGAAGTCTGATATAAAGTGTACAATTTCAGCATATCTCAGTTCCTACTAGCCATATTTTAAGTGCTCAGTAGCCTTATATGGGGAGTGGCTACTCTATTGAGCTATGCTGGTTTAATACTTTCTGTTAAATTTTATTTTTTAGCTCCTACGACCACATCTTACATGGATGATATCATGAATCCCTTTTGTAGAAGTGAAATTCAAAATGTATAAGGAGCTACACATAGACAAAAAAATGATGGAAATTAAAGTTATATCTCATTGTATTATAATCTCTGCTTCATCCTATATATGTTGATTTTTTATGAAGTTTAGAATCTTAGTATTTGGACTTCCAGGTAAATAATTCTTAAACTGAATTACACATTTCCTAGAATTTGTTTGAAAAGAACAAAAGAGTTTATCTACTTGCACTCATGAAATATCTTTTGAAAGTAGACAAACCTGAAAATATCTCCCTCTTTCATAGCTTTTATTGACTTTTGATTTGTTCTACTTCAAAGCATAAACAACATATAATTGAAATTACTGCTTTGACTATGTAACATTTCCTGGGAGTCTATTAAATCCTGGTTTGTGACTCTTCAAATTATAGTGCAAAACTTTTTTGTTCATTAAAACTCCTTTCAGTTTAGCTGTTTACATATTTGAGTAGTGGCTAGAAATTTCTTATGTGGTACTTGTACTCACCTTTAATTGAACGGATTCAAGTATGAAAAATAGAAAAAATTCCTTTTCCTTTCATTAAAAAAATTTAAGAAGATAAAATGTGTTCATCAGAGGAAATTGGGCAGAGAATTTCATTGTCAACAGCGAGGGTCTAACCACAGGAAAGATTGTGACAAAGTAGATTTTTCTATTAATTTTTATTTAAGCAAAAAATTTGAATATTTCTAAGTCTTATACTAATGTTCCAAACCCAAAATTGAATTTAGATGTAAAGAAGACATTTTCTGTTTTCTAGGAGCTTAATTCAGAATATGGAAGGTTCATGCAACTTTTTCACTAGAGAGAATAAATTCCAATAGAAGATAAGTGTTCTAAATTTTCAATAGAGCCTTCAAAGAATCTAAGTAAAAAGTAATTATAATGAGATAAGTTTAAGAGCTAGCAAGCAATTTGGAGATGGTGAGAAGTAAATTAGGAGAGGCTATCAGGAGATACCCAGCACAGAGAACCTCCTGCACACCTTCTATTTGTATGTATATGTATGATATTTATCAAATGTTTAAATGACCAGGCTTCTGAATTCAGGGTCAGGGGAAGTAAATTTTTGAAGTCTGAGGTCTGTACTTTATTGTTTGTAAATTATAATACACGGGCACATGTTTTAGTTAGCTTCCCATCACTGTGAAAAAAAAATGCCTAAGACAAATAATTTAAAAGAGGGAAGGTTTATTTTGGCTCATGGTTTCAGAGGTTTCAGGCCATGGTCACCTGGCCAAGTTGCTCTGGGCCTGTGGCAGTATGTGTCACATCATGACAGGTGTGACAGAGGACATCTGTTCATCTCAAGTTGACCAGGAAGCAAAGAGAAAGAAGAAGGGGCCAGGGTACCAATATCCTCTTTGAGGGTTCACCCTGATGACCTAATTTTCTTCCACTAAGCCCACCTCCTAAAGGTACTGTCATCTCAAGATGCCATGCTGGGACCAAGCCCGTAACATGACTACATACATTTATTTTCTTGGTGTTTTTGTTTCATTGGTTAGTGAGTGTTTTCATTTTTTCCTTTCTATCTTTGGCTGCACTTGTTTTATTTAATTTCTTGTTGGAACTACCTCTTCCAATTTTGGTATATTGTGGTAGGTCAATAATTAGAGACACAGTCAAGAAAGACAAACTAGGTCAATTGGATACTCCCTTCCCGGAGCCTAAAACCTGATCAGAGTTTGAGAAATCAAAAATGTTTGGAGTTTGACTTTCCAAATGGTGGTGCAGGGTCTCTACTATTCCATTCATGAGAGCACTGTGGGAATTTCTCCTTCTAAATCTTTTTCTTTTTCCTAATGCTTCAAGTTTTAGTTAATTAATGTGAATACTCAATTTCCTACTTAAAATCATCTTTTGCTCAATTTAGTCACAGGTAATATTTAGTGCTTTCCATTCAAAGAAACATAAATAACATACTAATCAAGATCACAGACAGAGGTTGAAATTTTTGCCTTGAGTTCTGGGAGATTTATTTAATTTCTTGATATCAGTGGTTGTTTCCTATAACAACCTGTTTGAAAGTTACTTGGGACTCTCAAGTGAAATAGTGATATAAATAGTAATATAAATAGTGATATTAAATAGTGATATAAAGCACTCAATGTGAGGAGCAGATGCTCAGAAATGGTAGTGAATATACATATACAAATTATTACCCAAAGTTTACTGTCTGTTTGCATTTTTACATTATTACATACATGATCACATAAGCACATTTAATTTGAAACCTATAATCTCATAATATTCTTTTTATCTTTTTCTATCAATGAAGGATATTCCAAAATTAGTGAACAATGTGCCTGAAGAAGGCCACAGCTTTCATCTCTATCAAAGCCAGAATAACATGCTTGGGTTCAGACACTGTCTAGTGTGGTGAACATGTACATAAACTATATATCTTTCATATGTATTATATGTGAATATTCCATATATATTTATATATTCCATGTTAATACATACATAAATGTAACCTAACATGTTTATATCTACATGAGTATATTATGTGCATGTATATATGCATGTATGTGTGTATATGTGTAGTAAGTATTGTGAATTTCCTTATCTCTATTTTCTGAAGTTGGTTTTTGCAACATTGGCACATTGTGAAAGTTCATGATAGATTTCCTGGTCAGGCCTTTTATGAGGCATAACACAATCTTTAGGTTCTATATTGTCAACATAGAAGATGAGTGTTAGGCCACTCCTGAAGTTTCTCTTAAATTCTTTGGATCTGTTTACTGTTTCTCTGGAGATAATTAACATATGGTTTTTAGCATAGATTTTTTGTAATAACTTGTACTTTCATGGTCAATCTTGTTTGTTTGGTTTTTCAGACTGTTTCTTACCTATATATGGCAGAAAAGATTTTATTCCCCAAGTGGAAGGAGCAAAGTGCAAGAAAAATTAATATTTTGAGGACTTCTTATTATGTGTATGCACCCTAATTAGGTATTTATAGGAGTACAGAAGACATCTATTCTGGCCTAATGTGAGTTGCTGGTGTGTTAGTTGGATTTTCATCACTGTGACTAAAATACCTGACAAGAACAACTTAGAGGAGCAAAAGCTTATTTTGGCTCAGTTTCAGAGGTTTAATGGACTCCATTGCTCTGGGCTTGAGGTGAGGCAAAACATCATTGCCCAAGGACAACAGAGAAACAATTCTTCATTAATAGTGGCCAGGAAGCAGAGTGGGGTGGGTAGTGGGAAGGTAAAGTAGGAAAGATGTGCCCTTCCAGGATACACCCCAGTGACCTACCTCCACCAGCCAAGCCTCACCTACATACTATTACCAGCCAGTTAGTTTATTTAAACTAGGATAGACTGATAAGGTTACAACTCTGATAAGCCAATCATTTCACCTCTAAATATTCATTCCTACAGGAACTCAGTAGTTTTTGAGGGACACCTCATATCCAAAATACAATAGGTAGATACTGAACTATTGTCTCAAGCATGGATGTGTAAAATCGTTAAAAGGAAAGGAATTCATAGGCCATCATAAACTAGATTTACTGAATCTGTTAACCACAGGCTAGGTTAATTATATTTTGGGATTTCTATGTGTTTGAGAAGATTCATTTTCTAAACTGATGACCAAAGTATTGCAAAATATTAACATGAAACTTTTCTATCCTTGTGGAAGGAATATTGCTTTCTGGGATTATTTTGGTCATGTCCATATACATTTTTTTCCTTCACTATATTTATAAAAATTGATTTTCTATTTTTAGTGATATTCAGCTGACCCAAGCAGTAGAAAAGCATTGAAATTTTAATGTCAAAACAAATGTTTAGTTTTACTTAGACTAACAGAGAAACTGCAACAATCAATCATTGCTATTAGATTGATTACTCCTAAGATAAATGTTTGTACTGTGTGTTATATTTAAAGGAAAGTATGGTTATACCAAGAAAATGTGAAGTTAATAACTACATAAACTTGAAAAACAACATCCACAGTTCATAAGCTTTTGCCATTCATGCTACATACAGTGTTGAATGCATTATTTTAGCCAAATACTAAGCTTATGGATGTCACATTTCCTTTGTCAATTTGTCCAGCTTGAGTAGCAGTACAGCATGAATCTTAACATTAGCCATTGCCAGATCTTAAAAATTTTCCTTTTTGAATGAAATTAATCTTTGAATTTGTATTTTAATTAGCAATTGATAGAAATAATATAAAGCATTTCAATGGCAGTGTTGTAAGTCATAAAAATTTTAACAAAAATGCTGAAAGAAGTGTAATAATCAAACTTTCCATTAAGGAATATTCTTTGGAGAAAAAATAGAAATGCTAAGTCTCACAGAAATGCTACATATTGCCATCTGTAAGGACAGATTGCAAATATCTTGACTTCCCAACAAAATTAGAGGAAATAAGACAAAAATGGCTTTTATGTACTATGCCTAGTGATTTACCTTAGAAATTAAACAATCACACACAGAGACAGGCATGCACACACAATTTTAATATTTTGTTCTATTTGATGTATGTCATTTAGAAAATTTTGGTACAAACTACGTTTTGCTCAAAAATTTGTGTGATTAATGCATTGATTTAACCTCCAAATGTAGACTGCTGCTAGGCAGATTCTGATATTATTTATTTTTATTAGTTTATAATATGTCAATTTTTCTTGCTTATCTGTCAACTCCCAGAAAAATACATAAATCAAAAATGTAGCAATGTGGACACTAACAAGGCATAATTATTGTAGGGTCTGTCCTCCTTTAAAGAAAAAATACAATTACCTACCAAAATGCTGCTGGGATTAGGTCAGAATTTGCATAATACCAACTCATATTTTCTTAACAATTTTAATATCAGACAGTAGCTTTTGCAAATCTATAATCCCTTATTATTTTCTAGCTTTATTTTGGGGGACGAAAACAGGGAGTTCAGTCAAAATAAGATAATTATTAGAATTTAACCCATGGAAAGGAAAACTTTAATTACTCCTTGGCATGTTGTTAAGATTAAGTCAGGTTTTTATAAGTTTTATGTATTTAAAGTAACACAAGGCAATTAAGCTTGGCTAAATGTAATTTTTTACAGTTAAATGTATTCATTTTTCTGCAGATAAATATTTAATAGAAAATACTTCAATCATTGTGTGAGCTTAAAGAAAAAAATTCTACTTCAGCATAATCTCTAAACAGTTCTAAGACTGGTGTTATTAAGCAGTTACAAGGCTAACAGTCAAGAGATGATGAAAATTTGAAAATGTTCACTGCTATAAAATAATAGCTGCTAATGTGAAGGATTATGAAACACACAGTAGCAGAATAAGTAACAAATAGATCCTTTCTGAAGTCCTGAAGTCTGGGGGGTGGGATGTGGGGTTAAGTAACTGTGATATATTTATAGAGGGCAAGGGATCACCATAAAATAAAGCAGCAAATAGTAAAGAAGTCAATGTAAAAGAGAGGCCGGGGATTTAGGGTATAGAGATCATAAATTTCCATCGATATAAACAGCCTGTGTACCTCAAGAGTTGAGGTTTAGCTATAATTTCAGGTCTGACCTATAGGCCTTCTCTGTTCACAGTGCATGCACCATCAGGATGCCAGCTAAGGAGGTGCTGAAAAAAGGGAAAGCAAGAAAGGAGGAAAAAAATGTTTCAGATCTGTGTGATTTACACATTTAATCATCCCCAAATCCATCCCAAACACAACAGCACAGTAGTTGAGAAGATTTTATTGTCTCACTAAATTACATTTAATTCTTCCCATAGCATATCCTATAAACAAGACGAGTGAATGATGTCTCCTCCACCATGTTCTTACAAAGGAAAAATGCTAAATTTTTATGCATGCATGGCTTCTCTGGAGGTCATTTTCCCTTTCTCTATTTGACTTCCACATTTACATGTTTTCATTTTAAATATGAGTTTTAAAACCTGCTTAAAACTTAGTGGATTAACACAACCTTGTGATAAAATGAGCTTGTTTAATGGTTTAAGAGAAGCAGTAAAAGCAAGCAATTCAGCACAAAAGAGGAACTATTAAGTATTTAGCTTTTAAGAATTACTCTGAAATGGAATACTGAGTGGTTTCAAAAGAATTTAAGCAAGCTGCATGAAGACCCTGACTTATTATTCAAGGATATTGAACTTAATATATGTAAGTACTAAAATAAGCTTTCTATTCTAAATTGCCACTTAATGAGCAAATTGTACTATTTTTTGTGGATGTGTAATACAAATGCCTATATATACATAGATACATATGTAATTTCTGTCTGTTTATATTTCTACAGGCTGTTTTGGAGACAATATACTGTACACACAGCTACACACACACACACACACACACACACACGAGAATTCTGTTCCTGTTGTGGGACAGTGGTTATCATAAATTTTGTCTCAGGAAATATGAATAGTGCCTAAATGCAGATTCAAACAATTCACTCAATTATTTAGTTATTAACTTTGTAAAATATTTTTCTTTTTCTTTTTCAAAATAGTTAATGGATTTAATCTATATTACCATGTTAACATAAAATTGATGGGAGTTCATTTAATCTCTTTTTGCCCCGCTAAGAAATGAAGTGCATCAGGCAAGTTTGGAATGGTCTTTCAAGTCACAAAATTTATTATGGAACTCTTAGTGTTTGTTGGCCCTGAAGCTCAGGGCTCTTTTCTTCATCCACTAGGTTGCGCTGTTGTACAGAAAACAGGAAAAAACCAGGTTTGTGTCCTGCTACTTAGAAATAGCTGCATGCTGTGAGGAACCTTGTAAATGCTGTTATACTGTTTTCACTAACAACAAAAAGAAAGAAGATCAAGATAGGAAGAGTGGCATTTGAGCATGTTTTCTTTTTCCTCAAAGTCAAGTGTACTGTATTGGAATTTGGGTGTAGATGCCTTGTAACTAGACAAAGGAGACTAAATTTTATTTTTGGTAGTGAATGAATGGAAGTTCGGGAAGGCATACTGGTCAGCACTCTCCATACCAGAATATAAAAGCATACTAAATACTAAACTATTTCCTGAAATGTTGACCCTTCTAGGAAGTGATAAAACTAACTTTCTCATTTTTTTCTTTGCAATCAGGCTTTGTTTAAATGTAAATTTCCATAGAGTTGAACTATACATTTTCCTATTGGTTTCATATTCCATATTGAAATATTCCATATTGGAATGGCTAATGATTATGTTTGAGAATGTAATTATGGCTATATCATTTATCTGTTTTTCTCCCATGGCATCATTTTAAATATTGATCTCTTTGCAAATAAATGAATGAATAGAAGTACAGTTCTTTTACTCTCTCTCATATTATTCAAACCATATTAAGAAAACGTTTGTAACATTTTCCTTGTATCTGTTAGCATAGTTCCCTGTCTACATATGGACTGTACTTTATCAAAGAAATTACTTACAGAGAATCTAGTAGGAGGGAGGAAAAAAAAAAAGCTACTCCTTTAGTTCTGGTGTAAATCATTGGGAATTTTTGCTTCATGGATTAGCACCTCTTGGATCCCTCATCTCTTCAGGGCAGTAAGCTGAGACAATCATAATGAAGACCAGAGCTATTGGCTACCACTATTGCAAAACTTTGGGGAGAACAGGTCATCAAAAAGACCCAAGTCTGGAACTGGTTATTTCAGTTCACTTGATGTAAGTCTCATATTTGGTAATTGCCCTACTTCAAGGCTTTGAATATTTTATTGATAACTTTCAGCTACCTAGTTAGTTTCTTATCATGTAATGAAAATGACAATGAAAGGTTGATAAACTTTTGGTCCAAAGAGCATGAGGAAAAAAAAATCCCACAAATTATACAAACATGTACCACATGTGTATTAACCCACAGATGACACAAGGTTTGGAGAAGAAATTATGTTTATGAAAAATCATGTCTCCTTTGTTGGAATAAAGGCCTTATGGGATTAGTGTGTTTGAAATTTTCTCCAGGAGGCTACTTTACCTAGGCTACTAACTTTAGATCAAGATTCACCTATGTCAGTTTGGATGTATAGATTATATTCAGTTTTTAATAGTTTCTAGGGAATGACACTTTACAGCTTGATTGTACTGTCAGCATTTCCTTTCATAGGTGTCATAGTCTATATACCTTGGTTGGTCTGCTTCCCTTCCAGTTGTGATCTAAAGAAATGGAAGTTAATATTCTCTGTGTACTTAAAAGGTGTTCATATATTGCTTAATATTTTTCTTTTTCAATATGCCAATTTCTTTTGCATCTCTTTGAGGGTGCTACTGTCTAATATTTAAAACATTTAAAATATGACAGGCAAAGTACGTGAAATATGAAAAAAGACATTCTGGATAGTTACAAGTTATTAAGCCTACTATATATCACTTCCCCTGGTAGGTATCTTTTATATATATATATTACATCATGCAACTCATATCATCAGTCTAATGAATGTTATCCCTGGTGTTTCATATAAAAATGTGAGGCTTAGAGTGGTTAAGAAATTTTCCAAGTTAGTGAAAAATAAATTTAGTGTTTGAACTAAAATATCTTGTTGGTGTTATTAATATTCTGGAAAATTAATATACTTTCATTTAAACTTTTCCATGACTTCAAGCTCGATCAACCAGTAAACATATTTATTGAACATTTACTATATACCTGCTATGTTTTGGAGCTTATATGTGCCCTGAATAGCTCCTGTGTTAGAGATGAGATGATTAGATGATTAGAGTTGTGACCTCATCAGTGGATTAATCCATTTGATGAATTAATAATTTCAATGCACCACTGGGTAGAAGCTATAAGCAGGTGTGGCATGATTGGAGAAAATAGGTTGCTGGGGTTGTGCTATTGAACTATAACTGTCCCTGGCTCCGCCCTCCCCTCTCTCTCTGCTTCCTAGTAGCCATAAACTGAGCAGCCTTCCTCTGAGAACATGAGCCAAAATAAACTTTTTCTCCTGTACTTTGTTCTTGTCAGGTTTTTTGGTCATAGTGACAAAAAGATGTCTAACACAATATGGACCCAATGAGATTACACATAATTGCAAACCAGAATTGCTAACCTTTATATATGTATGATGAAACTAGGGAGACAATATGTGCACACAGAAAGTATCTGAAAGCAACACAAAATCAGGTAATATATCATATAGCACTTATTTGAGTTCTCTTCACATTCAGAGAAGAGACAATCATTGTTGGAAAACAATTTATTAACAATAAGTCCAGGATTCAAGTCATTCACTAAACCAATCATTCAGCAAGTATCTAGGATCTATCTGCCAAGGAATGGCAAAGCACTAAAATCATCATCATCATCATTATCATCATCATCATCATTATCATCATTATTATCTTCATCACTGAATTCAGCAGAATTTGCTAAATTTCAAAGGCAGATAGAAATCCAAGATTCTGGAGTGATGTCAAAAAGAAAGAGTAAACCTCATACTGAGGAACTGACCTTAAGAAGTGGTAATTTCAAGCTGAACATGAAAACATAGTTAGTTGCATTTTGTCTGCTGAGGCCTTTGATGGAAGGGTGGAATAAAAATTAAAGTTTATTCAATCAGTGTTGGGTCATATGAAAGATTTCTAGGCAGGAAAATTGAAGAGTGTCTTCTAAAACACTCATTGCTATAAGAGACAGATCCACTGAGGTTGAACTTGGAGAAAATACAACCAACTGCTCCTGTGATTTTTTTTTTAAAGAGAGAGTGAGAGAGGGAGAGAGAGAGAGAAAATTTTAATATTTATTTTTTAGTTATCCACGGACACAACATCTTTGTATGTGGTGCTGAGGATCAAACCCGGCCCGCACGCATGGCAGGCAAGCACGCTACCTCTTGAGCCACATCCCCAGCCCTCCTGTGATTTTTTGAAAGCATAGAATGCTTCCTAGGTATTCATGAATTCTTCCTAATACATTTTAGAATCATATATGGTTATATAGGATCATCTTTTTAAAGATAGAATGCTGTTTATAATCATTATATCATTAGTACTTAGCACAGCGTCTGTACCATAATTCGAGTACACTAAACACTTGTGTGATTAAAATAGTTTTGAATTTCTCATGGACTGATCCATACCTTAGAAATGTCAAATGAATCCAAATATATTAATACTAAATAAATGTTGCCTGGTCATTATATATCTTTCCTATCTTAAGTATTGATCTTACTGTTTTATTAACTTGATCCATGGAATCTCAGTTGAGTAAAATTATTGAAGTAAAATTATTGAAGTATGTATTTGCAGAAATGTATTTATGATATCTAGAACTAACGTTTGTGTGCACTAATCTGTGGATTTTATTTTTTAAATAGAAGCACTGTTAATTTATATGGAAACTGAAATAGTTACTTAATTTAAACATCTACTAAATGCACAGTGGATGGATATACATATGAGCCATATAAAAGATGATAGAGATATTAGATTTGGACATTTGAATAGAAAGAGACAACATCTAAAAATATGAGTATGAATTCTCCATCAATCTCAGATGATAGTACATGACAGGGATACCAATTACATTTTGAAATGCATGTGTTGTATGTTGGCAAATTTGAAATATAAATCTGTTAAGGTAAGTGGCAATTTCTGAAAATTGTTCATAATTTAGCATGGACTTGAAATCATTTTCTTTCCTGTATGAGGAAGGAAAAGATTACAAAAGGATCATGCTTTATCCAGTGGAGAAGGGAATTAACTGATCCAGTTGACCTAAAAGCAGAGTGTACAATTATATCCAAGCAAAAGAAAATTAGAAAAATATACACTTCATACTGTTTTCTTCATCATTTAAAATTGGTTTATGAGTTCACCTGATTCATTGAGCTACAGTTATGGATTTTGCTTTTGCAAGGGCACAATTCAAAATTTATAAGGAGAAACTTGGCTTTTTGTTTATTTATTTTGTTTTGTTTTAAATAATATGAAAGTGGAGCTAAATGCTTGGTTGTTCCAAACCTTGAGAAAATTATAGCGTTCTAGGAATTAAAAAGGATAACAAAGGAGAAAGATGATAGTTGCATAATTTGAACTAGGCCTCAACTAAACCATTACTCCTTTTTTTTTTCCCTTGGAGTGACCAAGAGATTATTATTGCAGCAGTGCAAAAGAGGAGAAAGAGAGAGAGAGGAAGAGAGAGAGAGAGAGAGAGAGAGAGAGAGAGAGAGAGAGAGGTGAGAGAAGAAAGAGAGCGCAAAGAGAGAATAAGAGAGTGAGAAGCAAGAGAAGAAAGAGAGAGCAAGAGAGAACAAAAGCAAGAGATGGAGACAGAGAGAGCAAGAGTAAACCATTACTCTTATTATTATTATTTGTAGGAACTTTTTTATTCAAAGTTTACTTTGTGTGAAGACAGTTGCTCTTAAAAAACCTCTATATAGCCTGTCTTAACCAATCAGCACCTTTAAGTCTCCGTCTTTTTGGCAAATATTTTATTTGAATTTTATTTATAATTTGATGTGGATTCTGACAGTGTAGTCTTGATAATAGGAGATTTGATTTGATGAATAAGATAAGCAAACTCACAGAAAATTCTTTGTGCTTCTGTCCAAATAAGTTGCCTGCCCTATAGGTGATCAATATGGAGAACAAAAGCAACTCCTGACAGAGTTTGTTCATGTGTGCTTGCCTGGTGGACACACCCTGGCATGCTACATGGTAAAGACACATAGTAAACTAGTCCAGTAATGGTGGTTCTGTGCTTCTTCATATCAATTTAGCCTGTATCTAAATTACAAATATTAAAAAAAGAAAAGAAATTTCCCTGAAAGTACATAGCTATGATGTTTTAGTGACACTAGATCTTAAATTTAGGTGTATATTTATACACACACACACAACCTTTAAGACACATATAGTTATAATTATTTGGAATGTGAAATTAAAATTAAAATATAAATCAAATTTAAATTGTAATATTTTTATGTGCCATGTAACATATTTACTGCAGTTACTGACATGATGAAGTTCTTTTCTCCCCTCAAAATCCTGACCTTGGGCCTTTCTGTTCACCCTTCCCCCCTCACCATTCCTCTGATTCTCCCCTTGACCTTCCAAGTGTAATTTCCCTTGGCTAAACCTACTTTATATTTATTATTACAACTCTCACTCTCTCTCTTTCAATCTCTTTTAGAGGGAACAATAAGATGACTGATGGCTAGAAAATTAGCTCAGGGAACTCCTCTCCTTCTCTCTTTCTCTTTCTTTCACACTCTTCTTCTCTCACTTTCCTTGTTAGATTACTGAACAAATCTAACTTCTGACCATCACATATTCATCATTAAACCAGCACATTTCTGCCCCGTTGCTACTCTAGCATGTCTAAGGGATGTGAGGAAGGTTTCTCATTAGAATTCAATGGGTGAGAGTCTGTGTATAAAGTCCTGTGCATATTATGCATACAAAGTTACCACTCAAAATATTTCAGTTACCTTTTCCCCTATAAGACCTCCCTGCTAGAATCATAAAAACATATAAAGTTATCTTTCCTGGGATTCTGAGAAAATTAAATCATTTTAACCTCTCACTTTTTGTGTTTCCTGAGGGGGGGAAATAGCTGTGGCATCAACAAAATATGGTCCTTTTTATTAAGGAAATCATAACTATAAAAATGATAAATATTAACAATAGGAGACAAGTAATGGCAATAGAAAATAGAAATAGAATTTTTTAAGCTTGAAATGCTGCATTAGTCATACATCCAAACCATAGGGAAATAAATCATGGCTGAAATGTTAAATAGCAGTTAAAAATGTAATGTTCTTTGTCTGTAATTTCAAACACTACAATATTCCATGTGATAAGCAATTGGGAAAATGCCATGATTTTGCCTTATGCAATTTAAAAATTTAAAACATCATTTTGCTTCACAATTTTAATCTAATCATTTAATTCAAGTCCTCTACATTTCCTGAAAAGGTTAGACATGTTTATTAGATGCCAGGTTAATATAATTCATATGCTTATTGAATGTCCTTAAATCTAAGCATTAAATATCCTTAATAGAGAAAAGAAATGCATTTGTCTAGATAAAAGATATTTGTACACGGGGTTTATTGTATACCATTATTTATGATAGAACACTGTTAGTATTACTGCAAAATGTGTCTCTGATAATGAACTGGCATTGACACTGGAGATCAGGAAGGCCCTCTGCAGCTGCTGTACACACTGCATAAACAGCACTGCCATAATGGATGCTCCCTTCTAGAGAATTCCATCAGTGGTTTCTTCATTCTGTATTTTTTCATGAGAATGTCCAGCCAGATTTTGTGCATGTTTACCTTAACATCACCAGTCTTACTCTCAGTGACATTAACATTTTTCTAGATTGTTAATTTGGTAATTGGTAATTCATAAGGAGATCTTAAATTGACTCATTATTTGATTTACTTTTTCTGTTATTTTGTTTTGAGCAAAAATTAACCTTCCAACCAACAAGGCTGTCCTTGTAAAGAATGATGTGAAATTCTAGACATGAACTTAGATGTTGAAAGGCTGAGACCTCAGTCTCACTTAGAATCATGTTTTCATTGGTCTTTTCAGTGCTTTTCTAGGCAGATCATTTAAAATACTGAAATAGTTGCCAACATATATAATTAGAAGATTTATGTGAACAGATATTCAGTTTCTTTAAAAAAAAAATAAGAGGCTCTTAAAACCCAAACTTGCTTCTCTACAAAGCAATGATTAGCTAGAGGTATAGTTCCTGATACTGTTCTTTGCAAGGAGCATGCTCTCTTCAGATTGCTCCAGATCCCAAGCCCGTGCCCCAGCATTGTATCCCATTCTCAGTTACTACCATCCATGATCACATCTGCACTTCTGCTTATTTTATATGGGCCCCAATTCGTTCATTTGTCATTTCCTTGACTTGTATAGGCATTTGAGTTTGACAGCTACCCCAGAACTGATATGATAGATTCAAGAAGAGGAAGATGAATTGGGCAGTCTTGCTATCTAGGAGACATGAAAGATACATCTAGTAAATGGTCAAAGTTGGTTTGAAATTTAGACTTGATTTGCTCCAATGCCCATTTTCTAACTACCACTACAACTTTTTAAAAAATTTCATCTAGTCACTCAGTTGTTCACCATATCATCCATTAAATATAACTTTTGAATATTCAGAGTCAAATTCGAAATCATAATTTGATGATCTTGTTTATGTGGATGTCATACACATCTTGGTGAAGTGAATTAGACCTTACAGAAGAGATCATCTTCACTTCTCCTATTTTGTGGCTTTACCCCAAGATTTTTTAAGGTAGGTAATCATCCTTCAATTGTGCATGTTAATGTGAAAGGATAGGGCATTATGCTGCTTTAGGATGTAGGGATCCTTTTATTCAGTACCACCCAATTGTTTTTAGTCAGAGACCATGGAGTGAAATGTTTTGGACTGCATTATCTTCCCTGATACTTTACAAATATCCCTAGGATGATCTTCATAAGGGTATACTTTTTAATAATATTTTTTAGTTGTTGATGGATCTTTATTTTACTCATTTATTTATATACAGTGCTGAGAGTCAAACATAATGTCTTACACATTCTAGGGAAGTGCTCTATCACTGAGCCACAACCTCAGCCTGACAAGATATACTTTTCTGTTAGCTCTTACATGTTTGATTCCCTGTCCAGAACAGAATTTTCTGATACAGTTTTCTGTGATGATGAAAATGTTCTATAATATATATCAGTGCAGTTATATAACCTGCCCTAACCCCTTGTGACCAATGAGTACTTAAAATGTCGCTAATATAGAAGAAGAACTAAATTTCAAATTTCTTTTAATCATAAATGATTTAAATACAAATAGCCAGACATGGCTAGCAACTACTATCACACAAATCAAGATGGTGAGCTTTTTGGGACTAAAATCTGTTCTATACATTTTTCTATCTTTGGCATCGTGGACAATATACAATGAACATATTATTTGAATGAATAAATTCAACATATAGAGAAACAGAATGTGTGGTATTATGAAGTCAATCAATTGGATGAGCATTGCTAAGCTCTTCCTTGGAATTGAAGAAGAAGGAATGCTTGCTTGCACACTGTTTTTGAAAATGTAAATTAGCAAGCCATTATGGAAAACAGTACAGAGGTTCTGCTACAAATTAAAAACAAAACTACTATATGATTCAGCAATTCCATTACTGGGTATTTATCGAAGAGGATGGAATCAGGGTGTTGAAAAGACATGTACATTCTCATGTTCATTGCAGCAGTATTTACAGTAGCCAAGACATGGAATTAACCCAAGTGTCCATCAATATGATAAAGACACAGTGGTATGGATACATAATAGGATACAACTTGGCTTTAAGAAAAAGAAAATCCTGTCATTTTCAGCAAAACAAACCCTCCAGATTGAAACTGGAGGATGTTATGTTAAGGTTGAAACTGTAGGATGTTATGTTATGTGAAAGAAGCCAGGAACATAAAGCCAATACCACATGATCTCCATTATATGTGGAATCTAAAAATGTTGAACTCATAGAAGATAACAGAATGGTGGTTACCAAGGGCTGTGGTGATTAGAGGTAGATGTTGATCAAAGGATACAAAATTTCAGTTAGTTACTAAGAATAAGTTCAAGAGATCAATTATATAACATGGTGATTATAGTTAATAGCATTGTTTTCTTGAAAAATCATTGAGTAGATTTCAACTGTTCTCGCCAGAAATAAATTAGTATATGAGATAATGCATATTTTATTTAGCTCAATTAGCCATTCCACAATGCACACATATTTCAAAACATTTATAAGGATAACCAATCTTTGCCAAATAAAAAAACAAATGAATAAAGAAATTATTTTCTCCAGAAGAGAATATTAGAATAGAAGAATTTAGAATGGCTTAAAATAGAAGACTATAACTAATGAATGGATAATTACAAATATTAGTACCTAATTATTTGTGTTTAACAGAACTCTTTTAGTTCATTTTTATCCAGGATATAAGCTCACAGCAGAAATGACTCCATAAATATGACACCCTTAGTTTTTGCTATGTGTAATATTAGGATCCTGAAAAATAGATGTAGTATTGCCCACATCTCAAACTATTAATAAATACTGATTATTCTTAGGGTAACTATTAGGCTTTGAATTAAAATAAATGATTTCACAGTGGAATATTTTGAGGCATACAATAATGACATACAGTAATGTTAAATATTTCTTTTTTGCTTGCCTTTATTCAGGTAAACTAGCAAAAGTGTCCCCCATGCTGAAAAATGTCTTATAAAGATTGCAGTATTTCAATCAATCTAATAGTAAAGGCTATTTTCTTTCTAAGGATATTAAAAACTCCAGGAAAAGTTTTCTAGGGAGGAATATTTAAATATATGAAAATCTTAATTATTCAACCCCATATAAACTCCACTTTCTACTCTTTGGGCCTAAAAATCACAGTGAAAAAGTTAATGGGAATAGTATGCCTCCAGTAAAGCAGAGGGCGTTGTTACAAGATGTGATTACTTGTTACAGAGCTAGAAAATAGGTAATTGCTCAATAGTGGCATTCTATAGTCTCTGAAATAATTCCTCATTTTTCCATTTGTACTAATGTTGGGCCTCATTTTTTAGGAACTTTGAACAACATCCTATAGTTTTATCTTCAATGAACGTCTGAAGATCTTTTGATTTCATGAGATTGTATAATATTGGATTTTTCATGTAGCAGGCGTGTTTGTATTTAGGTTGAACAGATAAGTAATTAAGATATTTTTAAAATAAGTTTCCCTTATTAGTAAAGGGGCCAAGGGCTCACTTCAAACTCTTCTTTCAATTTTTAATAAAAAAAGTTGAGTCAGACAACGAAGTAAAAAAATTAAAGGGTTATTAGATTTTAATCTAATGCAGATATAGCCTGGAGGGTTTAACTGTTTTAGGGGACACATGAAATTTCAATACTTATCTTTGAGGTGCCATTTTGAATTCCTTTCCACTACTTTAAAGTATTTCAGGTCTGTTTCTGCTTAAAAAATTTAGGTCAAAATAATTTCACATGAAATTAATTTTCTTTACCCTCAGGAGACTTGTGTTAGCTCAAACATAGTTAGAAATTAACAGTAACCTGTTTTTCTAGTTTTCTATTTGCTACTGATAGAGATAGTTTTGATAAATGTGATGTGAAAGTCTGTAAATTAAAGTTTGGTTTAGTAGATTAAAGTTTTATGTTATTTTCTTTAAGACTTTTCTGATTAGTGTTCAAATGCAACTGTAGTAAAAGTTTTAGTAGACAGTGACTATAGTTTTAGAAATCAAACCTGTTCCCTATTCAATTACAATGTTCAAATAACTATTATTTCTTCCAGGAGATCATATCTATTCTTTTGTAACAACTTGAGGATGATGCTAATGTTTAGTGTGCTCTGATTCTTCTAATCTGACAGTAAAAATTACCCAAGGTGTAATTCAAATTGTGGCAAATACACTTAGTTCCAAATGAATCTTGAATCATGTTATCCTTGTGGAATGCTTGTCTTTGTTTATACAAAGCATGTGCCATGCATGCATCATCAATAGCTTTTCTGTATCTGAATGCATTTGAAAATTAATTCTCATTCACTTATAATGCAGAAGTGAGGAAGAATGGGTTTCTACATAGGACAGAGTCAAAAAAAGGTGCTTGATAATGATTTCCCAATTATAAACTTATGTGCCTTCCATTTGCATTTTTACTTATGACCCTCTGATTGGAAAACTTTCTTTGTTCTATAAGTTAAAATACTTCATATAAACTATTGGTTCTAATGGCCCAAAATTGTTACAAAAACAACTACCAATGGGTACCATAAATTTCTCTTGATTATTTCAACATTTCTTTGCCTTTATTTAAGATCTATATCCTGAAGTTAAGGGAAGGGAGTAATAAAAGATCAATATTGTTCACATTCACTGTAGAGTCTTTCAAACTCATTTTTATATAAAAAACTATAATGTTTTGATAGAAAAAATAATTATTCTTTTGTGATTATGGTCATGTTTCTTTGGAATAATATTCATTTCATTGAAAAGTGTTTGCAAGTAACTTTGTACACACACACACACACACACACACACACACACACACATATATATATGTATATATTTAATTGAAGCCATTTCTTTGATAATTTTGTTTGGAGAGTGCCAAAAATCAAGACTCTTCACAAATATGCTTACACTAACCTTTCTCTTCCTTGTGGCCTCTTTTTAAAACAATTGAAAGTAAAATAGAGAATACTGATTCTAAATAAACTTGGCTAAGGAAACAAATAGCTATATTTGGTTAGAATTACCAGTAAATTAGCACCTTAGTTCTCCCCTATGGTGTATGTCTGAAATGATCATACAAAGAATCCTGCCTTTTAAAAGTGTATTCACTTATTTTTTGGCAGGTTTATTCTAGATAAACTCTCTTATAATCACTTTGAAATACGTATGTGTGTGTATGTGTATGTATAAACACACTGTATTCCTAATATTTCAACTATTTATTCTTCAGGTTTGTACCACATTTAATAAATTCTGGCTTTCAAGGGAAAGGGCTGGGATACCTAGAGAATTTTAAACCTGTAAGTGACATTTTCAGCTTCTCCATTATGCTTGATTTTCTTTTGTCATCCCTTTAACAAACAGTTTTCCAATCATTCTTTAATATCCATTTAACAAATACTGATTGAATATCTTACATGTATAAGAACTCTCCTAGGTTTTCAATACATAACATTGACAATTAGATCAGATCTTTCTATTCAAGGAATTCAGGTATCTCTCAACTCTGTGTGTCTGTGTTTTGGAGTCTGGCTCTCAACATTTCTTTAAGAACTTGAATAAGGATACCAATTTTAATTTTGCATATTTGAATATTTGTTAGTATCCTTAAATTTTATGAGTTTTATTTAATAAGTATCAGCTGTGGCATGGCCATCATTGGTGAACCATCTTGCTTACACTAAAACGTTTTTGAAAGGAGCAGCTGCTTCTCCTTCCTGTTTGTGGCAGAGCAGCCATTCATTTTCCCATAATAGATACTTCACTGCTTTCAATTCAAAATTCCCGATAGCAGATAACATAACCCAATGAATACTTCCTTTTAAGATAATCTCATCAAACCTCATTTTCCTTCAGAGAAGATACTAATTTGCTTTCAGGGCAGCTTAATGATTAAATGATATCATGTAGGTGAAAATTCCTGGCATATCATGGAATAAAAGTTGTTTTTCCCTCTTTAATTTGCTTATCAGGTTTTATGTATAGCATCTATTCATCCATTTTTTTGCAAGTTCTGCCCCATGAAGTTATATAGGGGGAAAAAAAAGAGAGTCTATGTTATTGATGCATTTTTAGAGTTTTCTCTTCTTCTGACCTAAACTACCCTAACTCCCTTAAATTTTCCTTTAACTCTATAGTAAAGCATTTTTTTTTCTCACTAGACAAAGATAACTTGCATGTAACGGGACATTAGTTTTTTCCTGTTAATATAGTGTGAATCACTAAAATCAACCTTCCAGAAGTGTGATCTGACTTGTGCAAGGTAACACCACTGGATCACTTTTCTATTTCTAGCCACAGAATGTCTGGGAGGGTCATCTTAGATTAGAAACATTTTAAAGATAACCTAAGCCACACTCCCCTGACACATTTTTAATTTATTGTCAAAGGGATCCATTAATTTTTTATATGCATTTCTTTAAAGACTGTATTTTCCTATTGTTTACTTGTACAATTGGTTTTTGAAAGAAAGAACACTTTTGCATTTTTGTATTTCAGTTCATTATTAATGAATTCAATGTAGTAGTTGGATACCTACTATGTACAATATCATTAGGCAATCTTCTAGAGATAGGGGTTGCAAAGAAAATTAAGACTACTTGCCCATCTGGAACTCATATATAAATGGGGGCATGGATATTGAAGTCTAAAATCAATGCACTAAACAATCATTTTAAGTCTGAAAGTATCCAACAACTGAGAATTTGAAGGCTTGAATTGAATGCTGAGTAAAGTATGTAAGGGGCCTCAGCAAATAAACATGGTGGGCTAAAATGAATGAAGTGTGGGCCCAGCAATGAAGAAGGGAAGGTCCTCATGGCCATGGTCTGGCTATGTGGCTTATGTTTGAGGAGATATGAGATTAAGGAGAGGCCAGTCAGAAAGAGATTGAGTTGAAATGACAAAATAAGTAAACATGTAAATGGTTTCTATTTATCTGCAAGAGAAAGTAAGTGAAAAAGATTTTAGGCATGGAGACATTATTTCAGCTTTTAAAATGTTTTACATAGCTTAGAGTGCTGAATGAATTCAGAGAAATTAGTCAAGGAGAAACCATTGAAGCAGCTATAGTAATAATTTGGATGACAGATAATGAAGGACTGAATCAAAGTATTGTGTTTAATTGTATTTTTCTGCATATTTTACATACAAAATCATTTAGTGAAAGATTTCTTTTATCTACTCCCCTAGGAAACCTTTCTGCTAGAAACAGAAACACCACACTTGACTGACTACAACTTTCTATGACTACCTTTTGCTACAGCTAGAAATCCACTCAATTTATCATTCTGTTCATATCTCTGCATTATATCTGAAAGATCTAGCAGAAGTATGCCATTTTACCTGTTTGAAGTAAGCATTTTTTTTATCCTTTCAAAGTGGAAACTTTAATTTCTATTACCAAAAAATAGGTTTGAATGATAGTTTTCATTGTATAGGTCTTTCACCTCTTTTTGTTAGACAAACAGTAACTTGTAAACATTTTTCCGAAAAATAAAAAGTTGTGTACATTGGATGTGTGTACGGACATATATATACACACATATTATGTAGATATGCATTATATGTCTTCAGTACATATTGAAATGATTTGACTTTTACTTAAACTGTAAATGTAAAATCTGTCATAAAGTATAGTATACTTTTGGTTTGTTCAATCATTTGGAGAGGTTATAAAAATTAAAATATAAATACAAGACTCACTAACTTACTGACATTTTTTTTAAACTCGTAACTCTGAATAATGTAATTTTAGTATCCGAAAGGACCAATTCCTTATGGACAATGGAATCAAATGAAACCACAATCAGGATATGACCTGTATTTACCTTGACATTATAATTCTTAATATGTCATTTAACTGAATTTCACCACTTTAAATACTTTTACAAAGTCTTCTGTTTCAATAAAAACAAAATCTTTCAATTGGAATATATAAAACTAATGTAGTAACACTTTAGAAGGCTCATACTTTCATATTTCTAAATCTGAACTCAGAACAGAATTCTAAATAGTTTTATAGAAACCAGAACTATTGCTGCTATAGCTAAAATAACCACACATACAAATGAGTTCTTTTGGGTAATAAGAATAAATAAATAGTTGGTGAATTTTTTTTCTCTCCTAACCTTTGCTGTGTTGGTAACTCTTATTTATTCTTCACCATCCCCATGTCTTCTGTTCTCCATCTTTTCTTTGTGTCTCTCCTCCACGTTTCCCCCTATTTTTCTACTTTCTTGTTTCTTTTCTTCTCTAGGCACCCCCCAGGCCCATGCCCCTATGGGCTCTTCGTTGTCACTTTTCCTCTAGCAGTTTGCTTAATATGCCTACTATCTTTTATTTTTAAAAACTATTTGCTTCTTAGTTCTTCTCGTCTGCACTTGGGTCTTATCTTACTTGAGGTTTTTTTTCTTTTTTTTTTTTTTTAAATTTCTCTTCTTATCCCTTGTTGCTTTCTCTGTCTCTTTTGCTCTGGATTCTTCTTTTGTGTATTTCTTCTTATGCGCGCGCACACACACACACACACACACACACACACACACACTTTTTTTCCCAACTCTCTTTGGTTCTTTCTCAGCTTTCCCCTATTTTAACTTTTAATTCCCTCTGTGATTCCAATGATGTGTTCCACATATTCTGTCTTGATTCTTCAATGTTTTTTCTCATTTTTCTCCTATATATCTTATCATTCAGTTAGTAAGTCATAGTGACAATACAATAATGAAATAATTTCAAATATCATTTCACTGAAAACATCATGAAAGTATTCATTTTTCATTGTATTGTTTTTATCTGATAAACTTCAATGGGTGCATTAGATGCATTTTTTTAAACCCACAATTTATTCAATTGTTTTAAGATTTTAATATATGTTGCCTGTTCATCTTTCTGTAGCTACCTTAAGAAATTTAACTCTTCACTTAGAAGACAGAAATGATATTAGTGACAAAGTTCAGAAACTGAATTCAGTCTGTTCTTTGATGGAACTGATTTACAGTTTTTGCTTTTGTCTTGTGATTCAGGGAAATGTTAACCCAATCCACATGTTTTGTGCATGCACACCAGAAAGTGTTCCCCTTCATTGGGGGTTGCTCTGAATTACTCAGGATGGATGAGGGGGATGATAATGCTGCTCTCTCTTATCAAAGCTTATTAAGCTCATTCCAGCATGTGATGCTACTTTAAGCCTGTCAGAGAAGTATTGCCTCGAAAACTGCTAGTAACAAAGAAGTTGCAACTTTATTGTCTGTGTTTGCTCCTGCAAATTAGTGCATTACAGTAATCTTCCCTTCATTAACAGGTTAAGCATTTTGTCCTGTGTGATGTCCCAAATATGAGGCAGAATGTTTACCATGGTTTCACTGATGAGTTACAATATATTCAGGATCAACAGGATCGAAGCACTATGCTAGTGAAATGCAATGCAAACATTTGAGAAGTATGGGTATTATTTCTACAGTCTTGTGATAAGAATGTTTTTAGGCTTTTGGATTGTTTTTAGTGCTTAAAAGAGGCAGATTGTTCCTTTTCTTATGCTATACTATCACGAAACGCTATTCCTATAGTGCATTGTTATCAACAGTTTTGGCTCTATCTTGCTTTTTGGCTAAATAAAGTATTTAAATAAATAAAACATATAAATATATATAGATAAATATTGGCAAACACAAATATGAAAGATTTCCTCTCCCTCAAAAAGAAAAAAAAAAAAAAAAAAAGCAAGCCCTGTGGGGGCAAAGGGGTAAAGAAAAATGCATATGGTTGCATTTTCTAAGAATTTTTTTGTTTTGATTTAAAATTTTAATTGTGGAAAAATGAAAATTAATTATTAGGATAGTTTTACTGATATTTGAAAATATATAGATATCTTTAAAAGGCTATCCCTATCCCAAATAAATAAATATATCTATTTATCTACCTGGACATTTATAATTGGATGAGACTGAAAGCAGTCCTGTTTTGACTTTTAGAAACACACACACACACACACACACACACACACACACACACACACACATATATACACACACACACACAGTCTTCTGAGAGAAGCCTATGGATAATGGACATTGAGTAATAATTTAAAAGAAAACGTGCATCCTGAATAACATGAAATTTTAGAAATATGAGAAAACAAAAACTATTTCACATTCTATCAAAAAGAAGAGAGGAGATACTATAGGCAAATGGATATTGCTTTTAGGAACTGCATGTTGACATGAAGGCTTCACAGCTTAAAAGAGAGAGAGAGGGAAAGGGAGGGGGGGGGAGAGAGAGAGAGAGAGAGAGAGAGAGAGAGAGAGAGAGAGAGAGAGAGAGAAGGAGGGAGAGAGAACTTTTAGTTTTAAAAAGTAAATATATGTTTTTGCAAAATACTGTAGCCTAGCATTTCCTCAGAAAAAAAAAATAATAATTTTTTTTATAAATGATACAAAACATCAAAATTAAACGTTTCTTTATGGAGAAAACAGATGATGTCACTTTAAATTTTTTTCATATTTCTAAACATACTTAAAATCTCTTCATTTTATTAATGCTTGTTTTATATTTGGCTACTAAATAAAATTTGACAGACACTGAGTCATATGATTGATTATTGAAAAGCAATTATCTCAACCATGGTTTTGGAAGAAAAAGCAATGAAAAGTTGCCAAAATGCAACACTGAAAATAGGACTGTTTTATTTGATATACCATGATAATTTACCCCTTAATGTTTGTACTGCAAAAACCCACAAAATTGCCTACTAAATGTTATGTTTTCCAAAAGAAACTGCAAGTTAAGCTCAAACTGAGTTGAGATGGAGATACACAACTTAATAGAGATATACAGGCAGCAACTCAGTAGGCCACACGGTGTAGGAACACCAAATATATGGCAGAATATATTTATTTTTTTTAAGGTTGGCTTACACATTCTGACATCCTTTATTGTCATCATGCTGAATGTTATTGAATTCACCCCAGTTTCATACTCCATGTCATAGTTCAACTTCTGATACCACTGCTATAAGACAACAAAGTAATTTTTACAATTAAGTAAGCACGTGGTCACTCTCTATTTACTTATTGAAGATAGAAAAGTCTTACAATTACATATAGTGGTAATCATCTGACTAAAAAATTGGGGGCCTCCTTTTTCTCTGAAATATTTTACAATAGAAATTTTGATTCTTAAATATAGCATTAGAAAACATTACTTCTTGTGCAAGGTGATATAATTGCTAATAAGAGAAATACTCAATAGGAGAGTTGATGATTAGTGAATCTTTTGTGTTGCTGTTTCTTTCTTTCTTTCTTTTTTCTTTTTGCAAATCAGTTTTAAGATAGGATATTTCTGACCTTTGATATCATTTATTTTCTTAAAAATGAGACTCCTCAGGTTATATTTTATACTCTTAAGAAAGATTGCTTAATTCACCTACTGTTTTTCTATATTCAGAGAAATGTTAAAAAATTCACAGAACCTATGTTCCAAACCATAGCTACATTTTGATAATGCAAGCTCCCATGGAAACATATTCTTAAAAATAAACAAAACATGTAGGAAGTTTTATTGAAAATTTTAAAAGAAAAATTCTTATTTACAGCCTATCTAAATTAGCTTGTGAGTGTAATACATATACAATGTATGTTTCATCACTTTGCTTTAATGTTATTTAAAATGTAATCTTTTAAAGCATGATTCATCAAAACAGCAACAACTATATTAGAAAGCCTTGTTGCTTACTCCTCTTCTCATCCCCAACTTACTAGAACTACAAAAATGCTTTGGAGAAGAGAAAAGAAAAAAAATATAATTCAACCTATGGAAATTTTTAACAATTTAAAATATTGCCTTATACGTTGAAGAATATTGAGAAACCATGGGTCAGAGATGGTTAAAACGAAAATCACATGTGGCTTTCACTTTGTGTTTGATACTACATATGCTATATTCTTCAATTCATTCTGCAGTGATGTGCCACTTACGCCGCCCCACATCACACCTTAACTTTAACAAAGCATTGTTCCCATTATATATTTGTGAGTGGAAATGACGCTGATTTGCTTTCTTGGCTTTGGTATCTCCGGTAGCAATTTATCCTGGTGTGTTAAAAGTAAAGGTAAACCATTAAAAGAGGCGCACTCCGAGGTTTAGTTTTATAAACTCGTTATTTTCCTTTTCTTGTCCTTCTTTCCTTCAGTCTTTCTTTCTTTTTTTTTAAGGGGAAAACTAGATTTTAGTACCTAGGCATGAAAGAATCACAAAATGAGAATTTAAAATGATAAAAGCTGAATGGAATTTGTATCATTTCCTTTTCTTACTTTAGCCTTTGTCACCGTGATACAAATGTCATGGAAGTAAGAATAAAACATCTCAGGCATTAGGATTGAATGATAGCTCATTCATATGACAATGACTGAACTGAGGACAGAACATTTCTCAGAATGTAGCCATTCTTGTGGCAAAGATTATAATGACAGGGAGAAATGGTGCAAAATTAACCAATTCTGGGATCTTTATAAAGAAATCTTCTGCGTCTCCTCTAGTGTGGTACTATATTTTATATTAGCTAAGGGGGAGGAAAAAAAAAAAAAAAAAAAAAAAGCCTTACCTAATTCCAAATCAAACTTGTTCAGGGTGTTTTTTTGCAATAGCCTGCTTGGGAATATCTCCTTTTCTACCAGTAGATGTCGCCCTAATCAACAGAAACACCTGGGGGGCTTCCAGAACTGATAGAAGGATGCTATAACCCTACAAGACGCAATGGAAGTAAGAGACTTCATCAGTTATAGATTGTATACATAAAGAAAAAAAAAATTCTGGATAGTTTGGATTTTAGTTTTCTCAAAACAGTACGATTCGTTCTTGCCACCATGACTGAAGTGTCTAATAAGGTCCTGGAGAACGTGGCCGTAGACCATAATGCTGTTAGGACCTATAGCTACTGCTCTTTATGTCCCCTGTTGGATTGATTGGGCCGGTGGTTCCCTTGGCCAGTAGCTGGGATTACTTTTTAACCCTTGCCTGGGTTTTGACTCACTTTGTGATCTGGATTTAAAATGAATATATAATAGATTTGCAGTAGGGAAGGTGGCTTCTGTTTCTATCACTACTTTTTAGGAGCTCTGTGTGGAAGTGGGAGGTTTCCAGTTACGTACACATTATCTCACTTTCTTCTTTTCCTCTCTTTCATGGAGTGAAAGGAATGGCTGGTTTTAAGTTCTCTTTTTCTGCCTATTTCAAATGCACCATATCTGCGCATTATTTTGAGTGTGTTTGCACAGACTCTAACATTTTGCTCCATTTGACAGGTTTTGCAAACCTAAATCAACCTCTTTGAATTGCTTTAACTTAAAATTTAAATGCAACAAAAAATACATTTCTTTTCATCTAAGAAAATCATAAAGGCTCACTTGTACATTCACAGCTCTGCATCAATTTGCCCTGAGTTAAGTTGCATGGTTTCAGAGAAGATTCCAAACAAGAAAAGTTTATGAGGTCATATTGCAATTCTCCAGACAGCACCATACCCATCCCTTCCATGCATTTCTCAGGCCTCCTTAAATGTCTTCTTTTTGATTAAATTGAGTGGATCAAGGCAGGAATAACTTCATTTGTATTTTTAAGCCACCATTTCCTCATCTTTTCTGTAATGCTAAATAATGGATGTGCCTATTCCAATTGCTATGGCCTAATTAATTGAATCCAAGTGTATGCTTGACTGAGCCCTGTTAGCTGAAGCTTCCTCAATTCCTGCAAGGATGGCAGTGCCACATTCAACCCGACCTTACAGGGGACTTTTAACACTGACTGAAATTCAGATAACCTGAGGTGATATGTTTAGCTGTCCTAAAGCTTGTCCTAAGAGTGTTCTGGTTTTTTCCGTGTCCCTTGAAGTGCTGGTAAAGGTGACAGCCTCACAGATCTCTTTTGTTCCAGTCTAAAAAAAATCAGTCAGATTTCCATTAGTCCTCATGGCTCTTTTGAACACCAGGCTTTTATTTCACACTTAAAAGAAAATCTGTCAAGTATTTTGGTCACCAAATATATCCTACCTACAAATGTCAGATGGTGATGATTAGATCCTATATACTAGACACCCATTTTAAAAAATCCAGTCTTCTGTCACTCTAATTCTATGCCTTTAAAATAATGACCACTATTAGCAATACTTATGATATTTTGTATTCTGCTTAGACTGAGCTATGAGAAAAGGGTGGTGTTAGTGATATATAGTGCCAGACATCCTCTATGGGAAAAATAGAAGTAAATAAAAGGCACACAAAGGTTTTGTGTTTTCTCTTATAAAGTGTAGGTGAAAAATAATAGAGAATAGTACATGAACTTATTTTATTCCAGATGCAAAAGATAGAGCTGATCCATAATTGTTTTTATCTGAATTTAAAATGTACTATATAAGAAAAAAAACAATCACTATTATACAGCAAAATATGATGTTGTCCCTTTAAATTTTCTATCCTTTGCAGCTTTGCTTGTCTCTCGGGCTCCTAAGATTGCCTGATCCTCTTTTCTGGAATTCTTTCAATTAGTTTTGGATCTGTCACCCTAAAGTCTCTGAAATTGCTTATTCTAAGAGATTTCAATATTTACTCTGATGACATTTTTTGATTCTCAACACATAGGAATTCTTAGAAGTTTTGAATTTACTTTGTATCCTTTAGTCCATATAAAATCTGGCAATCAAGATTTCTCTCAGTTTAATTTGCTTTCTGTTGAGGATTTAAATGATATTATCCTGAAGCTTTAGCCAACCACTTCCAGTCTCTAATCCTTGGCCTTACTCACTGGCAAAAGGCTGTTCTCACTTTTCTTGGTTTAGTTTAACCCGGCTAGTTAATCTCTGACTTCTGCTAAATTGCCAGCATGCTTTGAATCTACAATTGTAATTCCTCCTAAAAAAGAAAGAAAGAAGGAAGGAAAAAAAAAAAAAAAACCCTGAAAACCCTGCTCACAAAGGACAATATGACTAACTTATATCAACTTATTTTTTTAATTTAACTAAGAGCAGTGGAAGAAGTCACTGCCGATCTGCTCTAGGAATATCTTAACTGTCATCAGATCTAGAATGAATTTCAGTCAGGATTTTGTCCTTTCATAGCACATAAATTGCACTTCTTCGAGGCTACAAATGGTCTGGCTGTCTTGCTGACGCTCTCGGGCTGCTTGGAGCCTTCTGGCTGGGCAGCTGCTGTGTCCAGCAGGAAATTTATTGAAATGTGTTTGAACCCTACAAAGATCCATCTAGCACTGTTTGTTGGTTTTGTTTCTTACTTAATTCCAGTTTCCTTCAGTGAGGACTTGTCAACAGATTATGTCCCTTGCATAACAGGGTCCCTGAAGGCTTGGAGTGGAATGCGATAGCGATTCCTACATTAACATGCACACAGCTCTGGAGGACACACTGCTCAGCCATGTACACGTAGATGACACACAGATCATTTGCTCTGTCTCGAGAAATATTATACAAGTTCTTTTCAGTGGATCTGTTTATTTGGCTGGCTGACTTACTGTGGGGAAATCGCCAAAATTTTCTAAAATTGAATCCAGATAAGACAGAATTCCTTGTGATTGGAGCTTATCCCTAGGTCGATCAACACTCTTCCATCACGTTGAGAGTTGGCAACTCACTCACAGTGCTCGTCTCTAAAGGGAAAACCTTGGTTTTATGCTTGACTCTACTCTGTCATTTATGAATTGTGTAAATATAAATATTAAACTGCTATATTTTCCTTTGAGAAATGTAGCTGGGATAGTCTATCATATCTGCTCAAGTCCTGAAAGTGTTGCTTTCTGACAACTTTTTCATTCACACTACTGAAATTCCCTGTTAATTTGGTAGATTAAATAAGCCTTTTCTAAATATATACATTTCAATCCTAATTTCAGCAAAGTTATGCAATATTTTTCCTCCTGGAAAATGATGTATTGAACCCAATTCACTCCCTCGACTTCCTTGAGGGATCAATGGATTTAGAGATCCTTGGTGAGAATGTTGTTGCTCTGTCCTGTTCTGGTTGCCCAGATAATTAAATATTCTGCAGGGTGGCACTGAAGAGTCAATTAAAATGGAAACTCTAATTTTGGCTGAAATTGTGGGAAGAAATTTGAGAATTTCAGCAGAACACCCAACTCTCAGTGGATCAGAAGACAGATTGTTTCTTGTGTTACAACCACACTTCCTCATAGGATCTTTGCAACTGAAATAATCATGAGTGCCAATGAGCACACTGGCAGTCAACGAGGAATGACTAACAATTGGTTCTAAGCAGAAGTTCACTTTGCTGTTCATAAAAATAACCGAAAGATGTTTCTGTTAAAGTTGTTTGTAGTCGTGGTGTTTGCTCAGTGTGCACAACTATACAGATTCTGCTCTGTTTCTGTATTTATATCCTGATGACTATGTGCACAATGAAATAAGGTAAAATGTCACTTTCCTACTCTTTGAGCTACTGAAAATCAGATGCTAAAGGAATCCCTGAATGGATTAAATTACAATTCATAGGAACTTAGTTTTCTAGATTCATGAAAGGAAAAAGGCAAACTGACAGTTACCCCTTCTGGCCACATTATCTGACGTGTTAATTCAACAGATAGTTAGTCTTACTAATTTATGTGAATCTATAAATTTATTATCCAAGATTTCTTTTTATATAAAAATGAAATCATTATGTGATGAGCACACAGTGATTCATAATAGAAAAACATTGGAAACAACAGAACCCATCAATAGATTGCTAGTTAACTAAGTGATGATATACCTACCCACTGAGTGGAATATTATGCAATTATAAAAAGTATAAGAAAACTTTTTATATTCTAAAATAAAAAATTTTCCACAAAATATTAAATTAAACAAAAAAAGAGTGTAGTAATATGTTATTTTTGGTGTCAAAATTTGGAGAAGATTTGTATATATATGTAATTGGTATAAGAAAATAGTGGAAAGATCCGAAAGGTCTAACAAAAGTTGTTGTTTTGAAGAAGATGGGAACAGGAAAGTAAAAGAATGGATTTAGAATAAAGTTTGCAATGTGAATAATTTAATATTTCAAGATTTTTTTAATACAGCATTTTTCAAAAATTTAAGTAAAATAAATTGTATTTTATTTGATGCTTATTGAGCTCTGTAATAATTTACTTGTAAATTTATTTCATAATACTTATGAAGTTTTTTGATTTTCAATATCAACAAGGGAAGCCATTTATAAGTTGTTTATGATTCTTATGAAATGCAGCATTTTAGTTAAACACATGGTTTACTCTTTTTAGTTGTACAATCTATTTAAAGTAATGTATTTCCCTTGATATCAGTTAGATAAAATGGAATTTGGAGTTCTTCAAAGATTGTTTGAAAGTAAAAATACATCATGTAGGTTAACTTAAGGCAGTTTATTTTTTTTGTTGTTTCTGTGGTTACTAGAAGAATCAGTTTAACAAATATTTACCTGTAATTTTTCTATTGAAAAAACCCTCAAATCTAGAAAAATTCTCATGACTTTATGTTTCTATTTCATTAGAAGTTATGGAATTATTCTTGCCACTTAACCAAAGACACAAATGAGTATTTATTAAGTCATAATGACATAAAATACAAACAAAAATGCTCACCAAATGATAACTCTAGATAAACACAAACACATGTGTAGGTATAGCTCTTTAATTTCTTGTTACTATTTGTTTCATCTTTAAGATAAAATAGTGCATTATAGAAACAGGTTTGAATCATATTTTGACACTCTTTACAACTGTGATTATTACAATCTATGATAGAATTTTGCCTGATTTCAAGATAGATTAGATCAGATGAACTAGGGTTAGATTTACAAAGAGTAATTGAAGATTCCAATTCATTGTTTTTGGTGGCAACAAAAGAACTTTCTTTCTGTTCCCTGAGATTAGAGTCAGTTGGGATAAATAAAGACTAATTTCTAAGAGTACAGCAGAGAAAGAATACAAAAGAAGGCATTACAATTTCTAATATTATTACATATGCAATATTAAAAAGAACAGAAGGTGTAGTAAAAGTAGTGATTTAATAGTTCTGGGCAGAAGAGTGCTGCATAGTTAGTCTGCAGAACTGAGAAATGGTTTGCTGCAACAAGATTATCTCTCACTTATTTTGTTTCTTCTTTTTTCCTCTTCTTTTCTCTCTGTTAACTAAGAACTTCCATCAATGCTCAGAAGGAATATAGAATGTGTAGTGCTCTATCTATGCTGACTTAGTCTTCCAGCAGTAGTTGGGTAAATGTGTTGCTGATGTCTCACAGCTTCATTCTTCACTGGACATTGTCCTGACCACAGAGAGCTGTGATGTTCAAGGCTCTGCCCTTGGATTGACTGATGGTAGGATATGAGTTTGCATTGCCTTAATTTGGGATAATTCTGAAGAACTGTTGCGAATTCTCTATATGATTGATCCTTCGTTTTACACTAGATAAGCTCAACTTCTTCCTCTCTCTATTCCTGCTTTCTTTATTTCCTAACGAATGTAGCAACCAATGGCACTCCCCAAATGAATAGTTAGAATGAACTCTGTTTCCTGAGAACCCAATCTACAATAGACATTGTGGTAGCTTCAGGAATGGAAAAGTGTTTGACTTTGGTTGCTTTTTGGTCTTGAACTATTAACTGTATTCCTCTGAACGCAAGGGTCATAACATACAGAATCAATTTCGTTAGGTCTCTGCCCCCATTATTCAGCCATTCAAAGGTGTCTCTTCCATATTTAATGTGCAATTCTTCAAGTTTGGAGGATTTTAATAGGAACCCTGAGTACTTCTTACAAAAGAAAATTATTCTCTGAAGAGCTTTTAAGAGTTCCTAGGCTGGACCTAATTAAAAAATATCTTCTTCAAATATTGTCTTGAATTTCATTTTAAGCTTGTTCCAGACCCACATCAACCCCACCACTGGTCTTGAAGTTTCTTATATTTCCCTTGGTTTTAGGTCAATATCTGATTAGGTCACTTATGGAAAAAAATCTGTCTTCAGTTCCTGATTTACATGACTGAATTGATATAAGTTGCATCCTTATTGCTAATTCTAAGGAAAACTGAAAATGATATTAAGTAATATTTATTTCCTTTTTGAATTCTATTTGACTCATAACCATTATGAAATGCTAGCTCCAATTCTACAATATCTCAGAAGCCTTTCTGGCTAAAATATTTTCTTTCTGACTGTTCTCAATTCTGAAACTGTTATAATCAATCAAGTCATTATGACTCAGCAACTTCTACTAGATGAAGTTAGTTTTTCAACAAGGACTAAAGAATTTTTTAAAAATGTTTTTGTTACTCTTTCATTTACCAGATTATCTGTGATAGTAGTCATTAAACATAAGACAATCAATCAATTATAACAGTGATATGCAATTAATATATACAAAGCCAAGACTGAAATCTTGGTAACACAAATCCTAAGTTTGCTTCTCATATCTGTGAGTTCCATAACAAAGGATATAAGAATGGAAGATTGGAAACATTAAAAAATAAATTGTCTATATTGAACATGTATAGATTTTTGACATTATTCTCTGAACAATAAAGTATAATTATTTGCATAACATTTTCATTGCATTAGGTGGTATAAATAGAGATGTCTTAAAGTATATAAAATGGATTTGTGTAGGTTATATGCAATACTGTACCATTTTATTTAAGGGACTTGAGCATTTTGGCATCACTGGGGTTTCCTAGAAACAATCCCCCGTGGATACCAAGAGACAATTGCATAGGGTTGTGTTAATGGGGTGTACTTGAACAACAAATTTGGGTCAAATCTCAGAGCCATAAGATTCCAACTGCTGACTTTGGCAAATCACTTAATGCCCCTGAACTTTAATTCTCCACTCTTTGAATTTAGGTTGCTAACAATATACATATCCCATTATTATAAGAAGAATTGATGGCTGACTGAATGAACACAAAGCACTTAATAACAGTAATTGATGAATTGTTATTATATTATTGGAATAAAATTGGGGGTTAATTGTTATAAAGAGAAGAATATAGTGCTGCATTAAAGTGATATTTAAAAATAAAATACCTTTTTAACATCTTTCAAAATAATTTTTTTTGGTAAGTTTAAAGGACTTGAGACTATAAATAGAATGAAGCATTTCAAGAAAAAGAATAAATGTTTCAATATGGTTCTGTAAACCTTCCCTCTGGAGTTACATATCTAGAATATTCTAACCCAGGGAACAGAAAAAAAAGGAGCAAAATGAGTTTTTGTAAGTATTTACTCATGCTGGATCTTTATCATCTTACTTTCCTCATCTCTCTTCTCCATCCCATTATTTAAGATATGCCATGAACCTCTGACCAGGATCCTGGTTTTCATCTTACCAGTATTTTAACCTATCTCTGAACCAAGATGTCTCACCTTTCATTCTTTGGCTGTTCCTCCTCATGTGAAGCTGGAGAAAAAAAGCTGAAGGAGTTCTGTTGTGTTATTTACCTATTGCTATGGCACAAATTACAACAAATTCATTCACTTAAAACATCAAAAGTTTTATTTTCTCATAGTTTCTGTGAGTCACATGTGTGAATGTGACTTAACTAGGTGTCTGTTGCTCAAGGTCTCCTATGGGTGATAGTCAGTTGAGGAGATTCACCTGGAGCAAAGGTCTCATCTGAAGGCTTAACTGCAGAAAGTTTATTTCCAAACTGACTCAATGGGGTTATTGTGAGGATTCAGTATCTCCTGGGTTGTGACACTGAGAGCTCATTAAATGCTATCTGTTGGTCTCACTCATTTCCTTAACAAATGGATTTCTCCATAAACCAGCTCACAGTATGGCAGAAGTGATACTCCATTGACTCCATGGAGTCATAGAAACATGTTGGTAGGTCCAACCCTCACTCAAGATGTAGGGATTGCAAGGGTGTGAATACCAGAAAGCAGGATCATTAGGGTCTCTGAGACTGCCTACCACACCAGTGATGATAGAGAAGTGCTCTATTGACCACACTTCACCCATTGCCATAAGTTTAATACTGTGCTACTTCTATTAAAAAGTTAAATTTCTTTAAGACATGTCTCCTATGATGTCTATTACCATTATTTCCTGAGGTTTCCTCATTTGTATAAATTTGGTCCAAAGTTTAGCATTTTAAAAGTTGTTTGGAGAAAAGTGACTCATCATGTACTGGAAAATGAGAAGGTTTGTTTATTTTTATCTTGGATGCATGATGTACTTACTGTGGACTTCTGGGTAGAGAGCCACTAAATAGCTGTCTCTCATTTATAAAAAAAAATAAGGCAACAATTTTAGCTTACAAATAATGGGGCTATAAATACAATTTTTTTTTTTTAAAAAAATGCACTTCACAGGAATGTTTTAAAATCACCTAAGTGGTCTTATTATTGGCAGTATTTAAACAAAAATGAAAACAACAAAAGCCACTTTTGCACTTGGAGTTGACAGATATATTTTAAGTTGTTGAATAGCAATTTATTAACAGTAAATTCTTCATTCTTTTTTCTTGATTTCCATGTGAATATTTTTATTGAATTTAGGGATTCCTATTCATACATGCACTTCATATATACAAAGACAGAGTGGTAACAGAACAAATTATCAATAAAATTAACCTGAACAGAGAAAGAGCATTTAAAGCCAGTTACTTTATATCCTGCCACTTTATTTTCTTGTCTTAAGTATAAGTCTTGCAGACAGTTGATGACAGCTATCTCAACTTGGAAATGCAATACTAACATTTCTTGAAATAAAAACAGACCCTTCAAGTCATATTTTGGCATTACAAAGTTAAAATTAGATCCCACTTCAAACAGGCTTCTTTAATTAGGAAACATCCCAAACAAAAGACCTCACATCCCAATGAACATTGAACTATTATGCTAATTGGAATGGCCACTGTATAAATCTTGGGTGGATCTGAAGAAATTCGTTGGTATTCTGGCCTGAGTTTCCAACCACATTCGTTTTGCTAAATTGCATTTTCTCTAGGAGGGCAGTCTGTGATAGGCTAAAGTGTTACTAATTCTATTAAATACCCCCTTTTTCATTATTCTTTCATATTTAATGATCAAAAAACTTTAACCACTGTCTATTTTTAAATGATATAGTTCCATAAACAGATTGAAATACTTGAATAACCACCTCATGGTAATTAGGTTTTCTTGAATGACCACCCTGTTCCTTTTAATTTTCCCAAGATGAAATTCTAAGTTATGCAAATCCATAAAATTATGTTTTAAGAAATATGCAATTTTATAGTTGGTTTGGGTAATTTAATTTGAAACTTGACAGGGATGATATATATGCTATAGGACAATAGCCTGAAACCTACTAGTCCTATTACCGGGTAAACAGTATGGATCTCTCTTACTACTCCTCTCTCCTCTTCTCCCTCTGCATTTCAAGTGTCTGTGACCCAGATGGACCTGTCTATTCACCTCAAGGGAGTTTTCAAGGAACAAAAATTAACAGCGTATAATCATTGATATATTTCTTTTAAAAGGTTAATGAACCTTATTTTTATCTGCTGATGGAGCCATTTCAAATGTATTTCAGTGTCTGTATAAGTATGTGTGTGTGTGTGTGTGTGTGTGTGTGTGCAAATAGAAACATTGACAATATCATAAATGACCCAGAAGAAAAATTTTACCTGGGTTTGTTTTATATTACCCATCAGAAATTTCTAGAATTTTTGTACATCCATAATTATGCTTCTTTCAAACTGTTTCCTCATCATTTTCCATATTCTCTCCTTTTACTTGATTTAACTTCTGATTCACCTTTTAACATATATTTTTGTTCATTACTCTTTTTTCATTTCTTCAACAGGACACATCAATTGGAGAGTTCATAACATCTATTCCTGCAGCATTTAACAGAATATACCTGATATCAAGTTGATATGTATCTAATCATTTCATATTTCCAACCTTGAATTTTCTGTTTTTCACACCTTTCCCCTCATGTAATATCATTTCACATTCTTGCCATCCTATGTTTTATTATATTTTCTCATTTACATGGAATCTATATCTCACCACAAGTAACTTAAAGTCCTGAAGCAATGTTTTCATTCAATGAGTTTTGTTTTGAATATTTTCTTGGGTTACTTTTTTTTCTCTATCTTTATTATAAAGTTAGAAAGTAATTGAGAAGAGAATCTTATTGAAAAGACTGCTTTTCAAATGTTTTTTAAACATTGAATTCTGCATAGCATCAAAATACTAAGCAGCATGTACAAAGTTCTTTATGAAATGTTTCCTTATACAATCCATTGAATTAAAAAAATCAATAGATAATTATTCATAGTTAAGAAATCCTCTTTCAAGCAATAAAACTACTAAGTGCTTGGTTAGTTTTTATTATTTAAGGTGTTTTATGGACATACAATCTTTCAATATGTATGTATATATTTTAATGTGTAAATTCAGAAATGTATTAAAGTAGATTTGTAACCTTCAAAATATTTTGAATATTATTTTTACTCAAGTTATTTCAATGCTTATTCTAGGAAGAAAATATACATAAACCCCAATACTTTTTTTATAATCCTGGAGTACATGAACATGCTGTAATTATTTAAGAAATCCTCTACATTTGGGTATTTAGATTACCACCAGTGTGTTTCTACCAATGGTGCAGCAGCAATATTTTTGAAAATTTCTCCTTCATGAAAGTGTTTCTACATGATAGATTCCTAAAGTAAATTTGTTGTGTCAAACATTCAAACTAAGTTCCTTTCCAAAATATAGTACTTATTTATATCTCTACTAGGATAATACATTGGATCAATATCATTATTTTTCCAACCTAAAACTAATATTTACATTTGATATATATAGTTGTAGATGGATACAATGCCTTTATTTTATTTATTTTAATGTGGTGCTGAGGATCAATCTGAGTGTCTTACACATGCCAGTGCTCTACCACTGAGCCCAATCCTAGTCCTATATTTGATTTCTGATTATCTTTTTCTTTTTGATCCCTAGTAAAACTGTGCTAATGTAATTTATTATTATTTTTATGCTTTTTTCTGAAATACATCTTTTGTTTAATTATATTTTTTATTTCTTATTGTTATATATTACAAGACTATTTAAAATTTATTTTTGTGTATTTTGTAGGTATTATCTTTCAGGATCTCATCTTTTTAATTGGTTTAGGATTCATTTAGGGAGCAATGACATTTAAAAAGGGGCTACCAACTCCTTCCAAACTGATATTTCTCAGTCTAATATTGACTTATACCTGATATTTGTCTTTGTCATCTACATGCTTGACTCTTTCAATGCAAGTTCTTGGGAAAAAGAGAATAGACAGAGAGATAGAGACATAGAGATATAGAGACAAACAATGGAAATACTATAGGTTCTGAAGCAAGACAACTCACATACCATTGACCGAAATTTGTTGTACCAGGATGTATCTATTTTAAAATGGTATGGTCCACATTGTCTAGATTGCAAATAGATTTGAAGTCTCTACCAGATAATATCATTATATTACCAGATAATATCATTATAGTCATTTATAAACGTACAACATACCAGTGGATGTTTATTAAAAATAAAACAAATCTGGGCTAGGGTTGTGGCTCAGTGGTAGAGTGCTCACCTCCTACATGCAATGCCATGAGTTCTATCCTGAGCACCACATAAAACAAAATGAATAAAATAAAGGTATTGTGTCCAAGTACAACTAAAAAAATATTAAAAATAAATAAATAAAACAAATCAATATTGTCTAAGCATTATGCAAAAGCAAACAAACAAACAAAAAACCAGTTACAAAACTTTCGGGTCCAATAATGAATACTTTCCTAATAAATTTTCTAATCTTTCAGATTTCTCATTTAACACACTGCTCAAAGTGTTATGTAAATTGATTTGTTTCACTCCATTTGGAAATCCAAGTGGACTGTTCTCTGTGTGAAATGTGTTCTGATTTTGTGATTTAGATATCTTGTTCTCCTTTTTGTCTAGTAAGTTCTGGGAATGATGCTATTTAGTTCTGACATAATCTTGTCAGTCTTGATACTGGAAGCAGTTTGAGATATCTTGACTTGCATGTGGCCATTGCAGATTTTTCTCTTCTCCTTCCTTTGGCCTTCCCTTACCCTTTCTCCTTCTGTTTTCACTTCTCCTCCTCCTCCGTCTTTCTCCTCCTCCCACTATTTTACTATTAAAAGCCTAGCCAGGGTATGTCTGGATTATGCAGATGTTGCTGAAGTAAAATTGTGCCATGCTTACAATTTCTTTCCAGACCTTGTTACTTTGTCCATATTGGACACTTTTAGAGGAACTGGGATAAGATTGCTCATATTTTCTTAGATGTAATGAAATATATGTTCTTTTCTGATCATTTTCATGCTTATCTAAACACTGTATGTATCTTAAAGAGAGCTATAGAACTTTGGTTCATCTAACAAAATGTTTTCTTTTCTTTTAGTTCTTATGAAAAGCTAAAACCTAAGAAAATTAAGGCTTCATTGCATACAAATTGCTTCTCTGTAAATTGGAACACTGAGTATTAAGATGTGCATGCTGCTGGGTGCGGTAGTGCATTCCTATAATCTTAGTGCCTTGGGAGGCTGAGTCAGGAGGATCACAAGTTCAAATCCAGCCTTAGTGAGACCCTGTCTAAAAATCAAAATAAATAAATAAATAAGTAAAAAGAACTCAGATGTAGCTTAGTGGTTAAGCATCCCTAGGTTCAATTCCTCTTACTGAGAGAGAGAGAGAGAGAGAGAGAGAGAGAGAGAGAGAAAATAAAAAAGATTCATACTCTCATGACAAAAATTGTCTCTTTTTGTCTGGGATAGTAAAGAGAGGGAGGAATTGCTAGAGAGAGACATCTTATTAGGTGACTGAGACATAGATATACAAAACACTAGCCTGAGAAGACTTCTTGAGTCCCACTTTGGAGTTAGAATTTTCCCTTCCCTTTCTGGTCTTATCATATTTATCCCACATGCGACGTACAACTATACAGGAAATACTTCCACTTATACAGTATTTTATACACATTACTGTTACATGGGGTTTATAAAATTACTTCTGAGTAAAAAATAAACATTACTTAGAATTCTTATTGTTTAGGTTTTGGTAAAAATTTTTCTTAAATATGGGTACCTCATGACTTTCAAAATCCCAGTAGATACAATCATTCAGAATAATACAAATACAAATGTTTAGATTCCTCTATTAACCAAATTAATATTAACTAAATCATAACAATAAATATTCATCACCTAAAATGTGCTAGGCCTTAAAACATTGTGAAGATATAATGATAAGATACCTGTGCTTTATTGCTGTAGAGAGAAAACCTTTTACCAGAGACTATAGGTACCACAGTTGAGAACACTCTTGAAAGAATACATATGAGGAAACACAGTGCATTTGTAATACTATTCATCCTGAAATCATCAGATTAGCATGATATAAAAATGACGTGTGTGTGTATGTGTATGTGTGTGTTTGCATGTACATGTGTGTGTGATCCTGCTGTATTGTGTGAATGTGTGTGCAGTGTGTCTCTGTCAACTTGGAAAGTAATGCTTGTTCATTGAATTTCTGCTTCCTGTATAAGATTTGAGTATGTGAATGAGAAACGATTGTTAATTCATCTCATTCTCAATGTTCTTGTCAGTATTGTTTTTTTCCATATCATTCTCTAAATCTCTTTCTTGGTTGTCTATAAATTGCAGGTAACCAATTGGTAACCAAGGTAACTCATACCTGCTTTTTCCTCCCTTTTTTCTCTGTAAATAGGAAGACAGATTCTTAGTTTATATATGTATGATCACCAGGATGTTGTTCTCCTTTCCATCATTGTGACAAAATACCTGAGAAAATTATTTACAAAGAGAAAAAGTCTATTTTGGCTCACAGGTTCAGAGATTTCTGTCCATGGTCCTTGGCCTATTGCCGTGAGCCTATGGCACCACACGGCATCATGGCAGAAGCATGTGGATGGAGAAGGTCTGTTTACCTCTTTCTGGCAAGCCTAGATAGACAGACCGACAGACAAACAGACAGACAGACAGATAGATAGATAGATAGATAGATAGATAGATAGGTAGGTAGATAAATAGATAGATAGATAGATAGATAGATAGATAGATAAATAGATAGATGGATAAATAGATGTATAGATAAATAGATAAATAGATAGAGATACCACGGGTCCCAATATGTCCTTCAAGGACATATTCCCAATGACTTACCTTTATTCCACTAGACTCCATCTCCTAAATGTTCCACTACTTCCCAGTAGCACTACAGACTGGGGTCCAAGTCTTCAATGCATGGGAGACTTTTAAGATCCAAACCATAACAGATGCCACGTTGAGAATTCTGAAGAGACTGGATGAATATAAGAGGAACTCTAAATTCTGTGAAAACAATATATGAATATCAAAGAATACCAGCCCATGTGTTTCATATTAAAATAAAATTCCATGTACAGTAAGGATTGAAAAACTGAGGGTAAGATTTAGAATTTAAGAAGATTATACTATTTTTCAAAATGTTAACACTACATGAAGATGGTCTATTTACTAAATTGTACTAATTTGAGGATTTTCATGGATTTCTGTGTTGCAATATCTTGTCTTCCTTAAAGGAAAATAGAGTTGCTTTAAATCCAAATATCTGTTTTTCATGACTTCTTCACATTTTTAAAACATTTTGGATAGATGTCTGAAATTCCTACATGATGTCCCATGAATTTGGATGTGGACCTGTGAAGACACATATGATTTTAAAAACAAGATAATGTCATTTTCTGGGGCAGGGGACAAGTTTACTGTCACATCAAATTTTGGAGCACATATTTTCAAACAAATCTTAAATACCTAATTGTGGTCATGTTCTTGGCAATACTTTTTGTATTTATTTTATTGTATGCATTTTCTTGTTTTATTAAAGTTCACAGCTCTTCAATGATTGCATTTCATAATTAAACAAATGTGCTTCTAAAGCCCCACCCTGTGGAGAATGCATCATTGTTCCAGTAAAATGATGACGAATGGCTGGAATCTGTGCATTTGAGAGTTCTAAGAATCTCCTAGAATATCCTGGTGCAGTCAGTCACCTTTTACCACCACCAAATGGTTTCTTCTAGTTCTGTAATATGTGGCAAATTTCATAGGAGGTTTTGTGGACTGTCTGTGGCTTCTTCATCTGGGGCTAAAATGTTTGTTGCTTTTGCAATTTGCACTGATTGCTTAAGAAAAGAATTGTTTGTTTTGCAAGGGCTGCTTTTAGTTTAGTGGGTTCTGTGTATAGTTAGCTACAATGCTTTTATTTTGTGGTGATGGTTCAGATTGTGTTTTTTGGAGGCATTTAATGCATTCTTACAAATTACACATACTGCAGCAGAGCCGTTTTTATCCATACATGGAGAAGAGACATATGCAATATTTAACTGAGTAAAGAATTAGATGAAATGGGTTCATATCACATTATCAAAGAAAGAAAAAAATGGAGTCGAGAAGAAACAAAGATATATTTTTTCAGAGTGTTTAGTGAAATATTAGAATGTTTCCATGTTTTAAATTAGATTTATTATATTTAATGTTGTTTTGATATCCTTAACAACTTAAGGAAGAAAAATCAGACTGTCTGGTCTGTTTTATGATAATTAAGATTAATGTTAATATTACATTATTTTATTGTAGGTTATATATTATGTGATGTGTAATGGTTATCAGGTGGCATTTATAAATATGGACTTATTTGACTTTAAATGCAACTTACTGAAAAATTGTTTTCTTCTTTTATATTTAGAAGGGAACAGAGCCTGTAAAAGTAATTTGACAGAGTTCATGTATCTATTAGCAGGGCAGAATTTAAATAGTTCTGATTAATTTTAAATACTGTGCTCTATAAACTTTCCAATAGCAATTGCTCCAAAATATTTATGTTGCCAGTTTGGAAACTTCTTGGCACTGCCTATTTTTACAAGTAGTATTGCGACTATTTTCCTTACATCATTCTGAAAATGAAATTACAAATCTAGTCCAAAAAATTATTTCACCATTCAAGTGTTGTATATAAATACAGTATTGAGCAGATGAATATCTGATGAGTTATACCATTGCCTCTGTCAGAAAGAGACGGGGAGAGAGACAGACAGAGAGACAGAGGCAGGGACAGAGGAGATAGAAAAAGAGAGAAGAAAAGAGATAGAGGAAGGGTAAGGAAGGAAGAAAGAAGCAAACTCCTGGACGGTTGAACAATAATTGCCTATTAAATATATCAGTTGTGACATTTTATCTCTGTTCAAGGAAGACATTATTCCCCAGGTAAATATTGATAGAGGCTTAGGACCCAGCATATTCTTCATTCATCTTCACTGGCAGAATAATACTCAAGATCCTTTATTTTTCCCAGTAACTTTTCTTATTCTAATGTGTTTGCCCATTGCCTTTGAATTAATTTTTCTATATCTTTTTCCAGCTAGACTGTGCATTTCTTGAGCAAGGGCTGTGGTTTTACAGATCCAAATTTCTATTCTGTTTGGCACATAGCACTACTCCTAGCACATGGGATTGTAACTCTTCCAATTTGTACAAAAATTTTTGCTTGCATGAATGTCCTCAGAGTTAGCAATATAATGGTAGTATCTGAAGCTGCACTGGTTCTTCATGGTCTCCCTACATTTAGTATTTCTACCTGTTACTGATACCTATATCTGTTTTAATAGGGATATTAGAGCTCCACAATTTCTTCTGGTCCTTAAAATGGGATATTTAAAATGATCTTTATTATGATGAAACTGGTAAACATAATATGATGATGTTGATAAAGTCTGTGATCATTATCAACACTTTCATCATTGCTGCCACTATTAAGATGACGTGTAAGGAGTCAAACTGAGGAATTTAAAGCACAACATGAAAAATAATGAATCATAATTGCAAGGACAAATGGAAGAGAATCATACATACACTGAGGGGAAAGAACATGTAATTTGTCCTGAGAAGATCATGTCTTTTTCTGCCACTTGATAGCTGAGTGACCTTGGCTCTGTCAGTTAACTTCTTTTAGTTTAACTGTCTTTAAAATGAGGAAAACAATCATTTCTACCTATATCTTTAGTACGGATCAGTCTTTTTGAAAGAACTTTTAGACCTTAAGTATTAAAATAAGTAGAAATGCTAGATCACATTATTCCTCTAATTCCTACTTCAAAGGTATCACTAAATACAACTTAATTGCCATTTGTCTGGAAGCCCCCATATCCTCCATTAGTCTGAGCTTAATTAATTTTTAATCTCATTAAAGAGATTGATATATAATTCCTTATAGATGGGTATCACTTAGCACCATGCATTCTCCATATATTCTATTAATCCTTGTCATTTCTTTGATTTTCAATTTCTGATCTTCTCTTGCTTTCTATAACTCTAGGGATCTTTGTAAACATTTTCAATCCATGATAACCTCCCATGTTGCTTCATCTCAAGAAGCAGGTAGTAACAAAATTCTTCCATTAAATAGATTTATGATAATGTCTTGGATTAGAATTGTAGAACACATATTTGGTAGAAATCTAAAACTGAATAATAATTACTATCGTACTAAACAAAGAAAGAACTGTCTTTGAGCAAATGCTCTGCTCCATATGGTGAGTTCCCTTCATTCCTGTCTTCTCTGAGGGCTGGTTGCTATCTTCTCCAGTCTTCCTCTCTCTCCTGCTCTGCCAGCCCTGTTTTCCTGGCCCTCTTAATGAAGAATCCCTGTCCTTGCTAGACTTCTCAGAAAAATCTGTAATTCTTTCTTTATTTTTCAATCTAAACCAGTTCAACTAGATTCCTACATAGAAAATATTTACTCTTTCAAAACTTTAAAGGCCTACGAAAGTTTCTGCTCTTTGTTTTGGACTAAAAGGTAAGAAAGTTTTATCTACAAATGGAAAATGACTTTTATGTGAACTTGCATAAGCTAAAGACAGTTTTTAAGCTAGTATTTCTTTACTTTTGCCTGTTCATGTCAAATATTTAAGAAAATAGTGTACAATGCCATACAGTTTAATTTTGCCATAGTTTTTAAAGAACATGAGTAAAAATTTATATTAGCTGACTTTTAAATTTATTTATCAAGTACTAAGTACTTGCTACATTTCATGCTGGCACCTCATAATAGAATTTTAATGAATGAAGCTATGTCATGTTAAAACTTATAGTATCTATGTTAAAAAGGGGGGGAAAGGTAAAAATCACTTTGATAGTATATTTAAACTCCATATATGCAAAACATACATACTTCAATATGTTATCTCTATAACATATTAATAGCATATTTCATATCCCTCTTTTTTTATTATGTCTTTGAAATCTGTTGTGTATCTCAATTCACCCTGGTCACATTTTGAGTGATGAAAAGCTACATGGAGCTAGTGTCTGCTCTACAGCCCGGCACACTTCTACATACATGTGAGTCTTGAATGTCTCACGTAATTGTCACAGAGGTCTGATTATTAATTCCATGTGACAGATCAAGAAAGGGAAACACACAGAAGTTAATGAAGTCATTTAAAAGTCATACGCCCATGTCAAAGCTAGAAATTAAATTTAGCTTGTTACAAATACAGACTTTTCAATCTTAACATTATGTCCCTAGTTTCATGCTTTACTTCATTATTAATATTTGGCCAAGTCTGATAAAACTTTAAGTTAGGTACCCTTCTTTCTGTTTTTTACTGCTTGTGTGAATTTGGTAAAGAATGCTGAATTGACATATCTGTGGACTAAAATGTTTTTGTGGTCAGAATGTTATTATAAGAATGGATTTAGGTTGCATAAGCACATGCTGTTCTTTTGAAATGATGTACCTTAACCCTGCCCCAAAGGGGTTTATCCATGCAATTCTTGGCCCTTCTACTGAATCAATCAAAAAAGAACTGATTTGTGGGTGGGAAGTGAGGTTGAACTCAGTGGAGTGCCTACCACATTTTAGTAATTACTGGTTTCATGTTAATTTGAGGAATCAAAGTTGTATCTAGTGTCATTATTCCTTCCAAGTTACTTATGTTCCTCTCTTTGAACAGAAAAAAAGAAGTAGTTTTTGAGGCAGTTAACTCTGCTGGCAACAATAATCTGAAACATTTATCTTCATTCTGTTCCTAATGGATAATTAATTTGTTTCAGGAATATTTGATTATGATTTCACCAAGAATTCTCTTATTTAATCAGATCATCTAGCTTTATAAATCCTAATACACTTATTTTTTATATATAAGGTGCCAAACATATTTCATATAAAAACCTAAAATATCTTTACTGGCATTCTCATGACGTGACTATAATGGGAAACATTCTCCTCAGGCTACAAATGAGAAATGGGAGCTGACTGACATTCCTGTCTTAGCAGCTCTTGGTGAGGGAGCTCATGGATGGCTTCGAGTGGGTTCAGTCAGCACTCACCGCAGATGCAGTCTTTTTCTGGCAAACTGTTCCTTCTAGATTTCCTGGCACTCTTTTGGTTGCATCATGCCCACTGACATGTTGCTGGCCTTTGACAGTTTTCCGTGTAAAGCTGGGGGATATGCTGAAAGGCAGGGTGACATCCACACATCCCTTTTGCTGACTGGCTGCAGGAGACTTGTGGCAGAAAGAAAATCATGTGTAGTTTACAGAAGATGGAATGAGTTCCATATGCTCATCATGCAGGTCGTCCATGTGTACAAAATAAGGGCTTTCCCAGTGTCTATATTTAATTTCCACACAAAATGTAGGCTTTCTAAAACCCTCACCACATTTAACTGTGTGTCTGCATAATTCAGAATGTTTTCCTTTGTGAATCACACATTGAGAAAAATGGTGCTCCACCCACATGAACTATTATTTAATTACACAGGACAAAAGACTATGTGTATGTAGAGATGTGTGTGTGTGTGTGTGTGTGTGTGTGTGTGTGTGTGTGTGCTTGCACATGTGCACACACACACATTTTAACAAATCATGTTCAAATTTTGATTTTGCCTATGTCTTCCTTCTGCCACTGGCTTTTAGCTTTTGTTATTTTTCTGTTTGGGACTGCCACTCAACAAGTAGTGTAACTTTTTGCTATCTACATGTGACAAGCAGTCTCTCAGTACTCGGTGGTCCAATAGTGGAGTGCCAAGAAAGTAAGATTGTTCAGTTTGTCTTTTTGGCCAGGATCTTCAGTCTAAAAATGGCTTCTATATAAATTAATTGCCCAGTACACACCTTGATCCAATGAGCTTGGGCTAAAAGGCAGCTCTTTTGTGTGTAAGAGGTAGGACCAAAGAACTGAAAATCAGATAGAAACCACTTCCTGTGACTTGATTACTTGATTTCCTTCTTTTTCTCTCTCTCTTCTCTACACACACACACACACACACACACACACACACACAGAGTTACACATACTTGTTTATTAGACCTGCAATTAATTCACCAATTGCATTGCTTTAGACTTTTCCAATTGTTTGTTTGGCTACCCACCCCCCCCCCCCCCCATTAAGCCCTGTGTTAAATTTACTAAGTAAGTAAATCTGTCAGGCCAGAAATTATCAATTCTGGTGTCTTTCATATCCTAGAGATGTGCAAGGTGGATAGTAATAGTGAATTAATTTCTTTGTAAAGAAAGAAAGTACATTTATTGAGGATGTACTCTATTCCAATTATTTGCATGTACTTTCCTTTAATCCTCAAATGAAGCCACTGAGGAAGGAACTATTTGGTTTCATTTTGCTTTTGATTAAACAGGTTCAAAAACAACAAGCTATTTTGAATAAATTGAAATGGCCAGTAACGGGTAGAAGTGTAATTTGAGTTTGGTACTTTCTGTTACTTCAGCCCCAGTTATTTCTGCTACATTCTTCCATGCTATAAGCAGAAAATCAATCTACTTGAACAGCCAGTTTCTCAAATTTTATTAATTTAATTTTCTTTGTAAACATTATCCATAATCAGAGAATTACTGGAGAGAACATAAGGGCATTTACCTTTTCTTTCATCCTAATTTCCCAAAGAGGAAACAGTTGGATGGAGAGGGAATCTTGAAGAAATCATGAAATCTTTGTCTATTGAAAATTTCCTACAGGCCATCAATAGGCTGGATCAAAGGAGGGTGGCCTTGGTTTAAAATTATCTTCTAAACCAGCAGTTTTAAAATTCTTTTGGAAACTTTTCATGACCACACAATGAATCTTTTCTTTAGATGTTTTTCTCCACACCTATAATGCACAAAAATATGAATGGATATCAACATTAATATAACTTTTTTCTGAAATTCAAATGATTGAGTTGTTCTATTAAATGGTCCATTTGTATCCTAAGGCCAATATTTATTTTTTATCTGTTATCACTATAAAAAGAAAGTATTGCCAAGATCTTCTTATCAGTCTCACTAATAACTACATATCATAATTACATGTCTTAAAATTTGCAAAGATTTTTTAACCATTATTGTGTGTGTGTGTGTGTGTGTGTGTGTGTGTGTATGTTGGAAATTGCTTTTATCCAAGCCTCTTCTGTTTCCACTCTCCATATCTGGCTCTACAAACATCTCCACCATTTCTGTACTGGCCTTAAGGGAATTCTGGCAAGAATAAGTAGAGAAAGAATAAGAGATATATGAGTCACTTCCGAACCTACAATTAACACATGAAGAGAGAACTTAGTGAAAACAATAATTCTTCAGGGATGTGTGGTTTTTGTTTTTAAGCCAACATACTTTCCCTTTGAGTTCATTAGCTGCCATTTTGTAAATGACCCTTTTGTTTGCTAGAATCTTTAAGTGTTTTAGCAAATTGGAATTCACACTACTCTTATCTTTTAATTTAAGGGTATACTCTATATTTGATCTACAGGATTTTTAAAGAACCACTCCCTTTGGCAAAAGCCCCAGGAAATCACTAAGAAACCATTCTTTTGGGAAATACAACCTTTTAATGTTTGGTTTATACATAAAGTATATATTTTATTTTATTTTTTTTAAACCAACTTTTATGACTATGCTAAAAGTAAACTCTAACTTTTACTATGTCAGTGATTTTCAAATTATGGGTGTTTGAAAATCTATTTCAATTTGTTTAGTATGAAGATCATTGAAAAGACAATACAAAGTGCATAACATAAAGGAAAAGTGAGTTTCATATGGTATGGTGAAGGCAGTAAGGCTTGAATTGAAAAAAAAAATAGCATGCAGTGTTGAAACTAAAAATAAGTTTCATATTGTGAAACATTTTTCACTTACATATATATATGTTTGTATAAATGGAAGTATTTATGCATGTATGTGTGTGTAATATATTAATGTATAAAATAAATTTCCCTGTGGATCACTGTAAAAATGTTTGACAGCTACAGAAATCAATCAATAAGCATTTAAAATATAAGTACTTTTTTCTCCTATTGCTTCAAAGACTGGTTTACTAAATGATTCTACTTTCTGTCTGGCCAAATTTAATTAACATATAAGAGATTAGTAATCTTATATTCTTGCAATTGTTCAAATATACAGTATTTTTTTTTAAAGTTTTACTGGAAAAGTGTTCTTTATTAATTCTTCGTTGGTGAGAAATTTTTCTACAATATTTTAAAAATTCTCCATCAAAAAATAAACACAAAAATTATAGAAAACCAGAAGATGCAAATAATTAGACTATTGGTATGTATATATATTTGTATATATATAGGACAGGTATGTATGCCTGTGTATATATATGCCTGTGTATATGCATGTATCAATGAAAAATTTCACTCAACTTCTTTAAATAGCTGAAGGAGTGGTATTTTAGACTATTGCAATAAAGACAGAAGACTGAACCCAACTCCTTTGAAACAAAGGTCTGTAGGTCTTTTAAGGGCCAGAAATTTACCACAGGACATCTTAGCGGAGATCAGTCCATGTGATTAAGCCACCTAAGCTTGTTGATTGTTGCCTACCACCCCACTCCCTGTGGAAATTGAGACATAGAAACTCTGTTTTTTTGATGATTATCTGACTGCCAGGTGCTTGATAAACATAGGTTGGTGCTATAAAACTGACAAGAGTCTCAGAGAAGAGCTCTATCTGAAAGAGGCACAGAAAGAATTTATAATTGCAAATTTTGTGAGGTAAATACTTTAAGAAAAGGGAAGTCAAAGCCTATAGTCAGAAAGAAATGTGTCTAGAGTTTGTTTGGTCAAGCTAAGTGAATGGTAATGCCATTTTACAATGTATGGAAGGGGAGAGATATAAAATGTAATAAGATCTTTCAACAGACAAGTTCTTATTTAACTGGTCCTGGCTAATCATTGTGTGTGCATGCATGTGTGTGTGTGTGTGTGTGTGTGTGTGTGTGTGTGTGTGTGTGTGTCTGTGTAATGAGAACAAGAGAGGGAGAAAGAGAAGGAAAGGAAACATTTTGGTAATAAAAATATCGAAGTTACATTAAAATAAGATGCCATGCAGAATAATGTATGAATAGCATGTTTATAAGAATCTATCAGGCAATGTTTAGAGGAAGAATAACTATACACTGTCATAGTTTCTATGAATTTGCAAAAATGATATCAGTGTTTGTGTTAGTCAGACTTCTGGCATTATAGCAAAATACCTGAGGTAGTTAACTTATAAAGACAAAAAAACAAAAACAAAAACAAAATACCTGAGGTAGTTAACTTATAAAGACAAAAAAACAAAAACAAAAACTATTTTGGCTCACTTTGTTCTAGAAGTCCAATTCATGAAAAGTGAATTCCTCTTAAGCTTCGGTGGAGTGCTAGACATAATGGTGGAGAATATGGTGCAGCAAACTGTGTACTTCATGATCAGGAAGCAAAAGAACAAGAAAAAGGGACCAGTTACCAATAATTCAGTTGAAGGAACCCTCCTAATGACTGAAGATTCTCCCACTAGGCCCCACTTCAAAGGTTCCACTACCTCTTAATACAACCGCCCTCAAGACCAGACCTTTAATACATGGACAATTGGTGAACACTTATCCAAACCACAGCATTGTAAAAACCCTTACATAAAAAGAATAATATTTATATTTATATTTAACTTCATAATTCATTTATAATAAAACAACCTAAAAGTTGCTTTGTCTAAAAATACCAAAGTACAACTGAAATATTTTCATTAAATCCCTCAGGGATGATCATAGTAAATTCATGAGAAGCTAGAAAGAATATCACTAACCAATTGTTCACAAAATTTAAATGGAGAAGAATGAAGAAAATAATTCTAGGTTATCGAGGCCATATTTACAGGGATTTTGATGTTATTAGAGAAAATACCTTTCTAGAAATTAGGTTATGGGAACTTTATCATTTAATATCATGACTGAATGATTTTATTTTATGTTAGACAGAACCATGCCTATTTTTCCTATAAAACAAATTGCAATACACATATAAAAGAATCTGGACTGCTGGGTGCTGTGGTGCACCCCTGTAATCCCAGCGGCTTTAGAGGCTGAGTCAGGAGGATCGTGAGTTCAAAGCCAGCCTCAATAAAAGCAAGGCACTAAGCAACTCAATGAGTTCCTCCTGTCTCTAAATAAAATACAAAAAAATAGAGTTTGGGATGTGGCTCAGTGGTCCAGTGCCCCTGAGTTCAATCCCCTGTACCCCAGCCCCTTCCACGACTCCCTGCCAAAAAAAAATTAAAAAGGAATCTGGGCAGAGAAATAAGAAAAGAAAAAACAATATTTGATTAGAAAACAGGTGATATACTTGGCAAAAAGGCATCCCTACTTCCTGTACAGGAAGTGTTAGTTGTTATCAACTAGTATCACTAATATCACTAACATCACTAATATCACTCTGGATTGTTTATAGCTTGTGATAAGCAATAAATCTATCTTTATAATATAGAATGCAATGCTATTTTTAAATTAAGTTCATTATACCATTCTGAACTACCATTCTAATTTTTTCTATCAAGTCTTGTAACTGAAAAATTCCTCTCAACTATAAAAATTCCCAACTGACCACTTAGTTAACATTCTGCTTAATGATATATTTTACAATGATTTTTTATACCACCTCTTCAAATTACAGAGAAAGAAATCTAAAAATGAAGATTTATTTACTTTTGGGACAATATCATGAGATAAATAATGATGTACATAATTAGACTCTGAGATACAAAGGAGAAGCAGCAGGACAAAAAAAAAGACAAAAAGTTATTTCAAGATAAAATGGTTAAAAACATAAAAATTATGAGAACTGAACCAATAGATGAGCCTCAATGAACTGCAAAAAAACACATGTACCACATCAGAATCAAGTTGTTCAAAACAATGCTAAAGAGAAAATATTGAGCATTCAGGGACAAATAACACATTATTTACATAGAAAAAAATATATGAATTATGATAGAGTCATTAGCAGAAACAATGTAGGCCAAAAGAATATAAAATAATACCTTGAAAATAGTAGAATAAGTTCCCCCAACCTTGAATTCCATATTTGCACCTGCCCCACAATTTTGACATGCTGCCCTGCTTTACCAACTAGCAGAACACATTGACCTTTGTTTTAGCATTTGTACAACAGGCAACTAAATACATCCCCAAGTAAAGGTAAGCAGACGGCATAACTAAAGAAGGGAAGCAGAATCCACAGGCATCATGCCCAGCAGTTATGGTAGCAGCGTGAGTGTTAATTATCTCTGTAAAGATGGTCACCTCCCTTGTTCTGGCTGGAATATTCCTGTTAAAACTTTTATGACCCTATCTTATATTAATTTTTTTCCTAAAATCACTGTTATTCTCTAGTGGCTTAGATTCTCTCTCTTATTAATTGCTTTACCTTCTTGCTTTTCTCTTACTCAGGACCACCAATAATTAAAAACATTTTATATTTTTACCTTATAGGTTATTATCTATAGTCATTTCAGCTCAGTTTTTATTTTTTCTTCCTCTTACTAACATTTTTAGCTTGTTTATATGTTGAAATGATTATAATTAATATATGTAATTATACAGATTGTTTGATTAAAATTAATTTCACCTCTTTCTTTCTACAGTTTTTACATAGATACTTTAAAACATAAGATTATACGTGTTTCACATTATATGTCTATTAGTTAACACTGCTTTAGAGGAATAACAAAATTTCAGCATGGGAAAAAAATATTGTGATCCTTTTCTGAAATCATCATAAAATAAATATAAATAGATTATATATCTAGGCCAAAAATATATATATATATATATATATATATATATATATATATATATAAAACTTCTAAAAGAAAGCATAGGTAAATATGTGATCTTGGGATAGAAAAATAATTTTTAGATAATATCTATGAGATATAAAAGAAAAGTAATGATAAATTAGCATGCATCCAAACTAAAAGCTTCTCATCAGTGAAAATAAAAACTAAGATAATATAATGCACATTGGGAAAAATAATTACAATGTCAGTAACTATCAAAGAAGTTGACATATGATAATTAAAGAATTGATAATACTTCAAAACCAAAAATACAGCAAAAAGCACAGAATGGTAAAAAGTATAATTAGGAACTTATGAAAATAGAGACAACATAAAAGCAGCCAATAAGTTTATGCAAAGGTGTGCTAAACTGTCTTCAAAGTTACAAATTAAAGTTTTAATGAGATTCTACTGCAAACACTGTAATCTCTAAAATTTAAAAGATTGACAATACTAAGTCTTTCAATGGAACTAAAAAAATGTGAATCCTTACGCATTGCTTGTGGAGTTGTATAATGCCTAGCCCATAAGTTTCTTATTCAATTAAATATACCTTTGCTATATGACACAATAATGATATGCTTATGAATTGACCCATGATAAAGGAAAACTTAATTTCCCATAAACATTGAACATGAATTTCCAGATTCCCAACAGGATTTAACAAGGAAAACAAGTGACAGTATATGCATATGATAGAATACCACTAAGTAAAATAAATAAATTATGATGAGTATAACATGGATGAAGCTCAGAAAAATTATGTTGAGAAAGGAAGCTAGACACAAAACAGTATGTACTTCAGAATTCTGTTTGCTTTAATTTCTAGAAAAGGCAAACTGAATCTATAATGACAGAAAGCATATCAGAGATCTAGAATGGAGAGTGACTGCAAAGGGCAAAGACAGAACTTTTGGGGGTGATCAGAAAGCTGTCAATCTTGGTGGCAATAAAGGTTACATCAATGTTGACATTTGTCAACATTCATTGAAGTAGATACAAAGTTGATGTATAGAAGTTATACAACAATACAGCTTTATAATAAAAATATGTAGACAGGAAGATAAGGGGCAAGAGGCATGAAGGGTAACTTTATATAAAGCTTGTAAAATATTGCATAGTAGGGTGACCATAGATGACAAAAATGAACCATATATTTAAAAAATGATTCATATATTTCAACATTTTTATCTTTTTCTTTTTTGGTACTGTGGATTGAACCTAAGGATGCTTTGCCACTGAGCTACATTTCCAGTTCAGCTTATTTATTTATTTATTTATTTATTTTTGATACTCGGTCTCACTAAATTGCTGAGGGTGGTCTTGAAATTTTGATCCTCTTGTTTTAGCCCCAGAGTCCCTGGGATTATAGGCATTCAACGTGGAGCCTGGTGAAAAACAAAAAATATTTTGAAAGATTTTGCAATACAGAAATGATTAATGCTCGAAGAGATAGATATATTTGCCCTGATTTCACATTATATGATATATACTTATGTTGAAATGTGACATGGTTTGCCATTAGTATGTATATTTTTTATGTTTCATGTATTAGTTAAAAATACATTTCATTTAAATTTTTAAAATGAGAAAAAATAACAATAAAGACTTCATAGCAAAAGAGAAAAAGGATCAGGTCTCTCAATTAAATTAAAAAAACACAGGGAACTACACATAAGTTGCAAAACACAGATTTTAGTTTCATAGCAGATTTTGCAAGATTAGAACTTCCTAAAATACATTATACTTACTTTTGTGATGGCAATATCTCATTGACAACATCTAAGTAGGGGTTGATGATCTCTCATCAGGTATGCTGTAGAAATACCTCAGAGATTAATGCACTAACTAATCTGTAATACAATTCAACATTATTAGAACATGTAATGGAGTTGTGCATATAATGCTTTCTAAAATATAAAATATTTATATATCGGCTATAGTCTTCAGGGCTGAATGTGTGGGCAACAAAGGTAGATAGATCTGTGCACAAATTATTTAAGAAGTGCATAATCTGGAAGAGAAGACAATATATATATATATATATTGCAATGTGCAACAACAAAAAATAGAGATTGTCACAAAATTCCTATTTAATATAGGGGAAGCAGTGCCATAATCTTAATGTTTTATCTCTTCCTGAAATATCTAAGTATTAATTGGGAGCGATTGTAAAAATTAATTGAATCATAAATTATTTATGAAGGAATTCCACTGACTCCTAAAATATTTTAGAGATTCTTTTTAAATGAAGATATTTCTTAGAGTACCTCCAGTAAAATTCCAAAGCATGTATTTCAAAACCCAGATGTTTTTAGCATCTGGTTTGTATGATCCAGGAAAACCTCAAGAAAAAATGTGAATGATGTAGATTATTCACCATTTAAAATTTTCTAGGCCTCTTCATTTTTCCTGTAAGTATAAATAATTGACAATGAGCTATTCAAAGACATGCTTTACCTGAATTTCTTTGAGATTCATTAAATGTGGCAATTGACATTAACCAGCTTGTTCCATTACCACTTTACTTACTGTGCATAATTCTACTTAGGCATGATGGAGGTGGCACAACTCAATTTGAATTTACAGTTGAAGATAAAGGAACTAAAGACAGTCTTCTCCTTTCCCCCTCATGGCCATATACAGTTTTTGAGTTCAGGCATTAGTACAATGGAAATGTTAAACCAAATTTAACAGTAAAGTGAACTGAGTTGGTGAATAATGGACTGAACCTCTGAAATCATGAGCCCCAAGTACATTTTTTTTCCTCCAAGTTCTTGTTGGATATTTTGATCACAACAATGAATAGCTGACTTGACTAACACACTCCTTTATATTTAAAAAATATAAGAAGCAGCAATTAATTGTAGTCATTGACTATACAATACCAATAAAAGTATTTCTTTTTCAAGTTCAAATCCTTAACACTTGCAGTTCTTTTCAGGAAAGATTCTTTTCCTTCCTTGTTCATCCTCAGCTTACCTGCTCAAACATCTGCTAAAAAAACAAATTTCAACAGAGAAGATTTCCTCATCTCACAAAGGAGGCTAAGTCCCCTAATAGATGGCCTCATAGGACCTGGTCCATATTTACCAAATTTTGTCATTATTTTTAAGACTCTAGTTTTCAGAAAAAAATGTAGACAAATCTTGCTTCTCCCAACTTTGTATTGCCGCACCTAATGCTATGAATAGGACACATTAAAAAGATGTTCTGTTAATATTTACTGATCAATGATTTTAATGATCAATGAACAGGTGAATAAAAATATTAATCAAAGGGTAAATGGATAAATCCTATTTGTAAATGAAATACATTCAAAACATTTGATTAAAAATTACATTTACATTTATATACTCATCCTTATTTATACCTTAGAATTACACTTAATTTTATCAGCAAGGATATGGGATATAACTTGAGAATATTGTGATAATATGTATAAAAACACCTATAAGTAAGTATGCACTATGCCAAGGTAAGAGAAAAATAATTAAAAGCCATCATTATATTCTTGACTTAAGTCATACTCAATATTGTTTATTACATTCTATATTCTATACACATGCACATGGATTCTCAATACATGGTACCACCTACATTATTATAATTTTCATTTCCTTCCCAATTTCCTGAAAGTCTGTATCTGACATGACATTATTGAATTGCATTGTTTTAAGCCACTTCACCAATTTGTTGAGGTCATATTATGGTCATGTTGGATTTTGATCTTGACATTCAAAGTGTTAATCAGTCTTTCCAACTAAAGGGAACTGTAAATTACTAAGTTCACAGACTTTTCTATCATCCAAGTCATTGATGAAAATAACAAATAGCCTCTGGCCCACCATTGACCTCTACACAATAAAACTTCTGTCCACATTGGTGACAAAGAATAATTAATGACTTAGATGATTCTAGCTATTTTGTTTCCAATAAATAGGCCTATGATGCTGATCCATTTGCATCAGTTTGTGAATTAATCCAATTATTAACACTTTTCTAATATTAATATTTAACATATGATTTCAAGTTGTGGATGAAAAATGCTAACATTAATGAATGCTACTTACCCAAATAGATAAATCATGGTATGAATAGAAAGTAAATCTTTCATCTGCTGTGCTGTTAATTTCTTTTCCTGTGTTGTTCCCATTGTCTCACTTACTCTGAGTGTGACAATTTCAAGCAGTGCTTCCTTCTCCAGCTGCCATGGCTGTCGTGCCATGAAGAAGTCTTTGTGATTGTGAGTGTACTAAGTAATTATCCTCCCTCCCTCCATCTCCATATCTCTCTCTCTCTCTCTCTCTCTCTCTCTCTCTCTCTCTCTCTCATTACTGGTTTTCCAACACAGGGCCTCACACATGCTAAACAAGTGCTCTACCACTGAGCTGTGCCCTCAGCTCTAGGTTATAATCTCTGATGGATAGTAAGATAAATATGCCCTGCGTTCTTAACACAAATCCATCTCATAGAGAATGACACAGTTTTACTTGTTGCTTACTTATAGGGACTTTTCCAACCAAATCAAGAAGACTTTATCTCTCTCTCTCTCTTTTTTTTTCCTTTTGAATTTACTCAGTCTACTACTATAACAAATGCCATATCAGCACAATGTTGGATTCCCCTTGTCTTTAGTTCTATAGAAGTCCTGAACCAGACACTGCAAATGACAAGCAACACATAAAGTGGCTCACTGTGGCACCAAGGATCAAATACTAAACTACAGCTAAGTGATTCTTTTAAACAAAAATTTTACCTTAAATTTTTGATATTGATGTGTTATGATTATACATAATAGTGGATTCATTATGCCATATTCATACATGCACACAGCACAATTTATTGCATCTTGTTCCCCAGTTCCTTTTCTTTCCCTTTCCTTCTTTGATTTTCCGTCTCTCATTGTTCTTGTTATTTTAATTGTGTGTGTGTGTGTGTGTGTGTGTGTGTGTGTGTTTCATTGTGGCATATTCATACAGGGACATAGCATAATTTTGTGGATCTCATTCCCTGTACTTCCTCATGCCCTTCTTCCCTCTAGATCCCCTTTCTCTACTCTGTTGCTCTTCCTTCTATTTTCCTGAGATTCCCCTTTTTCCTTTTTGTTGTCCCCCACCGGTTCCAGCTTCTGCAGAAGAGAGGATATATTTGATCCTTGACTTTTCGAGTCTCTTATTTCATTTGACATGATGTTCTCCAGGTCCATCTGTTTACTCACATGACATCATTTATTCTTCTTTATGGTTGAGTAAAACTTGACTGTGTATATATACCACATTTTCTTTATCCAGTCGGTTGTTGACAGACACTTAGGCTGGTTCCATAACTTGGCTGTTGTGAATTGGTCTGCTGTAAGGTATGCTAGTTTGTCTCTTGATTTACACAGTCAAGTATTTACATTTCTAGTTCTCCTTAACAGCTCGTATATTCCTTAAAGACAAATAAACATTCATTCAACTTTGATCCTCAGTGCTTAACACATATAATAGCTTCTAAGTAGTAAACAGAGTGGAAATTAAAGGCACTTCTGAATTATAACAAAAATATATTTATAATGGAAAAAAATGACTAATAAAAAGAGTTGCCTGGATTATATATAGGATCTATTTGATCTTAAGTTCTATGTTAGGAGCATCCCTGTATGCATATTATATGCATATCTATATGGATATAAGACATTTTTTTTCTGATTAGGAGAATATATAGGTCTTTGTTCTCATGGCATCCATTGCTGCCTAAGAATGTATCTTCAATCCTTTAACAGAATCATTCTCAGTAAACCAAAAGATTATAAAGGAAAATGACAGATAATAAAAATCAATTTATCTTCTAGTATGCTTAGCAAGATGCATAAAAATACATTTATTTATAGTTTTCAATCAGATCAATCAGATATGATTTTACTTGGCTTTTACAACAAAAAATTAAATAATGAACATGATAAGATATATATATATATATATGACATAAATGTTAAATTTAGAGATAATATATATTCCCATGATTGATTTGCAAACTTTCAATAACTAAGTTTATACTTATTTTTCTTTTTTTCTAGTAGTGAGGATTGAACCCAAGGGCAATTTATCACTGAGCTACATTCCCAGTCCTTTTTACTTTTTAATTTAAAGCCAGGGTCTCATTAAGTTGTTGAGGGTCTTATTAAATTGCTGAGGCTGTCCTTGAACTCCCAATTCTACTGCCTCACTACCCAAATACAGGCATGTGCAAATGTGCCCAACAGTTTATGCCTTCTTAAGTTTTTTTTTTTTTTTGGCACCATTATAATATATTCTCTGAAAATTCTACCACTTCTATCAATATAGTTACTTTCCAAAGAATAGAAGATGACTTGTTGAAATTTACAACACATTCTAAATACAGTGAACTAAAAATAATGCAATATTAGATATTATAACTTACTGTGTATTATTTATACCTGAGAAATATATGTCATAATAATGTTTGCACTTTACTTGTCTTTCTGCCTAGAATGCTGAACTCCTTTAATTTTACTTTGGAATTTGGATTTTCTTTTAATCTTCAAATTGGATTTAAATAAAATTCTAACTTTTTTTCTTGTTCTCTGATAATTAATTATGATAAGAAAATTTGTTTCCACAAATATTGAATATCTTAGAATTAGGAATAATTTCCATAAAATTACTTTGGTTTTTGGATGCATCATTATTTTCAGGAAGGCTTTATACAATGCCATTTTTAGTAGAAAGTTATAAAATTCATTCTACTTTGGGGAGAATTCACAACAATTCATTTCAGTTATTCAACAATTGTTTTAAAGAATATATTATTAAGAATTTTCCAACTAATTGTGGGCGTGATGATAATCAATTAAAATGCAAAATGAATTCCTGTTATTTTTAAATATAAAAAGAAAATACCTGTGCATAGCCAGCAAGTTCTGTAAAACTAATTGTCTCATTAGCTAGATTGTAACCTCTCATATTAATTTCTAGATTCTAATTGAATAATGGATAGATAGAAATAAGGTGAAATAATTGCATATTACACAAAACCATTATAATTTGTGAATAAATGCAAAATTATTTGAAATATTCTTAATCTTTGTGTACAGTCAATCATTTTATTGCTGTGATAGTGGCAATGAAAAATACTATAGAGAGTGGGTAATATGATGAGTAACAGTTTGTCAAGTCATTTAAATATGGTCATCGTAATTTATGGTATAGAATTCAGTTGTGGAAGCAATGATTTAATTCTCCATGTTGTGAGGGAAAAAAAAATCAGTTCATATCAATAGTATCCCGGCAACAAAACCACTCTCTCCAACTCCTTTCTTCAAGTTACCGTTAATGTTGTGTGTGTATGTGTGTATGTGTTTATGTGCACACACACTCATACAGGAAGTAATGCTTTATAGGTGAACTTGTCAATTTTTTCTTCTCTCCACTCTATTTCACTCTCATTTTCCATTTTCTTAAGTAACTGGTGTTATAAATAGGTATGAATGCTTCCAATCCATGGTTTAATATTCTTGCTATGTTCAAATGAATCTGTGAATTTATGATTGCTTTGAGTCTTTAAAATTCACATACATGTCATCATGCCAAATATGTAAAGATGAAAAACATTCATCACACTCTAAAATTATTTTAATTAAGATATGGCATTTTCTTTTATAAATGGCTTATATGTGTCTCCTATAAGCAGCATGTAACTGGGATTCTTTAATCTATTTTTATTGTTGCAGTGATAAAATTTATTCTCTTTCTTTTTTTCCTTTTTATGTCTCCTTTTTCTAGGAGTCATATATTTAGCATCCATTTTAGTGGTTTCTGAAAATTTTAACATGCAATCCTAATTTTATAGATTCTAAAACTAGTCTTTATTTTACCTTTTCCTCAACAATATTTTTGTGGGTCTAAGGAAATTTCAAATTTAACTTCCAATATTTTGATATTTTACATAGTGTTTTGTGCTACTTTGTTTTACCTACACCTTATTTAATATCATTATTTACACTCAACCACAGTTAAAATTTATCCCAATATTTCCTATTTCTTTGCTACTTATTGTTCACTTCTCCCTACTTATTTTGTGTTTATTTTTTAATGGAGAATATTGTTTGTACAATGGTCCCCAGTCTTGGCTAAAACATAGTTGTAAACTTTTTAAAACTTCCAATTTTCAATTTCTTATTGTTGTGTATAAGGCATAATATTTTTCTTTTTCTTTTCTTTTCTTTTTTCTTTTTTTTTTACAAGGGACTGAGCCCAAGGGCGCTTAACCACTGAGCCATATCCCCAGCCCTTTTCAATATTTTATTTAGAGACAGGGTCTTGCTAAGTTACTTAGGGTATCATTAAATATATGAGGCTGTTTTTGAATTTATGATCCACCTGCCTCAGCCTACTGAGCTGCTGGGATTACAAGTATGTGCCACCACTCCTGGCTCAAAATATTTTTTTTTTAATAAATTTTTAAATTAAATCTTTATTTAGTTTTAGGTGAACACTATATCTTTATTTTATTTTTATGTGGTACTGAAGATTGAACCTAGTGCCTCATGCATGCTAGGTGAGCACTCTACCACTGAGTCACAAACCCAGTCCCCCAAAATATTTTTAATGCTCTGCAGATGATTTCAATGGCTGACACCACTGCTTGAATATTTTTCAGTGAGAGTCTGTGCTTGATGATTCCTCCTTGTCTCTCCGTGAATGAAAAGGTCTTTTAAAATTTCTCACATTTGATGAGTTTTTAAATAGATATACAGTTTTTTGTTTGTTTGTTTGTTTGGTACTGGGGATTTAAACCAGGGGCACTTAACAACTGCCTACATCCCCAACCCTTTTAAAATACTTTATTTAGCGATAGGGTCTCCCAGAGTTACTTAGGTTATCACTAAATTGTTGAGGCTGGCTTTGAATTCCTGATCCTCCTGCTTCAGCCTCCTGAACCTCTGGGAATACAGGTGTACACCACCAGGCCTGGCAGATACTTGGTTTTAATTTGAATAGCTATTCAACTTTAGTACTTTGAAGATAATATCCTATTGTCTTCCAGTATGTATTTTGTTTCTCAGTAAATATCCACAGATATTTAAAGCTCAGCCCTTAGAAATAAGGTTTATTGTTCCTAGTTACCCTTTGAATTCTGACACTACAGATTTCTCCCCCATTATTTTTTTCTGAGATGGTTGACTTATTGTTTATTCATTCACTTTTTATTTGTTGCTACACTTTGGTCATCATGATTGTGTGTTTGGATTGGGGAAAGGGATTCCCAGCTGAGTCTGTCCTATTGACTAATACCTCTTCTTCCCCCGCAACCTTTTTTTTTTCCTTAGCAGCTGACTTAAATATTTTGGGTCTTAATATCCAAAATACACTTCCCCTCTCTTGCAATATCTATGTTAGATTAGAACAATGCTTGATCTGTCACCAGTACAGCTTTTCCTACATGCAGCTTCAGAATCCCAGCTGGCCCCTTGCATGTAGGGATCTTATCCTTTATATCTAACTGGTATTGTCCCCCTGTTTCTGTTGACAATTTAGTTTACTTCTAAAGAAGTACTGCCCCCAAATCCAATTGTCAGGACTTTAATAACCTCTGGACCACAGACGCAATTGTTTTCACAATAATTTACCTTCTTTGCACGTTTTCTTGCAAAATGTCCAGTGTAACATTAACGAAATTAATTTACTGAATGTTACACGTAAAGAAGAATCCAACAGATATGTCACTTAGTGGCTTATTTAATTGCTCCTACAATTAACAACAATAAAAATGACAGTAACATAAGAAACTATTTTCAACATCCAGCAGTCTCGTTTTTTTTTTTTTTTTTTTTTTTTTTTAAATGCAGTAGAAGGCCTTTCACACTCTATTTGTCAGTTTGGCTTTAAGGTTTTCATTTTGTTGGCTAGAAGACAGATAAAGGGGATTATGGACAGAACTGAGCCTGGTTTCTGCTAATCTCCAACTTGAATTCTTTCAAGGGTTGCAAAATATGATTCAAGTATTTCACAAGCCTTTATAACCTGAGCCAGACTTTGTCATCTGTCTGGTATATGTGCCATCATGGGTGGATTTGGGACTGACATTTTCTATCTCTGATCTCAACTGTATAAATATTTGTTTAGAGTGACTATCAACATAGCACACAGGCACTTTCTCCTCTGATGTATGGATGATAGAATAGTTCTTAACTGGGGACCTATGGATTGGGCAGCCACAAACTATCAGAAGGCAATGAGGCAAAGTGTCAGTGATCTAAGATTTTATATTTTTTTTCCATAGGTAAAATATAGAACAGTTGTTTTTGTTCCAGAAAACTGTTTTTTAGGATTTGGTTTATGTTACAGATATTGCATATATATAGCCATACAACTGACTTTATGGTGGTGAAATAGTTTGCCAAAATACCTTACATAATGAGGTCCCCTTTTCTTTTGAATTTAAATTAATAAACAAAATTTCTCTCTTTATTTTCTTCTCTGTCTTAAAAATTAAAAAAAATTAGGCAGTTTTGTGTATATATCCTAACTCTCAATAGATGAATTAATATTCTTGAAGTTATGATTTATGTTCAATTCGTGGAAATCAGATTAAATTGAAATCATGACTGCTATCATTTGTCAGTAAGTTATTTGTTAACATACACAGTGTGCTACATAAGATTTGTAATTTCAATAAGAAAGTTGATAGCCTCCCAACAGTTTAGCACACCTTGAAAATGATCAGAATTAAAATCATTGACATCTCACAGACAGAAACGCAAGATGTTCGGATGGATTTAGATCCCGTTCTTATTCTCAGATGAAGAAATGAAGGCTAATTCTTTAGCCAGTTTTGGGAATTGCTCTAAAAATTATCTGATATTCTCTTAGGATAAAGAGTATTGTTTTAAATTCTGCTGATCATGTGCATTCTTTCATTTATTAAACAAATGTTTAAAAATCTATTTATTGCTAAACATTTTGCAGGAACTAGGCTCATAGAGAGGCATAACATAGTCTTTGGCCCCAAGTAACTGAAAGCAGTAATTAACAAAAGTTAGTTTACTGAGGAAATTAAAGACAATGTTGTGAAAAATTCCTTTATAAAATTAAGTTAAACATATATTTTATTTTTGAAATTAGAATGCCCTTTCACAATAATAAAGTTAATTATTAATTGTGTTTGTATATTGTGTCATTTTCATGAACCAAAATAAAAGCTGGTAGTATGACATGAATTTGGTCTGCCAGGTGATTTGATTATCATTCTGGTTATTGTTTCTAGTACATGTTCTTAGGAACTATTGGTAAAATAAGAAATCAATACCTAATCAAAGAGAATGACCTCAAAATAAAACCAGATAATTAAAGCATAGTCATAATCAGTAAATTAGAAATATACTCAGATTCTAGAAAACACAATGATAAAAGCTTTTCTTGTCTTCTAGCCTTAATAGTAAATAGGAGTTACCTAGAGGACTCAGGTGTGGGAAGTTATGCCAACAGTTAGCAACCGATTAGCTAGAAAATTTAGAACTGTTTCTTTGGTATTAAATTTCATGTAGACTTGTGCTTCTCACTGAGATTGAATAGTAAGACTGAGTTTACCCTGCTGCCTTAAACCACTGAAAAACATAAACCATATTAAATAATGGCTTTTAGACATTGGACAACAGTAGCAAAGGGCAATGGATTTTATAAGGCTATTAATTGTAATGATAACCCCCCAAAGTCAATGGTATGATGTCTTTGTGCAATTCAGTAAGATGCTGGTGTTATAACAAGTCCCTGGTCATCTGTATAAAATAAAGCTGAACTCCTTTTTAATATTTACTAACAAAATGAATTTCATATGGGTGAAATACATAAATATGTTAAAAGACTGTAATTACTAGGAGAAAACACATTTTATAAATATTGCATTTATTGCTTTAATAAGTATACAAATATAATTTGATATAATTTAATACATACAACATTAGCTAGAGTATATATGAGTACTCCTCAATAGTGGTGTCAAATTAACTTGCCTCTATTCTATTTTGGTTGCATTTAATAAAGTTTATAAGCAAGCCTCAAAAGGATTAAATTATTTCTTAACCATATCCCAAATCAAAATTCAAAGATATTTAAAATAATAGAAAAATATATAGCAACTAACAAAGTGAAAGTGAAATTTACTCCTGACAGTGAGCTAAAATTACAGGGATGTGATGAAGCAAGAAATTATAACTCATGTGAAAAAGAAAAATCAATCAATGGAAAAAATGATAATCAGTAAACAAAGAAATTAAATGACTATTATTACTGCTTTTTTCACACGTTCCTAAGGGTAAAGTATCCAACTCATAAAAAGACATGTAAGACATGTGACCTAAATTGGATATCTACATGTAAAAACATATAATTTATTGGATAAAATAATATACTGGATGGGGTTAAAAGGGATGAGACAAGGCAGAAGCACAGATTAACCTCTCTCTGGAAAAGTATATTTTGTTATAATCTTTTTGAGTAGTTAAAGTATGAAGTATAAAATAAAAAATAGCAGTTTGGTTCATCTCTTCAAATAGGTTTTCCTCTTTCTGGGTCATGTTTCTAAAAATAACTTAAGTATAAATTTATGAAAATTTTCTTCAGTGGTATTAAAATTAGCTCATACCCTTGTATGTGGATTCTCAAGTTTAATACTAAATATCTAACACTTAATATCTACTGTTTAAATATCTAAAGCTAAATACATATTCAGTAAAAAAAATAAATCATTAATAGATTAAAAAAATCTGAAGGTACAACACAAACTATTGAGAAATAAAATAAACAAATACTCATTTATTTTAAAGATACAGTTGGCTTGCACAATAGAAGAGGTGATATAAGAATTAACCTACTTTCTTTTCTGAGAAACATGTATTAATTTAGAAGCTAAATAGCTAGATAAACATAACAGGAGGGTTGATTTTTAACACATTAGCAGGATTTTTCTCTTTTGTTTTTCACTGACAGCATTCACTACACAAAATTATAAGATTTTCAGGATAGAGCTAGATGGTGGGATGCCAAGATTTGCAATGGCTATAGAAGCAAATGCTAACACATTCTTTCTTTGAACTTCAGTACAGAAAACAATGCCCTTTATGCCAAGGTGAACTTCTGCTAAGTGGGTGCATTTCAGAATAACTCAAAAACCATATTGTGCTATTCTGATTCTAATCTACATATCCTATATCTTGCATGTTTCATATATATGTTTATATATATATATATATATATATACACACACACACACACACACACACTATATTATATATTTATATTAATATATATTCACATCTCCTACAGAACTATGTTATGCATAGTAAAATCAGATTTGATACAATTGCTTTGATAGTCACTGCCAAAATTATTATTATTAATTATAGTCCCAATATCTAAAAATATATGAGAGAAGAGAAAGGAACTAAAGTCTTCAATCATATTGTTTTCAATAATTTTAAAGAGGATACAATGATTTATTATAAAACATTTTATTTCTAATTTGTTAGGTGGAAATAGCAAACTGAATCTATTAAGATTAGAAGAGCTAGGCTCTGAAGATATTCTATCTATATGTTTTCATCTTATGGAAAGAATATTCATGGGTGAATGATCAGACCAATGTACACATTATTATAATGGCTTATATGTTTTATGTAAAAATAGATTTTTACATAGTTCGTTAGAAATATTTTATAATTAATTTCATAATTGATTCCAATGCTATTGTAATTTAAAATTATAAGTGCTATTGATAAATTTTTTCCCAATAAGGAAGAAAAAATGTCATTCTTATTTTCACTTTCTATATTCTGAGAAAGAAAATATGAAGGTGGATTTCATCTGGTATACATCTCTAAGTAGATTACTGAAGTGAAGTGTCTCTGAGTTTTTCTAAGATCCTACTGAGAGTTGCACTGGCTTCTGTTGAGCTCTTGAAGAAGGTGTAAACTGTGAGTGTTCAACCTACATAATCACCTGAAAACCAGCCTCTAAGTCAGATTAAAATAACTAAGAAAATTGGGCATACAAACAGGTACTTATGAGCCTAGATATTGTTCATTCTTTTATTACATTGTCACCACTGTCTTCCTACAAAGAAACTGCATCCTAAAAACAGTATAAGGTCCTGTTATTCCGATTGATTTGTATCCTCTCAGCTCAATATAGCTGAGTACAAGATTTCCTCTTTCCTATATTCCTCTTTCTTTCATTCATATGAGGTTGCCAGTTGGTAAAATTTCATTAGAGTCTATGTGAAGAACAGTGTCAAAACATCACCTTATGACCTGGGCTGCAGTGACCATAAGAGTGTTGCATCTTTGTGATGCTCATGCAAGTTAGAACTTAATGGCAGAAGTCAACTGATGCATATTTATATCTGCAAGTGAGCTTCAGCAATAACAGACTTTGGTAAGAAGACTGTAATAAATGATGAGAAGTTCCATATTAGTTATGCATTGTATGTTTGCTTTTTGCTTCTACTCATATATAGAGTTTTATTGCTTTTGTTTCCACTAAAATAGTTAAACTGATAATATTTTTCTGTATTATATCTTCTTTATCCTTCTTATCTAGCTGAACATAAATTTCAGGTGAATTAATATTATTATGTATGATCTTATAGTACTATGAGTACATGACTTTCATTCTATTCTCTTTCAGTGGTACTTTTGTCTTCCATACATTTTTACAAAGATAGCCATCAGGTCATCAGGATTCTGTCTAAAAACCAACTTTCAATAAGATATTTTATTACCACTATGTCCAAATTAGAACTTCCTCACATCATTCTTCTCCTTTATAATGTTTGAAGGCTTTGTTTTTTAGTAGTACTTACCTCGGCTTGAAATTTTTCCTGACTTCTATTTGTATATTTCTTTGCCTTCTTGACTCCTTTCATAAGACTGAATACTCTATTAGAGTTTTTGTCTAACCCTATGGCCTAAAATATTCCTGCACATAAATATAGTTATAAATTATCTGTCCATCCATATTCTATTTAAACAGGGTTGAACTATAGGTTTATATTCATCTGCCTCTATGTCACATACAAATAATTCAACAGCTTTTGAACACACAAGAGCTTAACAGTATTTATTAGTATTCTTCTCTCATTGAAAATATTTACAAGTAAAGGAGAAAAGTTACATGAACATGAGGTGTTCACATGCAGGTGTGTTTCCCACATCAATGATTTTCTAACTTGTATTTATTTCCTTCAACTTTTTCCTAAAAAAAATGGGATTTTTAGATACATGCTATTGGAGTTTTGCTTCTGCTTAGAATACTGAAAATTTCAAAAGTATTTGTCCTGGATTAAAAATGAGAAAATAAGCCATAGAAAATATAAAATAGTAACTCTTTTAGAACCCTTTGGAATATTGATAGCTTAAGGAAACTAACTAATATAGATATCAAAAAGGATCAGGTACCTTCAAGGAGAGATGAGGTTCAAGATTAGTCTCTCTCTCTCTCTCTCTCTCCCTCTCTCTCTCTCTCTCTCTCTCTCTCTCTCTCTCTCTCTCTCTCTCTCTCTTGCTCTCTGTCCCTCTCTTTGATGAAGTATGGGAGAAGATGCTCCTTAATGGGTATAACTGAAGTGGGTGAGAAGAAATCAACCATGTTTTCCAAGAACCATTGAAGTTATCGTGTGGGAAAGTTGCAGTTTGAAATAGCTGTAAGAGTGGGAAAGAGAGAGTAAGAATTTGTATTCCTCTCCAATATCAATATAGCCATTAGGGAGATTGTTCTGAGGGCAATAATTTTGATACTTTAAATCAAATGGACAAAAACTTCTCCCCAAAAGTACCACTCAGCCAAACTGAAAGAAGATGAAATAAAAAGTTTGATTATTAAATTAAGTAAATCAAAACAATATTTTCTACTATTGGCAAATCTGGTAGTCCCTGACCATGAACATGTTTATGTGTGCAATAAAAATTAAACACCAAGAGAACTGTATACAAACTTAATTTTCCAAAGTTATTTATTCGATACCTGTTATTAAAATGAATGCAGACTATCCTGCGATTTCTCTATTTTCTTTTACAATTAAGAAAGGAAAATCTATCTAGAACATGACTGATTTTGGGCCAACTGTGTGTTTTTTTTTTCATTTCTTTTTTTAGCTATTACTGTTGTGTTCTTTTAGAAACACAAAAAATTTTGGTTATATACATTATAAAAAAGTTCTGAAAGTGCTGTAACTTGGTAGTGAAATTTGAAGACACCATTAAGAGACAAGTCTTATATATGTCATGTTGTTTGAAAGAAAATGGTTAAGAATATTCTGGATCTAAAAATGACAAGTTTTAAAGGCATCTTATTCATTGACAATGTCACTGCCTGGTAAAGCTTTTAAAATAATTGAATCAGCTGTTGAAGGAAACTATAGGATGAAAAAAATTTCAAGGCCTCCTAAGTTGAGTCAACTAACACCCAGAGGACTCAGCATTCTGGCTCTTCAGTTAAATTATCTACAATTATTACTCTACCAAATGCCTAGGCAGAAGTAATGACATGGCATTCTTCAACTTGTAGGCTACAATGATATGTTTTATACAGTCATGGCTCTAAAATACATTTTCTGGCAGGAATGTCATGATAGAGACCCAGTGCTTTCCATCACATGGATTGGGATTCTTATGGCTATCTTTTCATGAGTAAATCAATTTCAGGAGTGTATCAATTTCAGGAAAAAATTGTCATGCACGAAGATAAAGTGATAAAACACTATCTGCTCAGCTCTTCCGTAACCACAGAAGTTCACTTAACTTTGTATTTTTTTTTCCATTATGGATTAACAGTTAACTCTGGGTATGGAATGTGTGTATTTGCATGTTTGTGTGTGTTTCTGTCTCCAGAGCTGATTGCAAAGAATTTGAACATCAGCAGTGAAAATGCACTTAAATGCAAGCAACATTGGGTATAATTATCAACTGAGAGTTTAGGTTAGCACATGGATAGAGTACCAAATATATTGGGTAAGATGGAGTGAGAATATCTTGTTTTTACCTTTTTATATAGGTATAATATTTGGACAGATTGCTTTGAGAAACTACTTGAGAAATTTCAAGCAAATAATTACCAACCTATGTATCTGAAGGAAAGAGTAGTATTCAAAGTTATATAAAACTGACAATAGATTTTTCTATGTTTTACTTTTGGTATTCTTAGGGGTAGTTTTACTCTGGCTGGAAATCTAGAAATAGGCACTGGCAATGTGACAGAAATCTTTTACAGACCTCCTATAGTCCAACTGTGAGCAGTGGGAACAGGAGTATTTTAAAGTCAGAGAGAGTGAGGCAAATCTCCCATTGTTCTTCCTCTTCCGTTTTCTCTCTTATTTAATTCCTTAGCCACCAAGCCTTCCTATAGTTTGGCACCATATGGACCAGCAACAGTCCATAACTCTAAAAATGGAAGACTTCTAATTAATGAACTGTAATCTCGCATGTAATTGGTGCATGCCCATGTAGTCTGTCTCTCTCTCTCTCTGACTTATTACTTATTGATTCATGGTTGTGGAAAGTATATAACAGAAAAGCTTTCTGGCAGGAAAACCAAAAAGATGGTACTAGAGTACCAGGAAGTACCAGAGAGATTGTAAAGAAGGAGTAGCTTGGGAAGATGACTCCCTTGATTTGTTTATAAAATTCTGTATTTATCTCTGAATTATGAATTGGGTCTCCCAAAATATCCCCCAAAAGCTTATGTGTTTAAGGTTTGCTTTTCAACTGATGGTGCCATTGGGAGATGGTGGAATCTTGAGGGAGTGAGGACTAGTTGGAGAATTCTTGTCACCAAAGGCATGTCTCTAGTTGAGGTTAATGGTACTCTGGCACCTTCTTCTCACTTTTTGCTTCTGACTGCCATTAGGTAAGCAGATTTGCTCCACCACATGCTCCCTACCATGATAGTCCTGCTTTACCACAGACTTAAAGGGATGAGAAACCATGTACTGAAACCTCTGAAAGAGTGAGCCAAAATAAACTTTTCTCCTCATAAGTTGAGTTTCACAGGTATTTTTGAGAAAGCAACAGAAAGCTAACACACCTTGCTTTGTTCATCCAAGGATCTGACCCTAAACAACAGACCACATAGACTCTGAGAACTAAGATGAGGACTACTGCTCAGGTCACCCAGTGCAAAATGGGTGCTACAAATGTGTGCTAATCTTAAGAGCAGTATAATCACTGAATCTTCAAATTTAGAAGGCTACTCAAAATTGTGATCTAAATCCAATAGGGTCAATTGCCTGATAAAAATATCAACATCCTTTATAGAATTTCAATAAGAATTTGTATGCCTATATAATGTTTAAAATACCCAGGTCAAAATTAAAATTATTCAGTGAAATAAAATCCAGGACAACCTCCAGTTACTTGATAAAAAGACAAAGAACAAATTCAACAACTGAAGTTATAAATACATTGTCAGGCATAGACTTTAAAGCAGGTATTATCATAATTATTTAAGAGAAAAGGGTAAAACTCTTGGAGTGAATAAAAAGGTAGAAATCTAAGCAAAGAAGCAGAAGGCATAGGAATTAATCAATGGAAAATATTTAACTGTACTATTTAGTTAATTGAAATAAAAACTCACTAGATGGAATCAATAGTCAAATGGAGATTATTAAGAAAGAGGCAGGATTTGAAATTATCTAAAATGAACAAACAACATTTAAAAAGAAAAGATTAAAATAATGATAGAGCAACAGAATTTTGAGTCTGAAACAGAATGGTAATATATTTCAGTTTTAGAAGAAAAGAAAATGTGTATTAAAAATAAAATGGCTAAAAACTCATTGAAAGATATAAGTCTACAGATTCAAGAGACTCAAAGTCTTCAAGAACACACAGAAACCCAATTATACCATAGTCAAACTGATAAAAACCACAAAGAAAATTTCTAAAAGTGTCCTGAAAAAATTGATAAATTATTCTTGAAGAAAATGATAGGCATAATAGTGAGTTTCTCATCAGAAACCGTGGAGGTCAGATGTAAGTAAACTAGTATTTTTAAAACAATAAAAAGATGCCAACCTAGAATTTATACCTAGATACAATATTTTTCAGGTATGAAGACTGAGCACATTCTCTAATGAATAAAAACTTGGAAAATATGTTGCGAGAGGATATGCTCTCAAATAATTGCTAACGTAAGTTTTTCATACAGAAAGGAAATGCTATCAAAGGAAGCTTAGAATTTCAAGAATTAAAGAAGGGCAACTAGTGATTAAATATCTGGATATATTTGATGGATTATTCCTTTTGTTTTTAGTTTTTCAAAATATATTTTATGGTTGTGAGCAAACACTATAAAATTGATGGAATTTTGTCTGAGTAAATATAACACTTAAATAACGTACAGATGGGAAAGGTAAAGGTACTGATTTGGTAGTAAGTTTTATATCCTTTTTTGGAGGTACTAAAAAAATAATAGTTAACACATTAAGAAAAGCAAATTATGTATATTGTAATCCAGAGAACAACCCACTGAAACAAATGTGGAAAGATATAATCAAGAAATTGCTAATAAACAAGTTCAAGTAACTCCAAAGATGATAGGAAGGGGAATCAGAAGGAATGAAAACCATATGAATTAGAGGTTAGGATTGTCAAAATGACAGAGGACCTCAGTAAATACTCTCCTCAAAATGAAATACTAAATCAGACAAAATTTTCAGAAATAGTCATTTAATGAGTCTGAAATTTACTATATTCTTGTAGTAAAGTAAGAAGCATTTCTTCAAGTACAACTACTGAACTTCAGTAAGAACATTGGGAGTCTGATACTTTTCAGCTGGGGGCCTACTCACATCCCCCACCTTACACCAATCTCCAGCTTTGAGGTAAAGAAGTGGTGGGAGGACAGTGGGAAGGGTCTGACTTCTTTAGAACAGGATGCTGAAAATTCTTTGAACTGGGGTGCTGCCAAAAACAATAGAGATCTCAGTGACCAAACATCACAGTAATGGAATATCCCCACCAGACTGTGATTTAGATAGTATTGGGGGTACGCAATAGATGGTTGGTAGCAGACCAACTGGAAATATAACAGGGTGTTCTGGGGAATAAGACAGTCAAAGCCAACTTTGATGAAATCCTCCACTGGAAGGTTATAGCATACTGAAATCTATGTACACATTCAGGATACCAGAGAGGACCTTAGTAAAACATTTCTACTTTAATCTGAGGCCTGAGAATACAGTTCAAAAAAATCACATTCAAGTAAATTGCCTGAACTCTGGAGTCCATGTCCATGCTCTTTAAGTATAGTATGTATTGGACTCATGTATTACTTTCTATTTTGACAGGAATTGGCTCAACGCTATAAGCATATTAGCTTAAAAATACAGGTGTTCTGATACATTTATTTATAATTGGAAATTCTTTTTATGTAATTAAAAAGGATCCTTTATATTGGTTGTCATAGTGAAAACCATAAAATAATCAATATCATCAAGTTTTCTTCAGTACTCTAAGTAACTGACTATATCAGAGATAAATTTCAGAAATAGAGAAAAATTAAAAGTTATATCAATAAAGAAAAGAAAAGAGGAAAACACCTTCACATATGACCGTAACAGAATTTGATAAGCAGAATATTCCTTTTTTTTTGATGGCAAAAATGGAGAAATGTGGGGTGAAGAACACCAGATTAGATAATAATTGTTAAGAATCAAAATTTTACAATACAATGCTATTATTAGAAAAGAGTAGTCTGGAGGGTTCAATTACCATGGTATCAAATTGTGTGTTTTGGCCATATGTGCCGCCAAACTAATTAACTTGCCAATTAACTTTTCAGCTTCCTCTTATTTATCTATTAACAGAAAATTTTCCTATCTATAGTGTTCTGTTTCATTTTTTTCCATTATACCTTAGTAGTTTTATTCTGATTGCAATAATATCTATGATTCTTTCTATTGAATTTCTACCCAATTGAATGCTTACCATAGGACTTATTTTAGAAAAAAATATGGACTGGCACACTCCTGTTCTAGATTCTATAGGGGAGAAACATGTAAAAGCTTTGACCTTTGGCAGAAAATAGACAATGACTTGAAATTCAGCTCTCATTTATGAGGTATATGACCTTTGGTTTTTGTGTGGTTCATTTTTTTATCTATAAAATGGAAATGATATCTACTCCACAGAGTTGTTGTGAGAATTAAATAAGATAAATTATGCATAGTGAGTAGCACAACTCTTGATGGATAAATGGTAACTATAATTATAATTAAAAATAGATGTTGCAGCTCGAGGGTCTTAAATAATGGATATTTAGAAGTGCAGTTTTGTTTACCAGTTCTTTTGAATTTCTTATGCATTTTCCCTGTTGCAAGGCTATCATCTTCTGCATAGTTGCTATGTTATGTTCAAATAATCTGCATCTTTGCATTTTAGTATCTCAAAGCATTTAGAGTTTGTCAGCAAATGCATAGTATCTGTGTATCAAATAAATAAAGAGAATGGCCAAGTCTCATGGTAAACAAATGCTCTCAAATACTACAGACAGGCATGCTGGGGAAATACACACACATTTATATATCTACATATAGAGATATTAGATAATATTTTGAGGATACATAGTATATTTCAATTTTCTTTTCTTTTTCTGAACAAACTATGATTACAGAATATGCACACACAATGATATACAAACACTCACACACACACACACACACATTGTGAAGTGTCTTATAATCAGAGAAATATCTTCATCTCATAATATTTTTTTCCTTACTTGAAGATAGCACTAGAGATGGCTCCATGGCTGCATATTTGAAATTAAGCCAGGAAAATCTCAAATGCAGAAAGTGGTCCAGATGTCACTGCTACTACTGGGGAGACATGCTCCAGGGGTTGTCATCTGGGCACTACCACTGCCAAAATTATTGCCTGGGCCACAGTTATTGGTTCTCTGGCTGGAAGATATGAAGCAAGAAAATGCTTTAAAGTCTTGAACAATTAGAGGTAGCCACAAAGTCAGTACACAATGGTGTCAAAGTCGTTGCTCAATTTGCTTTGTCACAAATCTGGTATAAAATATATTCATCTGTAGACTAATCACAGATACTTTAGACATATATCTATGTATGCATTTTATAATTATTAATGTGTGGCTCTGCAGTATTAAAAGAATTATTTCAAAGCTTATATAATGACTTGACTAGCTATTGGTTGAATTTATTAGAGATCTGTTTGATACAATGTCAACTGAGTGTCAAGTGTTTCATAAATCTAATAATGCATTCTCAATTCCCAGATGCCTGTTGTCAAAGTTATTATTTGTTTATAAATATCTTCTTTCATTTTTATCTCCTAAAGTGTCTAACAAACTATATTTCTTATGTGAATGTTAAGTGAATGATGCTAAAATAATTTAATCTAAACAAAGTATTTGAGTTGAATCAAATAGAATACAATCTAATCAATTTGCACTATTAGTTAGCTTTTGACCCTTGATTGTGTGTGTACCTGTGGGTAGGAGGGTTCTGGGGATTGAACCCAAGATCATATGCATACTAGACAAGTGCTCTATTAGTGAGCTACATTCCCAGCCCTTTGTTAAATTTTATTTTTTGACAGGGTCGCACTAAGTTGCCAAAGCTGGTCATAAACTTGATATCCTCCTGCCTGAGCTACCCAGGCTCATGCCACTTAACTGACTTTTGGTCATAATTGTACTATGACCTCACAGTAACAAATGCATCTTATTGATATTCACTTATAAGATCTTTTCCCATAAATAGCAGTATGCAAATCAAATGAAGTGGAAACATTTGGTTCTGATCTCTGGCTAATGTATTACTACAGATATTCATGATAATTTACCCCTTTTTTGATTTAATATGTAATTTATAGACAAGTTAGAATAAGAATTATAAAATTATAATACACTTATAAATAAAAATAATACATTTTCTCTTAGAAAAAACTGAGGAAAAATATTTTTCCACTGACATAGCATCTCACTTCCTTTTATTCATTAATTTATTCAGCAATTAGTTTGTACAAAATGGTCTCCTAGTAGAGATCATGTAAAAATAACTGAGATGGTCCTTTCATTTAAAGATGCATACATAAGGGAAATATGCAAGTAATACAGGGGATCCATATATAAGAGGGAGTAAATTATATTAAGAATTTTTATAGAAATAAATCTACTTGGAGAGAGAAAAGATTTGGTGAAAATGTGAGATAGAGCATAGTATTAAAATAAATCTACAAGAGATCCAGATGAGGGGATGAAAAGATTGGAAAGAACATTCCACAAAGGACAAAATATACTCAGGAAAACATGAAACTGAATACAGATTCTATAGTGCCCCAGGGCTTAAGGGTACATTTAGATACCTGGAGTGCTGGAAACTTCTTGACCAGTGTTTTCTTAACAGTTTGTTATGATAAAGTTTTTAATTCCTAACAACAATTCTTATCAAATCTGGTGTTTTTTTTTTATTCACCCTGAAAGAGAATGAGGGAGGGAAAGGGAGAAAGAGATATCTATATCTATCTATCTATCTATCTATCTATCTATGCACATACATACATAATTTTTTAAAAGAGAAATTCCACATGCATCCAAATGTTGAGAATGAGAAAGACACAGGATGTGGTTAAAACCCAGGACAAAATTCTCTTTCTCTTCCTCTTTTTTGGACTTTTCCTTTTTTTTTTTTTAATCAAAAGGCAGAATGTTTTTTGTCATATACTCAAATCAAGACTCCAGCTATTCCTTTTTTCCATCTCTATAAACGAAGATGCAGGAGAATGCTCCCTAGAGATTCCAATTAGTATAATTTTGTATAATGTCACTGAGTGGCTTTACTTGATTCCTGTGTCAATATCTGGATCCATCTCTGAGATCAAGCAGGGAAACAATAATACTGTCACAGTTTTTCTTATATAGCAAACCTCTAAGATCATAAAGTAATTAATGATCTTATTAATTAATTTACCAGATTAATTAATTTACCAGAATTATATAGAGTCAGAGTTGAGGAGAAAACATTTCCTCTAAAGGCCAGAGAAGTTCTTACCTCAAAATAGAGGAGGAAAAAATCTGGTCTGAGAAATATATCAATTGTGAAACTAATTCTACTAAGACATTTGGAATTTTTCCATGATAACATGTAAAATTATTGAAAGCGTATACACATGGGTGGGTCCTTTTTTAAAAAAAATATAAATTGGTAATTGTTCTATGGAAGATCGATTGATCTGAGAAGTCAAACAAAACAAAACAAACAAACAAACAAAAACAAAAAGGAAGAAGGAGGACAATCTATCTCAGTCATCCTGGTGGGAAATGATAAGATTCCACACTGACGTCATCATAGATATAGCTATTGATGTGGGTTGGCTGGGAGGAGTCCCCCAGAAGCTCATGGTGTGAGACAATGCAAGAAGGTTCAGAGGGGAAATGAGTAGGTTTTGAGAGCCTTTACCCAGGTGGTGAATTGATCACCTGATGGGACTGGTAATTGGAGGCAGGGGGGATGTGGCTGGGGGAGGAGGGTCATTGGGCGTGTAGCTTTGGGGTATAATTTGTATCTGGCAAGCAAAGGCTCTCTCTGCTTCCTAATCACCATGTGATCGGCTTTCCTCCACCGCACTCTTCCTCCAAGATGTTGGCTTCACTTTGAGCCCTGAGGAATGCAGCCTACTGTCTGTGGACAGAGGCCTCTGAAACTGAGAGTCTTCAAATAAACTTGTCCTCCTCTACAGTTGTGCAGGTAGGGTCTTTGAGTCACAGCAGCGAAAAAGCTGATTAAACAGGTATATTGGGAGTATGTTTGAGAAATAGGAAGGAAATGTGGCAAAACAGCAATTGTTCAGATGGGAGGTAAGTTTAGAAAAGGAGAAGTGCTATAGGAAGGGGAAGGAATCAAGAGCTCCCTTTATTTAATTATTCATTCATTGAGGTTATTTATATATAAAAATGTCTCTCCCATCTATTCCTTCTTTTACATTTTGTGATCACTTCATTTAATTTAGTCTTCATTATCTCTTGCCTGGAATATTGCAATAGTCTGCTCAGCAATCTGTATGATTCCAGTATCTTACATTTCTAATCTACTTTCATTCTATAATTTGAGATATATTCCTGAAAAAATAGGATCTTCCTTTGTCTTGGTTTATAAACATTAAATGCTGCTGTCAAAACTAAGCTAAAAGAAGTTTGTGGTTTCTCAAGATGGCACATAAGATGTATGGGCAAGTGAATCTTCAGCTGCCAGCTGGGTAGGATGATGTAATCCACAAGCAACTACCATCCTGTAGAAATCAACTACACCACATCTTAATACTAGAAAGTCTGAGGTTCTGAGCTATGTTTTCAGTCTATGTTCTCCCAGATGGAAGCCTAAGAACTTCCTCCCCCCATTATCTCTATTAACAGGGTCAGGTTGAATGTCTAAAAATGAGAATTGGAAGAAAGAAAGTGGTAGAGCCTTCTTACAGTTTCTCCAGTAGCAAGGAACAGAAACATGAATTTTATCAAACATGAAACTATTTTAATCTCCAGAAAATTTTCTGCCAATCTTCTGCTTAGTATCTCCAGCCAGATGTGTTCATTGATAAAAGTTTCTTATAGTTTTTAGAAACTTATGACTCCTGAAATGTTAATGGCAAATATGAGACCTGTTAGCAGTTTTTCTAAACCTTCAAACTTCTAGCTTTTCCCATGGTTTTGCAAAAATTTCTATTCCACTGTAACTAATTTTCTTTCTACTTGAAATCCCTGCAATGGTTATCATGATTGTCACCAAACACACAAACTGAGAATTTTATTACCAGAGTGTTTCAATGAAACCAAATATACTGATATAATTATGTAATTTATTATCTGTTATGATTATATTAAAAATAGAGATAATGTCATTGCCAGGGAGAGAGAGTATACCAACCATCTACATGGAGCAAAAGCATGTTACTTACATTATTTGCTGCAATTACTGCAATAAAGTGCCTATTAAGTGCAAAGTTTGGTATACCAAGTAACATTAGCAGTAGAATATTATGTTGCAAATAAGAACTGTGTTGTAGCTTAGTTGTTTCTGCACTGAAAGTTTATAGGGAAAAAAACTGGCAAATCAAAGTCCTTAAACTCTCAGTTTAAGGTATGCTCAAAGAAGTAGAGACACTTTATGATTGGCCCTCCCCAAATCTTCTAGCTTCTCTTGCCACATGCACAATATATTCAAAATAAAGACATAAAGTTTGACCCTGTATGTGTTTCTCAATTATATTACAATCTGTAGAATTGATTGGAAAAGTTTCACATCTCCAGTTTGGGAATTAAAACAATCTTGATCCCTTCTCCCCTCCATATGCCAATGAGTATCTCTTTGTCAGAAAAATTCCCTTTTCATGCCTCTCTGAAGAAGCCTGTGTACTCTGACTTTATTATTCCAAGTCTCTTCAGGAATCAACTCTTTCACTCATTCATAGATTCTAGACTCGGAGTTACATCTGTTATTCCTCAGAAATATGAAGATGATACATCTGAGTTATTAAGAAAACTGTGTAACACTTATTTTTAAACAGAAACCTGAAAAATATACATAGCAATTGATCCTTGAGGGGCTAAAATAAAATAGACTAAAATAATGTGATATGGACTGGATAAATTTGTTGATCTGGGTATAATTGCATCAGATTCCTAGTTGTGATAGGTGAGAGCAGATACAGAATTTTCTTTGTAGATTATAGAGAAATGAATCAAAGGCTTGGGACTATAGGAATACTTGGATACATTCATATTGTACCAGCCATTTGTAACCACTTACTCTCCGCCTTCAGGTGCAGAGTATACTCCCTTCACACATTGATTACAAGAGCTCAGCATCCATGAAAAGTTCTCTGGTGGTCCTGCTTGAATGACAGAGTTCTCAGAACTGCACTGACTATCAGGGATAGGAAGGCCTGTTACCAGAGGAATGAACATGTCCAGAACAGAAATGAAAAGGAATCAACCTGAGGAAAGCTTTGGAAATAACTATTTTATCATAATGTTCTTAGGACAGACATTGTCATCTACAAAATCATTACTAATTTAGTATAATTTAAAGAAACAAAATTTAGTTCTGATATACAGAAACCTGACTTGAAGTACTACACAGAAAAGATTTGATCTCTCACTTAATTTCCAGTTTATTCCCACTGTCTGATTTCAGATTACCTAGTTTATCATGTTAAAGGCATCATGCAGCTTGAGCTTGGTAGGCAGGAAGTAGTTCATAATCTAGATTTACAGATAAGGACTATATTTGATAAAGAGTAAACTAAATGCCAAAAATATGGGAGACTATCACCTTTGCAATGTTGCTACAGAATGAATGAAATACATAGGCACATATTGAAATGTCAACTCAAAAGCAAAAACCAGCAACACCACATGTTCACCTCTACCATTGAAGATGGGATCCCTATTTGGCTTGATTTTGGAAATTTGGGGACATATTATAAAATATTTGAGCACTCTTCAGAGATCATTGACCAAGTCATCAGAGAGGCTGCCAATTTTCAATCAGAACTAAACCAGGAAAAGTCTCTACAGGTGGCAGCTATTGTACAAACTGCTATGCCATTACTTTAATAAGTTAGCAAACCTAGTGGCTTTAGCAGTTCGTGTGGAAGATAGGGATGTTACATCAAGCCTTTGACAAGGACCCTAGGAAAATTACAGTAAATGTCCCCAAGGTTTTCTAGTAGTGTTTTTCTCTCTCCTACAAATAACTATTATCTTTGTATTGGATCTGGTTAAAATTAAATGCCTTATCTTGTTTCTTCATTGACCTGAGATGCTTCTCATCATATGATCTGCAAAAAATGTGAACTGGATGAGAGGAGCAATATCATATCAGGTAGTAGTGGTATTTACATAGTTGGTATTTATGCTTATAATTTTTCTATGTGTACTTCATTTTCTCTTTTGCCTCAACCAACTATTATGGCTTTATGGGAGAATTTCTTCTAATAAGTGGTCCAAGGAAGAAAAAAATTTAGGCCTTATGGAAAAATGGCTATATGTGACATGGTAAAGTCAGCCTATCAGACATAGAACCTATCAGACATAATTGGTAATTAGAAAGGCACAAAATTGAAAAACTGATTATGAGGAGTTCCGTGGAAGAATTAGTGAATGGACTGGAAGAGTTAGTGAATGGACTTCAGGAAGGACATTTGGTGCACTCATATTGGTGTCCCATGTGTCCCCATCAAATGGTTCCCAACACAAAAAAGCCTCTCAATAATTCTCTGGAAAAGATGATCTATTTTTTAAATGTTAGAAAATCATTTTTTTCTATATACTCAAGTGTCTGATCTATTAATCATGGGTGAAGAGTCCTGGGCAGCAGATAATGGAGTTACTCATGGGCTCAACAATATGGACTTTTCACCATACCTGACCTAGCTGCATTTACTGCTGAGCATCAATGCTTCCAATGTAGATACCAATGCTGAGACCCTGATAGGATCATGTCTTAGTCCATTTGGTGCTGCTATAACAAAATATTTGAGACTGAATGAATTATAAAAACACTGAAATTTCTTTCTTTTAGTTCTGGAGACTGGAAAATCTAAGATCAAGATACCAGCAGGTTCAGTTGTCTAGTGAGGGCTGTTCTCTGCTTCTAAGAGGGCATCTTGTTGTAATATCCTGATCAAATGTCCTATACAGTAGAAACTCGAAGGGCCAGTGGATGGAACATTGTGTGAAGTTTATTTTTAAGAGGACTTTCTTAATCACTCTGGAAAGGGAGGAATTCTAATGATCTAGTGGGATCTAATCATGTCTTAAAGTCCCATATCTTGCTACCATCACATTGGCCATTAAGTTTCAACACCATACCAGAGATATTCTTAGTGGCTCCACTTGGCCACATGTTGGCACATTGATTTGAGTTATTTTCATCCATCATATTCACTACCAATGTTTCCTAAGCTACGTTACTTCTAATCAAGGAATTCATTTTAAAAAGAAATAAAAAAGAAGCAAGACAATATGCTCATGAGTGATGAGTCACTGGTTTTAGCATTTATTCTATAATCAAAAAAGCTAAGTTTATGCATATGAATGACACACTGAAGAATCAGAGAAAAAACAGTTTTACAGGGTTTCAATGTTTTCCTAAAAGTTATAACTAACAACAAATGTGCAGTCAGAATATGTGGTTTCAGTAATCAGAAATGAGAGTTGGAGAGGCTTGACTTTTCTTTTTATTATTGCCAATTACCACTTGCAAATGGTTGCTTTCACTCCCTGGAATTTAGGGCCCTGAAGGTTAGAGATATTACTTATCATTAAAGTACAATAATGTGTCTAGTTAAGTAGGTCTTAAGACTGCCACTTGGCCTACTGAGACTACTAAAGCCCTTGAAGCAACAAGCAAGAAAAAATGGGGGAGGGTTGTCAATATAGTGGCTAGTATGAATGATTTTGAATACCAATTAAAAATATTGTTGTAGTACAGAGGGGAAGAAGAAGAGTGTATTTGAAACCCAAATTTCGCTGGGAACACATTTTTATCTGAAACTTAAGTGGAAAGCATTAAATAGAATAGAATAGCATTTAAATAAAAGCAAGCCAGAGATGAGTATTGGAACCGAATTGACTTTGCAGGAGATGATTAACATATCTTAATTTTGTGAGAGATGGCTTCATTATAAGAGGTGAAAACATGATATTGTTACTATTATTTCTTTGTGGAAATTAAATACAGGTAGAAACATTCCTGTAGTAGATCAAATCTGATTGACATGTTATCATGTTGATATTTTAAAATGGATCATTATGAGGGCTTTCTTTTTTTCCATCACAGAACTGATGGTTCAGTGTTGACTGATGCACCACTGGATAGATACATGTGTGTTCATTGGGAGCCATGCTGGGTATTTTTATTGGCAATTTGAAAACATTTTCTCTTTAAAAACTTTCCACTGAAATATAAGATGGAGTAAACAAAATTTCCCCAATTCTTTCCATTAGTTACAGATAAAAAATACCAGACATGATATAAATTTATTGTAAAAATATGTTTTTTTTTCATTTAAATGCAAAGCACTTTCTACTAAAACAGTTTTTCTTTCATCTTAACAGTGTCTGTGTAAATACTAGTTCATAGTTTATAATATATTGGCTTAAAGAAAATGGAACATAAATGGTACATTCTAGTTCACAGTCAAGAGTTAAGATATTGAGTGTTGTATGTGATGACCAAGAGGCTCAAAGCATAGGGAGTGACAATTTTCAAAACATTGTTTTAAGTGTTTTGGTTAAAAAACAAATAACGGGAGATACAGAAGTGAAAATGAAGACAGATAAATCAAATTAACATATTCTAAATTTAGGATATAAAGTAAATGATTCTGCCATAGACATTTCCATGTTTTAAAGAGAATTAATACTTCAGATTATTTGAGCTCCATTTATTGAAAAACCCAGATGTACTTTTCATTTAAAATTGAACACCGGTTATTGTACTTCATGTAAATTGTTCCCATAAATCTTTATATCAGTATTGTCTAGAACTAACTGTGTCAAAATACCTGTAGTGCTTCTTTAAAATTCATAATCATAAACCACAAATCTTTTCCTTTAAAGCTCTTATGCACTTAATAATGGGCTACTATAGTTTTATGTGTCAAAAAAGGAGAAAAAGCACCCAATCATTCAGTGACCTGTATATGCCTTCATATTGAGTTCACTCTTTAAAATGCATTCTCTTTCAATGCTAAAGTCATTACACAACCATCTGAACTTGCAAATTGCTACATGCTTAATGTAAAGTTATTATGACTATATATTTTTAAAAGTATATGGTAAGCCACTGTAGTTTAGTTGGATGATCATATGTTAAGATCATAACAGCCCTATAAGGTGAGTAATAACAGTACTTAATGCTCAATTTTAACATGTGGAAACTGAAATTTCTGTGAATTAATTCACCTAAATAACAAGGGGAAGATCAAGTATATGAATCCATAATGATCAAGATTTCTTTCCATCTCTTTGCTTCTAATCAGAATAAACAAGAAAGAGGTAGAAATTACAAATAGGAGAACATACCAGGAATGTAATGTTGGTATAATATTTGAAAATCAATTAAAAGAGAGAGAGAGAGAGAGAGAGAGAGAGAGAGAGAGAGAGATTTTGTAGGATTTTCATGAATCAATGGCCTTAATCAAAAATTTTAAAATATCTTATTAATAATCTCTTAAGAATATATATATTCTTAAGAGATTAATATAACCTATTAAGAATATATATATATATATATATATATATATATATATATATATAATAAAAAAGAGAATTTGGTAGTGTTACTAGGGAAAGATTGATTATTTATTTATTTATTTATTTTCATAATGTTTATATATCATTGTAAAGTGTTAGTATCAACAAAATCACAGGTCCAGTCTGAAACTTCCAAGTATAATTGTTTGGTGAATGTTACCAGTATTTTAAAGTTTTGTATCTTGAGATTCTGCAGCATAATAATAAGCTTAATTTTCCATTGAATAAACACCCTTCCTTTGTCAGGCAACATAAAGATTGGTATTTGCAAATTTCTTGTAGGTTAGATCTAGCATGTATTTTTCTCTCATTATAGAAGTGGAGAGAGGCAGTTACTTAAATCTTGACTTTTACAAATCCTGTGAATGGAATGCAGAAATTCTATGTGGCATGGTGCAGTTTCAGTTGTGAACTCCCATACTTTGAAACTTTAGACTTGAGTGTGTCTTTTGGTGCCTAGGTTAGAAATCTGAAACCCTCATTATTTCTGCATTTGTTAAGCTATGTCTTTTGTTCCACTTGCAGACCAAGCAGTTGGCTTTGATAAAAGTTGATCTACATTCAGAGATCTGCTCTGATCTTGGCTTTCTACAAGGTTCATCCCAGGGTACCTAGAATGCTTGAGAGAATACTTTTAACTGATTTCATTTTTTCTTTTTTCTTTAACTTGGCTATTTTCATTTATGTACCTGAAACTTACAAATTTGCTTTTGCTCTATTTCTAGGACTGAAAAGGTTTGGTGGTTTTTCTGTCATAATTGAGTGCATGACTTTTTTTTGCAGGATTTTCATGAATCAATGGCCTTGTTTAAAATTTTAAAATATATTATTAATAAATTTTTATGAATATACACATATATTTATATATGCAGATGTGTGCATAACCATAATTGCATGTGTATCTGCGTGTCTAATAAGGGGAATTTGGTAGTGTTACTAGTGTTACAATGACTCCCAGACTTGTCTCTGGGCCACAGATAATTCATCTGCATTACAATGTGGTGATCTAGATTTGACTGTGGAGTTTAGAGTGATGAAAGTCTCTGTAATAGTAAATGCTTCTATCCTAGAACAGAAATATTGAATGTATTCTCTCTATGGTTACCCAAAATATTTTTGTCAAGACCAAATGTAAAAATGATGCTTCCATCTTCCATACATATTTTCTTTTATCATGTTCACTGATTCCTAACATCTAAAGATGTCTTAAAGACACAGTTTATTTTAGACTTCCATACTGAAACACTCTTGGGACTAAAAAATAATTCTCAAAATAATCTCACTTTTAGTGTCAATTTAATATTTTCAAGCTGTTCTTTGCATCTCAAATTTTAATTTATTAAAATTTATGAGACTAAATGATGTCTCTCTCTCTCTCTCTCTCACACACACACACACACACACACACTACATTTACATCAGTTCTCTGGATCTGTGGATAATACTAGGCATTCCACTGAAGTACCTACTTACATGAGAGGGACTAGACTTACTTATCTATAATCTCTCTCCAGCTTGCATTCCACTTTTCAAATTAATTTTGGACATTTTCCATATTTTTCAGATTTCTGTAAGTACCTTGAACCCAGTATACACTAGACATATTTCTTCAATCTATTTTTTTTTCTGAGAAGTGTAACATACAAGGGGACAGCGTGAATGTTTTCCAGTGGAAGAGTAAGTTGATTTCCTATGGAGGTTTCTTGAGCATGGATAATACATCATGTTCTGGTATATTTGGCACCTTATGAACTTCTTTCATTGGTTTTGGCAACAAGAACCTACCTGAGTACCACTTTTTCAGATCTGCATTTAGTATGGGGCAGAAGGTAGATATTAAAATATGCCTCAGATAGTGTGCTCAGATGAATATAGTTGTACAGTAGCTATACTTGTTGTCTCTAGGGAGTCACCATTGCATAAGCACTAAAGCCTTACTTTCCTTTGGGCTGTTCCTGATCAATAACTACAGATAGAAGAGGATTTGAGGCAGATCTATTGCAGTGAAATGCAGAGTTCCTTCAAAGCACACAGTTCCTTTGAGCATCCTCAACCACCCATGCAGTGTTCTTGGAATTTTGCTACAAACTGAAGCTCCTCACTGTCTCTCCTTACCTAGGATTCATATTTGTGCCATAGTCTAAGAGTTCTTTTCACTCTCTCCTGTTACTCCTCCATTTCACTTGCATCTCTAATCCTTTCTTGTTCTTGAAGAACCCAAACTGATGCAAATAGTAACAAGAGTGGTTTAAGAAAATATATGGTAAGAAAAAGATTTTGAATTGGTTTTCTGTCTACCATGCTGGGAGCAGACCATTCAGAGTAGTAATTGAGAAATAGATAGTTGCTGACCAAGATGGAACTAAACACTTGCTGGACATTTCCCTGATTAAGATCTGGGAAAATAACCTGCTTTTAGCTGATTTAGGTATATGTAAGAGATGCTGAAAACGGTGCATGTGAAGAGAACAGCATTAGTGGTTGTTGCTACTTGGCTTTGAGAACTGGCTGAGGGATGATGAAAAACCAAGTGGAATTCACAAGTCATTAAAAACTATGTCTGACAGGTGAACCTCTTTGGAAGGTTACCAAGTAACCCTTATCTCCAAAGTATAGACTGAGCGCTCCCAGGATATCTAGTAGAGTAGAAGAGTTCCACAGACATTTGAATGCTCCCAAAGGCAGGTCTAAACACTTGCAAACCTCAAACTGAGGATACAAACTTCTGGAAATGTAACTCTGAGACTGAAATACACAGACTTCTGAACCTTTAACAGTTATAAAAGTGGTCCCCCCCCTTTTTTTTTTCATTAGAGATATCACTTTTCCTGTTTTGGAAAAGGCTACAGAAAGTTTGCCTCCAGAGGGTGACATACAACTTCTCAGTAGCTTCCACTTTCACATTTGCTGACTAAGTATAACTTGATTGGTGACATGCAGAGACTGATAAAGGAGAAGAGATATTATATAGTAGTGAAGTTGCAAAATTTAGCTAGAAAGTACTATATGAACAAGCAAGAAACCCTGGAACTGGATCTGATGGTACTTGAACAAAGGGTTGGAATGCAAGACTGGTAAGGATTCCCTGACTTAGAAACATTGTCTGGGCATGGAAATAATACCATGAACCTCATGAATGAACTATATTCACTTCCAGAGAGGCTCTTGCAAGTACAGAAAAAAATGATGACTGATTCTCAACCTTTGATATGGCTCTATTGCTGTAAACGACAAATGGACACTTGCTGAGCACAAAAGACCACTTGGTCTGCTAGAGAGTCCCATTGTCCATCTGAACTGGGATAAATAACATATTTTGAGTGAGTTTGCCTTTCATGTCTTCAGAGGTTCAGAGCAACTATCCAGGGGATTATGGAAGGTCTGATCTACAGACATAGAGCTACATGCAGCAGAACACCTGACCAGAAGTCTCACTTGACTGTGAGGGTTGTACAGGAATAAGCTTGTGAGCATGGAATCTATTGGATGCCTTTTGGAGTACACAGTCAGAAGTATATGGTTTTCCTGAGAGTTGAATGGCATTCCAAAGTCATGAATAAATCACTGGCTTGGAGCTGATACTGAAAGATAGAATGCTACCTTCAGGGTGCAGTGTATGCATTAACTTAGAAAGCATGCTTTATATGGCAGAATTTTCCCAGTTGTGTTACGGTATTTGGATGACCATCAGGTGTGAAGAGGAATCACCACCATAGTTGGAGTGATTAGTCTTGATCATCAGAAGGGATTAGGTCTACTTTTACAAAATGTGGGTTTCAAATGGAAACCAGTGGAATGATGCACTTGACCATGTATAGATGCTCTCTGGCACCATTGCAATAGTGAACAGAACTGCTCAGAAACTGTACCCTGAGAAAAGGATATTGATAGGAGCTCAGAACCTTAGGAATAAGTGTGAGTCACACTACCAAGACCTTCTGAAGTGAAGATGGAAAACAAATCTCCATGAATTCTTTCTTGTTTCTCAAATTCAGAGCTTTTGAAATTTCCCAGAATATTTTATCAAGGATATTTGACTAGCAGATATTTGGGGAATTAGAGATTATTCATTGCTCCAGAGCTGTTTGTTTATATTCTCTTTTAACAAACCAAGAGACTCTTTTCCTCTCTCTCCTTTAATAATTTGATTACAATTCAGCATAGAAAAGAGGTGAGTTATGTGCACTGCAAAGTGTGGTTTTCACTTGTATTTTGTCTCTTTCCTTCCCCTTATGAACCTTATATTCTGAACCCTGTATCTACTTTCTTGTTCTTCTTTCCCTGATCAATCTTTTGCAATTCTAATCTTCTACTGCTACTTGCTTCTGTACGAACCCAACATAACTCAGTGTATAAATTCATGGAGCTCTGTGAGACCAGCCAGCATGATCTTCTCTGGTGCACATAATAGGCATTCAGGAGACATTTTTCTCAGTGAACATTAGGTGGAAAGTTCAAGAAAACAAAACTAGCAACCGACATTTATTTGCTGCTTGTCCCATCTTTTAATACAGGTGAGCTGTCATAACAAAATAGCATAAATTGGGTGGCAAATAAGCAGCAGAAATTTTCCACAGTTCTGAAGGCTAAGAAGTCCAAGATCAACGCACTGGCAGACTTAGAGTCTGCTGAGGAGTTGCTTTCTGGCTCAGAGATGCCATCTTTTTGCTATGTCTTCATATGACAGGTGGGAGAAATGTGTTCCCTTTGGTTTATTTTTAAAGGACACTAACACTAGCCATGAGGGGTCTGCCCTCATGATATAATCATATTTTCACTTTGGGAGTTAAGATTTCAGTATATGAATTTGTGGGGGAACCATAATACCATGTTACCATATTTGTATCTTTTTGTTCTACTTAATAGCAAGTATGGATAGAGGCAGGAATGTTAGTACAACTGTTATGGAAAACAATATGGATGGTCTTAAATAAACTGAAAATAGAATAGTCACACATGATCCAGCAATCTATAACTGGCTATATATCTAAAGAAAAAAATTAGTATGTCAAATAGACATCTGCATCCCAGATTTAAGACAGTACTCTTCACAATAGCCAAGAAAAGAAGCCAACCTAAGTGTCCATCTTAAAGAAATGTGGTACTTATACTCAATGGAATATTATTCAGCTATAAAAAAGAATTAAATCCTTTTCCTTGTAGCAATTTGGATGAAAAAATTCGGACTCTTAATTTTAAAATGAATGAAAATAGCAGATGACTCTATAGTTGGGTGTTAAGAATTATATCTTTTGAAAGGACAAAAAGAGGTTGTCCCATGCCACTACCCACTTGTTTTCTATAAACATAATTGAAAAACACTACCCTGTCTGGGAAATTTACAGGTACATATAGAATTGTCAGTCAGCATGCTTTCAAAAGAAAGAGGTATTTTCCTTCTGATATGGTCAAGAAACGAAAAGGGAAAGAGAGAGATCAGGCCAAAAATATTCAGTCAAACAGAGCATTATTGTTAAGCAGTTGGCAGTGACTTTATGATCTTTCTGGAACCCATTATTGTTTGGGAGCTTGTAATCCACTCTAGGACTTGTTCATAGATACACACAAGTCCCAGATTTGTACTTCTGCTCTTTACACCAAGCAAATTGTTGATTAGCATCTCTGAATGTCCTCAATGTTGGATGCTCACTTGTGTCATTTGGGGTGTTTTAAAAAAGAGGCTCAGGCCTGGGCCCACACCCCTGGCAATTCTGATGATTCTAATTTAGTTGTTTTGGATGGGTCAAGACATTACTTTTTGTAAAAAGCTTCTTGAATGTTTTTAATATGCAACACAGAGGAAAGACAATTGGTAAAGTTATATAAACACACACACAGAGTGAAAGAGAGAGCTCATTATTATTTCCTTTTTCTAAATTAAGTGAAAATTCTGTGTCCACTTGAACTGTTTGCTGAGGTGACCATATTAATTGCATTACTAAGAAGGGTTCTGAGGCACCTCCCGGCCATGTTATTTCTTGATTGACTAAATCCAATTATACTTTCATCTGAATCTGAGGACCCCACTATACACTTCAACTGACTGCATCCAAAACTAGTGTTTATCCCACTGACTCTCTGCCAGGCACTGTCTTCCAGTCCAAATCCATGGGAGCAACAAGTATTGCAAATTGTGTTTTTTGTTCACTTGTTTTTAAATCATAACTTCAAGTGATTAGTAATTCTATTTTTACTTTAATTTTTAGTTTTTCTTCTAAATGAAAGAAGATATTGTACTGTGTCAGTAAAACACAGGAAGATCTAAACCTAGCCAAATTGTAAGTCGATGATGCTTAGAGATTAGACCACAGGGCCCTTTGCTCGCTTCTGCTGCTAACTCGCTGAGGCATGCTGCTAGTATATGGCTTTGATGCCAGCTATGGACTTTGGATTAATCTTAGCCTTAGTTCCTTAAGACTTAGTGAGCTGCAACATACCAATTCCCACTCGTCTGGTTTCCCTTAGTGATGGGTTTGTTTTCCCTTCATTGTTTCTGCAAGTATCATCAGTGTCAAATGGGTCGATAAAAGCATCACCATTAGGACAGTTCATGTCCCGCTGATCAGCTAGTATCCACAGGCTGAGAATCAACTGGTGTAACATTCCACAAATGTCCCCAAGAAATCAGGATTAGTCTGAACTGACACATTTCTAGGATGGAGAGAAGCAATAATTTCTAATCTGCTACATTCCATTGTTGGGTTGCTCAGTCATTTCACAGAGACTTCTGGTAACAATTAATATAGCCATAAAAAGAGGGAAAATAACAAGGGAAAACATGCACACAAATTGAAAGCAGATATCTGAAGGCTGTTGTCCCACAAATTTAGATCAACCACACGTCTGCTTGGAAACTTGTAACTAGCATTCATAAGGGATGTTATCATATAAAATGTGGTGGAGAAATCACAATGGAGCCTATTTGTACATTCTGGAATTAATATCTATGTGCATATAATTAAGAGAACAATAAAATACACAAAATGAATGTACACAGGGGAAGCTAGGAACTGAACATCATCCAAATATGTCATATCGTGGAAACCTTGGGGGAAATAAAGCTTTATGGGATACTGACAAACAGCATTGCTCCTGGAACCAGGAATTTAATGTCTTGCTGCTTGGAAATAATGCTTTCAGTTAATAAGGATGTGTGGGCAGAATTAAACTCACCACTCCCGCTATTGTAGTCAGAATTATGTGTCTAATTCCCATACTGTGTCCTGGAAATATTTCTTGCAAACTTTTATGAGAATGCCTTCAAACAAGCCATAGTAGCATCAAATGATATCAAGATAAACCTTCTTCCTGTAGTTTATGTGTACATCCTCTTAACATTATAAAGGTCTAGTTATGCATATTGGTATCAGGAATACCCTAGTGTATTTCATGAGAGTAAACCATGGTTTTTGATCCAAGGACAATCTTTTGAAAGGCTGCAGGGGTCACAGAAAGGTGGTGACACTATATTGTGCAGTGCCATCACCATATGGTGCTTCCTGGTTTTAGGAATATGTGTTGAAATAATACTCACAATAATAGAGATATAAGGCCAGATAGGGCTTAAATGATTGAAATGTTTTGTTTATGTACTTCATTGTATAATGCAGCAGGCTTTAGGGAAAAGCAAGTCTCAAATTTCAAGCACAATTAACTGCACATGCAGCTTTCAGTGCACAATTCACTCTGCCTTGCTTTCTCTATGACAGACTAAATTTCAAAATCAATATGTTTATATTATCAATCTTTTGTGCATGTGAGGGTGTGTCATGTGTATGTGTCTGCATGTACAATGGGGAGTTCAGATTTGTTTTAAGGAGTCTTTGGTATTTCTTTAAAACTTTCAACTCAAACAAAATTAAAACACTATGATTTTTACAGATGATTTTAAAAGAAATATTACAAAAAAGTTAAACACATTGGAATTTCTGGATACAGTTTCTAAATACTCTCAAACATGTGTTTCTTTTTTGAAAGGGAGAGAGAAAATGGACTAAACTCATTGAATCTTGCAGGCATAAAGGTTTCTGTTACAAATTGCTTAAGAACAAGTTGTTTTCCTGTTAACTTATATTTGTGAAATTGTTAATAAATGAGTTAGAATATTACACTCAATAGTAGAGAATATTAAATAAAAACCTTATCATGTTTAGATCTTTGGTGAAATGTCCCATCAAAAAAGCCAATTAAACTGGAAAAAATTTTCCCCATAGTAAATAATTCTTCTTCCATGATCTTTGTCCTGTACCCTCTGATGATTCATAATAAGTTATTTTGTATGTCAACATAAGAAGTAAATATTTTCTCATATGCCAATAAAATTTACTTGACTTAAAATGTAAATCTATTGTATTAGAATGCAAGATGGGCTTCTACAAATAAATGTTAGAAAAATATTTGCTTATCTTTAAAAAAAAACTCAGAATGTCAGTAATGAAAAAGCCATATATATATATATATTTTTTTTTTGGTTAGTCAAGGAAATGGTCAGTTAGTCCCCATTGGAGGAGCACAAATTGACAGAAGCTAGTTTTGTCCTTTGTAAGTCCTGTGTTAAAATGTTGCCCCTGAGCCTTCTGTTGAGAGGATTTGAAGAAAAAGACTTTTTGACTGTGATGTTTTCCATGCACCTATTAATTCTCAGCAATGATAAACATAGACAGAGAAGAATAACCTTCTGTTAATGGAAAAATTGTGCCAAAACACTTGATGTGTTTTTGTTTTGGTCTTCATTGAGTTTCCCCTTACCTGTCCCTTGTTCAATTCTAAAATGCGCTCTCTCTGCACTATTACCAACAAACTTTCTCTGGAACATAAACTCATTCAAATTTCCAGGGACTTCTTTCATGAGTATTTTGGCCTTTAAAGTTGTGATTAAACTTTTTTTTTAAAAATGTATTTATTCTAATTTTTTATATGACAGCAGAATGCATTTCAATTCATAGTACACTCCTAGAGCACAATTTTTCATTTCTCTGGTTGTACACAAAGTAGAATCACACCATTTGTGTCTTCATACATATACTCAGGGTAATGATGTCCATCTCATTCCACCATATTTACTACCCCCATACCTCCTCCCTTCCCTTTACCCCTTCCCCTATCCAAAGTTTCTTTTTTTCTCCCAAGCTTCCACCCTCAACTCTCATTATGTGTCAACAAAGTAGGCCCAAATCTTTGTCATGTTGGATTAAGCCTTGACTTCCTTAATAAGACTCCTATAGCACAAGAATTAAAATCAAGAATCAATAAATGGGATGGATTCAAACTGAAAAGCTTCTTCTCAGCAAAAGAAACAAACAATGAGACGCATAGAGAGCCTACAGAATGGGAGCACATTTTTACCACATGCATATCAAATAGAGCACTAATCTCCAGGATATATAAAAAAAATCAAAAAATTTAACAGCAAAAAAAAACAAATAACCCAATCAATAAATGGTCCAAGGAACTGAACAGACACTTCACAGAAGAGGATATACAATAAATCAACAAATATATGAGAAAATGTTCAACATCTCTAGCAATTAGAGAAATGCAAATCAAAACTACTCTACGATTTCATCTCACCCCAGTCAGAATGGCAGCTATTAAGAACACAAACATCAATAAGTGTTGGCAAAAATGTGGGTAAAAAAGTACACTCATACACTGCTGATGGGTCTGCAAATTGGTGCAGCCAATATGGAAAACAATATGGAGATTCATTGGAAAACTTGGAATGGGACCACCACTTGATCCAGCTATTCCACTCCTTGGTTTATACCCAAAGGACTTAAAAACAACATACTACAGGGATGCAGCCACATCAATGTTTATAACAGCACAATTCACAATAGCAAAATTGTGGAACCAACCTAGATGTACTTCAGTAGATGAATGGATAAAGAAACTGTGTTATATATACACAATGGAATATTACTCAGCAATAAAAGAATAAAATCATGGCATTTGCAGGCAAATGGATAGAGCTGGAGAATATTATGCTAAGTGAAGGAAGTCAATTTCCCAAAAATAAATGCTGAATATTTTCTCTGATATGAGGATACTGATCCATAATGAGGATTGGGGGGGCATGGGAGGAATGGAGAAACTTTAGATAGGGCAAAGGGGAGGGAAGGAGGGCATGGGGATATAAAAGATGGTGGAATGAGATGGACATGATTACCCTAAGTACATGTATGAAGACATGAATGGTGTGACTCTACTTTTTTTACAACCAGAGACATAAAAATTATGCTCTGTGTGTGTAATATAATTTAAAATGCATTCTGCTGACATCTATAACAAATTAGAATTTTACAAAAGAAAATATCTTAATCTATGTGTGTGTGTGTGTGTGTGTGTGTGAGAGAGAGAGAGAGAGAGAGAGAGAGAGAGAGAGAGAGAGCCACAGTACATGCTATTGTAAACAAAGTGGAGACTTCTCTTGAAGTATGACACACTCATACAGAGACTGCATGCTATTGTGTCTATATAGGGTAGTCCTATCATTGGGAGCTCCTCAGATCCAAAGTTCTTCATGTTCACACTACTCAGCATCTACATCATGAAAACACTGTAACAATACAAACTCATCATTTATAAATGTTCTTCAGGGTTTTTTTTTTTTTTACTTGCTGAAATCTCAGTTGTTTGGTGAGTTATTTTTTACCAGTACGACTTGCTTGAAAGTATGCTTGGTTTGGCTGATATCAGCCCAAAATGGATTAATGAGTCCAACCCTCATGACTGAAAATAGAAAACAAAGTTCAGAGTGATATCAGCTTTGATAGTGATGTTCACACAAAAAAGATAAATGCAAGCACTGTTTGCATTTGATAGTTGATTTTGATATTGAAATCTGATGCTGTGATTGAAGTGAATGTTAAGAATAATTATGGGCTGGGTTCTGAGGCTCACACCTGTAATTCTAGCAGCTTGGGAAACTGAGGTAGGAGAATCATGAGTTCAATGTCAGAGTCAGCAATTAAGCGAGGCCCTAAACTACTCAGTGAGATTTTGTACCTAAATAAAATATAATAAAAGGGCTGGGGATGTGACTCAGTGGTTAAGGTGCCTCTGGGTCAATCTCTGGACCAAAAAAAAAAAAAAAAAATTGTGGGTCTGAGAATAATCCTAATGCTCTTTAAAAATGGAAACAAACATTCAGAATCTGAAAGATTTACTTGATCTTTAGGAGCATACTGATCTACAAATGAATTTCCAGAGATTAAGAATCATGAAGTTTTAATTCTCATCTAAAGTGTATTTTGAGATGTATGCATGAACTGTTCTTCTTCATATAATATTGACTGCTTTTTCTTTTTTTAAATTGCTATGTCATTATAGGGGTACATGGAATATGGGTATGATACAATTCCTTATCTTGATCAATTCTCTAGTTTAGCACAAGGAAGAATGCAAATGCAAATAATGTTATTACAAAGTGAATGGATTTCTCCACAGAAGGTATAGAGTGCTCCAAAGGCATTGAAAAGAAGTGATTCACAAAGCAAATAATACAGCAGATTTGGTGCTAGGAGAAGCCAGGCCAATCAAGTGGAAATTATATTTCAAAATTGTAAGCACATGTGGTTACAGCATAAATGGGAGTAAAAGGAAACAGAAAAAAATGGTTAAAGGTAAGCATGATGAGTTAGGTTGATCTAGTTTTTGATATACCATACATAAAAGTGGGCTGAGCCTCACCTTATACACAATAAAAGATTTTAATATATACTGATCATAATTGTGGTCATATGGAAGTGCATAGATTATCATGGAGAGTCTGCAATCTTTGTAATGTTTTGAATAACCAATAAAAAAAATAAAATGTTTGAAATGACACATATTAAAAAAAAAAAAAAAGAAATGAGTCTGGACCAACCAGTTCTGGTAGAGCTTGAAACTTTATTTCTGTTTTAATGTTGGAAGAAACCAAGCAGAAGACTGTCAAATTCTCACTGATCAGATGTGAAAGCATGCAAGATCACCAGGCCCTTTGGAAGGCTGGCTGATGCCGTGTCTGCCTTGCACATGGTAGGAAGCATACAGCCAAAATATAGAGTGGTTCTGATTCCTCACGGCTCATTAAGATGAGATGAAAAGGGGTGAGACTTACATTTTCAGCTCCACATCTCTAATACAGAAATGTCAATGGGTTGTGGCAAATTGGAATGACAAAATATTATTCTTTTGTGTACTTCCAATGGAGATACAGAGGATAGTCAAAGTGTATACATAAACTAGTGTCAAAATGTAGAAAAATAATTCCAGACTCAATGTAGTGATGTTGTCTACAATTGTATGCATTAGGCTGACATAAATATTCTTCCCAGCTTCATGGAGTAGGAGGATGGGGCCTCATGGAAAGTGATTATATATAATATATTATCATTTAAAAGAAGAAACAGACAGCTTCTTTAGCCACTTATTTAAAAAGAGCTTCATAAGTTAGAGAACTTAAAAGAAATGAATCAAACCCAGTGGCCCAGTTATTTGAATTACTTCTAATTAGGGTAGAAATCAGTTTAGTACAGAATATGGCTAGTCATGATATTGCACTTGAGCAGAACATGTGAACTTCTACATCACTGATATCAGGATATCAACTGACAATGTATTCATTCACTCATTTCATATTTTTCCATAATTGACCTTTTAAAATTATTTGACTGAACACTGTAGATTCAAAATATGACACATGCCATAAAAAGATGGAAATAACTGTCTAATTCTTCCTTCTAGGAAGAATTCACAGAGGTGATATTAGAATTTTGTCTTGAATCACAAATAGCAGTGAACCAGATTTAAATGATTTAAACGAGGAAGTCATACCACCAAAGATATTATAGCTCAAAAATATATCTCTGAGAAGACTAGATTTCCAATTGTCAGATATAGTAGAAAAAGCAACAGAAGCAATAAGTACTAACTTGAAGTGTAGTAAGAAACTTGAAATATCTCTCTTCAGGAAGTGCTGGACAGTCTCCTGCATTTTGCCAGAAACAGTAATAAAGGAAACTCTTCTCTTTCATTTGGTGCTAAATTATTTCCTCCAATTCCCTGCTTTTTCTCCATCACACCCTCATTACAACACCATCATCAGAAACACATTTTGCATGTAGGTATATAGATGATACCTTGCCAGTCTTAAATTTCAGTATTTTAGCTTAGTGCAAAATAATTAATGGACTTTGAATTTCATCTCCTGAATCTGATTCTTAGTTGTCTTTTTTTAAATGCATGAACTAACCTATTTATTGTATTGTCAAAACTTTAGTATACTAAACTGTAGAAAGTGGACAATTCTCCTGATTACCTGCTATGCAGAATGGAAAAAGCAAACACTCCCTGGAGTTGCTTGCCTTAGAAAATGTAAAATGCTAAAATATGAATGTGATATTATGATCATAATGATTACATCCAATGTGAATAAATGTCTGATGAATTAGTGTTACAGTGAATGCACCATCAATAAGAACATGTTTTACTTAGCCTTGCCTTTTGAAAGGGAATAAGAAAATATTAAGAAAAAAAATCCATTATTTTCTAGTTCTAGACCAACTAATCATTGCTCATGTGACAACTGGCTTTTTCTTCTGAATTTCAGTGATTCTTGTAAAACATGTGGTTGAAAACCGCTAAAGTACATATACATATATATTACATATATTACTATATATGTAACATATTTGCTTAAATATGATTTTGCATATAATAGTTTTTACAAGCGTATTAAACAATTATATAATCCACATGCTGTTTTATACAAAAACTGAGTCTCAAAAGGTACAATATTTGCTTGAAGCCTTCAGTATATACATCAGGGAGACAAATCATGACTCCTGTTTGTTTAGTTATGCTAAGTTCTTTCTACATAGCATGCAGTAGATCTTTCTATTTCTGGTTGTATTATATTTCTCATAAAGTTAGAGGAGAATCAAATAAAATAATATATTCAGATTCTAAATAAATGACTACCTTTGCATAAGGTTGTTATTATTAACATGGTCTAGAAATTAAAGGTGAAATGCACATATAATATCTGTGCTTATGGCCATATACATGCATGTCTTGATAATATAAATTCTTCAAATATCTTATTGCCCCAAATTATAAAATAGATATTCTCCTTTGATATTTACAGTTTAACTCTTTTCTGATTATAGAAGAGCTTACTTTTCTTTCAGTTACATAAGGAGAGCCACCACTGTCTTGTAAGTTTGATTGTTTTAAGAAAGAAAAACCTATTCAAACCGTTCTTGCTCCTAATTCTGACATTTAGGCTCTGTTTTCTTAGATTTCATTATAAGCTTTGGCATATTCAAAGAATTAGCTGTGGGCAAGGAAGAAATCTTTCTTCTCTTGGAATAATCAACTGAATTACCCTGTGATAAGAAAACAGAAGTGAAACAAGGATTTGAGCGTTTTTGAGCACAGACTTAGATTTGAGGGCCCTTGTCTGCTTGCACTAAGGGATTTTTAAACAAAAAGGTATCCACTTACCTTAAGAAGTACAAAGTTTATTTAAGAGCCCCTGATTTCTTGAGAATATGATCTGAATCTTGGCAAAGAACAGAAACACGTGATTTTGCAACATGTGTCCACATGTGGTTCACGAACTCCACATGTGCTCTTTCAATGGGTCCTGTGACCTTGCTGTGGATCACATGTGTTTTACATATGCTTTGGATGATTCACATCTGTTTTAAACATTTTTTCCCTGACAGTAGAAACCCTTGTTATATTACCATTTGCTATAATAATTAAATTCAAGGAACTTAACTTGAGAAGATTTGTGGGGGATGGTGTTTGTTAGTTTTGATTTATATTTGGCGCTGTGTTGAGTGATACCTATTATAACTGCTTATCGTTCCTCTTTGTAGGTACACTGCTGCTACGTTTAACCTCACTGAAGCCAGACTAATCCAGAGGATGTTCTTAAACTTCTATGACTCATCTGAAGGTTATCATTTTAGAAGAGACCTTGAAAACCTACTCTGGGTTTAAAGTTAAGAAATAGATAAATAAACTGACATTTCTAAGAGGAAAAACTTTTAATTTTATACAGTAGGCAGAGCTAAAAGCATATGAACACATAGGGTGAATAATGTGATATTAATCACGTAACAAAAATTAAATTTAAATGAGAAACTTGTGTCATAGTCACAGTCACAAAAGTAGATACAAAATTAACATGGACACCCGCCTGTTTTACTTATATCAGGAGAAAATAAAATTTGCTGTAATTTAATGAATTATTTTCTGTTATAGTACACTAATTATCTCCTCCTTTCACCCTCAGGAAGTATCTTTTAAACTCACAGTTGTATCTGAATACATGCTACCTATTAAGTATGGAAGTGAGACTTTTGATTAATTACAGAGTATTTGTTTTCATCTATTTTTAAAGAACGATCTAAAATTAGAGTCTTGCCCCTGAATAAAATAATACCGTGCTTAATGAATTCTGAAAAGCAGTGACTCTTCTGTATCTTTACTTGATGTGTGGATATAATGCTCATTAGTGTTAATAATACTTGGAAGTAAATGGAGCCTATCAGATTGTAGCTCCCTTATCCATACACTGAGTAGGAATGTGTTACCCCTTAGCCAACAAGTTACCTAATGCTCAGTTGGCCGAATGTTAAAAGAGATTTGGTGCTGTAGGCGATTAAACCCACAGTCTGCCCCTGAGGACTATGCAGCCGTAAATAAGCATTTTAAAAGAATCTCAGCCTTTAATGAAGAACAGGGGAATTTTCAATCAGTAATCAGAAACAGCTTTGGAAATTCGGGGATAGTGGTATGCATATTTTGATTTGGTGCATAGAACATGTATTGTTTTAGAGACATTCCAAAGAATGGATCTCATTGTATTAGCCAGTATTTAATAGGTTTTGAGCATTTGAAGAAATCAGAGACAACATTCTAGAATAAAAGGAGGGACAACAGTAAGAAATGATTATATTTAATTAAAAATAAATGAAGTAAAATGTAATGAAAGAACAGGTACAGCAAGAAAAGAAAATATGCAAAATGCAAAATGTATTAATACTTATAGGCATCTCATACAACTTAAGTATATTTGGAAAAAAACTTAAATAAAAGGAAAAACATGCTTTTATCTTATACTCTGTAATAACAAGGACATTAATGCAGTGTGCAAAATCATCCCAGCTAATGAGTCATCGGAATTCTCAGGAGTGAATGCAATTCCATTCCCATGTTGTTAAATATACTTAGAACAGACCAGAAAGACATTAGAATAGGGGTAGGTCAGAGAAAAGTGAGATCTGGTAATAAGGGGAACACTTATGTTCAGACTGATGGAATGGACATGATTTAAAATGCTTACCTTTATCTGCAGGGATCACTATTCTGACTAAATTGGATAGTCAAAACTATTCAATTATTTTGTTTCATTTTTTTCATCTTCTGCTTAGAGTCAATAATCACCCCATATATCTTGCTGTGTATGAGATTGAAGTTCAGCGAGGTGTGGATACAGAGATATAATGTAAGGCAAATTAATGGGTAAATGTGGAATGAGTGGCAAAAAATGGAATCAGGAATGGATAAGGCTATCATCCCTTTAACTCATGCCACGCAGACACCCATCTTGGTTACAGAGATGACCATGTACAATTCTACCAATACTTTGTTGGAAATAAGGCATTTTCAGTACCAATTGGCATACTAATTGTCTGAATGTAATGAAAGAAATTACTAACAATATGGGTTAAGTGCATGAAAGTAATGGGCATATCCAAAATATTATAATGATGATCCCATCCCCAGTAATCACATATAGACTGTCTATGCCTCTGCCTTTTTGATATTGACACATAAATAATACTCACCTGAAATCTAAATAAATTTCCAGCCAGATTCAGAAGATTCTCCCTGATTCCCCAAAGCTACCTATCCTGCAGTTTTCCCACCTTATTAAAAATCAATTCCATCTTAGTAAATACTCAGTCCAGATATGCTGAAGTTGTTTCTGTCTCTCACATCCTATCTGTGAATAAACCCTGTTGGTTCTGTTATCAAATGCTGTATACACCCGACCCAAATTCTTTTTTCATTTTTATTATTGCTACCCTTGTCCAAGATACTATCATTTCTTATCTGGATCACTGCAGAAGCCTTCTAATTGCATTAGCACTTGTTCTTTTATGTCTATGTGTAATATAGCAAAGTTCTTTTTTTTTTTTTTGCCATACTTGATCATGTCACTTCTTTGTCCAGACTCTTCCATGGTTTCACACTGCACTGAGAGTAAAAGCTACATTTCTTTTAAAGCACTGAATGATCTCATCTCTTGGAACCTCATAATCACTTTTTCCCCTCACTCTGCTCCAGGAACACTAGCTTCTGTGATGCCCTAAACACCAAGCATGCTCTTGCTAACGGGTATTTGCACTTTTTATTATTTTACCCTTAAAAAATATGTGTCTTAATATCCTCCAGGATTACTAGTTCCCTTTCTGTAGGTATCTGTTCAAATGTCACCTTATTGAATAATTGACACTCCCTCGCTTTAGGTTATTTTTCTCCAGTACATGAATCTCCATGTAATATAGCATTCATGTGTCCCCAGTGTCAAGAATAGTACAAATCACAAAGCATTTATTCAATAACCATTTGTTAAATGAATTAATTCTCTCACTTCATTTTAAAAAAATAAGTTTGACAAGTTTATCAAGTTTTGTTCATCAGAGAACGCGATACACTAAGGAGAGGTGATAAGTAGGGAAAGGTCCATAAAGAAAATAGTAAAAAGTCAAGCCCTGCAGAATGTCCAGAGTCTATTGAGGAATACTACTTGGAAAACCCGCAACAGATATCTATTACAGGCTTTGTGGTCATTTATTCTAGGTGTACAGTAGATTCTGCTCCATGACATAAAGATTATTGTCACTTGTTTTTAAAAATGAGAACATCAAGGTAGAGAGATTAAATACCTTGGTGAAGTCTTTTACTTAGAAAATGTCAAATACAGAGTTCAAACTAAAGCAAACTGTCTCAACTTGTTCCTTCTTAAGCGCTATACGGCATGGATTGCCTTCACCATTGTTATGGTGGAAACGACCCTCCTTCTCACTCCTGACTTAATGGAATTGTTGGACTTTCAAATCCAAGAACTGAATTCTGAAATTATTGTGACTTTGCCAAACTGACTCTACCTCAAAATTCTATAACCTGGTAAAACTCATGAGAGATCATGGGATAACCCCTGTATAACTTACCTCTCTTTAAATGCAGTGTCCCAGATAGTCAACTTTACAAATATATTTTTCTCAGTGAAGACTTTGTAAACTTAGAATAGGTCCAAATTTCTTTACTAAATCCATTTATTGTAGAGTAAGACCAGGACAATATTTGCATGTGTGATTTTAAAACCCTTCCAGTTAGAACTGTTGAACAAAAATGGCATCCATAATTTATGTTCTTTACCTTTTTCACTAGACCCATAGGCACTGCATAGAATTAAGATGCTAAATATTTGAATGAGAAGGTATAGATTTTATACTCATGTAGTATTCACATGCTGTCTTATTAGTCTGCACCAACATGTGCACAGAGGTTTGTATGAGGACCGACAGACATATGCTCACAGCTCTCCTTGGAATATTTGGCTCCATCCACCTGGTTCAATAGTGCATTTGATATTGGAACTTGTCTGTTTTTCTTGAAAATGTATTTATTTGTGAAAAGAAAAATCCATGAGTTCAATTTAAAAAATCATATTTAATCTTAGTCTACACTTCCTGACTTTAGAGATCAAACAAACCTAAAGAATTATAGTAATACATTGATTTTCTACATGACTATTCTGTAGTATAGAAAAATTCAGTCGCTATGCAGAAGTTTCACTGTTATGGACTAGCAAAAGAGAACTTGATGGTTGGTGTGTTGCTTCCTAATCTATTACTTTGTTACTCTGCACATAAAGTGCAGAGACAAGTATCTAAAATAACTAAACCTCTTCCAGATATATAAATTAATTTCTAAGTCCTATATGGTTTTCTTGGCTCCTTTGTGTTATGTTATTATGTCACATTGTTCCTAAACATTCTTTTATTCCCTTACTCCTATACAAATAAAATAAAACACTAGCATTTAAAAAATAATGTATTAATTGATAGTATATTGAGAATTTAAATGTATGTGTGTGTGTGTGTGTGTGTGTGTGTGTGTAGAAAGCTATATAGATATACAGAGAGATCTTGTTATTTCACTACCTCAACAGACCAAGGATTGACATGTTTGATGGAAAGTGATGTCTAACAGAAAAAAAGATGAGCATTGTTTTCCTTTCGGATCAAAAGTGAAAGAATCGAGGATTTTTCCTTAGTTTTTCTTACTTTTTTGACAGGAGTGCATTTCTCATTATTTCAGGGCTGATTCTTATACTGGTCTTTATTTTTTGCATTTATAAGCTCTGCTTTTATACTTTTTCCATACAAATACTCCTCTTGGCTTTCTTTGTGGATTAATACTTTTAAAACAAAGCTGAACAAAGTAGTAAGTAGGCCCATTTATATGCCATCTGCCACAACGTATTAGTGAATATTCTGAGCTCTGAAGAGCTTTTAAGAAATATAAGCTCTTAATGCTAAGATTGTTATTGTGTTAACAAATACTACTCTATAAACACAAACTCCACAGCTGTATGAAACATCTTTTTATTTACTTTTTGATTTATAAATTTTATTGCAGACAAGACATCTATCTTTTATGATCATGCATTTAAAATACATATTTGGGTTAGGTCTTATTACTTACTTGGTTTAATAAAAAGAGAGATGAAAATTGAGCAGCTGAATGAGGCACTAAAACCCTGACTTTCCGGTGACTTGATGCAGGCACCTGGCTGCCTACAAAGAGATCTTGACCTGTGTAGCAAATGCATTGTTGTGGAGATTAAATAACAAATAGGTGGGTTTGATTCTGAAGGGCAACTCTGGATGACTTCAGGGTGTTAGTTTACCCCTGTGGCCCTATGAGAAGCCCGGACATAATAACAAGGCACTTGTACCAGGCTGTTAGACTTGACTGTGGCAGGTAACCAACATACCTGATTTTGATTATAGTAGGAGGTTAGGATTAAAACAGATACCTAAAAGTCTGAATTTTATTCAGTCCAAGTAATAGATGCTCTTATGTTTGGGAACCTCTCTTGTTTGTTTTTTTAATAGTAAAAAGAAGTTAGAGAAAGACAATAAACTTCATCATTTTTTTTTTAAGAGAGAGAGAATTTTTTTATATTTATTTTTTGGTTTTCGGTGGATACAACATCTTTATTTTTAACTTTTATGTGGTGCTGAGGATCAAACCCAGCGCCCAGCACATGCCAGGCGAGAGCGCTGCTACCGCTTGAGCCACATCCCCAGCCCCGACTTCATCATTTTTATTCATTTATTTCTCTACCTATCTATTTCTCTACCCATCTGTTCATTTATTTATTCCATACCAGCTATTTATCCCAGGGGCGCTTAACCACTGAGCCACATCACCAGCCTTTTTAATGTTTTATTTTGAGGTAGAGTCTTGCTAAGTTAACTAGGGACTCACTAAATTGCTGAGGTTGGCTTTGAACTTGTGACTGTACTGCCTCAGCCTCCTGAGCCAGTAGAATTACAGGTGTGAAACATTGTACCAGGCTAGACGGCATTATTATTTTTTAGCTTTTAATTCTGAGTTAAGGATAATCTTTATGGCTTCAGGTTTTATTATCATGTTTTTTTTCCCCTTAACTAGGAAGACCAAGTGGTTTGCTAAATGAATGAAAAAGCCCAGTGTCTTTTTTTTCAGAGCAGACTGGGGTTTTGGGTGAGCAGATCTCATTATGAGTTAGTTTAGATGTGAGAGGATATAAGCTAAAATTGATTGGTAAATACTAGTTGAATTTTTAAAAATGCTTTTAAAATTTCTTAAATAAGTTTATTTGAACACTGAATGTTTGTTTTTAATCTTCAGTTGTAAGACAAACCTATTAATAGGGATATACTCCCAACATAATTGGTGTACTTGTGGTAGTTTTTCACTATGGCATGACCAAAGTGTTCCTCATTCCCTGGTGCCCTCAGAACTAGGGCTCATTCTCTCACCTCTGGGCTCCTGGCTTCCTCTATCCAATTTGGCTGTCTCTCTGTCTTTCATCATCCCACTTATGTGAACTTCCACATTTTCTACCCCTTAATGATCAAAACCCATGTTTTTGCAGTGACATCACTCTACGAACTCCCTTTTCCTTGTCTGCCCAATTTTATCTTACTATTGTTTACATGAAATCTTCACATAAATTATTTTATGTATTAGTCCTCATTATTAATTCACCAGCTATGTACTCACCGTTTCCATGATGCATAAGGTCTTTTATGCCTATGAGGACTCAAAGAATGTCAAGTTCAGGGCTCTCCCCTACTTCAGTTTTAAGCATACTCTCCTTCCAACTAGGAGTTAGTTCTTATTTCCTCCCCAAGCTTCATGTGAAGGATTTTCTGGAAAGTTCAAGTTTTAAAGATCAGTACTTCTCTACATGAATACACTATATCAATGTGTCTGTGAATTTGCTTTATCAGTTGATCCATAGAATAAGGGACCTTATGTTTATTTGAGTCCTGTATTGACTCTTCCCAGCATCCTTCATATAATGCAACCTTAATGACTATGGGGAGGAAATAGAAGTAAAAGAGAATGTTTTAAATCAAACGCAAGTTTGAATCCTGTTTGTACCACTGTATAGCTGTGTGTCCTTAGGCAGTTTATTTAATCCTTCTTACTGTTTTTTCCTCATTTTATAATGGGAATGATAATAACTACTCCATGGGGAGCTGTGAGTGCTAAATATTTAATCACCTTTCCTGTTAATGATGAAAAGGTGCTGAAATTAAAACTTGTGAATGTACTCTTTGAATAATCTTTTTTTCTTTTTTCCAAAGAAAAGATTATAGAAGAATGGTAATCCATCCCCACTAGAATCAAACCGGAATTGCCTCTCTGGTTTATGTACATGCTTAACCTTTACATACATGAGATTGCATTATGGCATATTTTCTTTGGACGAAGTTTATTGCATTGCTTAAGAAGGTCTGGTTTTGATATTTGGCGATAAATAGCAGAAAGAAATTTCCACTTGCAAGCTTCATTAAACATAGTTTTCACAAGGCCACAGATGTGTCCATTTTAATTATAATTGCCTAGTAACAAACCTCATAGCAGCATATTAATGAGTTTAAGTGAGATCTAAGTTTCTCGGTGGCCTCTTCGATGTTATAGACTGCTACATTTACCCAAAAGGAACTGGTTCTACCTATGGGTGCCATCAAGTAGCATGTTCCTCTTGGATGCCACAGTCAATCAATCAGCTTTTAGAAATTATAGGTTCTGAAAGGTTGGGAGTCTCAGCATGAAACTGTCACCATAGAAAATTAAGGTGCCAACCACTCAAGCAGAGAGAACCTCTGTGGTGGTTAGTCCTCTATGCCAGCTAGATATTTCCTAGAAATGACATCTAAGAAAAACACATGAACATTTTTTAATTTGAATGAAATGAAAATTTAGCAGTTGGTTGAATGTGCAGGCCACTCACTATTTGTTTTTTCTTCTTCAGTTTAACCTACTGAAAATGTAAATGTAACTTTATGATCTTTGGAAATGTGGGCTTAATTAAGAACAATTAGCTAAAAAAGTGGCAAGCCTGGTGACAGCTCATGTGCTGGTTGATTGATATGACAGCACTCTGAGCAGCATAGCCCTCAATTGCCTAAGCTAAGTTGAGTTGGTGGTAGTGCCTCCTAAGTATTGCTCTTCAGGTTTACTTTAAGAGATGTGAAGTGACCCTGCTGAGGTAAGCTTTGGATCACAGATGCCCAAGCAAAAGCATATACCATTGTGCTATAATGAAAAGCAGATTCTAACATTCAGAAAAAAAAAAATGTGTATTCAGAAATATTAAAGAGCTTTATATGGAAAAGGCATCTTTTTAACTGAGTCCCTGCAGGAAACAAATTTCCCCTTGGGTGTTATGTAACTTAAGCATGGTTCAGGCTATGAGATAGGGTTCAGGCAATTTAGTGGGGGAAAAGCAACAAACACAAGATATCCAGACTTGAACTTGAAAGAGGTACAGATGGGAAAAATATACAATGATCAAAATTTATATAGCATTGCTCTGATCAGGAAATAAGTTCATCAAAAGAAATGCTTCACAAAGTATTTATAACTCAATAATTTAAGATATTCTTTTCTCCATAAGTTGCCTTTTAATGCTTCATTGCATGATAGATGCAAGGTAGAAACTATACTTAATAAATTCTGACAATTGAATTATTCTTTCATAATTATTTGTGTGTATAGAGGATAATTTACTGCCCTGTAGAGAGTACCAGGTTTTAATTCACTTAAGTGACTTTATCAACATATAAATTGGAAAAATATATATTCATTTGTTCTTGGATCATCTCTTGCTGTTATTATCACTAGCAATAATAATCATAATGTTGTGTATGCTACTTATAATTAAATCATTTTTTCTTTTCATTTATAAAAACCTGAAGGTTTATAACACTCATTTGTAAACAAACAAATGTCAATGCTAAGGTACTGCATAGGTAATAAAACTAAATTTTTTATGCATTGATCTAAGCAGGAAGCTGTTACCACTGATGTCAGAGAAAGAAAATTACTGGTTTATTCTTTGTGACCCTCCCCCACCCCAAATAAACTGACTTTATATGTCATAAACAGCAAACAACATCCCCTACATATAACAGTTTAGAGTCGCATGCCAGTATTTGAATTTTATATCAATTCTCTGATGAACACTATGTTATAATAAGCAAAATGCCATAAAAACAAAGATTAATAGGTAAAGAATTCTTCAAGGGAAGCCAAACTCAAAATATTTCAATCAACAAATCAGGGTCATTTCTATTCCCACATTCATCCAGTGGTACTGATACTCAACTCCAAGTGAGAAAACATCTATCAAATTGAAGAACCATAGGTCACAGTACAGATTTACCCCTGTGACCTTTGGCTTCAATTATAAACAATGTTTTCAAGGTGAAGAAGTCCTTAGTTTGGCTGAAAAAAGTTTTGAAGAAACATCTTTGTCAAACATTTGTGTATGTCTATTTTCCATAATCCCCAGTGCATGGGGAAGAGTTTACAAATGTTAATTAATTTTGGCAGTACCTCTGTTCTCTTTGTTACTTTTCAATCTGTCTTATCTTTTTTCATCTTTGCATTTAAAATTAACTATCAGGATCATTGGTAAAAATACCATCGATAAAGTTTGTGTGAGACATTGCAGAAACCAATGGCTTTCTCATAGAGAGGTCAACATTTTATTTTCTGCTGGTAAAAAAAAAAAAAAAAAAATGGAATCCTTTCGCTATAACAACCTAACAGGGCGGGCACAGGCAACCATCTGCTACCTATCTTTCCAGCAACAATGATTTCCTCATTGCTCAAATACAACAATGTATTTTCCATTTTTCTATCTGTATGTTGTGTACCCCATTGAAGCCTCCAACTCTTCCTCTTTCTCTCCCCAGTGACAATCCTAACAATCTTTTGTATACCTAAACTCCTCTATGAAATTTGCTTTAACATTTCAGATCCAGTTCAACAAGAAGCAGTTAATAGATAAATTGCTCCTTCTGTTCCCTATTGTAGCTAGGTTACATGTTCACGTGTGCGAACACTTACAATTATTGATTTTGAGAGTAGGGGATTGTCTTTTTTCTGTCTCCTGTATTACCTTTAATTATAACTTTGCTTATGAGTTCATGAACCATACCTATGACACTTGCTAGTGATGATAGGATCTTCTATAGTCTTGCCTCTGCCTTTCTCTCCAACTTCATTTTGAACCTCTTTTCCTTTATGTTCTTGTGGTAAGAACTTGTTTTTTTCCCTTGTGTACCTGCACATAGTTTTGCAATTTTTTTTTTCTTTTAAAAAATGTAAGCCCATTATCTCCTTGCCTTGTAATTTCCTTCTTTTTCACTCATGGATTCTTAATTATCTTTTAAGTTTCAATTCAGGCACCATCCCTCCTGAAAGCCCTTGTCCCCAAAGACATGCATACTTCACACTTAAATACGACATCTGTCCTGTGATAATACCTAAGGCATCCCTCGGTCAGGGAAGGTATCATATTATACAGTATTCAAAAATAGCACCTCTACATGTCCTTCTTTCCATGGTGAACTAAACTCTTCAAGGAAAGGGGCTATGTTTTATCTATCCCTCAATCCCTCCCACATGGCATAGACCAATCAGGTGGCAAGCAAGTAACAAATATGACCAAAATGTTGGTAGAGAGATCCAATGATCATTGCTTAAGCATGCGGTAATTTTGTTTTCACTGTGTAAGGCCAAATTTTAGTAATATCATTAATACCCATGACCATAAAATATATGAACGTGTTTTTAAAACTGGTAAGTATTATCAAATGGTGGTTAATTTTCTTATGAAAGAGGCTTATGCAAAAACCCTGGATCTTTAAGTTATTTTAGGAAGGTGTCATGGTTTGAATATGAAGTGTCCCCCAAAAGCTCAAGTGTGAGACAATGCAAGAAGGTTCAGAGGAAAAATGATTGAATTGTGAGAGTCTTAACCCAATCAGTGAATTAATACCTGATGGGATTAACTGAGTGGCAAGTAGAGGCAGGTGTGGTGTGGCTGGAGGAAATAGTTAATTGGGGGTGTGGCTATGGGGTATAAATTTTGTATCTGGATCTGGAGCCTCTCTCTCTGCTTCTGGGTCACTGTGATGTTAGCTGCTTCCCTCTGCCACCTGCCAAGATGTTCAGCCTCATCTTGAACCCCGAGAAATGGAGCTTTCCTTCTCTGAACTAAGACCTCTGAAAGGTGAGCCCTCAAATAAACTTTTCCTCCCCTATAGTTGTGCTGGTCAGATCCTTTAGTCAAAGGAACGAAAAAGCTGACTAAAATAGATGGCTATGCAAATTTTTAGACAGTTAGCCATGGGCCAATCAATTGGATTTTGCTTAGTCTGACTGTATCTATACCATCAATGGGCATACACATAGACAAACCCAGACAGGATTTAGTGCTTGGCTTTCCGTTTCTATGAACAAGGAGATTGATGCTGTCACCTTCTGCAGCCGACTGTGTAGGGAACGGTTAGGCTTCATCCCTGGCACATGACTGCTCTGAGCTGTCAGGCTGTTCCTTGGAGAACCACAGGAGCATGAATGAGCCCTTGAAAGAAACACAGGTGGAGAGATGACTATCCCAAGTTACATGAAGCTCTAACATACTAGGTATATCTAATATTTTTAAAGAAAAGTTATCATAAGAAGATATTTTGGACCAGAGAATTTTTACTGGCACATTTAACATCTATCCATGGGAGAAAGGATATTTTTTTTTGTCTGATTCATACATGACTCTGTTAAACGGATATCTTTTGCTTTCTTGCATTTTCAGCACTAGGAAAGAATGGTGTTACCCTAGATTAGGTAGAGGGAAGTTATGGGAGGGCAGGGGAGGGGTTGTGGGGATAGGAAAGATAGAGTAATAATGTCTGTTTCATTTTACTATGTATATATTTGACTGCATGACCAATATGATTCTGCAACATGTACACTCAGAAAAATGAGAAAGTATATCGCATCTATATATATATCAAAGTGCATAAATGCATTTTACTGTCATGTATAACTAATTTAAACAAATAAAAATTTTTTTAGAAAGCATGTATTTTAAAGAAAAAAAATAATGCAAAAAGAGATTGGAGAGATTATTTTAACTCTTCTATATTTCTGTTAGTGATTTGGAAGTTACCATGTTGTTCAGGGGTAAACATATCTTCATTGCTTTGTGATTACATGTGATACAGCAGTGTTTTGAATGAAACAAAGTTTCTCGATCAATTTAACTGGATACTGTTGCCCTCAGTAGCCATCAGAGGCCCAGATTATAGAGAACCAGCAGAAGATCCGCTTATCAGGGTTCTTTCTGGTCAGCCTTTCTGTGGCTCTCTGGGGTCAAACTACAGATAGAACTTTAATGACACAACCACAGTTTTAAACATTAGCACTTATGGATTCTGTGGTGGGGAAAGAGGGCATGCAGTGCCTGCCTAGAGACCACACTCATGTTGGCCAAGGAGGGCAAGCAGAGAGACAAAAAGAGGGATTCATGGGCCAATGAATCTGTTGGGTTCAGGGCATTATCCAAACAGGTTTTCTGAAAACAGTTTTAATTGGTGGGTTTAAAACAAGCAGGCATGAATTTCAGGGGTTACACCATGACTGACAAGTAGTCACTGTAGCAGATCTGCACAGTGAGGTCAAAGAGGCTAGTCAAGTAGGCTAACTTTAAGCATTCCATGGGGAAATGGTTACCGGGAAGCAATTGTATTAAGCAGGTCTGGATATGCAACAAAGAAGAACAGCAAGAGACAGGATTGTGAACCATGTTGAAGGTGACAGAATTCTGCTTCTGGTAGGGAAGAGTCCTTTTGCATTTCAAAATGAGTGCTGAGGCAACAGGGAGTGATAAACATTCACTATCAGCAGAATCTTTAACTCTTTTCAAAATGAATATGTGAGTAATAAGTGAAAAAAAATTAAATTATTATTGTGATTAAAATAATCATGTAGGCATATGCATACTTACTCCTTATTCCTAGGATTCCATCTGCTTCCCTTTTTTAAAAAAATTTATGCAGTATATGTCAATATTTAGAGCCAATTTTGTTCTTCAATGATGTGAGAGAAATATCAGTTTAAACTTATGTCACTGATTACAACAGTGAATTGGGACTATAAAAAATTATTGTGAATTGGGGAATATGCCTTACATAAAGGCATTATATTAAGTGTCAGAAAAATCTGGAATTTGCCCAAAGACAAATAGAAGCTGAAAATATAAGGGAAAAGAACTCTAAGATGCACATACTGAAGTGAAAATAGCTTTTGAATAATATTTAGGCAAATAAATTCAGAAAGATTTTAGAAGATTCAGCTGTATAATTAGATTTTTAATATATAAGCCTGCTTATTTAACATCATTTCTAACAAATGGAATTTTATCTCATTTTTGATATTCTTCCCTATAAAGTGTAATAGGTTTGAACAAAAAGCCTACAAGTATGTTTTGAAAAGCTAACACATTTTCATAAAGTGAAAATATGTAAATTCAAATGCCCTTCAAACTTAGCATGTCTAAATTTTAATAAATACAAATATTTATTCTCCTACCTATAGTGATTATATTTTTTAAATGGTTTAATAAAATCTAAAAGTAAAGTTTGACTTTTTTTTTTAACAAAACAATGCTCAAGTTTGCCAAAAATATGCACAAAATTCTGCATATTTCACAGTAAAAAATGAATCTATCATATAATGTAACCAATAAAACAAAGCCATATAAAGCTACGCAAAGTAAAGATTAGCAGAGAAAATTGTGATGTGTTGTAATAAAACACTGTTTTGTTGATGGAAACATACATCAAATTCTTTCTAAATTTCCAGATTCATGAATAACAAAATTTTTAGTGATTATCAGAGTTGTAGGTACAGAAAGCTGGCTGACATCATTCTGCAGGTAATTCTGTGTGCTCTTGAGAGGGATAAGAGCAGATATACTTTTCACTGGTAAGTCTTTGGAATAACTGAGAAATAAACTTTCTGGAATTTTGTTGCATTGCTATTGAAGGCTCAAATACCTGTTTCTAGATCCCTTTCTTTTGTCCTCTGTCACACAAGACTTAAATAAAACAAAATCACAACAGAAAATTTGGGCAAAGTCTACTATATATATATATAAATTGTGGAGTGTTAGGATGTCTTACAAAAGACGAAAAGAGTGAGTTTTATATCAAGGTCAGAAATCAGAAAATAATTACCAGCATAATAGCATGTGATAGCAGCTTCTAGAGTTTAGAAGAGGTCAAGATAGAAGAAGAGGAGCTCAGGATGAGTTGGCCAAAAATAATGAGTTCTTAGCGAAGAAAGAAGCATCTTGCATAAAGATTTCTTATATGAACCCAAGACTAACACAGCTTCTATGGCAAAATTTTAGTCATTATTTGTCATCACGTTTTTTTTTTTTTAATTACAGAAAGTATTAGGTAGTTTAAGGAAATTTTCCTTAAAAATGTTATATGACATTCTTAAATAAAGAACTCCTTTAGGAAACTGAAGAACAATGAGGAATCTTTACATATCAAAATTTAGTAGTGGCTCCAATGGTATATCTTGAAAAAGACAAAAGACACAGCTTGATTGAAACAAATTTATTTGGTTATTCATGTCAGCGTAGATTCAAGCAGATGGCTTCTATTTAAAAAGTTAAAATCTAATACTATTATTAATTTTATTCTAGCCTTTTACATTTGATGGTCTAAATTTGAAAGATTATTTTAGAGAAAATAAAAGATAAACAAATTAAGTAATTCTTTCATGTGATTAGAAAGAAAACAAAACATAAAATGCATGAAGTAATTAATAGTAAAAACAACAAAGAATAACATGTGAAACAAAAAATAAATAAACCCGAAGCCAATGCTTTAAAAAAGCAGCTAAAATTATTTTCTAAAAAGAATATTGTGTTTGATATCTAGAAGAGATTGAGTAATCATGTGCCTCTTACTTATAATCTGGTATCAACATACTTTAAAAATGGCTAAAATCAAATTAAGATAATGTGAGGTATTTAAAAAGTCCAGAAACGACATCAAACATGTTAAAATATAGTTAAGACTTTGCCAGACCTTAACAGCCTCTCAGTGGGTTTTACCAAACAATCAAGAGACAGGGCATTCCCATTTTATAGGTAGTGCTTCAGATCATCAAAAACAATTGAAAATTTCTTGATAGATTCCCAGATGAGGTTGACTTGAGTTTTATGTCAAACTGATGTGGTGAACTAAAATTGATTTCTATGCATGTATGTGTTAGTTCAGATGAACTCAATTACTATGTAGAACTCTAATGTAAAAAAAAAATTCAATGTGGGTCTATTTGAGGTTTAAAAATATAAATATTACATCAGATACATAAATGCAGGTAGTGAACAATTGACAAACTGAATCCTCCTGTATTACAAATAAAATACAATATGTTTAAACAGTGTTAGTTTAGTATTGAAGTTATAATTAAAAATATAAGAGTGTGACACTGCATTAAAGATGGGACAGGAAGGACTTACTGAAATTTAACATGTAAACCAGATTTCCAAATGCCCATCTCACTGAGATTCCTTCTATGTAGACATGTTTACTCTATAGCTTATACTGAGCAAATGGCCATAATTAGGATTATATGACACCCATGTTATACTTTGGATGTGAGTTGTCCCCCAAAAGCTCACATGTGATACAATGCAAGAAGGTTTGGAGGGGAACTAATTTGGCTATGACCTTAACCTAATCAGTGAATTAATACCCTGATGAGGATTAACTGATTGGTAACTGAAGTGGTAAGGTATGGCTGGAGGAGGTGGGAATTAGGGCATTGCTTTGATGTATATATATTTGTATCTGAAGAGTGGAGTCTCTCTCTCTCTCTCTCTCTCTCTCTCTCTCTCTCTCTCTCTCTCGTTCCCCCCTTCCCCCTCTCTCCACCCTTCTCTCCCTATGTCTCTCTCCCTATCTCTCTAACCCCTCTTCCCTCTCTCTCTCTCTCCCCCTCTCTCTCCTTCCTCAAAATTATGTGAGCTGCTTCCCTCTGCCACTCTCTCCCACCATGATATTCATCCTCACCTCAAGCATAGAGGAATGGAGCTGGCCTTTATGGACTGAGACCTCTGAAACTGTAAGCCCTCAAATAAATTTTTCCTCTTCTACATTTTTTTTTTTGGCAGATCTTTTAGTCACAACAGCAAAATAGCTGACTAAAACAACCCACTACCACTTCTGCCTGGCTAGTTAGATGGAAGGTATACTTGGAACCAAAGGACAAATAATTCTTGTGCAAATTTTATTTATGTGTGACATGAATATGATGACATAATGAATTAGAGCAATAGAATTTCATTTCTCCTAATTGTTTGAATTAAGAAATACCACTGAGTCAATGGAACAATTCAGGTCTAAGGCCACATAAATTCTATGGAGGGCAGAATTATGTGGAAATGTAAGTAGCATAATGGAACAGACACTAAGAAATTGAGAAGAAAATGATGAGAAAGATAAAAAGGTATTTTGTGGAGGGAGTAAGAAAGCTCAAAAGTAGTCAATGTTCAGAAATGAAAATTAGAGAAAAGCTGAGACACCATGAAAAAATAGCCCATGAAAGATTTTCTGAAAAAGTAGGTGTTTGTTCCCTATGAGTTCCTCTGTTATAAAAGCAGGGGTCAACAACTTGCAGTAAAAAGGCCAAATAAAGCCCACCTTCTCTTTTTGTACTGTTTATAAGCCAATATTTTATATAGTTCCAAATGATCTATAAAGCAAAGTGCGAAAAATACTTAGTGACAATTAAGACATATATATAATCTCAACTTTCATGTACATACATAAGTGCATTAGAACATGGCACACCCATTCCTTGACTGATCATCTGGTTGTTTCCATGTGTTATGGCAGAGTAGAATATTTGCTACAAAGAGGGTCTGCAGTGATCACATCACTTTGCACTGATAAGACCTCCTGTGAAAGCAAATAAAACTGATGAAGTTAAAACAGTGTTCTAAGTGATGCTATGTGAGAAGACTTGAGTATTCAGGCTGAAAGGTGAAACATGTAAATTCTCATAGCAGATCATTATTAACAGATGAACATTTTTTTACAATGTATAAATTTTAGTTTTATTTGTAACATACAAAGCAGTTGATTTTACATTAGGGAGGTTCAGAAAGCAGTGGGTTGAAGAATCTCAGAGGTAAATAGCAGTGACATCTTCATGCACTGTGGCATATTCTCTAAAAGCTAAGAAAAGCTAAAGTCAGAATTCCATTATACTGCAGTATACCCATAATTAAAATTCTCTTGGGCACTTCTGGGTATCTCTGAATGGAACAATGAAATCCAAAGGAATTTGTGAACCATTTGCAACATGTTTCTCTCTCTCTCTCTCTCTCTCTCTCTCTCTCTCTTTCTCTCTCTCTTTCTCGATTTACTTTTTATTTTTTAATTATTTTTTAAATTTATATATGACAGAAGAATTCATTACAATTCTTACTACACATATAGAACACAATTTTTCATATCTCTGGTTGTATACAATGTATATTCACACCAATTTGTGTCTTTACACATGTTCTTTGGTGAACATTTTTAATTAGCAATTAATTTTGATAATGGGAAACACCAACTAAATCTCAATTAAGTGAAATGCTATCTCCTCAGGAAATCATTCCATTCTTTGCCTTCGTCAACCTGTTACAAAATATTGTATTCAAGTACTGTATTTTGGAATTTAATGTTCTCTCATGTAAATACATGCATATTATCTTAAATTTCAACTCTTGCCTCTAAAATCTTAAATACTGCTTTTTTTTTTTGCTTTTTTTATTTCTTTTTTTTTTGAACTCTTTTTTTTAATTGGTTGTTCAAAACATTACAAAGCTCTTGACATATCATATTTCATACATTAGATTCAAGTGGGTAAGTTTGCAAAACTCTAACTGGTTCCCATGTATCCTTACAATATACCTTCTTTTGTTTGAGGAAAATTTAGGAGTTTTTGCTTCTTGAGCAAAAAACAAAGAACGACTACAAAATTAAGACTGCCAAGAGTTTTTTTTTTAATGATAAAATTTGAGGCAAAATTAATTAAACAAAATTAAAGAGGAAACTTCATCTAAAAAGCAGTAAAAACTAAAGAAAACAGTTACAACTTCATATTTTATGTAACAATATCTACTAGGAAAACAGTGATACGTTTATATAAATAGTCATTTGTCCTCAATTAATACTATTTTTGTTTGTAACAGATCAGCTAGATAAAAAAGTAAAAAGCTGATTACAGTGGCACATGCCTATAATACCAGTAGCTTGGGAGGCTTAGTCAACAGGATTGGGAGATTAAACCCAGCCTCAGCAAAAATGAGGCACTAAGCAACTCAATGAGACCATGTCTCTAAATAAAATATAAAATAGGGCTGTGGATGTGGCTCAGTGGTCTAGTTGACCCCAAGTTCATTTCCTGGCATTCTCTTCTCCAAAAGTTGCTGAATTAATAGCTAGAATGCATAAACTTCTATATGCTGTCATCTGAGGATACCTGTTTCATATGGTCTGCATATCCCTTTTAAAAGTATTCATATTTCAAGCCATAAGAGTAACTTCAAATCAGTATAAAAAGTGAAATTTTCATAAATTTATATTATTTGACCAAAATGGAAGAAATTGAGGAAAACATGAATTTTTTTTTTCATCATATGGTAACCAAACCTATCACCTAAAATTATAAATAAAATCCTTATCAACATAATTACTGGGTAAAGAATGAAAGAAAAATTGTAATTTAAGGAAGGGGAAAAATGCTGCAGACCACATATTTAGAAAACAGGGTTAAAATTTTATTTGGCAAACACTAATCTCTAAGTAATTGAATTATTTTAAAAACAATGAGAATAATTTAAGATTTCTTTCAGGACTTAAAGATATGCAAAATAAAGTTAAGAACACAAAAGTAAGGAAATAATTGTCTTTAAAACAAAACCCTAGTAGGAAAAGTACTATTGACAAACACAAGTAAGAGAACTTTAGCAGTTAAACAATAAGAAAGTACAGCCAATGTCATCATTAACAAAGGTAATCAAGAAACAATAAACACAAATGGAAAACCAGACATAAAGCACATTATTGGAGAGAGAGATCTTTTTTGCTTAATAGTATATACACCTTGAAATATATATGTGTATATATTTATATTAATTAAATGAAAAATATAAGAAACATAAGAAATATAATCTTCGTTCAGGAACATTTATAAATCTGAATATGCTGTGTGGAAAATGAAGAACTTATATTCACACATTATTATGCTCATTCTGAAAATTTTAATAATCAGATAATTTTTAATAAAGAATAATAAAAAGCCCTATTGTTGGATTGACCATGGGGAAAAGTCATGTAGATTTCTGACCTTTGGCTGTGTACCCTTTCCCTCTTTGGCTCTAATATACTTAGATTTTATATTTTTCCTTTGGCTAATATTGAAAACTTGCACTTTAGAGTAATTATATAAAAATTACCAAATTACTGGCAAACAGTTTTGGTTCATATTCTCTATTAATTTTGTGATGTTTTTGTTTCTGAAGTTATTTTTTTTTTACTCTCTATGCACATTTTTTCCTCCTTGGTCAAACCAGTCAACTTCAAAACCATTTTTATTTGTTTTTTTTTTTTTTAAATGACTTGAATATAATGAGGTCATGGCTTCCATATCTTGGGTTTCTATTGAAGTTCTGTTGACAGATGGTATTTAGAACAGAGTTGGTCATATAGTATGTACTTCAGAGAATCCTTTCCATAGTAAGACAATATCTGTCTATAGTTCTGAGGAACCATTCCTTAGTATACTACCTTCTATCCATATTCTCTCTTGTCCACCTGAGTGCTATGGTGATTCCTTTCCTTCTAGACACAGTAGATAATGGTATCTCTATCACCTGGAAGCTAGGCTTGGCCATATCTCTTGCTTTGGGCAGTGAAACCCATGTGGGAGCCCTGAACAGGCCATGCATGCCGCCATCATGAGGGTGCATATCCATTGGTTTGAAGCTCTATACTGGCACAAGATGGGCTGTTTAACCTGGACATGTAGCGTAATTGTGAAATAAATCTCAATGTGCTAAGACAATGAAACTTGTGAAATATTTCTATCTATCCTAATATTAACTTTAATAAAAATATCTCAACTTCTGAATAAATATTTCACATTCCTTATGATTTTTTATTCATTCTTTTTCTTTAACTTGATATGCTCTATTACTCTTGAAAAATCTCTATCCAAATTCCTGCTCAGTATTTGTTTTTTTGGATACAACCATTCTGCTATTTGTTCCATCTGTTCTTTTCTTTGTATTCAGTATAGTTTCATTTTTATAATATTCATTGATTTTTAAAAATGAATACATATCTCTCAGAATTATAAATATGTTCATTTGAGAATCTGTTGTAACTGTAGGCTTTGTTTTCTCTGATAGTAATTATACCATTTGTCTAATAGAGCACCTTTTTTTTTATAGTATTGCCTTTTCTTGGATATTTTCATCATAAATAGAGTGTTCATCTTAGATTGTGTCCTGAATCTGCTGGTGGACGTTTGCTTGGAGGGCAGGATATGATGGTCTGTCATGAACTTTATTCTGACTTGTCTACTGTATGTAAGAAGAATGAAAAAGGGTTTCTTACGTGGGATTATTTGGGTATGGGTTCTTCCTAGACCTTAGTAGCTTTTAAGGCTGCCACTATCCCTTCTCCCCCAGAATCTCCTATATCCTCCTGCTTGTCAGACCATTGTTCTGGACCTTTGTGAGTCAGGTTTTATGGGAGGGAGAGGTAAGAAAGTAGTATGCAGGCTCTTACATGATGATTCCATTGTGATCTACCTATGAAGCACTCTGGGTATTATGTAAGTACTCAAATAACCCTTCTCCTCCTGGTTCTGTTTGCAGCTTCCTCAGAGATCTGATCTGCAGTTCCTATGCTACAGACTAATCTCTTCCACCTGATCACTTAACAGTTTCCCCTCTCTTGGACTTTTGGTATCATATCCCTAACAGTTTGGGACACTTTGCCCTTTACAAGTGTTCTTCTTGAGTGGTTTCTATTTGAGGACAACTCCACATTGGCTTTCTCAAATGGATCCAGATCCAGTCTCTTGTCAATAGAAAGTAGCTTTCTGTCAACAGCCTCCTTTTTCTTTTCTCTGCCAGCTCAATTCAGTCAAATGCCATTAGAATTTGCCTATAAAAACCAAACACCTGTTTTTGCTTTCTAAATTCCATAGACCATAAATCCAATCTTCGAGTGCTTCAGGAATAGCCATTGCACACTGCGTTTTTCCTTCTAAAACCCCTGCTTCTCTCAGAAGGAATACTGACCAGTATCTTTAAAGAATTTCTCTCTAAAAGTCCTTTCCACCATTGCTAACTGCAGGTAAAGTGAGGAGGAACAGGCAACAGAACACTTTTTGTAATCTCTTGGCATGTCCCTTATGCCAGGTCTAACATCATGCTTTGGACCTTAAGAGGTAAGTATTCTCTATGATTACTCTCTTCTTTGTATTCCTTAACTGAAACTGAGACAGAAAGAAATTGGTTTCAATGTTTTATTATATTTGTCCAAAGTTTCAATCTGGTCTAGTCTTCTATATATCTAATAGGAATCTTCACCTTATTTTTTTCCCATCTAAGAGATACTCTTCTTGTTTTTCTGCAGTTATGGTTTATAAGTGAGTACAATATCAATCATTTCCAGGGATTTAGAGGAGATTTACCCAGCTGGAAACATGGACTCAGTCTTCAATCTTAATATGAAACTTCTTTGGTAGTTCTACTGCTCATACAATACGTTACTTAGAATACATTACTTTTTCTGCCATATATCTGTGTCACTTATTTTGACCAACTATAGATCAAAATATTTAACTCTTTAGAAAAATCCCCTCTATTAAATGTACTGTACTATTTATATAATACTTCCAGGGATTCTCAATTCCTAATGTTCAATGACCTGACAAAATATCATAGATAGATGGTAGATAGATAGATCTATGTTTGTATATATTGGAAAACATTTCAGGAAAGGAGAATTATCAAGATTATATGCAATCATAGCCCAAGGATTCCAAAGGACACAGACTTGGTTTTGTGAGTGAGCAGCAGGAAGGGGACTTTTAGGCACAGTTCCTTCTCTAGACATTACTTTTCACTCTTGACATTTAGTCTTCGGCAAGTATTTACCCAGATCATTTTATTCCTGGTTGAAGTAGAATTCTGGAAAATTTGTCAAGTTTGAAAAAGTATAGTAACTTTAAGTTTCAAAGTCAGGGACGTAGATTCTTACTTTCCCAAGGCAATGGAATCTACTACCGCATGACATTTCATATACCCAGATAGTTATTCAAGACATTGAGTGAAGATCCCAATGTTCAGTCTACTTAGTAAGAGCCAGATGTCTTACAAATACATCAGTTTATATTTTGATTCTCCCTAAGCATCATTGATGAACAATTCATCAATCATTGCCTTTTTTTACAGTTGATGTTGTTATGCTTCATTGTGCTGATTTTAGTATTATATCACAGATGATACAATACCTCCTGACCAAGCTATAATGTTATTCACTGGATAGATACCCAATTAATGTATAATAATTGATTTTTAAATTTATGTGTTGCTTATTAGAAATCACTTTGAAATAGTGTGAAGAATAGAATCAAAATGGGACCCCAGAAACTCTGCATTTTCAGTTTCAAAAATTATTTTCTAAATGATGGCAAACTTTTATAGAGACTCAGCTTCATCTTCATACTCAGAATTGGGAAATAATCCTCACCTTTAGTAGTCTGAGAACCATAATCAATTGCCAGGATTCTGTAACATAGAAAGTTGGTACGGGGGATGTAGGTGTCATTAAGGGCCCAAAGAAACCACTTATAATATCTGGAACAAGGGCACTCCAGGAAAGCTGGTGAGTGGTTATTTTCAATTCTAACTCCCTTTTCATATAAAAACAATAATGATAACACTAAATGAAGCCTCCTACGTCCCCATGCTATAGTGCTGAATTGCAATGAACCTGGCTTCAGTGCTATGGAGTGATAGCATTCCCCAATCTCATTACTGAAAACTCTGCCTTGTCATTTAATATTTAGTGGAGCGTGCAGTGTTGTAGGTGAAATTTTCTTTCAGTTTAAATACATGACTGTAACAGCAAGTTGGAATCCTCTTTATCTTCAGGAGGATGGATAGGGACATTCATTCATTTTTGCATACATTGGGTAAATATTTAAGTACCTGATATTTATCAACATGAAGCCATTTGCTAAGGGATATAAAAGAAGCACTACTGATCAGGATCCCGAAAGTGGAGATGCTTACTTTGAAACCTTAATTGCATCTTAAATTTCACTTAACCCTACTTCTTAGCAAGCAACAATGATGACAGACACCTGTGTGTGTGTGTGTGTGTGTGTGTGTGTGTGTGTGTCTGTGTGTGTTTTCTGTGTATTTCTAAGGATGGAACCCTCGGCCATTCTACCACTGAGCTATATCCCCCGTTCTTTTTATTTCATTTTTTTTTTTAACTTTAAGACAACTTCTCATGAAATTGCCAAGGGCCTTGAACTTGAGATCCACCTGCCTCAACCTCCCAGGTTGATGGGCTGATAGGTATATGTCACCATGCCTGGCCAGATGCCAATTTTGATCATTTATTTCATTGATTAGTTTCACAAAATTGCAATTTTGCAGAATCATAAATTGGGTCTGATAGAGGTTCGTATTTTGGCCAAAGTAACAGAACTGGTAAGTAAAGTAATAACACAACTAGTAAGTGAAATGACAGAGCCAGGACTTCCATTCTGGTTTATTTTACTCTGAAGTCTCTCTCTTTTTTTTAACTTCTAATCTATATTGCTTCCAAAGTAATGCATCAAAACTACTTATTGCATTTTCAAAGTACAGTAGAGATCAAAGCAAATAAGATCAGTTGGAAACCCCAAAGTCAGTTACTACCTCACAAGCCTAGCAAACATTCTCTCTCCATTCCTTACATATAAATATGTATTCAAGTCCTGAAAATTTATCTTCCTAAATATTTTCCAAATGGGTTTCTCTCTTTCTACTTCTCCTATTGCTTTCCTATCAATACCTTCCTTGATTGTTTTTATGTTTCAATTTTTTGCCATTAATCTATCTTTGGATTTATCACATAATAATCAATGCAATACACACAACTGACCCTCACATAAAGAAGGTGCCAATGGCTTTCCATCATCTGATCAAACACCTTATGTCTGTTGTGTCATTTAGCCCCTATACCTCATCTCCATCCATGTTCTTGCTTCCCTCTGCAATCTCCTAAAGTACAAAGACAGATATATCTCACTACATTCATCACTCTGCTTCATTCATTCTTTATTTTAAATATTCTCTTTGGATGTGGAAGATCCTCTCCATATTTATAATATACCTCAAACACCTCTCTATCCTAGTATTTCCTAGGTTAAGTTTGAAAATACTTAGCTCTGTGTCTTTTGTGGGGGGCATTATGTTTTTCATATATGATTCTCCAGTGCCTTATCAAGGTAATAACAATGGATGTTTATGAAATTGAATTAAAACAAAATGACAGCAAAACAAACCATCATTATAACAACCAAACAAAACCGATGACTGAGATATTCTTAGATTTTTCTGACAGAATATAGAAAATACCTGTGAGGAAGGGATGGTGAAAAATCAGCAGACTCAGGTAATTCTCACAGGCTTACCACTTGGCTACATTTTTGTGTTATATTACTTCAGAATGTCCATTTAGAATCTGGGACAGGTCTCAACTTCCTAATTAAGTTGTGCATTGGATGATCCTTAGATATCATTCAGTGCATAAAAGTCCGTGGTTACCACAGTAACTACACTGCACACCAGAAATGACTTCTTAGGAGACGTTTCTTCTAGAGGCTACAATGTGAATTGAGAGAAGACCTACACCTAAAGTAAAAGCAAGGCATAAGAAAGATTCTGTCTTGTAGGCAGAAACATCTCCTCTGCTCCAAGTATGTACCCTAAAATGACATGGCATTAGTTAGGAGGAACTAAGGGAGAAAATATGGATACAAAGTGGCACATAGTATCCCAATCTTGGATACATCACAGCCTTCCTGCAAGTGTAGTGTCTTCTGTTATTCTATGAGGAGCTTCTACCTTGGTCTTGCATTCTAACTACACCTGACGACCTTGTAGAAACCTTACATGGCTGAAGATGCAGGAGCAGCCATCCCTGGTTCTAAGAGGCACTGTTTCTTCAGTGATAAAATGTTGAGATTAAAAGATGCTCTCTGCTGTGGCCCTAGATGCCACATGAAAAATTTCTCATCAGTATGCCTGGGCCATTGGTTTTCTGGGGCTGGCAGAGCACTCATCTCTTAGATTGGGACATACTCAAGTTAGTGCTGGAAGCTGTCCAAGCAGTTTACAAAAATAGTGGCACAAGGTCTGCGAGAGTCATACACACTGTATTTCAGTCACTTCCACCTACTTGGAAGGCTAAGATTGAAGCTTTTCAATGAGGGGGCCTTTGGGGCTGGTTGAACAAAGGAAAATAAAAATGCATTGTGAATGTTTACACTGTTAAGGGAATAAGGTTTTAGGAAGGTGTGATTTGGTCACAGTCAGTTGATTTCTGAAACTCGAATTCTTTTGACATTATTAAGAATCAATTAAGCATTATTCCCCCAGGTATTGTCATAGTCTCTTGGCAATTTATCCAGGGTACATTCATAGCCTCTTTGTAGGTAAAGTACAAATGGGACTGATTTAGATCAAGGACAGCTTTAAAACTAATGAGTGGATCCCAGAGACAGACTAATGAAAAGCTTTATAAGAAATTTTCTCAACTATCTTCTCTGCATGTGCCCAACTTTAAAGCATTTAGCAGCTTCCTTCAACCTTCTTAAGAACAAAGAGACAAAATTGAGGACCATATTTATTAAAGACCCAATAAAAATTGCATGGAATTATATAAGTATAACTAAAAGTTCACAATTTATAGCAGTTAGCCTTAGGTTTATCTTCAGAAGAGGAGACAGTTGGTTTTACTATAAGAAATTATAGAAGTCGTAATTTAAAAAAAAAAATCATTGTTGAGGGATTTGTTAAAAGCAGATCATGGGTCTCAGCTTTTAGTGAATTTATTTTGAACCTCCTGAAGCAGACACTGCAAATTTTTACATTCTAATGAGTGAACTAAAAACATATATTTCAAAGCAAATAGCACTCATAAATTACATTTATGACACATGAGGTTGCTGACTGCTGTGCAGGGAGCACAGAGTAATGCTGCTAATATGCACTCTAGCTTGATTTCCTCAGTTCCCAACATGCTCTAATTCCACACTACAAATCTTTAAATGGCAGTTATATTTTAATTAATGTGATTATGTGCTGCCATTAGCAAACCCTCCCCCAGCACATTTCTCCTGCCAGGCTCACGAATGCCAGTAAACCATTAACATAAAAGGGCTGTTTGCTTATTAAATTCATCCACACAAATAGGCAAGGGTTTCAATTGTTGATTTGCCACTGAAAGAACAGAATGAGAAGGAGTTGCTCAGTGCCTGGCAGTTGCAATTATCTGGTGTAATTAAGTCTAATTTATAAACCACCCCCCCCAAATGAGAAAGTAACAATTTTTGTTAATTAACAAGAGCATTTGTAAAGCTCGTTAACTCCATCATTCACAGTCTGCCTGGAAAAATGGAAGCATATGGCTGGAACGATGGGACATGTTGCTTATGTGTATTTGTGCATTAATCTGTTTGGAAGGTCTAATGATTGAAATGGGAGCTAGAAATGGATGTTATATTACTGAGCAAAGAAGATCTACTGTTTTCATTTATCTTTACAGCAACGTGAGTGCTTTGTCATTATCTTCTGCATACGGTTTCATTATTCTGATACAGCACTCCACATTGCCTCATACCATCATGCCCATAAGCCTGCAGGGTACAAGAGCACTTATCTTTCCTGATGACTGTTGAATCATTTAAAACAAGTTATTAGTGAAACAATTAAAATGATATTGGTTCACAATTGTATTTATAGCTGGCAGGCATAATGGAACATTCTGAATAGCAGTCGGGGGTTCTCAGAATGGATGGAAAATGCTGTTAATCAGAGACAAGAGAAACCTCTAAAGAAAACCTAAATTGCAAGAGCACGTTAATTGTATTGGAGCATTTCATTTAATTGAGAACAAAGGGAAGGTAAAAATCATATTATCAATGTTTTATGAACATGAAGAAATAGGAAAATTACTATGTCATTTGTCACATATCTTCTTTGGAAGTGAAAATTAAAAAGGCAGTATTTAACTTTAACCAGAGCAGGCCAAGTACATGGTGTTGGTACATGTTTTCATTTTCAAAGGGAACATCAAGATAAAACATAACAAATAAATTAATTAACTAATAAATACAGAGGAAGACATTGGGCCAAATATCCCACATGCAAGGGAAGATTCTTCATCAGACTCAGAGAGATCATTAAATGGCTATAAAGGCAATGAAAGTTGTCTTTGCTCATAATTATGAACTCTACTCATAATTCTTAAGAAACTACTGTAATCAGATTATCAGTAAGAATTATATAAATGCATTCTTTCTTTCTAGTCTTTAGTGGTAGAAGTCTCTGGAATTTATAAGAGACGATTGGCAGCATATAGGTAAATGAATAGTAAACTTCTCCTTTCACATAAGTCAATTCATCTTAAACATGCCCTGACTGGTAATGTGATGGAAACTGTCAGTCACACCAAATAGTGTGTGTGGAATTTGTTTATTTATGCTCACAGGAAACAGCTATGGAACAGTAGAGTTAGGGTAGGCAACAGTGTGGAAGATGTTAATTGTAAGAAAGAAGAATCACATTAGAGTTTTTCTCTAATAAACCAATTTATAGGAACTCAGATCTCTTCAGTGAAAGTCCACTTGATTATATGAATGAGCTAAAGTAGTTCAAATCAGTTTATTTTATTTTATTTTTTGGTTCAAAATAATCCGATTTATTATTGTTATCAACAACTCAAATTATTTGATTGGGTTGGCTAGAGATATAGAAAGTTCAAATAGCATAAGTATAGCACTAGGTATCAATTCAATCATTCTGAATTCCAAATACCATTGAGTGGACCAACATACACATAGAGAACAAATGCATTTCTGTATATTAGAAGAATTTAAAGTGGAAATTAAAATACTGCAATGGGTTTCAAATCAGCAAATGTTTATTGGCTGAGAAAGCCTGAAAGTGATAAAATTATTGCACCATGAAAATTACATAGGTTGGATACAAACTATCCTTAACTATCTTTATTAGCAAGATTTGGGATCATAAAGAAATAGATTACAATAGTAACAGTGAGTGCTTATTAAGTTCTTTCTGCATACCAAGTATAGATCTAAATTTATGAGTTAAGTTTTTAAAATTATATCCTCAAAACAACCCTATGAAGTATTATTATCCTCATTTTATAAATTAGCAAAATTGGGCACAGAAAATTTTTGTAACTTGCCTAATGACAACAAGCTAAATGCTGAGAGAGATTGTTTGTCAACTATCTAGACAAATTACAATCCATTAAATTGGATATTTGAATTAATGTATTGACTCTATCCATATAGCCTTTTACACTGAGAAATATTTAAAAAGAATCTGCAATGATAATTTCCCATTTTTTTCCAGTTCTGAAAGTACAAGCCCACAATTAAAATAAATTTATATAATGATAGAATAATTTTGAAACTTAATAGGCCAGACAAGCAATTCATGTTTTATTGTCTTCAATTTTCTGATTGCTGACTTTGGGGTAAGCTGGGCTGCAAGTAGGGGATAGAAAGGATATGTAGAAAAAATGAAGGGTCAGATAAATGAGCTGTCTTTCGGTCTTTTTTTCATTCTGGCTTTCTTCTATCACCATCATCCATGCAAGTGAGTAGGTCTTTCTTTTTTCCTAGCACAATATTCTGTTTTTACAGGGAAAATAGTAAAAATATGAGAGGATATACCTACTGCCTGTTTAGTCTTCCAGTAGATTTTAATTGTTTTATATTTATCATTATTGCAAGTTTGTCTAAAACATCTACATGTTTGGTTGTTTACTGAATTTTTTCTTTTATATAGTATAGAAACATTCTTAAAAATCTGTTATATGGTATATAAAGTGTTTTTCTTTTAAACTCATAAAAATCTACTCATTTTTATTAAGTATCAATCAAAATTCCATTGTATATACTTTATCCATGAGAAAATCAGAAAATTATTTAGTAAACTTTGTATAAAGACATTATGATGAAATAAGTCTTAAAATTCAACTTTCTGGGTCTACATAAGAAAATGAGACTGATTATGAATATTATTGCCAATTTATTTATCTTACATGTCTATCTTATTTAGTAAGTATTAGGACCCATTACTTGATAAAGGAGGACAAATTATAGTTTTACCTATTTCTTATCCAGGTGTACCGTTCCACTTACTTCAGTTAAATTATGTGTATGTGTATTGTGTATGTATGTTATTGTATGTCTTTAGAGAAGAAAATCTCAAATCTACAACAAATCATTGTGAAGAATTGAATGTGATAAATACAATAAAACTTAAGTTTCACTGGGTGTGGTGGTGCATGCCTGTAATCTCAGTGGCTCGGGAGGCTGAGGCAGGATGATTGCGAGTTTGAAGCTAGCCTCAGCAATGGTGAGCCACTAAGCAACTCAGTGAGACCCTGTCTCTAAATAAAATACAAAGTAGAGCTGGAGATGTGGCTCAGTGGTTGAGTGCCCTGAGTTTAATCCCCAATACCAAAAAACAAAACAAAATAACAACAATAAAAAACTTAAGTTTTAAGCTTGAAGGAAAACAAATTGATTATTTTTATTTGTCTGTTTGTTGATATGAATATCCATGGTGAAACAAGCAACAGGGTATAGATTTAGTTTATAAAAATGCTGACTAAAGCAAGAAAGAAAATTCTCTTCATGCAGGTGCTATTAGACACTGAAATATACTGTTCAGAGAACATGTAGGATCTCTTAGTCTAAGAACTTTAGTGTTGGTAGAGAAACACCTCTATAAACTCATATGAATCTCAGTAGAGAAAATGAAATAATTTTTAAAAATCCTGCTCTCTTGTCTGAAGAGATTAATAAATGTTTACTGAAATACATACATACACACACACACACACACACACACACACACACACACACACACATATATATATATATATATATATATATACAAACTATAAATAGATTAGATTCAATGCAATTAGAAAATAATATTTGGAATTTGTCAGATAATTTGATCAAGTGAATTTTGCTAAAGAGAATGTACATGGTTACTGATGGTTCTGGTGGTATGTGAACATGCCAAAGATCACTGAGAGACTTTTCTCCAGAGAACAGAGTCTGACATCAATTTCACATGACTGGAAAAACATAAATTAAATTTAACTGGTCTATAATAGAGGAACACTGAATTCCATTATCAATTAGGAAAGACCTTTTGCTAGTATAAGCAAACAATTCTGATTTCCTCATTTTGCCATGCTTTTTTTTGGCTTTAGAGAAACCAGAGAAATATCAAAGAATGTTGGGACTTGGAAAAAGGAAGGATGTACTACAGCTCTGGTCTCAGACTCAGATTTATTTTAGATTCCCACCATTTGGTTTTCTCTCTCACTCAAATGAGGATATGGGAAGTCAGTTTATCACTGAGGAAAGTTAAATCCTCCTTTTCTTTTTCTTTCCATTCTCTCTAATCAGTAATTCTGAACTAGAATAAATGAAAAATCAACTTACCACCAGCTCTTAAAGACCCTGAGTGTGTGATAACTACACATTTTAACCATGAAAAGTTGTGATGATTGAAGAAAAGATATTTTTTTAAGTTGTTGTTGTTATTATGTTTTATTAATTATTTTTCCACCCAGCACCTGGTTCAGGCTCCCTGCAGCCTTGAGTACTCCAAATCTGGCAGGCCTACTGCAGCGAGTAGAAACACAGTTAAAACATGGTAACTAGAGTGTAGACCTAAACATTTGAAGCACCACAGGCTGGGAAAATGCTGCAGTATAATTACAAATTTATCTACTCTTGGTGACTATCTTAAGATGTATACATTTTGCTAAACCTTGATTTACTTTGAAATTAGTGTTTGTAGTAACTGAACATGTCCATGTGTGTATCTGTAAGTATAGGAGAGTAGCCATATATCTTGCAAGTCAAATTTTTATATCATCAAAAAGCAGAAGTATATACTTTCATGTCTCTCAAACATTGGATATACTTTTCTATTCAACTAAAAATTTTAATTATATTATATAGAAAAGAAATGCATATCCTTGACTAGTGTCCTTATTATCTAAATTGGTCTTTACATGAGAATACCAACAGCATATTCCTGCCTTTTGTTGTTGGAAGCTTTTTGTCTGCCAAAGGAACATAATGATAATTCTGTTCATATCATTCTATAAATATAGAAATGGAGTTAAGTGCATTTTAAGCAGTAATACAACATAATATTTAAGTACTTTGTAGCATGTCATTAGGTTCTAAAGTATATATATGAGTTACTTCATTTTATTTAAACTGCCTTCCCATATCTTCATTTTGAGTGAGAGAGAAAACCAAATGGTGGGAAGCTAAAATAAATCCGAGTCTGAGACCAGAGCTGTAGTACAACCTTACTTTTTCCAAATCCCAACATTCTTTGATATTTATCTGGTTACACTAAAGCAAAAAAAAAAAAAAAAAAGCATGGCAAAATGAGAAAATCAGAATTGTGTTTACTAGGAAAGACTAGTAAAAGGTCTTTCCTAATGGATAATGGAATTCAGTGTTGCTTTATTTTGGAACCAACCTAGATGACCTTCAATAAATGAATGGATTAAAAAAATGTGGCATATATACACAATGGAATATTACTCATTAATAAAAGAGAATAAAATCATAGCATTTGCAGGTAGATGGATGGAGGTAGAGAAGATAATGCTAAGTGAAGTTAACCAATCCCAAAAATCCAAATGCCGAATATTTTCTTTGATATAAGGAGGCTGATTCATAGTGGAATAGGGAGAGGGAGCATGGGAGGAATAGACAAACTCTGATAGGGCAGAGGAGTTGGAGGGGAAGGGAAGGAGCATGGAGTAATTAATGATGGTGAAATGTGATGATCATTATTATCCAAAGTACAGGTATAAAGACACGAATTGGGTGAATATACTATGTTTACAACGAGAGATATGAAAAATTGTGTTCTGTATATGTAATAAGAATCATAATACATTCTGCTGTCATATATAAATAAAAACAAAACAAAAATTTATGTTTATCAGTCATGTGAAATTGATGTCAGACTCTGTTCTCTGGAGAGGTGTCTCTCAGGAGACTTAACTATAAAGACAGGAGAAAAGTCTTTGTCATGTTCCACATACCACCAGAACCATCAGTAACCAACTCCATTCTCTTTAGCAAAATTCACTTGATCAAATTATGTGACAAATTCTGAATATTATTTGCTAATTGCATTGAGTCTAATTATATCACATTTACATCCCAATAGTCCATGGTCACCAATTAAGCTTTCAATCAGTCCAGTAATACCCCATCCCATTTTCTTTACCCCTGCACATTATCCTTTTATCCCTCTCAAATCTTCCTAAAAAATATTCTGCAATTTTGTGCAATCTGAACACTTCTATATTCATCCTTACTTAATTATTCACCACAGGACCGAAAGGTTGGAGAAAAAAGTCATTCTCTTCTGTAAGTGCCAGTTTCAAACTACATACCATCTGAGGTCCTTGCCTTCTAGTAAAGCAACACTGCCTCCCGTCATTGCTGTCCTCTTCTATTTTCCAGGTAACAGCTTTATAGTTGCAGATTTTTGTCACATTTCCCAATACTTTCCTCACAGGTTGTCTATCCAGTCACACCCACTCAAGGCTCTTAACTTTCGATCTTCCCAATGACCTCCCTGCTGAGACTCTTCCTGCCTATGCATCCATATAGGCACAGAATGTCCACTCCTTTCATCATCTATTCCCATGCCTACATTCTGGGTTCATCATCTAGAAATACCATCAGATTGAGATATTTGAACTCTAATTGCCTAAATCATCTCAAACAATTTAATTCTAATTATTTCATAGTCTCACATGATACCTTGAATGATCTTAATTTTTCATTGAATCTACCTCAAATTTTCTCCCTACAACATGCTCCAATTCTTAGCAATATCTCGTTCTCAGATTCCTATCAAGCTCAGATGCCATGCTCAGGGCTTCAGTAAACATAAGCTATCCATTTTCTGATCTATGCAAAGAGTGTTAAAAGATTATAGTCATGCATAATCATCCTTGATCACCCTGAAAATTTAACATGCTTTCATTGTTCCTAGTAACCAGCATTTATTTGAATTTGTCCCAGTCCAAGTTGATCATGGGAACCATACACCTATCAGTCCTCCACTCCACAGCACCTCTTCTGTAGCATGCTACCCCTGTAAAACACAATTCTAGTTCAAGTACCGTTACCCCTTTCATCTTGCATACTTGAATGAACTGTAGGGAAAGTACCACCACCTTGACTATTGTGCTCCTACAAACTTACACTTCCTAATTTCTTACCTGACATTTCAACACTCTCTTATACTATTCCTACTCATATAACTGTTTGTTGGTAGAAAAATGGAGACCCTCCAGCACTGATTTGGAAAATGCCTATTTCATCTTGACACTCTTACTTTTGCCCTCCAAGGACAGAAGATAGGCTGTTCCATTCAACATTTTCCTATTGCTCTTCCATTGAAGTCTAAATATTTCAACTTGGTCTTCAAAGCTCTAAATTATTATTTGATTCTAAATGTGCTTTTATCATACTGACCCATAAGGAGATCTGCAACTTTCATATATGATGGATCCCTTGCCAAAAATACTCCCCCAGCAGCTACCCAATCATTCATCCTATAACCCAGTTGCACCACTTTTTAGTGAGCCATAGCACTGTCACACATGCTTTGGATTCATTTAATCTTTCAGGAGTTATAGTCAACTTCTACTTTCTCAGAAGATATCTTTGGATTTCCAAGTTTGTGTTAGCTGACACACTCCCATGAAGTCCTGTGTTATCATCTTTATATAACCTTTATCAGCATATTTTAATTTTCTATTTATTTCTTTGCATTTCCCACTAGACACTAAGCAATATCAGTTCAGATGCAGCATTCATCTTTTTCATTGATTCCTTTTGGAGGTCAAGTAGAAAGATCCAACACATAAATATTTTGTGACCTGAACTGTACTTGAATTGGTCTGTCTGTTTCAACTCATCACAGATCCAAGAGAATATGAAGATTAGTGATCAAAGTCAGAAAGTATTCATACAAGCATATGATCTATTTTACAAAGAGAACCAGGCATGGTGTGTGATCTAATGAAATAAAGGTCATTTAGAAATCTCCTCACACCTTCTTCTACAAAAAATATCACAACATACACACAGCATTAGAGGCACAAGGCCAATGTTATTATCAAATTCTTTGTTCCCTGGGAATTACCTCAGTGTTTATTTCCAGAAGAAAATGAAGATTGGTCAGATTAAGAAGAGAGTATTTGCTTCTGCATTACCACTACCAAACATCAAGTTTCAGACCAACTGCAAGTTTTCAAATGAGACTGCTCTGAATCTTTTTAGGTGATCAGATCCACTGGAAGGAGGAGACCTGAAGTAGCTGCAGGGTATGTGAAAGCTGAGGCATGGAACTGCAACATTTAGAACTATGGTTGACCATCACAAATTCATCCAACTTAATATTTTTTCCAGGGTTGGGGATGTGGCTCAAGCAGTAATGCACTCACCTGGCATGCACAGGGCGCTGGGTTCAATCCTCAGCACCACATAAAATAAAATGAAGATGTTGTGTCCACCAAAAACTGAAAAATAAATATTAAAAAATTCTCTCTCTCTCTCTCTCTCTCAAAAAAAAAAAAATAAAAAATAAAAAAAATTTTGATTTTGTCCACTGAGATTCAAGAAATTGATTACATTTTAGATTTTTTTTTTTTTTTGGACTGCTTGACTGTTTTTATTGAATTCATCACTGGGCTTACACTTGTCCAAAAGGAAATCTTCAATTTTGTTTCATACTTTTATGTTGTTTATATAAAATAATTTCCTCATATTCATTTTAATTATGTTTTACTTCTGTAGTGTCAATTCTATTAGGCTTAGGGTCAGAGACAAAGACAAAGAGGACCTAGCTGTGGACTAGGTATGGAAGGGAGACAGAGCCAGCCACCTACCACACAAGCTGATGAGTATATTGCCATAAAATTATCACAAGCAATGCTAGTATTATCTTGAGAGTATTTGAGAAATACCTACACAGTGATATAGAGTGACTAATGGACACCTAAAGCCTTTTTTATGTATTCAAGTTTCTTTGTGTTTCTTAAAACACAATAGGATCTAACAGGCAGGAGTCTGTAACTACAGTTTACAAATTAAGTAAAACATAGTATATACTAATTATTCTCCCAGAAAACACTAAAAGGAGAAATTCACAAAAATTTTTGTTAAACATAGCATAAGACAGATCCTAAAATGTTTCCAGTGTCTACCACAGAAAAATTAGCTGCAAGTATTCCAAACTCTGGATGGTTCTCTGTAGTTAGTTTGTTCTTTGCTATTTTCTTTTAGTGAACTAAGAATACTTGCATATAGTCTCCCTCACACATACACTTCTTATCTCAAACCTTTTAGTTCCATTTTTATAGTCATAAAATGTTGAATTTTTAATATTATCATAATTTTTTTTTACTTTACTATCATATATCTTTTAGTAAGAGAAATCTGAAGTTGGAGAGGTAACATGTTTTGTATTTGTTAACATTATTGTATTTCAGATCAGGATCAAAATTTTTGAAAAAATCATAATTTCTTTTAATCTCTTGCTTACTTTTTTGATCTGCTGTGTTATTGGTGAATATATATATATATATATATATATATATATAGTCATTTTAGCTGGTATGGGAAAGGAAATCTACAACATTTAATTCAGCAGTAAAACCCTAATCAAAGTAATAATTATGTCTAAGGAATTGTGCTATGTGGTTGGCAACCACGAGAAAACAATATCACATCGTTATCCTTAGATATCCCAGAATAGAATGTCCCCGGTGTCTGTATTTAAAGGAAAGTATATGGGTAAAATCAGAGGAGTAAGTTCTGGACTTTCACTAAGTTCATATTATTTTCAAATCATTAATAGGAAACAAAAATTAAGTATCCCATACATATTTGATTAGTGAGAACCAGGGCTGCCTACAGTTCTGAAGCTCTTGCTCTTTTTAGCATGGCCCTTAAATCCACAGGTCTCCACTGTGTTGCTTACATGAAGCCCTAGGAGTCTGAATTACTGGCTGGATTATCAGGTCACAGAGACCTCAGAAAGAAATTTCTGTCGTTTATTTAGGATATTAAAAATATTCACAGAAATATGAAAATTACAGTTTGTCATTCATAGGAATGTCTTTGTTTTAGATATTTCATATGCAAGTGTTATAAACAACCTAGCACTAAAATTTTTCTCAATGCCACAATTCAGAGAAATAATAAAACGTAACTGATAGGTTTAGAGATCATGGAGGAGCAGTTGTTTGTTTAGGGGTTCTTGCCCCACAATGTTCTGTTACCAAAATATTTTGCTTTTTATTTCTGGTGCTGAGACTGGAATCTGTATATTTCTGGTATAAAATAACTTCAGGCATTTAAAATATATTTGATGGTTCAAGTACAAACAAGAGAAGGAAGCTCTTGGTGTTCCTAAACCACTCTGATGTCTTATATTTCTCTTTGCTCAAAGAGTGCACCACAGTCATTCGATGCACTGGGCTAGAAAACTTGTGCTTGGATTCTGTTTGGCAGTGGTGAGAACACACAGCCGAGCTGAAAGACTTCCCAGATCTGAGGGTATGTTGTGTTTCTGAGGCTGATGGACGCTAGCACACGCTGTTGCTCCCTAAATCACCCCCTGCTTTACTATTCCAGCCCTACCAAAGGGACTGGGTTGATGTGAGCCTAAATCCAAGCCTGCCCCTGCTGGATTTCATTCAACTGGAAAAATGAAAACGTAACAGTCACTGGCAATGGGCTTTGCTTATGTGGGAAGTTCTCCCAGCCACTGCTTTAACTCTGGTGACCTTTTCTACAATACTTAAGACTGCAAGGAACTTGGCCATGAAGGAGTGAAAAAAAGAGAAAAAGTTTTTAGAATTTTGGTTATTTTGGTTGGCAGAGCTGTAAGCTACTGAGACCATATGAATTCTGTGGCAAGAGGCCAACTGTGATTGCTGAGGCTCCCTCCTTCTTTCAGCCTAGATAGCCCGCTTAATAATACATTTGCCCTTTTAAGGAACATTTCTGATCATGGTGCATACACCTGCTCACATGCTCCCCGACCCCCAAATTAACAAGTCCCTTAAGTGCTTCACTTCAACAGGGGCTAAACCCAGCTCTTCTTGCAGATGCTCTCACATTGTTGAACACTGGATGCTGACTTTGGGTCAGCTAATTGTCTGTCTGTAGACTTCCAACATTTCTCATTTTACCCACAGTGAAAAATAAAACCACTGCGAGAATCTAGCACATATTTATAAGAATGACTGCTTTCTTGCTTGTCAGCACTTCAGTAGGAGGAGCACAAACAAAACCTCACTTTTCACTGAACTCTAGTCTTTGGCTTCTGCCCCACTTAACAGAAGCGAATTTGCACAGTGTTTTGCCCAAGAGCAATCAGGGATATGGGAAGTTTGAGACAGGAGACAAGGATGTGTGTAATTCCCCATCACAACTCTGAAAGGTTTGCTCTTTTCAATGACACTGAAGGTATGTAAACATCAGTAAAATAAAAAAATTTAAAAAATCCTGTATATTCAGCTATCTCAACAAGTCACTAGATAAAATTGAACACCACTTTTAGGAAGTAAATGCTTACTTTTATTACAGCTTGTACGACAAAGTAGAATTCACAGCACTTAAAAACATATAAAATGTGTGGTTGCTATTTTCTTAGAAGGCAATCTTCTGATCTCAACCTTCATTTATTACAAAATGAGTCTGGACCATTAGAGAGAATCAGGAATTATTTTCAAGCAGGAGAGACACTATCTCTTCAAAGAAGTTTCTTTGTTAGTTGTTCATACAATTTTTAACCTTTCCTAGTAAAATTTAAATCCTCTTCTTGTGTGATGTGGTAGGAGATATAGTGGCTTGCTTTCCTATTATTCTGTCTAATGATTCTATTCATGTGCATTTGACTTGCATTCAGTAGGCAGAAATAGAACACATTGAGCTTAATTTATTTCAGGTATAGATTAGTTAACAAGTTGATGATAGTAATCCTGATGTTATAGTAAATGAAGCAGTTTTAAACTAGGATAATATATAATATCCAGTGAGACAGTTTTACATTCAAAACCTGTACTAATTGCTATCAGGTGAGTGCTATATGTGGTAGCTAATCAGTTTCAAAGTGAATTGAATCCTCAAATATTACAAAACTATTTGACTGCCGAAAACTTTCTAATTTCTAGAGCATATTAGTTCATAATATTTCTGAAACATAGCCACTTTATCACTTCTAAAAGACATGGTAAATTTTATTTACATAGGGGAAAATTAGAATCCTGTCAACCCAATGTAGCAAGGAACACTGGTAAACAAATAGGAAAATAAAAAAATGAACTCACAGTGTAATATCCTCATACTCCGTGCATAAATCCTATGTAGATGTGGATGATTTGATTTACTTTCCATATCAAAAGCAATATATTTCCCAAGGGGATATTAATCTAGTTTTTAATGATAGTGGATGGAACCACAGTGATGATTTTTTAAAGTAAATTTAGTGATTTTTTTTTTACCTTAGGTTTTTGTCATTTGAAAACCTACATGAAATCAGATGAATGTCATCCACTGCTGTCTACAGGAGGTGAGATGGACATTAAAGTCGTAATGTCTTAATTGCCCAGATTGCAGTCCTAAATGCAGCAGTGGCAACTTAAAGAGAGAGAATAACATTTCAGGATTAATGCTTTAAATTAATGACTCAAAACTTTGTAGGCTCAATTGCAATCTATCTTGTTGAAGATAGGTGAAGTTTATATGCAGGGATACCTCTTACATTTTCTAGGATTTCTTGGCCTTATTAATTCAAATCTTACTCTGAATGCATGCATGTAGCCAAGATAATTACTAGAAGGCAAGATCAAAGCCAGCATATTATAGTCCTATTCCATTTTCTGCTGATGTGAGTGATCTGCCTCTCCTTTGATGTCGTATGCTTCTACAGCGAAAGTACAGAGGATAAAAATACTACACCATGTAATCTGGCATTTATCCCATGAGAGCAGAATTCCAAATTGTGACACATGTCAAGAAGTTAAAAAAAAATAACTTAAAAGAGGCCTATGCTTTATAAAGTGACATACTCTGCATTTAAACACCATCAAACATCATTTTCCATTACCAATTTAGTCCCTGATATAAAATTCAAAGAATTTTTGTAACTTTAGTGGAAGAAAATAGTTACCATATTTACTAGCAATTACTTTAAACATGTGCCTGAGTCTTTATCCCACCTAATGAGAGTAGTTGAGAAGAAGCAGAAGCACTGTGCTCATATGTGTTTTTGTGTGTGTGCACACATTGCGGGAGTCAGAGACCCTGCTGTTTTCTCTACACCTACATGCAGCAGAGTTCAGTGTGTTCTGAATCGTCTATCAACTTAGGTCAGAGGCCAGACGCCTCTCTGATCTCTGGGCTGCTTATTGTTCATTAGAGAAAAACAGTTCTTGGTTTATAACATCATCTTTAACCTAAATATTTGCCTTTATGTTGTATCTACAGCAATGTTCTATTAGATATTAAATGTCACTGTCGTCACCTCACTATATCCATCAGTGTCCTGTGCCGTCCTAGTTTTTCTTCTATAAGCATGTTAAATTGTGTGTGTGTCTGTGTGTGTGCGCGTGAGTGTGCGTTTGCTCACATACACATGAACACACCGACTGCAGTATTATTTCTAAAATTACCTTTCCTGGTAAATTAAATTGAATTCTTGCCCTTCTGAAAGAAAATGACATTTTCCAATCATTCCTTGGTTACTAGTTGATTCCAGTCTGTTCTATTTTAGTCTCAGAGCCCTCCAAGGTACCATGATCAGACCTACATGTTTTGACAGGAAAATAGAACGTTGTGTGGACTTCATGGCTGTCACTTCTATAGTACAGCACCCAATATTGAGAAAATTGTTTTTGGTAGAATATGACTTACCCCACATACTTCACCTCAAATAGAAATCAAAACTATTTTTTATTTTGAAAAATAATGGCTTCTTTGCTTCCCATAAACTATATTTTCAAGGACATCCAAGTGTCAGAATGATTATAAGGTGTGGTAATGAAACAAGACTTCAATTATCTATGTATCTATCTATGTATCTATCTATCCATCCATCCATCTGTCTATCAGCTATCCTTCAACTTATTCCTTCCTTCTTCTCTTTTCATTAATGGATTTAAGCTTCTAATAACAAACTAAAATACAATAAAATGAGGATTATTAAACACAGTTGGACTCCAAATATAGATACGTAGAGAAATGGCTGTGACCCTCTTCACTACATCATAGAACTGAGAAGTACTAGAACATCAAAATGAATATGTCATGATGATGAGCCCTGGCACAGATCTTTGACAAAACTTGCAAGTACAAATTCAAAAACACTGCTTCTGAGACATGATTGAAACAAGCCATCATAAATCATACTCTGATAAAAATGGGTTTATTTAGAATCATTTATGTCTATGTAATCTCAATGCCTTTGGGTATTACAACAAAAAATACTGTTATTATTTTTAGTGCCATTATTATTTGTTATTTATTATTATTTGTGGCTCTGGGACTTGTATTAACTAACACTGAACTATGTCTCCAACCTCCTTTATTTTATTTTGAGACAAGGTCTCACTAAGTTACCCAGGGTAACCTTGAACTTGTGATCCTCCTGACTCAGCTTTCCCAGTAGCTGGAACTACAGTAGTGTGCCACCATGTCTAGCTCATCGATTAATTTCATCTTGTTCTTCCTGCACTATTGTATGCCAAGACTGGAGATTTAACAGTGAGTCCTTCTTCCTGTTCACTGAGATCTCCTCTTTCCACAGTTGCTCCTTTTCGTTTCCATTTACTAGAATCTCCTCATTTTCATCATTTATAAACACTAGATTTCTCTAGTAATCAAGCATTATTTATTATTTTTTTATCTACACTCGCTGCCTAGGTGTTATGGAATGGATGCTTGTGTCCTCACAAAATGTGCGTGTTGAAATTCTCACCCTCAATGAGATGATAGTACAAGGTGGGGCCTTTGTGAAGTGATTTGGTCAAGAAGGTGAAACCCTCATGATGGAATTAATGTTTCTTATCAGAAGAGATGAAGGAGCGCCCCCCCCCACTCCACCCTGTACCCATCTTCCATGTGAAGACACATCAAGCAGCAGAAGAAGACTGGCTGTTAATGAGGAAGAGCAATGAACAAGCTGATACCTTGATTGATTTTGGATTTCCAGTCTCTAGAACTGTGAGAAACAAATTGTTGTTTAAACCACAGGCCATGATAATTTGTTATAGCAGCCAAAACTGACTCAGACATTGGACAGTCTCACCTACTCCAAACTTGTACATATCATTCTGATGCTGACACTTCTCCCCTCTGAATTTAGACTCATATGCTCAGTTGCCTTCTTCACATCTTCCTTTATTGGTCTACATGTCTTTATTTCTCACCCTTCCGAGACATTTGTTATGGCCCAGCCACAGTGGTAAAGATTTTTCGTGTCTCAGTTTGTTTCTGATAAAGTTCATGAGGAAGAGTATATTATAGTTCCAAATTACAGATAAAAATATGAGACATGGTTGCTTGCCCAAGTTTGTACGACTAGAAATGTATATATCTCAGGCTTATCATATTTAAAATTGATCCCTTATTTTCACCTGCACAGCAGATTTGTTGCCAGTTTCCCATGCCAGTACTTGGCACATGCATTCTTTCAATTGCTTCAAAGCACTTGGATCCATTTACCTTTTTTTTTTTTTAATTATTGGGCACATGATAGCCAAAACATCAGAAAACTCTGTCCAGTATCAAACTACCTCTGAAGGCCAACATCATCATGTCTCATCTAGACTACACAATACCCTCCTAACTGGTCATACTACAATCTATTTTCTACAATGTAGCTAGAGTAGCCCTAGTTCAATAAAAGAAAAAGCAGTTATTTCTATGCTTGGTATCCTCATAGGGCTTCTCATCTAACAACAACAACAATAACAAAAATGTGATTTCCTTAGCATAGCATAGAAGATTCTCATGAACTGTTCGCCATCTACCTCTCCTACCCTCATCCCATACTCTCTTTAATTCACTCTTCTAAATTCATTTCATTTGGACACTTTCTTTAAATTTCCCACATTATTCTTCTCTAAATGGTCTTTCCCTACCTCATGAACAACAATGACTGATGATGCCTAACTCACTCCTATCACTCTAAGTTCTTGGATTTTTCTTTAAATTGTCCTACATTTCAAACAACATACAATATATTGTTTATTCATAGCATTTCCATCTACTCCACCCTATGCTTCACAGAATTATGGCCTTCTACTTTTTTTTTTTTTTTACTAAATCTTGAATGTCTAAACTATGTTTGGCATTAATAAGTACTCAATAAATGTTTGGTGAATAAATTAATTGATTAAAATTATTTTTCAGATTGTCCCAAACCTGCTAGTTATTATTTCTATGGAAATGAACTGAAGTATAATAAAGATGATGAGTTTTCTGGAAGAATGCATTAATTTAGATAAGCAAAGGAATCTATTAAAATGTATTAAAAAGGTAATTAATATTGTTCTAAAGGATAATGATTTTATTGTTAACAAAGGCAATTTAAATTAATTATTTAAATGTACTAAAACTAATCAATTAGAAATATTCATCTCTTCTCAGGCATATTCTTCTATTTTTCCACCAATTTCACATTTAACATTATTAAGAACACACTTTCCTCTTTATATTATGCTTTATGTAAAATTATAATGTCCCCTGATAGTACATTTATCATGACTATGTGATGTAGAAGAGATTCAAGTTTAATATTTTACACTATGTCTTTTTTCTTTAATTGGCATACAGCTAAATAAAATCTGCTTGGCCAAATCTCCTTTGTAAATAGCTGGAGCCAAATAACTGTGTTGTAATAAATGGAAGTTCTGTGTATTTCTGTCACACAAGCCTTGAAAGGGAATAAACAATACCCACTCATTTGTACATGTGGAGAAGATTTGTAGGGAAAATTTCTAAATATAAACTAATTTATCCACAATAATAAATATGCAGCTTGATCTAGATGCCCAGTCAGATACTGGATCTCCCAGTCACTCCTGAATGATGACATTATTGTTAATAAAAGATGAACCAAAGTGAATAATGTCATTTTCAGATCCAGCACTTAAAATACTTGTGTTCTTCTATACTTTCCCATTTCCACGAATGTGCAGGATGGAACCATCCATATGTGAAGTCCAACATATGCAGAGACCACACCCTAGTAGCATGGGAAAAAGAGAAGGAATCCATGACCTTTGCCCATGTGAGCCTAGAGCACCCAGACTATCAACCCGAAATAGTGCATGGAATGGAAAATAATTCTTTGTTCTTTAAGCATGTATTTGGGTTCACTTGGTGTCAATAGCTTAGGCTTTCTTCTTAAATAGTGAAACTCTCCTCATCTTTCAACTTCTTTCTGGTTAGAGGGTAGACTTGGAGTGTTGGCAGTTGAATAGCTATCTTAGACCATGATGTAACACCTATGTGCTGATGACACAAGAGACTCAAGTGTCATTAAATCATGGAACACATAACAACACTGCATATCCTCAGACTATTTATGTGAAAAAGTGAAGGGATAGCTTTAGTTTAGACACTTTTATTTTGGGTTGATCTCATTTGAGCTCAATCTACTTGCAATCAATAAACCATGTTGTATTCCCTAGAAACTGAGTTATTTCAATGCTGTCAAATTATAGAGTTAATAAGCAATTCTGCCATGGCCAAGAGGGTTCCCTCAAGTCCCAGGATTAGAAAATTCTTTGCTTATTTTTCAGAAGTGGCTCTTTTTCAGGCAATCCTTCTTCATGAGCTATTATGTCACATGTACATATAAGTGGGTATTGTTTTAAGCCTGAGTACAGAGAGTTTGGTTACAATGTTTCCATTTATCTCATTGGAAGAAGTGTCTATTCCTTTCTGGAGATATCCTTGGAAAATAAATTTGTTGCAATATGATAAAGGAAAAAAAAAACTCTATTGGAAATCAGAACAAACAACTCAGGTCAGTTTTAAGGTGTATTTTTATACCCCTTTCCATTCACATTATTAGAGCAGGTCTGAGAAAATTTCAGGGTCCAGAAAGAATTCTTGCTATTATTTTTAAGAGTCTCTAGTAGAGTATTCTTTCTGCAGTTCTGTTGCAGTACTTTGGGTTGTAATATCACCATGATCCTCCATTTCTTGCCTTTGTGAGGGAACCTCTAAGATATGGAACCTTAATTTTTTCCAGATGCATGTTCCATAGTTTCAATACTAGATTTATTTTTATATATTTTGTAAATAACTTTAGAGTACATCCCATTTTAGAGCAAATTTCTGTCATAATCAAGATGGGAATAAGAGGGCATACTATAAGTTGATAGTCTTATATCTATCTAGAATAAACTTTTCTTATTTTATTTAGCAATCCAAAGAAAGACTTTGGTCTTTACCAAAAGTCCTAGACTTAGTAATGGATCATATTTTGAAAACAACAGCAATGAAAAATAGTTATTGACCAAAATACTTTAAGCCTAATATGCATAATTGCAAATAATGTTTTAGAGTATTTTATCAGTAATTATTTCTTTTGGTTTTCATAGTTATGTTTAATGGGTTGGACAGAAGATGACCATGGTGGCATAGCCCTGTAATTCCATTCACTAAGGAAGCTGAGGCAGAAGGATGGCAAATTCTAGGTCAGCCTTAGCAATTTAGTGAGGGCCTGTCTCAAAATCAAAAATAAAAAAAGGGTTGGGGACTTAACTCAGTGGGAAATTGCTCCAGGGTTAAATCTCAGTACAAAAAAGAAAGGACAAAGAAAAGAAAATGTAATGGTTTGGGCAGCTATAATCATATGCATATTTTTTAAGGCTTCTTAATTTAAGCAACTATGTAATTAAAACAAAGCAAAAATAAATTTTCAGATTGCAGTGCTTATCATCTTTCCATTTATCAAATTAGATAATAAATGAAAAAAAAAAAAACTTTAAGTATCCATTTGAAAAGTTGTGTTGTGATCTTTGCACATGCAGAAAAAAAAACCCACCAATTTATATAAAACAAGAATAAATAAGTGTCTTAGTAAGAGCTCCACTTGCTTCACTGGGATACTGTCCAGTAGTTAGGATGTTAGTTACTTTCCCATACATGACTTCATTTAATGCAAATTTGTTTTTACTTTTAAAGAAAGAATCAAATTGAGAGGCTAGGTCTACACTAGGAACTACAACTTGTAAATGTCACTATATCTATAATTAGCATTATGAAAAAATGTATCACCAATTTTATTTCAAGGAACAGAGGCCATAGTCTTTTTCATTCTTCTTAAAACTGAAAATTTGCCAGTTTCCTTAAAACAATAAGATGGGAAACTTCATTATTTAGCACCTATTAAGAAATGGATAACTGCTGGGCCTTTGTTTGTAGGCCCTGCTAATGTATTTTGAGAAAGATGTGTCTCCTTTCAAAAGCTCTGAATCAGCAATCTTTTCTGGGTACCATAGGATCTGTATGGGGCTAGATATCTGAATATTTTGAAGAGGCTGTCTACTTGATAATATCAAACAAACAATGAATTTATTTATTTAAATAAAACTTCCTTTTGTCCCCAAACATCTTGATTGGCTGGTAGTTTTGGTAACTAATATAGAAAGCTAGTTTTCTTAAAAATTGTTCTCATACTTAGTGACTAATGAGGTCTTAAAGGAAACTCAAATGTTGCAAAGTCTTAAGTCTGTTTCTGCAATTCAAGGGGAACACAACATGGTATGAAAAAGAGGTCATTTAAGTAGCTAAGAAACCACTGTAAATGTATAAAAATATGTAATTCTTTCCTTCCATTAGTAAACTGCACAGAAACTTACATAAATGGTGCATAAAGCTTTCATGACTTAGGCCCTGGGCTACATGTTTAAGTGGTCCCCACTGTATTCATATATAAACAATGGCACCGTATATTAAATATCATAATAATATCAAAACAGCTATAACATTATTAGCATGATTTTATTTTTATTTTTATGGCTTCTTGACTAGTTTGACAACTACCTACTGGCTTTTAGGAAATGCCTAAAATGCCAGTTATACATACTGTATGTCATAGAAGATAATAGGCAGTTTTAGCTTTACTCGTGGGATCATCCACAGAAAAGCCTCTCAGACAAAAAATTGGGGGTGTCAGGTTACAATGAACATTCTATATACAGGCTCCCTCATTATCAATTAATTCAACTAACTTCTTCGTCAATATTTCCCCCCTTCCGTCTTGATGGTTTTATGACCTAGACCCAGGCAATACCCTAAGGCGATCCATGTGATAATTGACACATTTTCTAACACGGTATAGTGATGCCCAAGTCACTGCTTTCAGGCCGTGACTGGAGCTTATTGGAGTCTGCAGCAGGGGCTCCTTTTATCCTCATACATCAGAATGCACTGACAGCTCTCCCATACAGGGACTGCGCGGATCTCTCCCCCAGGAAAATATATGCAAACACCTCCAGAACATTGAAATGGTTGCTGGGCATCACAATGGTGACATCTTTATGATAAACACAGTATGCAAAAGAAGGCCTAATAAAAGAATAACAAATTATTACATCCAGAGGGCAATTTTACAAGATTAACTGGTGTAATAAATTACTACTAGCGTCAGAATACCACGTTCCCCTTTAAGGTATTTCACAGTGGAGACAGAATGAACGGGTCTATAAAAACTCAGAGAATGTAGAAGAGAATAACAAACTGCTTTTTCACATTTTTGAAAGATAGTCATCACACTTGCCTTATAGTACGGTGAGTTCGGTAAGTAATTATTGTAAAATAAGGTTATGCATGCTGTTCATGCTAAGATGACTGCGTTTATTAATATTTTTCATACCGCTGTTGGATACTCAGTAACATTGAAATCTATATTTTATCAACTTTATGAAAAGCCTGTAGCATTTTGTTTCTAAAACAGTTTCAACACATGAAATATTACAGAGTCAATGCTAGGACTCAAAATATATTTTATAATTATTAATAAATACATCTATTGCCAGAATACTAGGAGCTTGGTGTCTCTTTGAGAAACAATGAATTGCTTCATTTGATTATGATTAGGCATTCAAAAAATTAAAAGGGAAATATTTCTAGATTTTACTATTATTTATATTTTTAGAAAAAGAACCAATATAACCAATGCTTCCTGGCATTTTTGCCTGTAGCGTTGTACAAAAGTGAGAAAAAAAAATTTTGAAACTTGAAAAATGGAGATATGACGCGATGTAGAGGATTAATGTGTTTTTGTTTTATTAAAAAGAATAAAGCATCCAGGTGCTGTGGCACACATCTGTAATTACAGCAACTAAACTCAACTTCTACTAAGGAGGCTGAAGCAGGAGGATGGCAAATTTGAGGTCAGCCTGGGCAACGGAGTGAGATGCTTTATTAAAATAAAACACAAAAAGGGCTAAGGAGTTTTCTCAGTCGTACAGCACCCATATGTTCCATCCCCAGGACCTCAAAAGTCAATCCATCAGCCAGAATAAAAATAAATAATAGAAGAACAGTAGTGATTCAGATGGGTACAACTTTTCATTTGTCAGTAGTAATTCTCACTTCCAGTGGTTAAATCTAGTCTTTTCCAAGAAATAAAGAAAAATAAAAAGAAACAGGCCAGGGATAGAGAAGTGTAGGGATTAAGGAGAAAGACAGAGACAGAGAACTTAACCTTCTATTCAGACTCAGAAATTCTGAGGGTCAGAATTGGGTTCCATTCATCTGTTCCCCAGTACCTACCAGGCTTATAGCAATTCCTACAGTGTCTGCTACAAATGGTAGTCACAAATGAATGGATTTCTGAATTATATAGTGTGCCAATAGCAGCACACTTCACATGCCTAGTAGAATGCTCTTCACTTGATCAGAATAATTTATATTCCTTTGGACTCTTTTTGAGATCTCAGCTCTCGTCAAGGTGAGTTGTTAATGCTTGCAATATTCTTGCAGGTGGGAAGGCAGAGGCTGAGATAGTTTTCATAATTACTAGATGGAGATTAGAGAGAGTAGAGGGAGTGAGGGTTAAAAAATAAGCACTCAAGTCCCTTAAGAACTTGTGTGCTATCCTCCTCCAGAGGAGAATGTGGGCAGGGAGACCTCAGCAAAGATTCAATGGAGACTTGACTGACTTGGATGCCTAATGAGTACTAATTTGATATCACCCAATGACAGTCATTACTCATACTTTTTCTTTCTGATAAAAATTGATTTCTTGACTATCATGAAGAGAATGTTTTATTTATTCCTTCTATGTTGCTCTATCTTTATGTATATCCAAGTTTCTGACCTATACCATTTTCCTTCTCCTGAAGAACTTTGTAAATATTTCATGGCCCTTCTCTTGACATTGAATTCTCTCAGAATTCAACTGAATTCTTTCAGAAAGTCTTTCTTCCTTTTGAAAAATAATCAACCTTTATATAGAATATTAGGTTGATTATTTCAGTCTCTTCCTGTCTTTCTTGGATCATTTCTGATGAGAAGTCTGCTATAAATCATATTTTAATATCTCTATAGGTAAGACATTCTTTTTATTTTCCTGCCTTGAGTGTCTTTCAATATTTTCTCTTTGAATTTGGTTTTCTCTAGTTTCAATATGATCCACCAAGTTACGAATTTTTAAAACATCTAGCTGGTTTGTCATACTCCTGGCTTCTGAATCTATGATTTTTTTTTTTTGGTCTATCATTAATAGAAATTTTCAATCATTATTAAGTGGTTCTTTTGTGTTTCTACTGTCACTTTTCTCTCTTGTTCTTTTTCTTTCTCACTTCCTCCCTTTTTTTCCTCCCTCCCTTTTTTCTATATTTCTAAATCTTTTATTTTCTCCTTCTGGCATCCCAATTAATGTGAGTTCTATTTTTTAAAATTGTCAAACAAATGTATGTTCTGTTCTTTTGCTTTCATTCTGTTTTTTTTTCCCTGTCAGCCAGTAGCTTTTTCCATTCCTCATTTGTTACAATTTTTAAAAATTTCTGGTATTGCCTTTTGATTCTTTTTTTTAGAATTTAAATCTCTCTTTTTACATTGCCCATTTGTTCATATGTAGTGTTTATATTTTCCTTTACATCTCTTAGCTTGTAAATCATAGTGTGACAATTTCTACCTCTATCCCCTGATTCTTTTTCTTAGGCTTGTTTTTTATTTTTTTTCTTCAGATGTTGATTTTCCTTATCTTATAACATAGCTTATAATTTATTTGTTAAAAGTCAGGGGTGGAATTGTGGCTCAGTGGTAGAGCGCTCGCATAGCACAGGGGGGACCTGGGTTCGATTCTCAGCACCACATAAAAATAAAGGCATTGTGTTGTGTCCATCTACACCTAAAATAATAAATATTAAAAAAAGATTCTCTCTCTCTCTTTCTCTCTCTCTCTAAAAAAAGTCAGATACAATATGTCAAGATAACAGAAACTGGGGAATAGGACTTTAGTGGAGTACTTATGTTAGTGAGAATATTAGTTGGGCTAGTTTAGTGTTTGTAATTAGTTGGGCTAATTAGTGTTTAGTGCTGTAGCTGTAGATAGCAGACACTTCAAATTCCTCTGTACTTGCTGTCTTCTCCCCTGTTGTCTTTGGGCTACCCAGAGTACTCCCCACCAGTGACAGCCCAGCTGTCAACACTAGTTATGCTGAAGTTCTGTGGGGTCAGGCAGGGAACAGCTCTATTACCCTATGGCTTCCTCTAGTGTTTTAGTGTGCCTATGTCTCTGGATCATGAATTTCACAAGTGTGTTTTCAGTAGGACTGCTACTCCTCTCCCCTTCAGGTGTGACGGGAAGCGGAGATTAGAGTGGAATGGCATTCCGCTCTAATTAGGATAAAGCTCTGGCAAAATCTTTTTTATTTTTTATTTTGTTCCTCTGGAGAGTAAGATTTTGTCAGTTTGCAAATACTTCATTTACTCTTTCATGCCATCTCTCAGAGTCCTGAGGGCATCTCTCTTGGTTTTTGACAAGAACCTGTTGGTGTTTTGTCACTCTCTTCCATAGAAAAATCTGAAACAAGCAAAAGCCAATGAATGAGACTGAAATGGGCAAATGACCACTCAGTATTTTGAAGAAGTGGAGGGACCTCCCTAAGATTTCTTGCTGAGAATTTCTTATTCTCACATTATTCCATATTCAGTCTTCACAGATTTATCAAAATTATCATTTAAGTGCCCATAGCAGTATGTCTTCATTGTAATCTCCTTCAAGTAAATTGGTTCTCTGTGGCTTTCTGACTTCATGCCTCTTCAGAATGCTAGGTGGTCATTTGCCCCTCAAGATTAACCCATTTTCAGTGTTTTTTTTTTTTTTTTAATAATGTTCTGTACTTGGCTTAAAATAAAAGCAATATTCCAGTAGTACTTTAAATAAAAAAAATCTTTCAGCTATAGGACATTCCATGTATTTTACAGTAATTAAGTATAGCAATAATCCACAGATTGGTGAAAAAGATCACTAAGTTTTCAGTTGTATGGAAACTGTATCTTTATGTACTATCACAGTAATGTTAATATTTCATATTTATAGAGTCCTTTATCTGAGATGTTCATGTACTTTTTGAATATTATACCAATTAATCCTGCATGACAAGTATTACTATTCCCAGTATACAGATGAAGGGGCAACAGTGAGGTTGCTTTTCCAGTGTGAGAGGTGGAACTGCCTTGGGACAGAGAAATGTGAATCCTATCCAAAACCTTCCTATGAGGCATGCCTTGGGGAGATCTTGTGAAGAACAGAAGAAAAGGCAGAGGCCAACTATGAGTTTTGTCAGCCACAACCTGAAAAGCTGAAGCCACATCCATGAATTTTCACCTATGCATTCTTATTATGCTTGGCTAGCAACAGGCTAAATATAGCAGTGGAGTTTTAGGGCATTCATCTTGGAGATCTTCATGCCTTAACTTCCAGGAATGGGCACAGGTGGTCTTCCTTTGCTCTCTGGATAGCAATTGAGTGATGTGGTAGGAAACATGTGTCATCTTTGTTTCCATTTGGGTTTAGCTTTTCACCTGACCATTGATCTTCAATTAAGTTAAATTTCATCATTTTTTGGGGGGGGGTGGTATTTTAAGTTTTTATTTAAGTTTTGATCTGTGGTCTTTTTCTTGACCTCTGCTCTTATGTATTTTAGAATTTCATAGGCGAATAAAACTGAGAAGCCACTTCAAGAAGCCATCGAGTGAATAAAAGAAAGAAATGCCAGTTGTAAAGCAAATAAAGTGTCAGGGACTCATTCTTGATACTTTACAGACAAATATCTGAAACAGACGACTACTTTCAATCCTGTGCAAAGGAGGTTAAAACTTTAAAGTAATTCTTTCCTTTAGAGTGAAAACCCTGGTAAAGGGCTCTGCTTAATGTCAGTGTCAAATACTAATGGCTATGAACACATGTGGAACCTCTGAGAAGATCATGCCAGGTAAACTATTTTAAAATGGTAAATCTTAGTGCTTTGATTCTCATTCCAGAATGACTCTATTTTAATTACTTTTGCTTAGTTCCCTCAATGTTTTTTTTTTCCTTTTAGAATTAAGTACTTCACACTTTGAAGCAAAATAAATGCTTATTTCTTTTATTATACCCACATTTTTATTTGTTCTAATTCCTTATGCATGACAGTAGAATGCATGTTGACACATCATACATAAATGACTTATAACTTCTCATTCTTCTGGTTATCCATAATGTGGAGTTACACAGGTCATGTAATTGTATACCTGCTTGTTTTTGAACTACTGAAAAATAGCCAAAAGGGCTCACAGATGAACATCATCATTTCCAGAAGATTGTGCATTATTTCCAGTGTCTTCTTGTGGTTTTAATCTGAACTTGCTCACTGATTCTCTCTAGTTCTACAATTAGCTTTACTTGAATTATTTATCTATACAGTGCTTTTCTGGCACTACGTATAGTTATATCCTATAACTTATGGATGAGGTATCTTTTTCACATTCCTAGCCACAGAGTTTTCATTCCTTCTTACTTGGGTCTTCTGGTTTCCATCTTTGTACAGATGGAATACGTTGATGTCAATATAGTATAGGAAATGAGTCAACACTGTAATCTATTTCTCTGAATCTTTCAGTAAACACTTAGTAAACCATAGAAGTGAATCAGAGACATGGTCAAAGGAAGATTTCTGGAGGAGAATTCAGACATTAAGCAGTAAGTAAAACTGAAGCAAAAATACAGGCAGAGATATGTTGTCTGGAATGGAAAGACAGAATTGGTAGAAGGGTAAGAATCACTTGGAAATATTAACTAAAGGGGGTGGAGGTTAGCTCTTCAAATTCAGATCCCTGTATCCAGATAGGATTAATGTTTTCCTATTTTTAGTCCAAGGTTTATGTAAGAACAAGATTATAAGTTGAAAATGTGGGAAAAGAATGAGGATATGATATTAAGTGAAAGTGACATTTTTATTTTCAAATCATTTCTTCTGTATTATTGCTGCTAACTAGGAAGATCAAGGCTGAGAATAATTGGGAACTCTTTAATCTAGAGTGTTTTGTATGTGCAGGGATCACATAATTTATCATATAGTCAACTCTTTGTAAATATTTTTAAAATAATATCAGATAAAAAGAGGAAACAGAATCCACCAGTAGTTATGTCATTAAATTTTTGTCTTTGAAAAAAATATTAATTATAACAAATATGGTAATTCCCGTCTATTGAGTCACTGCTGTGTGCCAGGACTGGGCTATATTATTTGCATAAAAAATTTAATTAATACTTTTAATGACCCTCCAAGATGGATGATATTACTATCTTGGTTATTGATACAGAAATTGAGGATTAAAAGGAGTACAAGATTTTTCATAAGGTCACATAACATAAATAAAATACCAAAGCCCCTGTTCTTTTTTTTTTTAAGAGAGAGTAAGATAGAATTTTTTTTTTAATATTTATTTTTTAGTTTTCGGCGGACACAACATCTTTGTACGTGGTGCTGAGGATCAAACCCAGGCCGCACCCATACCAGGCGAGCGCGCTACCCCTTGAGCCACATTCCCCAGCCCCAAAGTCCCTGCTCTTTTAAACTGTGTAATGTCCCTTATCTGCCTAAGTATGGCAATTAGAAATAATTCATATTTAAATTTTAAAAAGGTGTACATTAAACACCTCACTATATCAGACATTGTGCTATATTTTTGGTGCAAAAATTGGAAGACACTGTTAGAATACCAAGAATCAAGGATTATGATGGGAGAAAACTGATGAGTAAACAGGAAATTGGACTGTGTTATGATAAGGGGTAATATGGAAATATGTTCTTAATATTATAGGCACATTTGCAGTGAGTCTAAAGAGGCATATTGAGCTACCACAGCTCAGTGGTAGAGCATTAGCTCAACATGCTAGAATTCTGGGCCCAATCCCAAGCATCCCCTCAAAATAATATAAAATATTTTAAAAAGCATTATGTATATGCATACAAAAGTATACAAAATAAAACATACTCTGCATGTATAATAAAAAGAACCATTATAAAACAGTCAAATTTTGCACTGAATTTCCATTCTTATACTGGGATGTTAACTGGGTTTAGTGAATTTAATGATATGATTTTATTGGGGCTGGAGGTGTAACACAATGGTAGCTTGCCTAGCATACACTAGGTTCTGAGTTCAATCCCCAGCACCACACTCACATACATATCTATATGTATGGTTTGGAAAAAAATAATTCATTTCTTACAACAAATTAAAAGATTTTATTACCTGTTTTCTATCACTTGCTCATAAAGCCTGGATATAATTAGGATCAGTGTGTTATATGCCAACCTAGCTACCAATCAACTAAACACTAGATAGTTCTCATCTTAATTTTTTATCTTTACAATAAAAATATGGCCCTCAGTTTCTTAATTTCTTACTATGTTCTATTTCTAAAAAATATTTTTCACTTTTACATTGATATTTCCAAATTTATCTCTAGCCCTTTGTTTTATTCCATGAATGTAGGTCTAATTGTTGATTTGTCTGATATCACCACTGTATATTCTACTTACCAGTGGAATTCACTTTCTTTCTTCATAACTTACTTTCTTTGTCTATGTCATAAAGTTATTCTGTATCATTGTTAATTAAATCCCTAACGCCTGGAAACTACTCTCTTACACTTCACAGCCAATTATAGTTATTTCATCCAATTTTAAGATGCTAGTGATTATGAAAATTTTTCATTTTATGTTTCACAAAATTCTTCACAAGAAAGTCATGACTTTCTCTAACTTCTCACTTAGGATAGATTTAATACTTAAAAATGTTTTTATGTTTAAATAGGCATTGATTTTATCATAATTGCTTCTATACTTACATTAAAAGTAAAATATTGAGAAAATAATTTAGGTCTTTGTTTAGGTGGTTTTGTATCACTGTAACCAAAATACAATTAGAGGAGAAATGTTTATTTTGGCTCAAAGTTTCAAAGGTTCAGTTTATGATGGGCCAACTCCACAGCTCTGAGTACAATATAAAGCAGAACATCTTGGAAGAGGGTATGGTGGAGGAAGGTAGCTCAGGACAAAACAGCCTAGAAGCAGAAAGAGAGCTCCACTCACCAGGGACAAATGCAAATCCCAAAGACATTCATTCAGTGACCTACTTCCTCCAGCCACACTCTACTTGCCCACAATTACTTCCAAGTTAATCCACATTAGTGGATTAATCTACTAATTAGGTTATACCTTTAAAAATTCTTGCATTGTTTCACACATAAACTTTTGGGAGACATCATATATCTAAACCATAATAGTATTTTTAAAACTGTTTCACCTTCAAAAGTCCTATTTTTCTGAACTTCCTTTTTAATTTAGTACTTGTTAATATGTTTGTTTTTACAATCAATGGTGTCTTAGAGTAATGATAACAAAATATTCATGAAAGAATTTAGTCCTTTTTTGGAGATATTAAGCTGACTTTTTAAAAATAATTTTTTAGAGCAGTTTTTGTTTCGAAACAAAATTGAGAGGAGAGTATGGATCATTTTCATTCTTCCTTCCCCAAACACATACAAACTCCCATACTCTCAAGATTGCACACCACAGTGTTACATTTGTCAAAATTAATGAAACGCTATTGACATGTAAACATCCATAATCCATGCTTTACTGTGGGGTTTACTCTTGGTGCTGCTGTACATTCAATGGGTTTTAGTCAATGTATAATAACATATATCGATCATCATATCATAGAGAATATTTTTTTCTGAGCTAAAATTCCCCTCTACTTTGCCTATTCATCCCTTCCTCCCTTATAACCCTTTACAACCACTGACTCCATCTGAGTAACTTTCTTCCTGAGGGACAAATTTATTACTAATGATTATTAAAATACTTGGCTTTGGCCTCAAAGATATCATGGCAAAGCCTCTGACATCTATTCCATACCAAGTTTTGGTGTTATTCATTTTTATAATTAAGCATGTTCAGGTAATGACAGCTATCAAGAAAAATTGTTTGAACTTGTATATACCAAAAAAGATTACTAGATGTTTTTTGTTTTTTTTTTTTCCAGTGCAGTGGTGGACATTATCTAATAGACCATCTGTATAGTATCTGATTCCATGGAGGTGTGTTTGTCTTTCTAAATTCCCAGGTAATTATACAACTCTACTGAGATAAAAATTAAGTAAAAGAAAATAAGTTTATCCATAGAAATGAGAATGAATTTTGTTGGATAGAGATACATGTTTACCTTGTTGTAACTATAAGCCTGCTCATTATATTTTATTGCCTTATTTGATCTTAAACAATTTGATATCTATTAATAAATTCATTTTAGTACCCCAGATTGCTAATATGTATATGTTTCTTCATTAAACTTTCCAATTAAGCATTTTTCACATTTTGCTTGTTTATTCATTAATTAATGAATTGTAATCAGAAGCATCTGTTAATTTTATATTTGCATATGAATTGTGATTTTTCCCTTTTTAAAATAAAACTAACATAATTATATCATGATAAGCCTTTGTTCTTTAATGACTGTAAGACACTGACTATAGGACAATGTAAAATTTCAGAAATTTTAAAATGTTAAAAGTATGCATCTTAAAATCAGTGGAATGTGTTATAATCACTAATTCACACTCATTCTTTCTCAAATTCCTCCTGAGTATAACCTTATTTTTTAGTTCTCACTATCTTTTTTTAAAAATTCTATTCTTTTTTATTGTTGAGTAATATTTCATTGTGTATATATGCCACATTTTTAATCCATTCATCTACTGAATGTATTTTTCTTACATTATTATTTTTCTTAATTTATCTAGTATGTGACACAGAGTTTCCCTACAATATTTCCTCTTTAAAATTATCACAACTTATTGATTGTTGAACTTCCCTCCACCCCTGTTTTTCTTTTTTCCCCTAATGCAGTATATGGTTTTATTATTATTTTTATTTATATATAACAGCAGAATGCATTACAACTCTTATTACATATATAGAGCTCAATTTTTCATATCTCTGGTTGTATACATAGTATAGTCACACCAATTCAAGTCCTCATACATGATAATAACCATCATTAATTACCCCATGCTCCCTCCCTTTCCCTCCCACCCCTCTGCCCTATCTAGAGTTCTTCTATTCCTCCCCTGCTCCCCCTCCCTATCCCACTATGAATCAGTTTCCTTATATCAAATAAAACAAAAAACTAGACACCAAAATAAAAAAAAACAAATAACCCAGTCAATCAATGGGCCAAGGACTTGAAAAGACAGTTCTCAGAAGATGGTGTACAATCAATCAACAAACATATGAAAAGATGTTCATCATCACTAGCAATTAGAGAAATGCAGATCAAAACCATTCTAAGATTTCATCTCAGTCCAGTGAGAATGGCAGCTATTATGAAGACAACAATGATAAGTGTTGGTGAGGATGTGAGGAAAAAGGAACACTCAAATACTGCTGGTGGGACTGCAAATTGGTGCAGCCAATATGGAAAGCAGTATGGAGATTTCTTAGAAAATTGGGAATGGAACCACCATTTGACCCAGCAATTCCTCTGCTCGGTGTATACCCAAAGGACTTAAAAACAGCATACTACAGGGACACAGCCACATCAATGTGTATAGCAACACAATTCACAATAGCTAAATTATGGAACCAATCTAGATGCCCTTTAATAGATGAATGGATAAAAAAATGTGGCATATATACACAATGGAATATTTCTCAGCAATAAAAGAGAATAAAACATGGCATTTGCAGGTAAATGGATGGAGTTAGAGAAGATAATGCTAAGTGAAGTTAGCCAATCCCCAAAAAATAAATGCCAAATGTTTTCTTTAATATTAGTTCCCACTATCTTTTTCTGAATTTCTTTGTTTCTTACCTAGAATACATATCTAACTTTCTAACTGGTCTCTCTCTTCCATTGGCTTCTGTAAAAACTTTCTAACTTTTCAATGTTTCTATTCAAGGATGGTGTGTTGAGATCTTCACAATTTAACAGCTTTTGTTTTCAACTTCATCCTTAATAAATCTCAGATTTTTCTAACTACCGGAGATCTTTTATTTTTAGTATTATTTTGTGGTAATAGGCTCTACAAGTTTCTACAGGCTTATCATTGTTTCATAATACACAGCAGAGCAAACTTTTCCACATATCATTTTCTACATATTTATATAAATAATTTACTTTCTCATGGAAGCTTTGAATGGCTCGAGAAATTGTATTAATCTACAATAAAAATAAGTTAAATAATATGTAATATTTTAATTAAAACTTTTCTTACAGTGTATGCTTAGATATATAGACACAGATAAGAGCGCATTTTAAAGCACATATACATTATATTCATTTTTGCAATTTTATTTCAGATTGGATATAGAGTAGAGTTTTTCAAATAAAAAGAAATCTAAGAAAGAATTATATTTTTCTTAAAATAAATTTTATTATTATAGAAATCTGAGTACCAAACTAACTACAATGAAGCTGTATTTGAAGATAAATGAATTTTTTCATTCTTCTAATAATTCTTAGGAAAATTGTTACTACATTAACATATTTCTTTATTGATATAATTTTTGTCCCACTTCCCAAGTAACTAAATTATTGGAGTGGAAACAAATTTTAGGGAGATCTAATATTAAAAATTATTTTAATTGTATCCTATTGAAATTGTTATTTCATATCAGATTTTCACCATGCAGATTTGCTCATATTGTACAATCTGTATAGATTTGATTGCCTATTTATGAATAGTTTCTTACTATAATTTTTATTCTAACTATGCAAGTCCATGGACATGCCATCTGTTTCTAGCTTTCTTATTTTTTCTTCTGTTGCATATGTTATAAGGGCTAACTATATTTATTATGTTAATTATATAAAACATAATATTTACTCACCTTTCTATACTGAATTTATCTTGCTCTTGAACCACTATTTATACCCAAAGGTGAATACAAACTACAGCAAACAAACAACAAATTAATAAATCAAAATCATTCCCTAGATATGTGCATTTCAAGTAGCTCCATTTCTTCTAGATTCTCAGCCACTTCTTTCAGTATCATTATCTCAGCCAATTATGAATTTCTGCTCAGTCATTTATTGATTCTTACCCTTCTTTTACCCAACTGCCTGGGAATTATTTAAATTTTCAGTGAGTTTAAGCATCATCTTGGAAAAAAAATAGATGTCTAGTTCTTATGAGGTTTATTTCAAGGTTTATCTTTTCTAGCCAGATAACTAATAAAATATAACTGGAGCTATCAGGTCAGTTGGATCATAGGCTAGCACAGACTGCTGAAGCCCAGTCTCACTTTCTTCTACAACAAAATTTAAAAAATTGTTATGTATCTCTCTTGGGCCCCTTGAGAATCTTTGGATCCCCTATATCAATGTTTTTGATGGTGAAAATAAATGGAGCCTTTATACGTGAGTGAGGGAGGGTTAATTTCTTGTACAAATCAAAGCAGTGACACTGGCCTGTAATAGATATTTTGTTCTTTACTACAGTTTAAAATGTTTTCAAAATGACTAATTGCAAAGGGTACAGGTTAACAAACAAATCCAACTGTAAGATAAACCAATGGATTATGAGGTGACAGTGTATGGCTAACTAACTACATTTTGCCTCCAACCTTTTTCTTTATTCTTATGATTTTTTGGTAGTTTGGGATTCTATTAGATTCCATATAAAATTTTTCATTATTATTTCTGTAAAAAATATCACTGAGGTTTTCATAAAAATTGCATTGAATCTGTAAATGGATGTAGGTAGTGTAGACATTTTAACAACAGTAAGTCTTCCTGGCATGGGTATGAGAAGTTTTTTGTTTTATTGAAATAAAAGACACAATGAGATATTGTCTCACATGTCTTAGGATGGCTGTTTATTTTATAAAAACTAAATGCTGGCAAGGATGTGGAGTAACTAGAACCCTTATATACTGTTGTTGGAAGTGTAAAATGGTACTAAGCTTGTAAGCAATGGTACAACTGCTATGTAAAACAAAATGGATAGAGAAAGAAAGAGAGAAGATATTCTTTCCGTGTGTGTGTGTGTGTGTGTGTGTGTGTGTGTGTGTGTGTAATACATTCATTAATTCATCATCAAAAAGTAAAGAAATCTTTCCATATACACCGACAGGGATGAATCTTGAGGACATTTGCTAAATGACACAAGCCATACACAGAAGAATACTACTGGATACCACTTTTCTGAAGAAGCTAATTAATCAAACTTTAGAAGCAGACTAGAATATTAGTTGCCAGGGGCTAGCAGGAGAGAAAAATAGAGAGGTAATATTTATTAAGTATAAAGTATCAATTATACAAGCTGAATAAGTTATTAAAATATCTATATAATATTGTGCCTATTGTTAATATTACTATATAGTACATTAAAATTATTTAAAGGCCAAATCTCATGTCATAAATAATAATAAATAATTAAGTACCATTGTGGGATGTTGTTATAGTACTATTGAAGCGTACTCACAATTATCGCCCCTCAAATTGAAGTAATTAAAATATTCCTATCTTTGCCATCTGAATATCAGAATAGGGCTTGAAATTCAACTCATCACAAAGATATGTTGCTACCTGAAGAAGTAGATATGGGAAATCAGCTGTGTTCTATCATGCCAGAAACTAGAGATTTAGAAAAATGTAAATCAAAGTGCCTCTAATAACTGTTTTGGAAATTTATTGTTTTTTTGTTAATTATGTTTCCTATTATTATCAACATTTTGTTTGAAATTTCAATACACTAAGTATTAGACTTAAATTTCTAATATGGTAAGTGTTATGAGCTCCTTGATAAGTTTTTTTTTTAATTATGAAATTTGTTTTAATAATGTACTGGGATGATAAACCAATAAGGCCCCTGTTATAAACACTATGCCCTAGCCAGGGGACTTCACAATTACAACCTGTCCCCCTAGTAGGCCCTCACTTAGCTCCTCCCTAGGTGTATTCGTCGGGGTTCTCTAGAGGAACATATCTAGGAGGTATAATTATAAAGAGGGAATTTACTACATTGGCTTACATGACCAGAAGCTGGATAGTCCATAATTGCCATCTTCATGCTGGAAAGCTGGAGGAATCAGTACGGGCAGAGTCCAAGAATTTGAGGCCTCAGAACAAGAGGGATCAATGGAGCTACCTCAGTTAGAGATGGAAGGCTTCTAGAGACTCCTGGAGAATCACTGGCAGGTTCTACTTTGGAAGAGTGAAGGAGCTAGAGTCTGATGTCCTCAGGCTACTGTAGCAGCAAAGAACCTTCTCAAGGGAATGGGGTTGTAGCTCAGTGGTAGAGCACTTGCCTAGCATGTACGAGGCACTGGGTTCCATTCTCAGCACCATATATAAATAAAATAAAATTCTATCAACAAGTAAAAAATATAATAAAATAAAAGGAAAATCCAGCTTGCATCTGCTGCTGCTTCCTTGTTCTTCCAACTTTATTCCATTCAAGCTAACATCCTGATGGATGATACTGCCCATGCTTAGGGAGGGTCTGCACTTCAGTTGTCAAACCACATGTCAATCATTCCTAGACACACCCTCATTGACACACAGAAAAGCTTCTTAATCTTTGACATCTCTTAACCCAATAAAGGTGACTATTCAAATTAATTATAACCCAATAAAGTTGACTATTCAAATTAATTATAACCCAATAAAGTTGACTATTCAAATTAATTATTATAATAGGTTTTTCTGTCACTTCACACCACACATATCTAACTTCTTAATCCTCTCTTGCATATTTCAAAACATACCCTACCTCAACCGACTACGAATCTGGCAACTAGTGCTTTCTCATTCTTCTCTGGAAAACTGAGTTTTGATTTCACTGTCTCATAGTGTATTTCTAATAGATTAGTTTAAAATTCATAACTTAGAAAAGAAGTAATTCTCTTCCTTTTCTTAAGTCACAACTACCTTTCCTGGGATAATGTGTTTCAGCCAGAGAGCGTATTCTTAAGGAACAAAGGAGGAAAATAAATATGTACATGCGTTTATACATGTATGCATACAAAAAAGTAAAGTTGGATGATATTTTAAAACCTCATTCCACTTAATATTATATTGTTTGTTTTTCATTATACTGTGTGTCCCCTTCAAATTAATTATCTAACAGACCATTTTCTCTGCTATGATATTCTTTATTCATCCTCTTTTAGTAAACATCTATATTTATGAATATTATAGATTGAGTGCCTTTTGGACTAATTTGTATCCCTATCACTCCAACTCATATGTTGAAGCCCTGTGCTCAGTACCTCAAAATGTGCCTGTGTTTGGATATAGGGCCTTTAAAATGGCAATTAATGCAGGTAAAATAAGGCCATATGCATGGCCTCTGATTCAGTATGATTGGTTCATAGGAATAAGAAATTTGGACAGGGACACATACAAAGAAAAGATAATGTGAGAAGAACAGAAAAGGTCTTTATTCTTATCTTTCTTCTACAAGATAAGAAGAAAGACCTCAGAAGAAATCAACCTTATTGGCATCTTGGTCAGAACTCTAGGCTCCAGAATAGTTGAGAAGCACAAAGCTAATTAAACTAGCTATTTATTCTCTGTGTTCTTCAAAGTATTGCTTCTTCTAAGAAAAATTTCCTAATGTCCCATGTAATCTACATGGTTATCTTATTAACTATCATGTCACTTCATACAGGACTTCATTCACACTCTTCACTTATCTCACTGGACTGAAATTGATATTATACTTGAGCCTATTCATCTTTACCAATTTCCTTGATGGGGATCTATATCCTATTCAATGTGACATACTTGATAACTAGTATTGGCTGTCACTAATATAAATATTCAATTAAAATTGTTTCTCTAATGCAAGTATACATTTCTGACCTGAAAGTGTCATATTATTGAGAAGAAATTGTAAAATCTTTGACACAGACACAATGATTACAGGTGACCCTTACAATGGTCCACTTGATGCTGTTCAGAAGACCCTTGGGTAATGGAATTCTATAGGCATCTGTTTCTGTTGTTGCTTGGACTGTTCTATTTTGAAAGTTTTAGAGATGGAGGTTAACTTGTATAGTACTGGTAGTGATAGGAATGGTTACTGTTCACAAACATGTGAGTGAACATTTTTCTGTTAGACATACAAAAACATTTTATTCTATTCTCCCCACTAAAGAGATAATTCCAAACATTACATTGTATTGCCCATTATTTGTCTATTTGTAAATGAATTTTAGCAACTGTGATCACATGCATGTGTGTGTGTGTGTGTGTGTGTGTGTGTGTGTGTGTGTGGTTAGTACTGTTTTGATCTGGTTTTAACATCTGATTTTTTGTAAGTTCATTTTTTATTTGTAGAAGTCATGCTTTTATCTTTCAAGAATGATTCTTCCATAATAGAATATTGACAGAAATCACCTCTAAAATATTTTAATAATTGACTTTCTATTTACCATTTTTTGGTTATTAAATAACTGTACTTTTTCACTAAATAAGTTCTTGTAAGAATATTTTTCTAATTTCCCACATGATCTATAGGCTCATCTTATTTGTTATAGTGTCACTTCACACTGGGCTTCATCCACACCCCTAACATGTTATCTCACTGAACTGAAATTGTTACTGTACTTGACTCTATTCACTTTCACCAAACAGCTATCAAAAGATGATCTCTTATTGCAAAACCTTACTCTGCCCCTCTCCTTCCTCCTCCTCCTCCTTCTTCTCTCTCTTTTTCTTCTCTTTTGAATTATGTTCTTTTTATTTGAAGGAGACAGTGAACACTTTTGTATTGCCTGGTTGGTAGCACTTTGTTTGCTTGTATTCTGTGTAGTTTTCTTCAGAAATGCATGAAGTAATTTGAGACGCTTTCTTTTACTCAGTTTTACCATGTTGTTAGTGTACTGTTATCCTCCAATTTGCTCATTTCAGGGTACTTTAACATTCTTTTTTATTTTTTGATTAGAATGCATTTGGCCTAATTAGAAATGTGAAATCAGAATGGATGATGGCAATCCTCAACCTTCACTTCAAACGGTCCTACAGTCATTTCAAGAAGAGGTCAAAGAAATAAACTATAACTCATTAGCCCGGGGGTGCGAGTGATCTCTCTGCCATAGTGGAAATTGGCAGCCCTTCTGTCTTTTGTCCTTAGAAGCCTGAGTATTAAACTAATTGTCAAATATACCAAGCAGACTAATGGTAAAATAACAGGCTGTGCTTGCATGTGGAGAATAGGAAAGGCTGTTTTAAAAAGATTTCCTTTTGGTTAATATTTACAAGCAAACTCACTTAGTAATTTGTGACACACGACAGATAAATATTCAAAGTACAGATGGAATGAACCTTTTTTGTTTCATGTTATACAGAAATGGTTTTAATGAAACCCAAAGCAATTATATAAAAAGGTTCTTTGGGTGACAGAATAAAAACATACTACATGATTTATTTATGGTTAGTGATATGACTGTTATTTGCAGAATATAATTAGCTGCATTACCAAAATACATGTCTACATATTAATATTTGAAAGAATCAACCTTATTTTATAAAAAATTAATATTTTCTAAAACTTTATTTTCTTTAATATGCCATTTTTCTCAATGTTTAAAGGCCATCTTGATTTCAGGGGGAAAAAATCTCTGATCAGTTTCAAATTTCTGTTCTTGGAGTTATTAAATACCTTTTTTATTTCAATGGAATACTTCTGCTAGGAACCCTCTTAAACAAAAAAAGATGAATAAACCCTGTTTTAGAATGCAAATATTTTGAATGGATTTTGCTTATATAGATTAAATGAGCAAAAACGAAAGTCAATATGTTATATAATAAATTATTAACTCAGTCTGGAGGACTATAGGGCATGTAGTCATCATAAAGTATATAGTTCAAAGAGACAGATGTAAAGGAAATGAAGATCTTTACTAATAAATACATTTATATCATATTTCAGAATTTGAAAAAAAATATTTGAATCATAGATAATTTCCAAAGCATCTTTATTAATGTCCATCAGCCATCAAATAATTACAGCATTATTGGTGCTATATTCTTATTTTGAAAGCTTCATGTTTTTCATTCATCACTTTATGAAACAATTTATGTTTTTTGCTTTTCTCTCTCTGCCATGATGTCTTCATAGTAGTGACCATCAGGCACATCTTTGTATTACTATTATCTTGTCTTGTACCTGGCATATATTGAAATTTCAGCAGTGACTTTCAAATTCTAAGTTTATTTTTAAACTCATAAATAAAATAAAATGTGTACATATCGATGTGCACCATGTGAAGTTTCGATACATTCTGCAATGTTTAAGTCAGGTTGAGCATACCTCTTCGAAACATTTTCCTTTTTTGTTGGTGAAAACTCAAAATCCTCCCTTCTTTTGAAAGTTGAAGTACATTATTATTTTTATTCACCCTATTGTGCAATAGCACACCAGGATGTCTTCCCCAGGATATCTATAACTTAGTTTAATATTAAATAAGAAGTGCTTTTTCCCTTGTCTCAGTCTGGTAGCTCAAATTTGTAGTTGATCTAGTAACATTGGGATTATACTTTAATAAGATGTCAAAGTTTATGCATTTATTAAGATGACACTGTTTGAAGAAAGATTGGTGTATTCAATTTTTTATTGCTTCAAAAACTGAATAACGACAACTTTAACAACTTAAAACAATGTTCATTTCTTAACCCACAATTCTGTAGGATAGAAATCTAAAAAAATTCAATGAAATTCTCTACTAAGAGTCTTTCAAGACTTAAATCAAGGTATCAGTCTAAAGATCTTTTATCCAGAGAATTCTGAGAAAGAGCCCACTTCTAAGTAAATTCAGGATGCTGGGAGAGTCCCACTCCCTGTAGCCTTTGGTCTCTGCTTGCATTGTCTTGCTACCTGCTGGGGAGGAACTGTCTCTGCTCTTGGATGACAGGCTATTCTCACATGTTCCTTCCATCTTCAAAGCCATGGTAGTTCTTTTAGTCCTTATGACAATTTGCATACTCCTGACTTCTCTTTCTATTATCAAGTAGAGAAAACTCTCTGATTTTAAAGACTTCATGTATTTGGATTAAGTCCATCTGAATAATCTCTCTTTTGCCACAAAATCATTGGAGTAATATCAGGGCACGAAAGTCCCAAGTACCATCTTAAAATCTTTGGGGAGCTATTTATTAATAGACAAGAAGAAAAATAAGAGAAGATATTGAATAATTTTGGATTTTTTTGAATTAGACAAATCTTAGTGATAACTTTGCATTTTTTGAAAGTTCTAAGGATTCTTCCTCAAAAGCCATCAAAATTTAACAATTTATAAATATTTATATCTTTTGACACAAAGTTAAAATTAAGTGAATACCTTAGGAAGAAAATTGGGACATCTTTCATAATATCTGAAGACATCACCTTTCTGAAAGTAAGTCTTACCATTCTGATTGAATTGACTTGCTAACTTGGTCTGTCAATGGGTCAAGAATGTCAAGCTATTGAACATATGAAACCTGAGTGTGTAGATTACTTTCTTCATAAAGGATAAACTCACTGAATTCCCAAAGGTTTTTTTTTTTCTTTAACATTAGTGGAGACATTTTCTTTATGTAAAATATATTCACATGTATATTGTATTACATTATATGTGTTGGCTGATATCTATTTATGGTAGAGTCAACATTAATGTGATGTTCACTTAAAGTTTCAAATTATTTAATATGATTTTAATTGCATCTTTCTAAAGGATGTCAGAAAGCATAAATATACATATAAATATTTATAAAGAAATATAAATTAATGAATATACTCAGGCCTCTAGGTACAACATGGTGACTTTTCATTTAATGATCATCTTGGGAATCCTACAGGGAAGACTGAGCAAGTGGTTTTATTGCAAGCCCCAGTGTCTCATTACTTTGCCTACAAAATAAACACCTTGGTTCAGAAATATGCTGTATCACAGTTTTTTCCCCTTTCTTTTTATAGTTCAGTAGTAGACATATTTTTATCAGGGATTTTTAATTTTTTCTAAAATTTGTTAACTTTCAAAAGAGATGTTTTTAAATAAATTTATCAGGACTGAAAGTAATTGCAAACAGGGGCTGCTTCAGTATGATGCCTCTTATCTGAACTACTTCTTAGTAATAGAGTTTAATGTAAAAACAAGAAGAAAGAAAGAACCACAGCTTAAATTTTGGCTCATTCTTCCTACAATAATACTGATATTTGAAAATATTGTAACTTCTGTGAGTCTTACTTTTTTCTTTATCAAATGAAGATTATAATACTGGTCTTAGGAAGTTAGTAAAGCATAAGAATAATGCATACAAAATATTCTAGATAGTACATGGCTTCATAACTGCTGGTAAACATCAGTTGCTTTACTTTCCACAGTGCTCATGAGGAATATGAGAGGAAGTAACAAAATGGTTCCTTAACTCAAAATTGAAATAAAACAGAAGAAATTCCTTAGCCACAAGAAAGAGAAGCAGTGATATTGTCTCTCAACTCCAATGATGTTGCATATAATTGATACCAAAGAGCATACGTATTGAAATGAGAAGAATCAATCCCGTATTCATTGAGTTATTTTCTGTGCTCAATTGAACCTATATAAACAAAATTCTCTTCATTATCTTACAAAATTTTTGTCCACATTTTATTCATATTTTGATCCATATTTATAATTCACTATGACTTTTTATTTTTAAAAGTGCAAGAACATAAAACCTCAGATTTTAATATTTAAAAAAATAAGTTTTATAAAGTTTATATGCCTTGTTTTGTTTTCTGTTGCTCTCAGTTTATGGGTAGATCTATGACACCCCAAAATAATATTTCTGTGTGTTTGAATGGTTGCAGCCACAGCCTATTTAAACAGGAGGCACCATAAGGCAAGAATTCAAAATCACAGTTCAAAGTCCTGTTCTATTCCTTTATTTTAGATAACCTAAGCAACATCTTTGCCCCTTTTATTAGTCAGCTCTTCATTGCTGTTACCAAAATACTTGACAAGAACAACTTAAAGGAGGAAAAGTTTACTCATGGTTTAAGAGGTTCAGTCCATGCATGGTTGGCAGCTGATTCCATTGCTCTGGTGCTGACAAGAATCATACCATTATGGCAGAACGGCACTGCAGGGGAAAGCTCATGGCAGCTGGAAACAGAGAGAAAGAAAGGTGCCAGGGGCAAAATATAAACCCCCAATGCTGCTCCCAGTGACCTACTTCTTTCAACTACATAGTACCTGCCTATAGTAATTGCTTAGTTCATTTTTTTTCAAATAATTAATCCAACAAATGGATTAACCACTGTTTATATTATAGCTCTCATAATCTGATTGTTAGTTTTCAGGGGACACTGCATGTCCAAACCATAACACTGCTAAACTCTCTTATTTCCAAATGTCAATAATAGTGATATATGCTTTGAATTATATGTGAGCAACAGGTGAAACACTCCTAAAAAGGCACTCTACAAACTGAAGTGCTATACATATATTAGAAATTATCATCTGGTTAGGTAAATTCTGTAGTAGATGAAGCCAATATCAAAGTAAGACAATTGGCAAAGCCAGCCAGTGGTCTTAAACAAAGATATAAAATTATATTATATATCTATGCATATAGATTCAATTGTTGTGCAATTTCTACCAATTTAATCTATATGCAGCCATATAGATTATCTATATGGCCAATCTATATGGAAAGCTTATACATATGATGAGAGTTTTAACATACAATAGGACCACATTCTTATTTTAATGTCACATTTAAAGATTTATTCTCTTTTCTAGGTTCCTTAGGTAACTTATCAAAACCCATATAATCACTAAAATACTCATCCCAAATTATGCAATTAAAATATCTGTAGTCTACTAAAAATGAAAATATCTACACTATATTGCTCAATACAATCAAGACTTTTTAGGACGATTGTTGTCATATTATTTACTTGTCAACATTCTCTATTTCAGTGTAAGTTTCTTGACTCCATATATTTAAGAAGGTATAAATAAGAATCCAACACTTCCTAAAATTCTGTGAGCCTGAAGAAAGTAGTATCTGTCATGTCAATTTAGATACTCTCCTGATAAAAAACAATTTTCTAAATATTAGGAAGATGATAAAAATAAAAGAATGTATGCTTAATGTAGAAATAAAAAGAACATTTGTTCAGTTAAGTCATTGATTAGATATGCAGGAACACAAATCAATTAAAATCAAAATTTCACACAAATATAAGTTATATTTGAATTCTCATTATTGTTGATGGGTTCAGTTCACAAACACCAAACTGAATTAGGATGAATGATGAAGAATTTCTTTTGTTGTTTGTCTACTGCTTTGTACATATAGGAAAATATTTTTTTAAGTTATAAGAACAAAGTCTTCATTATACATTTACTGAACTGTATTGATTAAAAGAGTTTGGTGTTAAAATGGGATTAATGCTATAATGAAGACCTTTTTGCTGACACTTTCTTTAATATTTTATAGTCTTCATGTACAATATAATTAAACATTATGTTTATATGTTCATATTCATTCAAGGATTTACTCATTTATAGAACTTATTCATATGTGCACTATTCTTCACCCATTAATTAGATACACTATATCCTATATGACTCTTAAAATTTTATTTGAGCAAAAGATTTTGCCTGCTTTTAAAAAATACAATAGGAAAAAGTCTCATGTGTTTTATTAATTCTTTGTAAAATTGCTAGTACAACTGTGTGTTTATAAATGAGGTCTTCTTCCCTATTAAATTTGTTATTTTATGATCTAAGAACATAATAGTTAAAAGACTCACAGGTCTAAAAATGTCAATATTGAACAATTGTGTTATATTTGCACTGTTTTGTTTAATAAATTTCTGAGAACATCTATTGCTGCTATAGGTAGTATTGAAACAAAGTTCACCAGATGTTTAGTAAATAAACAGTGCATTAGTCAATCTTCCAATGTTGTGTTTGTCTATTTGAGAAAATTTGTTCTATAGGTGATTAAATACCAGTCCTTTAGGCTAAGATTTGATTTAGTGGTCATAAAGAAACAAATGATTCCAATTGAGAATACTTCTTCATGAGTACTCATGTAAGGAAATGAGAAGTATGAAAATTCAGGGGATGAATATGCCCTGGAAATCTCAAGTGAGTCATTTTATTATTTTTCTCAAATTCAGCTGGCACTGCTGTGGTAGGCACAGTGCTTTTCTGTTCCCATAAATATGTGCTATTGTTGATAAGCACCATGAAGTTTTCTACATCAAGTATTTCTTAATAAATCCAATAAAATGAAACTTTTTGCTTTTCATAATATTATTATGTCATGGAAATAATACCCTTTTCCATTTTATATGCTTGTATTCATATTAAGCCATTGGAGACTTTCTCAGCTGCCATTGTTGCATATCTTGATTTATCCCAGAGAGACCATGAATCTTCTTGTCTCTCTCTCCTTATATAACATAGCCAGACTGGTTCTAAGATGTTCCAATAAAGGAGAAATTGATTTGTGACCCGGGTGGCAAAAATATCTGAGGTTATGAAATCTAAACAAACAGGCCATAATATTGGTCCTTTACAGAACTCTGGCCTAAAAGGAGGTTGATAGATATACACAAAGGCAAGATGTTACCCGTTTAATATTCACATATGGCATAATCGTCTCCTGTGCTTACATTTACTTGTATATGTGGAAAACAACAAATGGCAGTATATACTCAGTATAATAGCTCTGTGGAATTGTGTTTATGGTTTTGGTCATAAATAATGCAACCTGAATTGTAAAATAGATTTTTAATGATTCTTTCCATGGTTGTTTTGTGAATGACTTAGTACAGAAGTCAAAATGTCTGGTAACTATCTTTTGAACTCCAGAAGAAAAAAAAATGTGGTTCTACTTTAATCAAACCAAAATGCTAGGGTTTAATATAGCTAAATTAAAATTTTGAAGTGATTGTGTATTTTGGATTTTTCATTTAAATTCTCCCCTTTAATAAACAAAAATTTTAGTTACTTCAAACCTTACATGTTAAATCTAGAAGAAACAGAAATAATTGCATCTTCGGGAATTGTTGAGTCCTCAAGGTCAAAATTATAACTTTTGAAAATCAGAATTGGGATGAAAATGCCTTGACCATAAGGCTATTTTTACCAGACTTTGTAATATGACTACTTGTCTCTATTTCTAACCCCAGCTTTTCCCTCCTAACCACCTACATTTTATATATGGCATTTCTAAGCTTTACAGAAAATTGGCAGTTTATACCATCATCCCAATAGAGACAATCAGCAAAATGTTGCAACTTTGATGAATAAAAATGACTTTACTTTTCTTTGTTTTACTTTCAGAAATGAATATTAATAAAAATTATAGAGGAATTAGATAATGAAAAAATATAACTGTAACTGGTATTGATATTCAATCATCCGAGGTTACAATGTGCAGTGATATATGGATTGGGGTAGATACAGATGAAGGATTATGATTGTTTGTTTACATCTACTTGCTTGCATTTAACTTTGGAAAGAAAATTGGTAGGAACTTTTTACTGTAAAAATACAATAAAGATTCAACAGAATTTTTCATTTCTCTTCTGAGAAAGTTTATCCTTCTTAATTAAAAAAATAGACCCCCAAATTTTTATAGATGTGGTGTAATAGAAAATATATTAGAGTGGGGACAAGCAAGACTAGAGATGAATTTATGGTAAGATGTTATACTAATGCTCATGTGAAGTGATGAGTGTAAACCAGGATTGTAAGTTGTATATACTCGGAGAAGAAAAGGTGACTGACAAAGTTTTAGGAAAAAGTTGGAAAAACCTGGTAATTTACAGAATGCAGAGAATGGGAATAAGTAGAGACACTAACATTATTTTTAGGAGTATGACTTGGGCAGTGGCATTTTTATTGAATGGATAGGATGACATGTAAAATGTATGAAGGACAGGATGGTAGAGAGAGATGAATCTAGCTGTATATCTAGACTTTTCAGGTTAGGATTTCTTGGATATCTAAAAGGTTAAGAAATATGCATTCTTCAAATTGCTAATCCATTGAGATAGCTTTCCTAAGAGTATTTTACCAATCTTCAGAGACCTTGTGTAATTTCTTCAGAGATCTTGGGTAATCAATTGAGATACCTTTCCTAAGACTATTTTAGCAATCTTCATAGATCTTGGGTAAATACTTTGATAGTATTGTAATCATGGTGGAGTAAAACACCTATTTATGATTTAAGTTAAAGTATCAGTTAAATTGTGCTCTGCCACATTCCAATAATGTGACTTCAGCAAATTAAATCTATCTGAACTTCAATATCCTCCCAGGATTATTGTGAAAACCAAATGAATGAATATGTCCAGAAATGGTTTCTGATAGGTAACAAATGCTGTCATATTAGTCCACTTTTCTCATTGAAAGATCTCAGTAATTTTTCCATCAGTCTACTCTATCCTTCATCTCTTCTTTCTCATCATTACCACCACCTGGATCAGGAATCTTATCCACACTCCTTAAGCCACTCCAAACAGAATCATGGACTCCTGAATCCATTTGCTCATTATATTCACTCTACACCATGTTTATCAATTCTTCTAGTGAAGCAGAAGCATTCTTTATACTCTGGGAATACAGTAGTGATTCTTCCAATTAATCTTCCATACTAATATAATGGTCACTATTTAAAATTCTTAACTAAAAATTTTTGTTGCATAACAATTTAAATGTCTCCTATGCTTTCAAAAGTGATGATAACTTAAGATCTAAATTCTTTAACCAAGCATGCGAAAGTGTGCACAATCTATCTGCAATCTTTCTATATGCCCTCATCAACAGTTCTTCCTCAAGCTTCTAGGTTCCTCCCTGAACTTCCTGGTTTCTTCCTGGTTAGTCTCACACTTTACCTCTTATTGCATATGTTCTACAACTTTGATTCATTTGCTGCGTATTCCTAATAGCATTTTGGTGTCTCTACTATTTAAGCTATATGATATTCAATCTTTATACTACAAAATATATGGTATTCAGCTTATACCCTAGATGCTCCTAGATTTATGATTTTATGCCCTAAGAAACCCTTCACAACATGAAAACATCTTAGTTAAACCAAAAGTGCATTTAATACTACTAACCCACACAACTTCATGGCACAGCCTAGCCAACAGTAAATATGCTCCTCAGCCTGGGCAAAATCATCTAATATGATATTTATTTTATATTAGATTATTAAATGTTCCATTTAATTTATTCAACATCTGTATTCAACATCTGTACTGGAACCTTACATTGAAAGTATCTGTCATTTACCCTGGTGACTGGGAGCTGGGTCTCCCTGCTGCTGCCCTGTATTATATGGTATGTTGTTAGCCTGGAAAATTCAAAACTGAAAGTAGGATATCTACTGAAAGTATAATAGTTTTTGCATAATCATAAAGTTCAAAAACATGCCAGTGACCTTCTATGATTCTTTTTAGTGTTCCCTGACCTGCACTTTTGACTAGTGTCATAGTTTGGATCATAAATATCCTCAGCTTGGTGAAGGTGTGATCCCTAGCTGCTGATATTGTTGGGAGGCAGAAGAACCTTTAGAAAGCAGGACCTCCTTGGGGAAGCTGGTCATTGGGGGCATGCCATTGAAGAATATATCAGGACTCCAGCCCTTTCCTCTTTCTCCCCTTACCATCCCAACCATCATGAGGTGAATTGCTTTGCTCTCTGCTTCCTGCCAAGAATTCTGCCTCATCACAGGCCCAATCCAGTCTCTGTCTAAGTGACCAGGCCTGAAATCTCTAAAACCATGAGCCAAAATAAACAATTCCTCCTTGTAAGTTGTTTATCTCAAGGATTTTGTCACAGTGGCCAAAAACTGACGAACACAACTAGGAATAATTACTTATTTTAAATCTGTGTTCCCAGAGAGCTGTATGCCAGACTCTCATATCATACTACCCACCCTTTTATCAGACCAGAAGATATGCTCCTTGGTAGTAAAAAGCTCTGAATATCAACAAGAGATAAAGGCACAGAATTTATATCAAAATAATCAGTTTATTAAGATTTTTGTTCCCTAGGGAAAGTGTTATTCTAAATGGGTGTTTCTCCAGGTAGAAATAGGAACAGTGGGAGAACACATATCTTCCCTGCCCTTAAAGTTTGTTCAGTTGTAGTTTTCTACAGAATGAAAATTATAGAGATATACTTTAAAAATGCTTGCCTGGATCTCAAAAGAGATAGGAACTAGAACACTCTGTTGAGAATTAATTTGTAAATCTACAGCTTTCTGGTGGTAAATCGAGTGATGATCATATTTGAAGTGATCTAAAGATAGTATTTATAGGTTCAATGGAAAGGAGTCAACCATAAAAATAGAGCAATTAAGGAACATTTCAGAGTAAAAGGAGACAGTAAAAGGAAAAGAGAAAGAACATCTTAGAGAACCAAATAGTAACAGCAGAAAAGCTAAGAGAGACTTCAGAAATAGATATGGTCAGCAGTAGTAATGCTTGGGATTTGGGCACAATAACAGTAGGATCTTCTGGAGGAGAAGAAAACAGTATTTGTAAGAGAAGGAAGAGAAAATGCGCAGATCTAACATGAGACAAAACAGAAATGGTGTGGAGGTGGGGGTGAAGCCCAAATATGCATCGTTAGCTTTGAAAAGTAAGAAGAAAGAAATATGTAAGATCAGGTGAAAAGATTGAAGTGGTTGAGAGGGAACTTGAGAAAGTTCCTGCTGATAGCTGTGCTTATTTTGATGTGGCAGGAAGTGGGCCATCTGGTGAGTGTACAGGTCATCAGGTTGACAGGAGAGCAGGGGAGAGTGGGGACCATCTGTGGTAGGGAAGGGAAGGGACAGTCAATAGGTTCCCAGTTTGAGGGTGATGACTGTCAAGTAACTTTGGGCACTTAAAATTTTCCCTAGGGAAATTAAAGGGTGAGCCATTAAAAAAAATGTCATGCTCACAAGCTACTGTGTGAGGGTATTTTTTCTTTCTTTCTTCTTCTTCTTCTTTTTTTTTAAATCTATCTTTATCTTTAAATACAGAACAAAACAAAAGCTTTTATTTCTGAATTGCCACAGCCTTTGCCCCTGAAAAATCACTATGCTCTGGAAAATTATGTAGGGCTTTAGTCAAACATCTGCTTTTTATTTATCTTTGTTTATTTAAGTCTCCACTTTATTATTTTATAAACAGTAGCACAGATAACGAAATTATGGATGGTTATTTTTGTTGGAGAAGAGATTTAAACAATTCGCAGCAAGAAAAAGACACTCAGCTATAAAGAGAAGTTTCAAATTCTCCTCCTTTGAAAAAAGACTGATTAATTTTCATTTAGTCAGGCAACACAAAACTTGTTTTCTCTTATTTTTACTTATAAACGATAGCAGTAGATTTTACTGAGAGCATTTGAGGCACCTGACAATGCATTTGCTGATGGTATAGAGTAAAGAGAATTGCTTCTCTGCTGAAATTTTGAAGAAGAGCACTTTGGCTATGATAGGACTGTGGTTATTTCTGGTGTTTAAAGGCTGTTTGGAATATACTGGGCTTACAGAAAAAAAGTAATTATATTAATATTTTAGAATTTTTTTTACTCCTATAGTTTTCACAAGGAAGTCATTTTCCTAATATTTCCTGGAGATTGGTTGTCTCCTCATGGTTTCAAGGATGTAGAACAATTTGTCTGATTAATGTGTTCAGAAGAGATTAGAACAGTTGGCTGTGCTTTAGGCTTCTGCCTATTTCCCCCCTGGACCTGTCCACATCCATGCCTCGTTTTTATAGATGAGGACACTACATAGTAAGGCCTGAAGTGTTCTTCCTGAGACTAAGTGAACACAGCCTAAATTTGAGATTCAGGAATAAACAGAAAAATTATTGTTGCATACTTAAATAATAACCTCAAATTTAGCCATTTTCAGTAACAAAAGTAGTATGTTGCTTTCTTCTGCTGATTTGTCTCTTGCAATGATCTCAAAACTCATTTGTGGGGCTGGGGCTATAGCTCAGTGGCAGACCATTTGCCTAGAATGTGTGAGGCACTGGGTTAGATCCTTAGCACCACATAAAACTAAACAAATAAAGGCACTCTGTCCATCTACAACTATTAAAATAAACAAACAAACTTAATTGGGGAGAGGAGGATTAATGTTATCCACCAGAAAATGTCCTGATAATAAAGTGGAAAGGTGATCTTGTATAGATCTACATTGTGACTTTGAAGTAATTTGCTCACATTTCTCTTATGCAACTTTTATCATATTTAAAAAAGTTATTTTTTTTATTCATCTCTACGTCCAATTCCTAGCTCTGTGAGTGGCATATAATATATATTTAGTAAATATTTTGTGGAAAAAGTGATGGATGAATTCCAAAAACTTTTCAAGAAATATTAATTCTTTTCCCTTTTCAATAATCTTAATTTAAAAATAACCAAATATGAAATATGATATCTAACCAAAACTTATAACACTAAAATTTGTGAGTTCTCCTATGTCAGAGGTCACTTTTTTATTTTTTTGTACCTGGTATTGAACCCAAGGGAACTTAACCCCTGAACTACATCTCCTGCCCTTTTTAATTTTAATTTTTTATTTTGAGACAGGGTCTTGCTAAGTCACACAGGGCCTCACTAAGTTGTTAAAGCTGGCTTTGAACTGGTGCATAGATCACATTTTGAATGACAAAACTTCTTATTTAAGACTAACTGATTTTACAAGATTAGATGTAGACTTAAGTTAACAAATGGTCATTTTTTCATTGGGTATAGTGGTCAGGAATTAGTAGAAAAAAAGCATGACAATCAGATATTATTATAGAGACCATAGCAAAATCCTGTTTTTTAAATTTTTTTTGTTTTTTGTTTTTGGTCTTTGGTAAATAAACATAATCAGTAGATGTAATGAGATCCTATACACCTTCAGGTTCATTCAGATTTAGAACAAGAAATTAACTATAGCAATTATGGATATGTGTAACTAGAAATAAAACAACGAAAACCAGTAATAATTTAAAAGACAAATTGAAGCAAATCATCATGTCCTTGAGTTTGAAACCATGTAGTTTAAAGCTGTCAAATAATTAATTGACCTTCTACTAGAAGTTGTATACACTTGCATACACAGTGTATTTAATGCTTAGAATCTACATTTTCACAAAGGACTCTGTATGCCATCTATTTAGGTCAAAGAAAGCTAGTGTGGGTGCTGGGGTTGTGGCTCAGAGGTAGAGCACTCGCCTATCATGCAGAGAGGCACTGGGTTTGATCCCAGGCACCATATAAAAATAAAATAAAGATATTGTATATATCTATAGCTTAAAAATAAGTATTAAAAAGGAAAGAAAGCCTGTTTGAAAATATATAGTAATCAGTCTGAAAAGGATTTTTCACCTGATTTAAATATGAAACCATTAGTTCGCATAAGTCATCTCTGTAGTTAATGTCTATGTGAGACAATGTTTTAAGTTGATTAATATTAAATTTCTCAGTATATAGTTCTGATATATAATAAATCATGATCCTCTCTAAAACTTATAAGACATAAGGAGGGTTAAGATTTAATATGATCAAAAATCACTGAAGTCGTGAAGTCTCATTATATATATTTTCAATAATATATAAGAATATATAATTTATTGTGGACCTTTATACTTTACACAGCTAGGGTTTACTCTTGAGAGTGTAATATAAAGTCTTTTTGTTTATTTGTTTGTTTAGTTTTTGTGGTATTGGGGATTAAATCCAGGGCTGCACACATGTTAGCTAAACACTCAACCACAGAGTTATGTCCCCTGTTTAAATAATGTTTTAAATGGAGGCTAATGTTGAATGAGAAAATTTTAAAAAATATGTATTTGCATAACCCATGATAACAATTGAGGCTTTTGCTTTAAGTTTCAGCATTGTTGGGGTGGACTTGCTTTAACTATCTCATGGTAAAGTAATTTCCATTCCATGAGCATTTTACAACCTTCATATATTATGTGCAATCTTTACCATATAAAAACGGAACACAAAATATTTCAATTGTGCTAGAAAGTTCTTTGAAATACATTTATCCATTTGGGGAAAGAAGGGTGAATAAAATGTGGTGTACTACACATTGGAGTTTCATTTTGCTGTGTAGAAGAATGAAGTTAAGTCATCTGCAGAAAAATGATAGAACTTGGGAACATCACATCAAGTGAAATAAGCCAAATTTTAAGGTCACGGATCATATGTTTTCTCTCATAAGTGGAAGGTAGAGAAAAAAGAAAGAAAGGGAGGGTTAGGTCTCATGAAAATTGGAGGGAGATCAGGAGAGCACAGGAAATGACAAGAAGGAGGGAGATGGGGAGGAAAACAAGAACTTCTGGGGGATGATATTGGCCAACTTACATTGATATATTGTATATATACATAAATATGTAACAATAGATCCCAACATTATGTACAATTATAATGTGCTCACAAAAATATGGGGAAAACTTATGTGTAAATATGATCAAACATCTTTATAGAGAAGAATAGCAAATTACTATCGATATGGACTACTTTTCACTCAAATGCTCCTGTCAGCTTAAAATTTATGTCAAGACTGGAATACAAGTCTAGAATTTTTCACAATCAATTTATAAGATAAATAATTCAGTTAATTACCTCATCAAATATAAAAATTACATGGTAAAAGAGAAGAGAAAGATGGTATAGGCAGAAGGTGTGTATGTACTTTTCAAACTGATAAAAATGCCATGTATCTATTTTCTGTGTTATTGTATGACTCAAACTTTCTGGTAATGCTTTCAAAGGTACTAGGCACTTATTCTTAAAATGTGACATTTGCAAACCTTTTTGGGTGGCTGGATTTGAAAAGTGTTATTAAGGTGTTGAAGAAGTGCAATCACCCCCTCTCTAATTAGTAATACATTGGGTTGTTTACTTGTCAGGAGACATAATGCTATTTGTTTCCATAATAAAACCTTTAAATTTCCCCTTTTTTTCCTTAGAAAATTAACTTTGATTCTATTTTGGCTAAAATAGATTGGTTTTTCAAGATTTTTAAAAATACATTGAAGTTTTAGAAATTTTGAACTATTAATTACTTTTTTGAATTTAGTAGTATATAAGGTAGGAAAAACCTGGCAAAAGTATATCTTTTAATAACAATTTTACAAAAAAATCAATCCTTTTTTATGTAAGTATTCATAAGCTTATGATTAATCAAATATATGTATATACATACATATAGATATATAGATATCAACATGATATCCTGTTGAAAAACACAAAATATTTTCTGCTCTTGGCATACTGACCAAAATTAAAGAACACATGTTATCTAAATTGTTTGATGTGCCTTCTATCTAGGAATCTATGCTTTCCAACTAAAAAAGTTTTAAAAATTCAGAATATAATTTACTAAGGTCTAGTTTCTTTTCTTTCTTCTTTGGAGGGGTGGGGACTAGGCATTGAACTCAGGGGTATTCGACCCCTGAGCCACATCTCCAGCCCTGTTTTGTATTTTTTTTAGAGACAGGGTCTCACTGAGTTGCTTAGTGCCTCATTTTTGCCGAGGTTGGCTTTGAACTTGCAATGCTCCTGCCTTAGCTTTCCAAATACCTGGGATTACAGGCATGTGCCACTCTGCCCAGCAAGGTCTAGTTTTTTATTGGTATTTACTACTATTGATATTTTTCTCTCAATATCAAAACAATTAAAATATTATCCTGTTTAATTTCCTTTATCTTAAAATAAATTGGAACAATTTTTATAGAACAACTACAAATTGGTGCTTTTCCTTTCTTACATAATTTATTAGTTTACAAGGACTTTGGCATTCTAGATTTGTTATGAAAGTTTAAGAAATTAATTCTCAAAAGGTCAGAGTTTTTCCATACATAGTTTTAATTGGTTCAGAAAAGAAGAAAATGCTTTTAATCTATCAAAAGATAGATTCAATTTACTTGAATCTGCTATGCTGAATTATTTATATTAGTCCCCACATATACTTAGTTTAAGTAAAATATAACTACAGGTAATGTAAGAGAATTTTTCCTTTTCAGCTTTGTGGTATTTTACATTCTCATTATAAAGGTCAATCCTTAATTGTGAGTTTGCAAATACTGGATTGCTAATTTTACAAAAAACATAAAGGATGTCTAGTCATCATAAATGACTTCTACATAGTTATTATTGTTTAGATATAAAGTGTACCCCAAAAGTTCATGTGTTGGGCAATGCAAGAATTTTCAGTGGTGAAATGATTGGGTTATGAGTTCTTTAACCTGATCAGTGGATTAATCCACTGATATAAATTAACTGAATGGTAAATTGTGCAGGTAGAGTGTGGCTGGAAGAGGGGATCAATAGAGGAGGTGGGTGCGCCTTTGGTGTTTTTATTTTGTCCCTGGTGCACAAGGCTCTCTTGCTTCCTTGTTGCTATATCGGGAGCTGTTTTCCTCTGCCATGCCAGTCCATTATGATGCGCTGCCTCATGGAGGACCCAGAACTCTGGAATCTATGGACTGAGATCTCTGAAACTATAATCCCAAATAAATTTTTTCTTCTCTATGTTGTCAGATCTTTGGGTCATAGCAACATAAAACCTGACTAAAATAATGATTTATACCATGTATAATTCACACATACAATTTCACATGAATTTTGTGTACTCTGGCAGTTTAAAACCATCATAATCAGAATTAATATCTTCCCATATATCTCTTAATCTTTAGTTATTTCATAATCTTTACAACATTTTCAAGACCCAGAGAGCCTTCCTGTTTCTCCCAGTTTGCCTAAAACATTAAATAGGTTCTTCAGAGGATAGGCCCCTGCCGTCCTTTTTCTTAAAAAATTTGCTTTAGAGAACTTGCGATTGTAAATTCTTTCTCTGCCTCTGTGAAATGTAAATCTTCTACAATTTGGGAATATCTAAATAATCTGGGAATCATTCCTGCAAAATGTCATCACCAAGGAAGAGAACTCCTCTGTCTCCCAGTCTCTGTGGGAGGGTAGGGGCCTACAATAATAGACAATTTGCCAACGTGGAAAAATTTATGCCTTTTGTTTTCACAGAATTAAATTCAATCTCTTGGCCCTATTCCTGCAGTCTTGAAGAAGGCCTTGTCTGTTTCATTGATCCAAGGCAACTTTCGTTTAATTCCTGTACCCGGGCTGTGGGGACTGAAATGGATGCAGACAGAACTTGAAATATGCTGGGAATAATTATCATTTCACTTCCTAAGGACTCCCAAATCAAAGTAATCATTGGATCATTGGATCATCAAATCTAACATTGTTGGATATCAATGAGGTAATATTTCCTCATGTTTAAGTTATATATATTTATTTGGGTTCACACCTATTTGAAAATTAAAACAATCCTATATTTACAAATTTCTTGCATATTCCAACAATGATATCCAGCATGTGTAAAGCCTGACTCCAAAGACAGAGTAAAGCTTGCTATTTGGAAAATAATGGATACAGCCATGATGGATTTTCTGAATCATGCTTTAATGTTGTGAACTTTTAAGCATTTAGTTGTGACAGTGTAGGTATTTAAAAGATAAAATATTCTATGGACACTTCTTACTCAACCTCCTTTTATTTTTTTTTTCACTTAGTTCACTACCAATTGGAGGTATAAAGAAACTAATGTGTCGAAAATAAAAAGCTTCCATATATACTTATATGCCTGATATGGCATTTCAAATTTTAGAATAAATGTTGAGCCTATGGATATATTTACTCACTAGCACAATGGTATAAGTTACAGATGTCCATTGCAAATTCTTCATGTTATAAACTATCAATAAAATATGATAAATTCAGAGCACATTAGTCAGGAACTCAAAATAATAATATGCTGACATTATTAATTCAAAAAGACAGAATTTTGTGTGGAGGGGGTTTATCTCTGTGTGCGTGAGTATTTATGTGCAGTGTGTGATATGCTCACATGCATAAAGGTCTCTGGGAAATATACAAATACACAATAAATATTAAAGAGAGGACTTCCAGGAAGTGATTCTCTGAGTCAAAGAAGAGGAATGAGAATTTTAAATTTCTAATTGTATTTCCTATTACACTGTTTTATTTATTTATAATCACATTTATTTATTATAATAACCCTTATTAAATGCAATTACTTATAAAAAGTAAATGTTCTTCTCTATAAACCATTAAATGCTAAGATGACAAATTCAAGAACTAGATAAACCATTCTGCAATGATAGCACCTAGTGGCACAGGGTTGAAGATATTTCCCACACAATTTTGATCAATAAAAGGCATCCCCTTGACTTGTTAGAGGCTTAATAAAGACAGGGATCCTTCACTGTGCATGGCAAATGCATCCCTCACAGGAGTAATATCTTGCATAATTGTAACTAGGGCCCTGGGGTTTCATCTTATATCACCAGGCACTGTTCACATCTTGGCAATCAATATATGTTAAGAGATTCCATGACACAACCGACAACTATATCTCGAATTTCAGAACTGAATGTCAACTACAGGTATTTTATATTATTATTTGCATAGGACACCATAATTTAATTAGACAAAACCAATTATGTGTACATATCTTTGATTACTGAATTTAACATCCCGTATAGTTTTAGGCAATTAGCATTGCACATTTGGGGGAAACGGAAGGTGTTGTGTCTTGGGAAGGGCAGTGTGGGCTTGTTAAAGAACCCATGACATATGAAGAGAGTTAACCTAAGTTGTATGCACTGAGCGTGAAATAGGAAATGCAGTGCTCAGAGCCACCCGTTAAGATCCTCTTATCTCCCTGCAGAAGGAAACTGAACTTTATGTGTTTCTGGTGCTGGTGAGGCAGCCTACTATGTTTATCACGAATGGGGGCTGGGAGTCTAGTTAAAAGGATTTTATACTCTTTTGGCTTCAGAGCAAAAGCAGCTGCAGAAATACTTCCCCCAACCGTCACCAAATAAAATCTATTAAGCATCCACATCCACAAGAATTCTATCAGAGCCAAGCTAATGGAAATCAACTCCAAATCCAGCCAGCACAGGAGTAAATGAACATTTTCTATTCTGCATACCACTTATTTTCTTGGAATGCCCTGATTTTTTAGAAGTATGGAATATTGTGTATTTTTATATTTCAAAGATGGTATTGACTCTTAAAAACATGCAAAACTCCATTATGTCTAAAAGAATTATCAGCTTTTTAAAATCACAAGACATTTACCTTCCTGAATTCATGGGCCAGCTTGGCCCACTTGAGGTTATAGCCAGTGAAAACCAGAGGAAGATGAAAACTTTTCTGTGCTTTGCCCTTGCTTTTCACAAAATCTTAATGGAAATATTTTATTTTTATTTATAAACTCTTTTTTCTCTTTGGACAATAGGTTTGGTTTAAGATTCTATTTGGCTATTCTTTAAATTTGTAATCCTTCTTTTCTAATGCATCTTGATGGGAGGCAAAACCATCAGAATGATAATCAAAGTTTAAAGATTTAAATAAGTGTTCTTCTGCAATATGATATAAATGGGCCAAGGCTGCAATTAAAATCATACCAGATAGACATCTGCGGATGGAGGGGCTATTTGTGTTAAGTTCTCTTGACAGTTGATGATGTCATCCTAATCATGTCCCATGATGTAAACAATAACCTGGTAAACCTGCCCCTGAATCAAGCACAAATTTCAGTTCATAAGCTACTCTAATTCAGAAAATCCTGGAATATAAACTATAAAACATTGTTGCATCTTATTAAGAAGTGATACAGAAGAAAGCCTTCTGCAAATATTCTTCAATACATCTGAGAATTACAACCCAGCTACAAAATTTCTCAAAACACTGAATATTCTGAACTAGTGGTTTTTGACTTTAAATTGCTGTATGTGAAATTGCGTTTTTGAAAACTAAGGCTGTAATTCCATTATGCAAAGAATGGAAAGTAGATAATTCGAAGTTACTGTAATAGGGTTGCCTTATTAGATGGAGAAATGAATTCAAGTCAAATGAATCCTGTTTCTTTAATGCAGACAGATTTTCACAGATTAAAAATTAATCAAAACTTTAGAGAAATCAGAGTTTGATGAACTTGACACATTAAGATAAGTTGTTGGTTTTAAAAGAAGTCTTGTGATTTGTTAAAAATTAAGTGCCGGGGATATTATTAGAGGCACTGCTCTTAAAGATATCATAGCACTATTTTGACCTCAGTAATCACAAAGGATTTTGTTAAGTTCCAGGCATTCTTCTGAATGCATGACTAGGTCTGTGTATAATACTGGTAAAATACTCTTTGCATGCTGTATGATAGCTAAATAGAACTGAGATTAAGAATGGGAGAGAAATATCAAGAGAAGAAATTCAGTAGGATCCCTACCATATTTTCATTAGCAAAAGACAAGGAGATAGCACTAAAACTCCTGTTATCTTTGTAATTTATGAGCAATGATGATAATCTTATCTTTGATCCTGTCTCCTGCTTCTTAGCAACTATGCTTGTAGTTTTTTCCTGAAAATATACTAATCTTAAAATCTGTATTTCACACAGAAGAAGATTTGATGAAAAGCTCTGACATCCCCAAAGATATTCACGTATTTGATTCTTATCAAGTCCAAGCTCTCACCAAAACCTACATTTAAATTTTACTATTGGAATAAATAATTTCACAGTCGCCAAGGATGTGTCATTTCTAGAGGAAAACTACAACTTCATGAACGTCTTTCTGGTCGGCTTTCTTCTTTCTTTTAGGATCCAAGTGTGGAGAGGACATGCTTGTCAATAGTGAAGACAAGACCGTAAAGGTAAAGAGGAAATGACAGCTCTGTAGAGATGACAAACAGAAGACCAAACAGAGCTGGATCGTTGACAATGTCTTTGAACTACTGAATTTAATCCTGGAACAACTGACCTCTAGATCCCACTCACATAGATAAGAATGTCTCTATGGTTTAAGACACTGGTGTCTAGGTTTGCTGTTACTGTAAATCAAAAGCATCCTTAACTGATATGAGTAGCTCCCTACCTATGTAGAAAAACCCTTAACATGGCACATAAGATCTTTCATGATAGGGTCCTGGTTACTGAATTTCCCACTATGCTTCATTTTCTTAGAATCATTACTGTAATGAATGTTAGATCCACCACTCCCTAGCTCTTACCAGATTCATAACACCATTGGTTTGCCCTCCTTACCACTCAGGTCTGAGTTTGAATTCCCCATCTTAGGGATACCTCATCTGATCATTGTAGACAGAAAGTTGCACCCACCAAAAATTTTTTTTTTCTGTAACTCAACCCTATAATTTTTGTATTTACTCCATAACACTTTTCATAATATCCTTATATTTCTGGTTCCTTTAATCATATCACCCTTCAATATAAACTCTTGAGCACAGGGGCAAGCATGTTTTAGTTTCCTCTGACACCTGGCCCCAAACCAATAGATTCCAAGCACATTGGAGGAGCTTGATGAATATTTGTTGAATTAACAGATGCACAGAGCTTCCAGTTCATGCTTCAACAAAGCACACACCTCGTCCAGACTGTTTAAATAGTTTAATTTCTTGGAAAACTACACATCACAGTAGTGAAGTCTGAGTTTGATGCTGAAACAAACAAAATTAATTCTTATGCCATAGTGTTATAATCCTACAAAAATAGCACTGTTGTCAAATCCCTGATGTCTATGATGTTGGCGTTATGTATCCTGGTTTTTTTGAGCATTTTTATCTGCATTTATTTCTTTCATTAGCAAGGAAATTTGTGTCATGATACTAATTTCAATTTCATTTGTAAACTAAAGCAACTTGAGTGTGATTTAATTGAACAATCTTGTTATGAACTTCTCTTTATTAGTTTATATTTCTCTTTCCATTATTAGAACCAGCATGACCTTTTCCCATTATTTCTTATTTTAAAAATAAAATTTCTACATTGTAATGAGGTGAAAATAAGTCTTACATGAGGACTTTAAAAATGGAGCATATGGAAAATTATTCAAGTAGTATTAGGAAAAAAGAACAACTTGTAATGAGAGAACAGAAATAATGACACCAGTTAGATTTCAACATTAGGTGTGGCAGAAATTACATTTAGCTGCAGATAATAGAGAGTCCAGTATAACGGCATAATCAAATTGTTTTTTTTCCCCTCCACATTACAATAAATTATTTATCTGTTGACATTGTTGCAGTGGCTCATGCATATGAAGGATGATGTCTAGGCTTTCCCTCATGGTGACTTTATGATCGCAAGATGAATGTTGAAGATCTGGTCTTCACATCTGCATTCTAATCAGGAAAAAGAGTAAAGGGGTTATATAGATAGCAAAATTCTTAAATAACTCCCACTTATATTTTATTGGCAAGATCTAGATCATGTGACTATACCCAGCTGAAGGACAGGTTCAAATAATGTTTTTTTCTTGAAGTCTGGAGAAATCGGGATTACTATGAAGACAAGAAGAATAAACTATTTGATGGATAAATCATAAGCTGCCAATGTGACATTTCTAAAACTGAATTTCTACATATTTAGGAGGATTGTCATGTGTCTGAAAGTCATGTTAGTAGTGGCACCCTTAAATTTCACTATGGGAGAGAGCATACATTTTACAATGTGGACTATATACCTCCCTTCCCACATGGAACCATTGTGAAAAGAAGGGAGAGAGAATGAAAAGGTTTGCATCCCTATTTATGATCCAAAAATATCCTCCTGGTAAAATCAGTTTGTTTCGAGTGGAAACAAAACCCACTTAGCAATCTGTCACCTATACAAAGTATATTGCAAGAGAAAGGGAGAACCAAACCTGTTCTTTATTCTATGGCAGTTGCAAATTTTCTGTCAAATAGAAGTCAGCTTACATTCCTTTCCCAGAATCACCTTGGAATCCATGAGAGGAGCATCTACCTGAACCTCAAGTGGAAGAGGCAAGGCCTCATGGTGCTGAGCAGGAGAACTAGAAAACCTTGAATCATAAATAAGCAGACCATAAGTTATTTCTAGGGAATGCAGATAGCAATGTTTGAAAGGGCAGTAATATTTGCCAGACAATTGTTAATGAATAATCACTTTGTTGAGGCCTTTTTCTTTTCCTGACTTGACACTTGGCAGTGTTTTACTATGAGAATCTGACTTGGGGCTCAGCCAGATCCTCTGGCTTGTCAGTCTTAAGGGTTTGGGAATCCAAAGTGGAGGTTTGGTGCAGAGAGACTGTAGGAAATAAGAATCTCAGAAGAAAGCACACAGTAAGGGATTAATATAGAATAGAAAATACAGGCTTTTATAAAGATGTAGAATAACTACTTTTAAAATAATATTTATGAGAACTTATTTATATTAACAAACTGTAAAATATACAGTAGATTGTCATTTACTTATGCAAACAGGAAGCTATTTTAAAGGCCAGTTCTTTAACTATGCTAATTACTATTGCATATTAATTATTGCTTAATTGTAAAAATGAACATATTAGGCAGAATTCAATAATATTATAATATATCCTGATAGCGATATAAGAGAGTAGATGCATAACACAACTAATGAAAATATAAGGGCCAGAACCTAATCTATTGGGTATTATTTTTTTCTAGTTCTCACATATTGGAAAGAAAATAGGATTAATGAAGCAATACTTCCAAAACATATTCGATCAAATTAGATGCTCTAGAGATATCTTCTTGGTAATCTGATAAAGGCTTTAGATGTACTGTTGTGTAATACAAAAAAAAAAAAAGGAAAAACCTCTTTCTTTTTTAAGTCAAAATTTCTTTACTGGGAAGTACTGCATTTTTTTTCCAGATGCAATGCCTTTATCAGTCTTTGGAGAGGAAACTCCAAAGCTTTCACATATATAAGTTTCTTATTTATTGTGTCCAGTGAGAGTGAAATATATAAAATTAACTGGGGAAAATCCTCAAGGGAGAAGAAGCCATAGAGACTCAGCCTCCACTGAGAATGAAGGAAACTGTAATGCTTTGTAAGAAATTCAGTAGTTAGAATGTTAAGTAAATCAAATTTAAATTTAAGTAAATTATAATTTTTTTTATTAGTTACACATGGCAGTACAATGATCTTGACAATTCATACATTTGAATCAGATGGGGTATAATTTCTCATTTTTCTGATTGTACAGGTTGCAGAATCACATTGGTCATACAGTCACGTATATACATACAGCAATAATATTTTAGGTTATACAGTGTGAATCCCTTTTCTCTTTCTATGAAATCTTCAGTAAATTCTGTACTGTTCAGGAATGACTTTGAATAAATAAAAACATCTGTAAAAATGTGAGTATCAGAGGAAACTGGATGAAGAAAAAGAATACAGAGGTAATGATGGCTACTATAGTTTGAATGTTGAATGTCCCATAAAAGTTCATTTTAGAAATTGAATTCTTTAAAGGAATGTGGCCTTTTGTGTCTGGCTTTTTTTTCTTAACATGTTTTCAACATTCATTCATGTTGTAACCTATATCAGTAGTAATTCTTTCTCTTAACTGAATAATATTCCACCTTGTAAATATATTCATTTTTGTCTGCCCACTCATCATTTGATGGGCATCTAGGCATTTTTCCCTTTTGGGTTATTATGAATTGTGTTTCTACAAACATTTGTGTGTAATTTTTTTTTGTGTTTAGACATTCATTTTTATTTATTTTGGGCAAATAGCTACAAGTACAATTACTAGGATATATGGTAATTTTATTTAAATTACTTGACTATTTTCTAAAGTGGATGTAACATTTTACATTCCCTTCAGCAATATCTTAGAGTTCTTATATCTGCACTACCTCTTGGATTATATCATTCATAAGAATTTTATTTTATTTTTGGTGCTGTTATAAATACATTTTTTTAACTCCACTTGTATATTATTCATTGCTAATATATAGAAATTCAACTTTCAAAAAATATATTGATGTTTTATCTCTCAAACTTTCTGAACTTATTTATTAAATCTATTAATAATTTTTTGTGGCTTATTCAGGATTTTTTACATAACAAGTGTATGCCATCTATGAACAGAGATAATTTTTTTTGCATCATTTACAATCTGGGTGCCTTTTATTTATTTATTTTTCTTACTTGATGCCTTGGCTAGAAGTTCAAGTATAATGCTGCATAGAAATGATGAGAGTAGAGACATCTTTGTCTTATTCTTTATCCTTAGAGAAATGCTCTCAGTTTTCAGCATTAATTATGATCCTATTTGTGGATTTTTCATATATGCCCTATTCAAACTATTCAAATCAAACTATTCATGTCTATTAACAGTGTATTGATGTTGATTTTTTTTCTCCTTTTTTTTCGGTCATGAAGCGGTATTAGATTGTTACATGATGTTTCTACATCTATTGATCTGATCAGATCATGTGTTTTATTTCTTTTCTCCCCTAAAAATATGATTTATGAAATGATTTCCACACTGAACTAATCAGCATTCCTGAAGTAAATCCTGTTTAATCAGGTGCATAACTTTTTTATATGTTGGCAGATTGAGTCTCTTAGCATTTTTTAGGAGAATTTTTGCATGCATATGCTTAGTGGGTGTTGGTCTTAGTGGGTTTTCTTTTATTATGATCACTTTTTCTGATTTTGATGCCAGAATAACATGGGCCTCATTGAAGGAGGTGAAAGTGCTTCCTCCTCTTTGCTATTTGTGGAAGACGTTCTGAAGTGTGTCTGTTCATCATCTTTAAGGGTATGATAGAATTTGCCAGTGTTAAGTTTAGATATTAGGAGTTGTTATGGCTTAGATGGGTATTGTCCCCGTGAAGCTCATGTGTGAGACAATGAAAAAAAGTTCAGAGATGAAATGACTGAGTTATGACAGCCTTAACTTAATCAATACATTAATCCCCTGATAGGAATTAACTGGGTGGTAACTGTAGGCAGGTAGTTGTGGCTGAAGGAGATGATTCAATGGAGGGTTTTATATTTTATCCAGGATGAACAGAGCTTTCTTGGTGCCTCCTGGTGCCATGTCCTGAGCCAAGTTCCTCTGCCACACTCTTCCTCTGTGATATTCTGCCTTTTCTCAGGCTCCAAGTAATGGAGTTGGCCATCTATGCACTGAGATATCTGAATCTATGAGCCCCCAAATAAACTTTTCCTCCTTTAATTGGTCATGTCAGATCTTTTGGTTGCAGCAGGGGAAATGCTAACTAAAACAGGTATGCCCCAAGAGTTCATATGTGAGACAATGCAAGAAAGTTCAAAGATGAAATGTTTGGGTTATGAGAGCCTTAAACTAATCAGTGTATTAATCCAATGACATGGATTAACTGGGTGGTAACTGTAGGCAGGTGAGGAGTGGTTGGAGGAGGTGGGTCATTGGGGGCATATCTTTTGGGTTTACATTTTGTCCCTGGTGAGCAGAGCTAGCTTTCCTCCACATCCTTCAGCCATGGTGTTCAGCTTTGCCTTAGACCCAGAGCAATAGAGTCAACTGTCTATGGACTGAGATCTCTGAAACCAGGAGCCAAATAAACTTTTCCTCCTCTCTGTTGTTTTTGTCAAGTCTTTTGGTCACTGTGATGAAAACGCTGACCAAAACAACCAGTGAAGCCATGTGGTCCTGAGCTCATTGTTGGATGTATTATTATTATTATTATTATTATTAATCATTCAGTCTCTTTACGTGTTGTAGGTTTATCCAAATTTTAAATTTCTTCTTGAGGCAATTTCAGTAAGCTAAGTAGTATCTTACTAGGAATTTGTCCTTTGATCTAAATTATCAAATATGTTGGCATACAGTTGTTCATAACAGTCCCTCATTACCCATTTTTTTCCTCTGGGGTTGTTAGTTAAGTTTCTACTTTCATTTATCATTTTTTTAAAAAACTGAAAGTTCTTTCCTTTTATTCCCAATTTTGTAGAAATTTAAATTACACATTTAAGGGTGATGCTTGAAAGCTTTTTCTCTACATAGGGGAAAAGAAAAGGACGGATAAGACAGATGAGGTAAATGATTTGGAAGAAGTGGAAAAAATTAAAAAGGTATACATAATTATTTTGTTTTCTAAAATTAAAATTGCATTTAATAAGCACTGGTATTTGGTTTAGAAACAAAATTTATCTGATATAAAAAATATCTGAAATTGCAAATTTAACTTGCATTGGGCATAATCAATAGAGAAATCCCAAACATATCAATAAGTGTTTACTCTATTTCTACTTTGCAACAAGTTTTTAGATGTATGGAATTTTTTTTTTCATTTGGTTGATGAAATGAAGTAGAGGAAGAGAATACACACACACACACACACACACACACACACACACACACACTTACAACACATGTGTCCATTAAATGAATCATTGAGAAAGTTGCCAGGTTGTGCTAGTGATCTCTGGTATTGATTTCTGATTACATATAATCACAAACTTATCATTTGAATTCAATGAGAAGGAATTGATTTCTTTCTTTCATGCAAATACCAAAACCCTCAGCTGAGTTTATATATTGCCATGCTGCTATTCAATGTGAATGATGATGAACACTATGCATCTACTGAGGGGAGACATGGCATTCTATCATTTGGTTTAAACAATTTATCTCATAATTAATCATAGATATATGTGTATTTTGACCTGACCTGTAACTTGAGATGAATGAGACAAAGACTGCATAAGAGGAGACCACAGTGTCTTCCTCGGAAACAGATGCCTTTTCCACCATTGGCCAACCCCTTACCAGACATGTGCAGGCATTGTAATGAGATCAGGCACATAACATCTCTGGAAAAGGCTGCATAACAAAGTAGAGTCATATAAGCAAAAAGCTATATGACTTGCTGGAGAAATGCCTTGTGAGGGAATAGATAGCATCATCTGACATCAATGATCAGTGTTTGAGGCGCTGTAGTCATGCTATGAGGCTTTAGCAGAGATTCAAGATGGTAGCGTGATTTTTGAGCATCATCTCTAAGTGCCATCTTCCTCCAATGACATCCACTTCCTTTTTTGATCATGGTGTTGAGTTTAACTATGGAGATTGTCTCCAGTAGCATGTCAGCTTTGGGTACAGAGTATGTGGATGTGATTTGTGGTTTAGTCCTTAGCAACTGGGTGACTTAACCTCTCTGTACCTTGATTTTCTCATTTACAAAGGGCTGCTTTGGGGCTTAATAAGTTCAAACATGTAAAGTAGTTAGAAAGGCAACTGGCACAGAGCAGGTTTCAATGTTAATGTTATTGCTATGATTATCCCAAAGCTAGATTTCTTTAAATCCACTTGCCAACTAATCTCCAACAAGGTATTAGCTGTTTCTGGTAAGGTGTTTATACTTAAGGGTATTAAAATTTAATTAGGTGACTCCTGAAGGTTAGAAAACCTTCAAAGCACAAAGGACAGGACATCTAATTGTGGAATTTCAGATACTTTTTATCAGGAAAACAAGGGACTGGTGGGTATGGTAGCAGTTTGCTGGAGCTAGCATCCCCAAATTACTACGAAGGCCAAACATTTTCTCCAACTGTCTGTATTGGGATCCTGGAACAAGGAATCCAAAAGGAAAACAAAATCTGAGCTGACAGGAGGAAAACAGCACAGGTTGAAGAAGGAACAGAGGAAGAGTTTCGTGATGGTATGGCTCTTGCATCCTCAGACTGTCAAGTGGAATGGATTTGTGTTATTGTTCAAATGGTGTTGAAATGGCCTTGATGTGTGTTTTTGTGTGGCTTTTCTATAGTTCTGCTTGAAAATCTGGGACTGGAATGGCTCATGTCTACTGAGTCTGCCAAGCAGACATAATGACATTGTCGGAACAGAAGTGTGCCTGTCCATGAGGACCCTCAGTGATCTTTGACTCTCCTCCAACCATTTTATATTTGTTAATGAGCTATATTAGTCCTTGGAATAGCCACCCAACCCATGAACAAACAGGAAAACAGTGAAAATAATCTAAGTAGGTGGTAGAACTTTTATTCCTACCATACCCATGGGATAACCTATGTTTGTGTCAACTGAAAGCTGAAAAGTAGAACGAATTAAAAAGAAACCAAATTGAAAGAAAGAAAAAAAAAGAAAGGTAGGGAGGAAGGAAAGAAAGAAAAAACAAACGTTGGAAGTATCAGACTTCTTGAAACAAAATAATAGAACATTTTCAGGAGGATTTGTTCCCTTTAAAACTCTGTCCGGGTGGTGTTCACTTACCCAGACGAAATGACTGAGGTTGGGAGGATCAGATAGGCGAAATCCTGACTGCTAGTCTTTGACCCTTGGGAGGTAAAGGTCATGCTCAATTCCTCTGAGTTATTTTCTGTCATTTTTCTCCTGATATATGAGCCATTTTGGTAGGCTCTCTCTAAAAAGTACTGTGAGTAACCTCTCTGCTGGCTTGCTGTTTTTTTTTTCTGCTCCCCCAAATGAAATCCCTTCTAGAAATCCTAAAAGATGAAGCTGGGGTGTCCACCTCCATCTGAGGAGTTGTTAGGGCATTCTTAAGTGTTTTCTGGAAGCTGAATTAAGCCTGTCAGTTCTTGTAAGGACTACCTGTTACAGCACTCCTAATTAGCTTACTATCTGGAGAGAGCTCTCCTGGTTTCTCTGTGCCTGGTCATTCCTGAGTGAGCTACTGCTGAAACTAATGTGTTCTTTATAATGATGAGGTCATTTTTACGCTTATTAGTCTTTAAAGAAAGCTGTTTCTTTAACAGCTTTATAACAAAGTTGGACTTGAGAAGGAGACAGAGAAACAGAGAGGGGGGGGAGGAGAGAGAGAGAGAGAGAGAGAGAGAGAGAGAGAGACAGAGACAGAGACAGAGGCAGACAGAGAGAATAATGACTGATAGAAAGAAAAAGAAGCTTTGGTTTGTATGTGCCTATGTATTTTATTAAAAGTTTTAGTGGCTGCTCCAAGAGAAAGGTGTCTGTGCCTTTAATCATTTTCATTTTAAAAACAGAGGCTTATATTTCCGCATTTTCAGCTGTCCCAGAGGGCAGCTAGGCCAACTTTAACAACATTAATTTCTCTTTATGACAGGACGAGTGCTGCCCCAGGTCTTCAGAACTGCCTAAAATGTCTGCAAAAGTAGATAATGAAGAGGATATTAGAATTGTAAACAAGAACAATTTTGTAATAAAAACCATATATTTTCTCCATTGGACTTTGGGCTTAATACTACAGCAGCAAAAGTGTCAGGAGTCATAATTTGTTGATGGCTACTGAGCATTAGTTACAGTCAGAGCGCATGCATAAAGGGCAAGTCCTCCTGGCATCCCATTAAAGAAGATCTCCGATGGGTAATTGCAATTTAGTTGTTCTAATGCGTCTCTTTCATTTGATTTCTCATTGTGCTACCGGATGGAAAGAACTTGGCGTTTCACAATTTCCCTGGCTGCTCGCAGAGACTCTGGTTCCTATGCAGAGGTCTTTTGCACAAGTTTAAAGGATTTATTAATAGTGAATGTGAAGGGATCAACCTAAAAAAGTCAAAGGAGAGCCAGGTCCAGCCCTAGACTACCTTCAAAAGATTTAGTAGGAATACAGATTAGAGGCTTGAAAGAAAGAAACATTCTCCTCCCTGCTCCGTGTTTCTCCAGCGGCCAGTGCATCCCTGCTTCTATCTATCTATTCATCCTTCTTGCTGACAGGGTTTATGAGTCTGGCACAATGGACTAAGAAACCATAGATTTTCCCCAAGAAGCAGAGTGCTCTTTGTTTGTCTGCCAGGAATGTGGGGCAGAGTGTAAAATGTAAAGCATTATGTTCTGTTAACATCCTAAACAGGGCTATCTCCTCCTGGTGAGGTACATGACAGTTGAGAAAGTTCATCCTGCACTTAACCTTTTGTCTTTCCCCTCATCCTTTGTTGTCCTGTTTCACGCAGGAGAAATCTGAACACAGTCCTAAAAGCATGGTAATGTCAATTAATGCATTTTTGTTTGCATTTCCTATCTGCTTTATTATATATACTCAGTGCCTTACACTGTGTAATCTAGTCCCTGAGTTTAGCAAAACAGTGATGCACAAAGCTTCTCAATTCCTATTGAGATGTTTTCCCATCCAAGCTAATAATGGTAATATGCATGTTTTCAATTAACCACAACTTAGTCTCACATATGGATGATTTTCTTTTCAGGGCTAGCGGTGGCATAATCACGTATGTGTCAAAAAAACACAATTGTGACTCCACTGAAGCTGAACATAGGATCCCAAACACTTGAATTTTGAAGTGAAAAGAGAAGGCCCATCATGGCTTATGAGCACTTTTTAAATATTATGATTTTAAAAATAAGGGCAGAAACCTTTTATCTGCATCTATTAGCATCTGATTCCCTTTCTGCAGCCAGGATGCCAAGGTAGCCAGCTTTATCCGTGTAGTGTGATCAGTTAAGTGTGGTATCTTTCAGTTGAGCTGGGGAGAGGGATGCAATTCTGGGAGCTCACTGGGGCTTGATGCAAACTAAAAGGCAAAAATGAGCACTCTTCTATTATTTAAGCACCTGTCCAGAGGTTTGAGGAAAGGAAGAAAAAAAAAAAAAAAAAAACTTGGGTAGATTTAGCCTAAGAGAGCAGAGATAACCACCTTACATTCTGTGTCTAATAAGATGTGAATGGGAGCAGAAATAATGAGAATTACATTGTATTTTTCATGTAAGAGCCTGAGAAACAAAACGTCCTGAACACTGGCAGTGATTCCAGTCATTTTCAAATGAAAAGGGCTATTTGTTTCCAAATTACAGCAGCCACTGGAATGCATACGTTTATGGCTCAGAAATCCTCATTTTGTGAAGTAAAATTACCTTTCAGTAATTTAGTCACTGCAGGCTTTCTCCTGCTGACTGGTCAGAAGCTATCAGATAGCTTGCAGCTGCAGGCTGAAGCCCGACCATTTTTTTTTTTTTTTCCTAGGACAGGCAGTTAGTTAGTAGAGCCATCAGTGCGGCATCTGTCATCCTGCTAGGCCCAAATTGTTTTCTATGATGGATGTCACAGTCTGTATGATCAAAATAGAAGCCCTGCTGCTTTTAATTGCAAAATCGGAGTACTTGCACATTTGTTATTATGCCGAGGTTATTACCTCACACAAAATGAATTAACAGGTGAAAATAATTGATGAGAGGAGTCTAGGGATTTTTAGCCTCTTCAAAGAGACTTTGTAATTATGGCATAATGAATGTTCTGAGACATATCTGTGGGGGGCAGCATGAGACCACCAAAGATCTCTTCAGATTGATGATAAATTCTACTGAATTCTACTGTAATACTGCTTAAATTTACTTAGCAATTAGTTTAATAGGCCTACATGATTCATGATAACATACTGAGAATTTTTAAATAAGTTTGTTCCATCAATCTATAAATTAAGTGACTTACCTCAGCCTTCTTCCCAAGGTGATGAGAAACGTTAACGAATCAGACTTTCTAAAACAAAGATGACATGGGGTAGCGAGATGGCATTCAGAAATGCCTGACAAAATGCAGCCAGTGCCTCAAATAATTTCTCTTTCCCATTTTTAGTGTCTCTCATTGTTCGTGAAAGAGCTTCAACAAGTTTTGTCCAAATACAGTTTTACCAGTCCCCCAGCAGACGGAAGACTCTGCATTTGTCCTGTGAAGTCTATAGTTTAAACATTTTGCAAGCTGAAGTAATTGCTCTTGGCTTTCTGACCACTCTTCCCCTCAGACTTTGTCATATTTCAAATTCATTCAGACCTTGAGTGCATCCTGAGTGAGGGAGTCCGGTCCTCTTTCCCCTTCCTTGTGACATCCTGAAACTGCACAGGGGATCTCTGTCACCATGAACTAACTTCCAACATGGAGCATAGGAGCACTTTCTCTGTACTAAACCAGTGCAGCCAAACCACTGGGACTTCGCATTTCATGTGTGCCTAACCAGGTACACAAGAGTAGTTGTGAGATGAAGAACCTAAAGGTTGTAAGGGTGATAAAATATTACTAAGTACCATAGGAAGCAATGTAATGAAAGGATAAGAAATTAAAACACTAACGGAAAGAATCATGAGCATGCTTCTTTTTGGTAGCCACTTATTATTTATACTACTACGTACATCTACATTGCAAGATAATTCTTTATTTAGCAAGAGCTAAAAAAAATTGTCAGCACTGCTATGAGAAATATATTTAAAAGAAATTTTGAGACTCAAGACTATATCCTTCAGTTCAAAGTGGAGAAGAGAAAAAGAAAAGGGAAACACCTATAAATTCTGAGAAAAGTATAAACTCAAATAAAAGAGTCAAATGTTTAAAAACCTCTTCATTCATTTTCTAAGTGACAGGAACTTTTATCACAGAGTCTAACTAGATTGATTAATCCATACTTCTACAATACATGCATTATTTACCATATTTCTTGTTCTTTTGCAGACACACACACACAAAGTGTCTCTTTGCCCCCAAAGTTGTAACATCTTTGTAAAGAATCTCATCTATTCTGTCAAGTAGTTTTAAATGACTGTTTGTTGATATTTTTGGCCTAGATTTAAATTGAATGCATATTTGAGGCATGAAATTGATACTGAGGTGACTCATTGACATTATTTATGTATACACACACACACACACACACACACACACACATATTAGCAGTCTTTTCAGATTTACTGTCAGAATTTTGGTTTTTAAGAGTATATAATATCAAAGGTTCTCAATAACAGGAAGAAAAAATGCAGAGCAAAGAAATATAATGAATGCAAGGCAAGCAGTGGATTGCCCCACATGTGAAGTGGACTGTGGTAACTCATATCGGGCCACATGTCACTTGCTGAAGCATTTTTCATAAACCTTCACACATCCGCATTTATCTTCAGTATAAACCACAAGAGGAATTCTCCAAAGACATTAGCCATAGATAAATGCTTTTTAAACAAAATAGTCTATTTTAAGAATCCCTGACAAAGATAAGAGGATGTTGTACAATTGTACTTCAATTGCTTCATAAACCTTGACACCATTTTGTGATATTACTTTATTGTTTGGTTTTAGCTTTAATGGAGAGGAAAATGACCTAAAATTCAGAGGTTAATGCTGTAAAATTTTGATACCTGTTTCATTTAGATTATATTGGATTATTGTTATGAAACACCATGGAAAACACTCAAGGGATTTCAACGAACAAAAAAAGAAAAATTACAGGTGAAAAATTGAATTTCAAAAAGAATCCATGTTAATGAGAATCAGATACAATTTTTTGAAATTTGATCATTAAAGACATTCCAAAATCCTGTTTCTAACACTGCCAAAGAGCGCTAGATTTCACAATTTAAATTTCACAGTAAGCTATACAAACACAAATAGTCGTGTCTTATACAGAAATAAAGAACACAGAGACTGGCTGTGCTTTATGATAGCCTTATGACAAATGACACAAGCCTGGAGTGCAGTATAACTGACTCCAGAGCAAATTCAGCTGCTTTCTTCTCAGCTCTTCTTGTTTCCTGTACATAATATGTACAGAAGTACAAATGTTTAGATGGAATCTAGTAACTACAAACAAAGCATTCATTGCAGTGTGCATGTTTACCAAAGAAATTGTGTTTCAGATGAGAAAATCTGATGTCCTTTTTAACGACTATAGAATGTGAAGTAGTCAGGAGAAGGAATAAGGTGTTTGTTTTATTCATGGGCAATTGCAAAATAATTCTTGTATGTCCTGGGGGATGGTGAGCTCATGGAATCTGAATTGCTGACTTACCAAACAGATACATTTCCAGGAAAGAAAAAAAGTTTTTGTTGATAATTTAATGAGAATGCAAATCATTTCTTTGATGATGCTAGAATCTTCATAGTGAGTATTAGCCAGCCGCTAGCATGTTATGAATTCTGTGTCATTAAATGGAATTGGATTTGGGACCTGACTTTATGGAGACGGCACTGGTTTCTGAGTAATACCCCATTCAAACACCTCACTCTGATGTATTGCATTAATAGATCATCAGAAGCAGTTGTCATTCCAATGATGTATTAGTGTAATACACGAGAATGAGACTCACTGATGATGTATTTAGTACTCACAAGATGGCAGTGTCCAAAGAAGGGAGCCCAGTGGAAGCCATTCTAATTACAGGATGAAGTCAGTGTGGAGCACTTGGCAAGCTTTTTCAAGGTGCCAAGTTGGCACATCGGTGCCGAAGCCACTTTTTGGCCACTGTTGCAATAAGAAGAGCATTGTTATCCCAGTTCAAAAATAATTTCCATCAGTGAACTGAAAGATAATATACATACATGTCTGATTGCCATACAACATTTTAGCATATGTCAGTGTCTATATTGGCAGAAAACATTGTGTACAGTAATGCTGGCGTCGGGAAGAAAAAAAAAATCTCTGTTAAGCAGGATTTTCTGGGATGGTACTCAAATATATTATCGTAATAGCAGTTTTCCAACTGATGGTTTCTGCCAAAGGGGAAGCTTTCTCTAGTAAGCGTCTACATGCCACCAATCATGGGTACGGCTTCTGGCATTAGCTTAGAGAGGCAGATATTTTAAGTAAAACATTAAACTTAGGTCTCACTGTCATACATTTTCTGCTAATAGAGCTTACAACACCTACTATAAATGTAGATGAATTAGAGGCTCCCAGTGACCTCTATCTACCTCCTGCGGTGCTTTTTCTAAAAGGGTAAAAGAGAGACTTTTAAATGTTTATAACATAGGGCTAAAAAGGCTTTTTTATGCAATGGAATAGCAGTTACTGTTCACCTCCTTACAGCAGCTGATTGCATCATAAATAAAACAGTAGGGCTAGTCATCTCAGCTGTGAACTGGATGCATCCAGACAGCAGCCAGGAAGCATAAGGGAGGGACACGGAGTGTTCTTGGGGAGGGGGACAAAGATTAGGGGTGCCAGCAAGTCTCTGTGTGTGTGTGCTGTGTGCAAAGAAGTGGGGGGAGGAATCAGAGAAGGAAGCAGAGGTGACACCTTATATATAGCATGTCCTTCCCTGGAAACTGAGTGGCTGAAGCATTGTTTGAAAGAAGTTTCCAGATCCCTTAGCCAGGAAGGTAGAGCAGTAGTGGATGGGAAGGGTTAACCAGAGACAGTGAGATGAGATGCTCAGGTAGTCTTGGTACCTATACTTCCGGTCAGGCTGGTGGTGGCTTTCTTACATGACCTTCAACAAGCAGACTAAACCTGGAAAAGAAATATTTGAGTGGTGGGGAGGTGGGGGTTGCGATTATATTAAGTGAGATTTCTCCTTTGACATACATTTTATATCCTAATTTTCATTTCTTAAAATTCTCATAGGTAAGTCACTTCATGATTTATGTGTAACACGTACAGGTTCTTTCAGTGGACTCCTTTACCCATCTCTGTGTCCTGTCAAAAGGCTTGGACAACATTATACACAAAATATACTGCTGTTTTACAATGACAAGACAAACTATTTTTAAATGCTCTATCTAATTCTATTTTTAAAAGTTATTACTTAATAAAATAACTATTAAAGACTGAATTCTTTAAAATGTCTACTGATTTCCCCAACTATTAACCCCTCCCCCACTCAGTTATATTTTCAGACTTGTTAGAAGCACTACTGGACTGATGGATACTTATTTTATACTATGTAATTTTTCTTAACATCTAGAGGCTAAGATTTAGGATATATACCTGAATATGGGAATATAGAGAAGGCAGGTAAATTTTAAATATTAAATTAAATTATTTTAGGTGAATAAAACACCAAAAAGAATAAATAAAATAAACACCAAAAGAAATAAGTTGTGGATAAAATCATGATTATCGCAATCACTATAATTAGCTACCATTTTTTTATGACATGAAAAAGAAGTTTCAACTTAAATGAGCACAGTTTTGTAGTGTATTTAAATATACCTACACTGACATTCTTATTGCGCCTCTCAACATGTTTGCATAAAACAAATTATATGCTTACAGGGTTTTAAAAGTCTTACATTGAAAATATCCTTGATTAATAAAATTTAAATAAATACTTGCTATAGATATCCAAATTATTAATGAATGAAGGTAAGTAATAGTGCCAGAAGTATCTAAAAGGAAAAACTTAGGTATTTTCTCTGCTTTAGGCAGTAGTAACAAGACCCAGCACCTATCCCAGAACTTAGGTGAATAAAACACCAAAAGAAATAAGTAAATTCTTATCTTCCTTATCTTTCTTTCCTTCTAGTTCTTCCTTTAATCCTTCCTGTCTTTCTTCTATTCCCCCATCCCTTCCATTTTTTCCTCCATTCCTTCTTTTGTAAATTTTGTTTTTCATAAATTTAACAAGAGCTATGAAAACGAAGACAAGGTTAAGCACAATCATGGAGGAAGAAGGTTAGAAAGACCAGTGCATTTTATATTCTGGGGTAACCAGGAAACAATTAATTTCCTCAAAATTTGTAAAATTTCTAAAATGCCCATAATTATAAGTGTAGATCAGTGATATTTCCATATGATAAGATGTATTTCTCTTTACAGGCTGAATTGTAGTGAATGAGAAACAGGACATAAATTAATAATAAAATTAGTGGTAGGGAAATCTGCCATTGGAAAAAGAATTTTCCAAGAACTGGTTTTAATAGTAGACCAGAGTCAGCACAGTGGCACACACCTATGTTCCTTGTTATTCTGGAGGCTGAGATGGGAGGTTTGCATGTTCAAGGCCAGACTCCACAGCTTATTTAGACCCTGTCTCAAAATAAAGCAAAAAGGATTCAGAGTATACAGCTCAGTGATAGAATGCTTGCCTAGCATGTGTAAGGCCCTGGGGTCAATCCCCAATATTACAAATTAAAGAAATAAAAAGTATACCTGATGGGGCAAAAGAGAATATGGGGTTGCAAAAACAAATAAACAAACAAAAAATGCTACACTACTCTAGTTATGTTTCAAAGTATGGAGTGTTAAAGCTTTTTATTCTAATAGCACAAATGCATTCATTGTAAGTATATTTGTACTATTTTTTTATTGTAAATAGCAAAATTAAAGAAAGGTTCAAGAACTTTCTATGCTTTAAATTACAGTAAATAAAGAGTTATACAGAAAAGTAAATTCTTATCTTTTGAAAATTGCACTGTATTCAACAGCATCTAAGGCAGCATTAACCCCAAGCTTATACCTGATATATGCCACTTTGTCTAAAAAGTAATGGGGACCAGACAATTCAAAATTCTCATAAACATCGCCAGAGGTAAACACTGAACAATGTCTTTCCAAATGTTTTGTGTTGGTGTGAGTAGTATTTTTTAATTGTTTTTTATTTGTTTCTGGTATGAAGAAATTAAAAACCATACTGTGTATCTCTCATTTTTTTCTAGATAAAAACAGTTTAACCACATAAACACCTGCATCATTGTCTTAAGGTGAAATATGAGGAGTTAAGTTCCTTTGCACTCTTCCGAGACAAACATGAAAACACAAAGCTGCCACTTTCACATGATGTTAATACAGAGTTCTTCATCCATTAACCTTTTAGCAAAGGTTTCTCTCAATTCCCTACTAGTGCTTAGACTGACTGACTGGTAATGACATTTCTTTGTTTAACTGTTTTTAACACCTAATTGACTCCACAACTTTTTACCTTTAACTCTACCCCCCCCCATTGTATCTCACTGGTTTAGCAGCTGTAATTCTGGTTTCTCTGTAATAAGTGACAGTTTGTTGATAATAAATTCTACCTCTGAATTCCAGCATCATACCCATACCTATCTTCCATTGTTTCTAAATTCTGCTCTTTTCTCCCCAGTATCTATCTATCCTGTCTCTCTCAAAAATTTGGTATAAGAAATAGCGCAGGCTCCCTTCTACTTTCAGCTATATTAATATTGCCTTTTCTCATGGTGGAAATTCTCCTCATCTCCTTTCTCCGTCTTTTCAGTCTATCTGATTGTCTCCTTCTGGCAATGACTATTTCTGGTACATTTTGCATGAGGAGTTATTTTCCCATTAGTAGCCTTCACCTTCACAGATATAAAAAACCTAATTGTGCACTGTGGTACAAATGGAATCTGAAATTATCAAGTGCAAAATTAGCATTAAAAAATCATAAGACAACAAACAATAGGGCTTTTATGTGATTTTTGTAATTGCGTGAAACTAGTTACTCTGGCAATAATTGTTTGTGCTTCATTAACATGCAAAATGGTTTTATAGACTAACCCACACACAAAGGAAACCATTTTTGATGAGAACTGTGCTTTGTTTAATGTTAGACACCATTGTATTTGCTTTCCTTATATAACAGTTCTAATTAGTACCTAGCACTCATCCTGAGTTTTTCAGCTTGAACACTCTAAAGGTGACAACCGAGTCACAATTCCATGGCACTCTTTGTCAGTACCTGTCAAAATATAGCTAAGCCTTTAGGAGTTGTGATCTAAATACTGAAAAAAAAAGTTAATAGTCCAGAAACAATATGTCCTAGGTAATTTAAAAAAAAATTGCACATTAGCTTTCGCTTAAAATCATAATACCAGGGCTGGGATTGTGGCTCAGTGGCAGAGCGCTTGTCTTGAATGTGTGAGGCACTGGGTTCAATCCTCAGCACCACATAAAAACAAATACAAATATTGTGTCCATCTACAACAACAACAACAAAAATATTTAGAAATATACCATCAATGCTACCCTATTAAATTGGCCCTGACAAGAATAAATTTGTCCCACTAATTTCTTAACAATGCTTTTATCATCTGACCTTTATCTGTTGGCCTGACTTCACTTCCTTGGTGAGGTAGTACAGGTGGATGAGTAGCAAAATTTTAAATTGGTTGACGTGTACACACATTCCTTTCAGAAGTGATTAGCTGTTCATCTTAGAAGCATGGGGGAGAGGGTAAAATTTTAACTATACCAAAGAAGCAAATCCATTAGGCTAGACTTCAAAACCTAACTTTACTCAAGACTAGCCAACTTGATTCTAATATGTGGAAGCATGAAAGTCCACCCTCTAGTTAGGAAAGCAGGGCAGACGCAGACATAAGAGGGGATTTCACTGCTGTTGTTGAATCCCATGTGCCTCTTCTCATAGCACTGAAATTAAAAGAGCACAGGATTGTGGAGGAGTAGGTTTATCATGAGACTGCCATACCTAGATAATCAAAAACATAGCAAAGCTAACATAACACCTGTTTTTTTTTTTTTTTGGTGTGTGTGTGTGTGTGTGTGTGTGTGTGTGTGTGTGTAAAATGACCTTAAATGTAGACAGGTTTAAAATTTCTTGGTGATTGAATTCATAAAAATTATGTGGTCATCTTTTTCTGCTCCTCCTTCTCCTCCTCCTCCTCTTCCTCTTCCTCCTCCTCCTCCTCCTCCTTCTCCAGCTTTTGGTAAAATGAGATTGATTGCTTCCACCCCCTCGACCCTGCCCCAAATGTCTGAATTTGTTAATAGATTTATTTCATTAATTTAGGTTTTGTCTAAAAAGTCAATGAATTTTTCTCATTTTGTAGACTCAAGACAGTAGTCTTCTTCATAGTTTGGTAGAATTGATCAGTTGAACAGAGGCTATCACTGATTTCTGAAATTTTCTAGAGTACTGTTACTTCAGTTTGTTTCTCTTTAAAAAAATTACAGGGCTGGGGTTGTGGCTCAGTGGTAAAGCACTTGCCTTGCATGTGTGAGGCACTGGGTTCAATTCTCAGCACTGCATATAAATAAATAAAGTCCTTTGACAACTAAAAAAAATATTAAAGATACAAATGGCTTATATCACTATCATGTAACACCATAATAATGAAAAACACAGTATATCTAGAATAGCTACATTATGCCCATTGTTGTATATCATTTGGATTCTTGAATTCTGAAGTACTTGCTGTGAAATATTTAAAATACACTATGATATATGTGTGAATTTCAATGACATGCCTGTTCTCTCATGCTTTGAAAGAATTTGAATTTTTACACACACACACACACACACACACACACACACACACACAAGAATTGCTGATCACTTCCTTCAAAATGCACTTAAGGAACTTTCTTTTTTAGTTAAGTTTATGTGAGTAAATGTCAAGTCCCAATCTTTCCCTGTCAATGCCTCGCACTGAAACTCAAGTTATTTTTCCTTCTTCCAACTTGAAGTCATTCTAATTTCTTAATTTTGTGATTCAAATGACACATGATAAAAGAAAATTTCTCATCTCTACCTTTTAACTTCTGTATTCAACTAACTATTGGAAAAAGCTAAGTGCTTTGTAATTTTAAACTACAGAGAATCTAAATAAAATGAGTTGTCTGGGCTTACCCATTTTGGTGAGAAGAAAGAAAAGTTTTGAAAAACAATATATTTGATAAACAAAGAGATTTCAGAGGTCACAAAATTAGAAGTGATCTTGGGAGTCCTCCATCTACCACTCAACCAAAATAATTCTAGATTATAGCTTTTAGAATAGCTATTAAGCTTCTGTCTTCAAGCATTTCCAGGAATGGTATCCCATTACTTTACAAGATCCTTTCACTTTAAGCACAGAATTAGATTAGTAAGTTTTGTGGTTTTTTTTTTTTTTATTTTTGACAAAAATCTTTTTTGTGCCTTCTACCCATTTATCCTCGTTCTATTCTCTAAGATACAAAATAAATCTATTCTTAAAAGTAACTTTTCTAAATAAATATGTTAAAGTATGAACCAACAGTATCATAAAATCATCTTCATCAAGCTAAATAGTCTTCACCATAAGATATGTTTTTGAGACCCTTCTCCATCTTTTTCTTCTGTGTGTTCTATAGTTTTACCATCTCTTAAAAGGTGTCACTTAAAACAAATGGTGCTCTCTTTTTCTCTGTCCCTCTGTCCAGTTTTAACCTGCATACTAACTCATTTCCAGAGTGCTAGGTACTGAGTTGAGAGTGAGGCCTCTCATGGTCTTGATCCTTGAGAAGTCTACCACTCCCTAATGGAAACAGACAAGTAAATATGTAGCTTAGTTACAATTGTAACAAAAGCCTGTTGGATGAGTGAAAACAGAAGTGACTTGATTTAATAGGAGTGGGAAAGGAGTTTAGAGGGACTTTTCCTGAGGAAGAAAGAATTGGTCTGGCTGAATGACATTCAGGACTAAACCCAGCTAAAACATGTTGTATGTTGAAGACTCCATATTGGAGTTTTGATATTGCAAAAAATAAAAGTTGATTTTGATCTATCAGCTGTTTTATATATAAGATAATCAAGCTCTGTCCTGAAAGGGTCTAATGCTACTTTTACTCACATTTTTACAGTGACTGATTTTGGATGAACTTTAATCCACTGCAATCCACAGAAGTCAGGGAATTCACATTTAATTTGAGCAAGTATCTTATATGTTTTGAAGACCTCATTAAATTCTATGTAATTATAGAATCTTGCATTTGCTTTGTGACATTCATCTAACTTAAGATAGTCCAAGAGAATTCTAGCAGGGGTTCAGGCGTGCTTCACACCATGTCCACACCATGGTTCTTTCCATAGTCTAAATCATCCCAAATTGAGTCCTCTGGATTTTCCAGAATCCCTAAGGAATGACTTTTCAGTGTTATCAGAACATTTTCTAAAACAGATTTTAAAAAAAAAAACCATGTGGCTTCTTCTTTTGAAATAGATTATTCTTATAAAATTAATGACATTTTCTTTTCCAAAATCTGTACCTCCGTTCCATCTCATGGTGACATAGTCTGAGTAGTTTTTTTGATGATAGTAGTTTTTTGATGATGCAGGAGGAATTATTGTAACATAGGTTTTTTGAATAGCCCAGTAACAAATACAATGACATCCAAACACCCAGTCATTCTTCGTTCCAGCAATATTCAGACCTCATCATCGGCTAAATCCAAGCAACGTATGTGTGTATGTGGTTTTGCAACTGGGCAAATAATCAAAGGCAAGGAATGAATATAACCATCTGTATGGAAATTGGTAAACTGCAAATTGGTCCCCTAACTGGGATTAGGGAGAATACATGTTTTCCCCAGCTCTGCTTCTTTCCCAGAATTTCACATACATCAATAACAATGGCTTTCACTTCCTTCAGCTGAAGATGGAGAGAGAGATGCTTTAAAGTTGTCAATGTCAGGGAGGGTTTGTCCTGCATAGTTATAAGCCTATTATTTAAAAGAACAAAATGAAGGCTCGTTTCCCACAGTGAATTTAATACTTTTCCTGCCTTGTATTATGGTGACAGTGCTGAAAAGTAGAATCAGAAAAAAAAGGAAAAAATAGAAATGGATTCTTTAAATTCAAAAATCAAATTGTAACCCTTTCTTGCATGAGGAACAGGATGAGATATTTACCTGCCAATGTAACCTTTAAAAGCACAGTGAGAAGTGAAGAACATTTTATAATCTTTCCTTTTCTTTGATGTTTAATTTTTATTTTTACATGAATTCCTCTGGAACTCTCCTAGGAACCTAGTTCCTTACAATAGGGTATGATAGGTACCCCTTTTTTACTTTTGTTAAAAAATGTAGAAAGTATGAAAAGATACACCAAGAAAAACAAATAAAAGGTTATGTAATCTGAATAAATCCTAAAGTTGATTACTTAAATAAACCTGAAATATCCAGCTTTTATAGAGCTCAGAAAAGCTCTCAGCAACAATTGATGAGTGACTGTTGTTTCACATCCTTATAATTTTTAAGAAAGTGAAGAATAGCAGCCAGCTAGAAAATCTTCAAAACTTTAACGTTTTAAACCTGTACCCAGTAATATTATACATATGAAATCAATTTTGAAAAAAAAAATGAAATAAATATCAAGTGTACTTTCTACCGAATATTTTCTTGTGGTAAACAACACGGTGAATGAGTTTATCTGCAGTCACAGGTAACAGTTCCTGTTGATGCTTTCTGCCTGGGGCACTCAGGTCCCTTTGCTTTTGTTTTGAGGAGTCTTTCATTTAGTCCTGTGTTATGGTTTGGATGTGAGATGTCCCCCAAAGCTCACGTGTGAGACAATGCAAGAAGGTTCAGAGGAGAAATGATTGGGTTGTGAGTCTTTTTTTTTTTTTTTTTTTTTTTTATTGGTTGTTCAAAACCTTACAAAGCTCTTGACATATCATATTTCATACATTAGCATGCATTAGCTTCAAGTGAATTATGAACTCCCTTTTTTACCCCAAGTACAGATTGCAGAATCACATGGGTTACACATCCACATTTTTACATAATGCCATACTAGTAACTGTTGTATTCTGCTACCTTTCCTATCCTCTACTATCCCCCCTCCCCTCCCCTCCCATCTTCTCTGTCTACCCCATCTATTGTAATTCATTTCTCACCTTGTTTATTGTGAGTCTTAACCCAATCAGTGATCTAATCCCCTGCTATGGATTAACTGAGTGGTAACTGAAGTGGCAGGGTGTGGCTGGAGAAGGTGGGAATTGGGGCTGTGGCTTTCAGACTTGTATCCACCAAGTGCAGACCCCTCTCTCTGCTTCCTGATCATAATGTGAGTTGCTTCCCTCTGCCATACACTCTGCCATGATGTTCTGCCTCACCTGGAGCCCTGAGGAATGGAGCCTGCTGTCTATGGATTGAGACTTCTGAAACTGTGAACCCCCAAATAAACTTTTCCTCCTCTACGATTGTGCTGATTGGTCGCAGTGGCAAAAAAAGCTGACTAAAACATCCTGTAAGCAAAGGCAAGTTGTAACCAAGGAAAGATGGGGACTGTGATAAATGCCAAAAGAAGACTTTTCTGAAGCATGTTCAACTGGATGACTCAGGGGATCCCAGCAGGATGGAGCCCCAGTGCTTCCTGACAGGACCTGCTTCTAAATGTTCCCTCTCTCCACTCACCGCGTGGCCTTCTTCCTTACCCAGTATACCTCCCTCATGCTTCTTTGGTGCTTCCTGGCACTATGTCCCCAACAGCCAGACATTTTTGTGAGAAGTCACAGTAAGAAGAAACTCTTATTATATAATAATGAATGCCTTATTCATTCACTAAACCACATTTAGTGAAGGTTCCCTGCATCCTTAATATAAAAGTCCTCCCATCTTTGGTACAAGGAATAAGGCAGGTGGCTTTTCCCAGAAAACTGAAAATTTAGTGTAGAGAGTTTCAAACAGGTAATTATATGTGTACACAGACTAGTTCAGACTAGTTATTTAAAAACTAGAATGTTCACTCTGTGAAGGCAAGGATTTCGCCTTTTTTTTTTTTGTCTTTTCTTTTTTCCATTAAAGTTCCTGGTACATAGTATTTGAAACATAGCTACTTAATGCCAAAGTTTAGATTAGAAACTGTTAAAAATTTCAATTGATTGATTTAGATCATAGGAAGGAGTCCTTGCAAATTAACCAAAGTAGGAAAGCCAGACCAGAAAACAAGTTTAATTCTCTGATTTGTTGGGAAGCCAGGGGCAGAAAAATCCAGGACAATATAGAGTTAACTTCTCAAGCTATTGTAAACCCTAAATTTCTTTGGTCAGATATTTCTAATTTCTAAATTAAGGGACATTAGGCTATATGTACTAGCGTACTATCAGGTATAGTATATGTTAGTTTTTCAAGGCTGCCAACACAAGTACTGTAAACTGAGTGGCTTACACAATATAAACTTATTGTCTCACAGTTTTGCAGCTTGAAGTCCAAGATCAAGGTGTCAGCAGCACCATGTTCCCCTGAGAAAGAAAGGAAAGACCTATTTCATGCCTTTGTTACTGAGGGCCTGCTGGCGATCTTTGGCATTCCTTGGCTTGTAGTATCACCCTGATCTCTGGCTTTGTGTTTATATGTAATTCTTTCTCTGTGTATATCTGTCCCCAAATTTCCCCTATTCACAAGGACACTGGAACAGAGACCTGCCCTATACCGGAATGGCTTCATCTTAATTCATTAATTCGCAACAATCTTGTTTCCAAATAGGGTTAATTAATGAGTTAGTGGTTCAACATACGATTTGGGGGTAGGAGGTAATTCAATTAAATACATAATACCATTCTACAAACTTTGAGATAGATGGAGAGATTTTTATGTAATAAAATATACAGCAGGCAAGGCTCAGCAATAAAGGTATTATTTCAGCATTTCATTATGACCAATATGGCTTGAGGGTATACCTATTATATTATCATATGTAATAATAATATATCATAATTACCTTGCTTAGACAGATTTTCCAATAGATTACTGGGTTTTTTTTTTTGTAAGGCAACCCACATATTAAAGGAAATTTCATCAAAATTGTTAAAAGAATCCACTAGTCAAAAATCCAGATGTTTTGGTAATAATTAGTCAAGCAAAGCTTATTTAGTCTCAGTATTTTTTCTGTAATTATTACTCTAGAATAAACTTATCTCATCTTATATCTATTAAAGTTTATCTTTTTACCAAGTCAGTTGTTCTTCTCTGCATTTCCCCCTACAATGTCTGGATAAAAGTTTTATTTTAATATATTCTGAACTATCTATTTTAACTATTCAAGAGAATTTTGAGGTATCACTTACTCAATTAATTTGCAATAAAACAAGATGATGTTTAGAATAAAGTAGAAGTGTCAATCAGTTAAAAATATAAGTAATCACTTTTATTCCAGATAGTTAATAATTAGTAAAGAGATGATTGAGGAGGTAGACTACTATAACAGGAATTGTTGTAAGGGGTACAAAGTATCTTAGTGGATTTCATGTTGCCTATCAAAATTAAAAGAAGTTCTTTGACATGAACTACATTCTCTAATGTCAAAGCAGTATGGAAACTGAATTATAAAATGCACAAAAAAGAAGTTAAGTATGCTTAATTGTAATTGTTTTTTGAAAACAATCCCTCTTCTTTTAGGCAGATAGGAAATAACCTCTATACAACTGTAATTATAAAATAGTTGTAAAATAATAGAACTCATTAACAAAGATTCTGACAGTTGATTGGTATATGAATCTGTAGTTTGTTTTTGCCTCTAGAGTTTCAGACTTTTGTTGCACATACTTATTAAAAGAAGAAAATAGCTTTTTGCAAGGGTACTCAGCAAGACAACAATCCATCATCTGGCATTTACTTCAGAAACTACAAGGTTCCAGAGCATGATTTCTTTGTGACCTAGAATTAATTGAAGAATTGATGCAAGAATCATCATAAATAGAAAAAGTGACAGGAACCTGTCTCTCAGAGGTCAACAGAGTTTCAATGAAGAAGCCTGTGAAGTCGTCCAAAGGGCACCACCCAGACTAAAGGTCTCTTAGTTTGGTTCTTTGTTTGATCTTTTGATCTCTATACAATGTTTCAATGTCATTACCCAAGAGTAAGAAAAAAGGTCACTTTACCCCTCAAAATGTAAGCTTTTTGACTTCAGTCTGTCTTCATTTCTCTCTTTCCTGGCCAATTTATCTCACCTGGAACATGGTAGTCCAAAATTCTCAAGTTGGCAGTAATTTGTAGACAAATAATATTCTCTCCATGAGAAGCAAGTCAAACAGTGTCATAGTTGTTTAAACATGCATGAACTTTGCAGCCAGGTAGAACTTGCTTCTGCTCCCAATACTGTTTCTGTTTAATAAGATGGTTGGATCAGTTGCTTACCTTTCTTTCCATTTTGATAAAGTAACATAAAATAGCAATACTTCTATTTTTGTTTTACATTCCTTCTGTGTATTATTGATCATCAGATCTACGCTTTGGGCTAATTAGGGAGAAGTTCTTTATTTGATCATGGAAAAAAATGAAAACATTAATATTTATGTGCATATTATCTTATACATAAGTGATTTGTACAGTAGCCATGAAACTGTCGTCTCAAGTTCAGTTTACAAATAAATACAGCTAACAGAGCATTCTATGTGAATTGCAACTTTTCTATAACAAGTTTCTCTAACAATCTAACCATCACATGTCACTTTATCTCCTGGGGTGTAGTGAGAAAGGGACTATCAGCCTCTTCTGTTGTCTGATTATTTCATTGGGGCACTAGAACAGATTGAGGGAAAAGGCACAAATGAGGAAACACTTACATCAAATGGAAAGATTCTATGGAGAAATAATGAGTGATCCTGAAGTGAATGGGGAGGACTTGGACTTAGGTCTGATTTGTAACATTCTTGTGGCTAAAACAACCAAATGTAGCTCATCCCAGACACAAATTTGAGGCCTGGTTTAGAAGAGCTAGAGATAGAAAGTAATCCTCTATGGACAACAAGTTCAAATGTCCAATCAGCAGAAAAAAGAACAGCTCCCACAGATATATGACCAAGATACTACACAACTGTTGGGAATGGAGGGGGTAAAATGAATGGAATTGCAGTTTTATGGGTGCAACTCCTAAAAGACTCAGGGCAGTCTAATGATGTTGCTTAGGCACAAATTTGAACCAGGTCTTTTTCTCAAAGTATTTGTGTAGCTTCTTCTGGGAATAATCAAAATTTCATTAGCTTAACACATACTTTTCAAGAGCTTGCTGTATTTCAGGAATGCCATTTGAGAACTTTTATTGCTTGTCATCATCCTGTTCCTCCAACTTCTTTGCTTGTGTTTCATATTTCAAAAGTTTTGAATTACCTTATAAGTCCCAGAAAATTCTTTAGCACCTAAACTCTCATTGTCCTTGTGCATTTCTGTCTGAACTATTCCAGCTTAACCCTGGTGTATCAGCTCAAAGGCTGTCTCCTTGCAGAAACTGCCTGACTTTCCCAGACTGATGAAATCCCCCATTCCCTTATACCCACCCTATATCAGAAACTTCCCTGTGACCTCTCTGTGACATAACCATTGCTCTATTCTTGGCAGAACTGAAGCATGTGTGGGCAGGACCATCTTCTTCCCCACCCCCAGCCCCTTTTTTCATCTACAGACCCAGCTCAATGCCAGATACAGTTTGTGTTTGTGAAATGATGGCAAAACTAGAGAGATGGTTGTCAAACTGGAAGGACTGGAGACTTTTTTTGGGAATACAATCATTTGGGTTTATATAGGATATTTTAGGGCATATAGTAAGTGACTGATAAGAAGTAACTGAGGTCTTTTTGAGATTGAACTCAGGGTCACTTGACCACTGAGCCACATCCCCAGCCCTATTTTGTATTTTATTTAGAGACAGGGTCTCACTGAGTTGCTTAGCAACTTGCTTTTGCTGAGGCTGGCTTTGAACTCGCAATCCTCCTGCTTCAGCCTCACAAGCCATTGGGATTATAGGTGTGTGCCACCACGCCCGGCATGATTGGGGTCTTCTACCCCACAACCTAAATTGAGAAACATCTGAAATCTTCTAGTACCCATACATAATCTACCTAAATGTAACTTAATACGAAACTCAAAGCACAATGTAGTCTCTTGCAGGAAAGCATTCAATAAATGTCTTCTGACTGATCCATAGCATGAATTCATGAAAAGAATGAATTAAGGAATGCATTCATTGTCCCATGGGTAGAAACAATCAAATGGCCTTATAATCCCTTTCAGTTGTGCGTTTAAATTATGATGCCTAGGGTCACATGCAGCTAAAAGTAGCTTTAAACATGCAATCCTGTTAATTTAAGATGCATTATTTTTCTTGTTTGTTTTTTTTTTAAATATCTCTGATTTGTGATGAGAAAAATAACATTGTCTGTGTGATGATCTTTTCATGAATTTCTATAGAAGCTCCTACCTGAGCTCTCTATCTTAATCTCCTTTTCTCTTTCTCTCTGGGGAGTCATTCTTCTTAAAGACCTACTTCTTCAGGAGAAACAATTACATTTAACAAAAGACAAGGACTAATGCTATTACTATGTATATCCTTGTGCATTGACAACCAGAAAATCATAGTAGATAGATTTATAAACATTATTGCTGTTTTGCACTGTAGGAAACTTGCAATTTGGTCAAGATCCACATTTAATTCCTGTCCTTATATTCTGAGCTCACTTATATTTTCTGGTTGCATTTGTAAAAGCTGTTTTGTACAAAAGAATTCTATTAATAATGAATCGATGTGTCTTTATACCTCACTATAACCCCCAAATTGCTTTAGATAGGTACAGAGATAGGTTGCACCATAGATAAATAAAAGAAATAATAGTATTGTGTCATATGATTTGTTACCCGACTGAAGATTGTATCTGGAAGCTTTAAATGAATTCCAAGGTCATAAACTTATGGTAATGAAAAATGTATACACAACCAACAATATTCTTACTAGATTTTTGTAATAAAATATTCCTTTTTGTGACAATAAAATATTAACTTACAGCTCTTATATTTTTTAAAAGTCTGCTATGATTATCATATATGTATTTTGAAGAGCATGCTTGCATCAATAATACATATTATTTTTTGCAACTAGATTTTATGTTCAAACATCTTGATAAATAATTAAAATTTTGAACATATGTATTTTTCTGTTTCAAGAAGTTTGAAAACACTACCAATAAGGTGAAACTTCACAAAAATATTGTTATTTAGCAATATGTAGCTATCTTTCTAAACATAAACATGTTTAGTGCTGATAAAGTTATCTACAATACTTTTACAAGTCCATGAGAGTTATTATTGTGAAAACAACTCTCTGGGGCAGTACAAAATACTCTAATCACAAGTTTAAATTTTGTTCACTTGATTATAAATAAAAACATATCATTTGTGTGGTAGGCATTAATTCTATAAGCAACTATATGGGAGAATTATAGATTGTTTTATTGATATTGCTTGATATTTTAAAATGTGATCCCTCCTATTCTGTTTCAGAATAGACAAGTAAAAATGATTATTTCCCACAACATGCTAAGAAATAGAGCAAAGAAACTATGCCTAGGTCTTGGAATTTGCTTGAAATCACACACACACACACACACACACACACACACACATTCACACACACACTTCTGCACAAACAGTAATGATTCTTTCTAAGAATATCTCAAATGGTGTTTAAGAATTGATCATTCCTACTTTATCTCTTCTGTCTCAAAGATGCTGAATATTTTGGTGCTAAATACTATTTGGTATTCAACTTTCAGGACAAAGAATATAGCAACAGTTTGTTTTCACCCTCAGTGATGAAAGTATAATCAGTGGGGATAAAGGGAAAAGTAGGATTTCTGAGATTGGTAAGAGATGAAAAATCAATCCTAACAAGAAATGAAAATGTGTTTTTTTTGTTGTTGTTTTGTTTTTTTATGCTGAGACGACTTAACCTTAACACCCCCAAAGAAATGACATTATATGTGCTGCGTATGGCAAGACAGGTTGACTCTAACAAAAACTCCACCCACTGAGCATCTCATTCCAATTCAGTCCCCTTTGCTGGTTCATGGGAAACTTCTTAGAATAAACCCTAAATGATGACCAAGAAGTTGCATACAACAGGGAGAAAGAAGTTAGCAAAAATTTGCTTGTACTCTGAATATCTCAGGGCCAGTGATATGGAGAGTTGCTGGTTAATCTCGGTATGGTTCCTGGGAAGTTTCCTGATGAGCCAGATTTGCTGGTGCAGGGGGTATGCTTCAGCTTTTTAACTGTGGCAGCAGCTGGCAGCATGCTACAAAGGACCTGTGCAGTAATCACCAGCTCACTCTGTGAAGGCCAAGAGGAAAACCTCTTCAGATGAAGCCCCGGAGGGTTTCATGCCGCAGAACAGCTAAGATTTTGCAGTTGGAATGATTTTAGAGAAATTTACAAGGAAAACTTCATTATGAATCTCTCATACATGATGTCCCCTGAGAAGCTTATCACTGTTTGTCAACTGCAACAGAAGGCATAATGCTTTTTTATTAATAGGGTTCTTTTTTTTTTCCAAAGGGATTGTTGTAAAATACCATGATTAATTGAAGATTTCTTTTTACTTCTGATTTGCCTGATTGACACAAGTAACCCTTATTAATTTCCCCAGATGCCTAAAGCAGTAGAGGCAAAGGAATACAAGATGATGCATTATTTATTCTGATATTCAATGGTCATTTTCATCCTCGTCACAAGTATTAATTTAATGAGGTCACATTATCATGCTGCCCACCAACTGACAAGGAGAGTGTTGATAAAACTGATTAAACTCTCTAGATTAAGCACATTTACTCAAATTCATGTTCACATGCTTAAAACTCTGGCCAAGCATCAAACCATGCCTAATATGTCTTTTATTACCAGGTTGCATTAAAAAAATGATAAAACAAAATAATTATTTCAAGTAGTTAGAAAAGCTAACCAAATGCATTATGTCTTCAACTGCTTCCTATTTAAAACAATTGACTACAGCAGGTTTAAAATTTAATGGATTTGGTAAGTTTTTGCTTTACTCATTTGTTTAGCGAGCATAGATTTTCTTACCATTGCTTGTAGATTTTAGCCTTGTAAGACAAGGATACTAGAATACTGTGTGCAACTTTGTCTGACACTCTTGTTAAACATTGAAGGACCATCTCAAATATGTTATTAATCTTTAATACAGTAGGATTTATATCTCTATCCATAGTATAAATTCTAGATGTCTTCTATTACCTCCATGCACCCCCACTCTGAGATAATATTTAAGTATACATATATTAGAAATGGAAGTTTTATTTAAAAATCTAACTAGGTATTTCATTAAAGATGATCAAGGAATTTCGTTAAAAATCAACTTTATTAAAGATGGTCAATGAATAAGATAGATTTTTCAAGAGTAAATTAACATTGGTAATGTTTTTCTTATCTTTCAATCTAAGCATCAAAATATTTGTTTCATACAGCTGAAATTATTAGCATTAGCAATAAATTAATATTCCTAGAAACTCTAGAATTTTGTTGGTTATCAAGAACGTTTAGACTGTATTTTTAGGAAGCTCGAAATATGGACTCCAGTAGGCTTAATTGTATCTTTAATTGCATCTGTCCTCTATGCAATTCCAAGAACTATCTTTATAAATACAGATTATATCCATTTCAATCACTCTTTTTTTTTTTTTTTTGTATCAAGGATTGAATCCAGGGATGCTTTACCACTAAGTTGTACCTCCTACACCCTAATCCTTTTTAATTTTTTTTTTAAATTTTATAACAGGGCCTCACTATGTCATTAACAACCTAGCTAAATTTCTGAGGCTGGACTTGAATTTGGGATTCCCCTGCCTAAATACCCCTTGCTCTTGCCTCAGTTGCTGGGATTACAGGCATGCACCACCATGCCTGGAACTCTATTGTTATAAAGTACTAAATTGATTCATTATTAGAAAAAGCAATTCTTGCCTGAAGTGGTGGCACATGCCTGTAATCCCAGCTGCTTGGAAGACTGAGGCAGGAGGATTGCAAGTTCAAAGCCAGCCTCAGCAATTAAGTGAGGCCTTAAGCAACTAAGCAAGATGCTGTCTCCAAATAAAATAATAAAAAGGCCTGGTGATGTGACTCAGTGATTAAGTAGCCCTAGTTTCAATTATGACATCTTTTAAAACTCCCATGACATTGTCTATACAAGTGCCATTTATTGTCCTAGCAGATGTTTACTTTGTTTGCTTTTTCTGCATGAATGCCAAAAGCTGTTCATATATAATCCCCTCTGTTACTCATTATGGGATCTCCTGTGACCTCACATCTCTGATTTCAGTACTCAAAAGAAACTTGAGCATCACATTGAAGGAGGTGTCATCACTGGGCTGTGATCATTTATTAGGAAGCTAACAGTGACTCTGAGTTCCTCCAGAATAGGAAGAACCTCACATCTGCAGTGTCCAGGATGGTACTTGGCACTGAGAGAAGTATGTGTAACTGAATTGATAAATGAATTGCCAATTCATTTTTAAATGTCAGTGTAGATTACCTGAGAGTGGTACTTACAAATGCACTTTGTAGGAAATTTGCTGAAATTTGTCACCGGATGATCTATAAACAAAATAAATAAGATTATCGTCAATGTGAAAGACGGCAGCTGGATATTTCTCTGCATCTTCTAGAAAACTGCACTCTCCCTATTACAGGAAAAATGGCACCACACTTCATTTATAATCCTGATAAGAGAAAAATCTAGACTACCAATCAATAGGGAAGGACTAGTCAGGAGGATTAGTGAGCCAGGGGTATGGAACTATGAGCTATACTGCAAAATCCACTGAGGCCCCAAATCATCAAAGGCTGAAGAAAAATGGACAGGTTTTGTTCCTCCAGCAGTTTGCTTTAGCCTTTTCAAAGCGAGCTAAATTAATTCTTATAGTATCCTTTCAGTTTGCATCCCTATCTGCTTTTCCAGACTTTATGCATCATAAAGTCTACTTCTGTCCAAGAAGAATACAGTAAGGGGTGCATGTGCTGATTCAGAATCATAAGAGCTAATATATATTGATTGTTCTCTACATTCTAGACACTATTAAACCTTTAAGGTCTCTCATAGGCTCCATTGGAAAGGGCTCATGTTTTTCCTTCATTTTCTCCTATGAAAATACTGAATATATATGCATTATCCATGTAGTAAAATCATATGTATTTCCTATGTGTATGTTCTACTTTCTAAGGCTCCCAGCCATGCTACCCAAATATTAGTGTTTTAACTTCCCAGCAATGTGAACCAGTTGTTCATGGGTGCCTGTGAAAAAAAAAAATTATGTTATTCCCAAACTATTCTGCCTATAATGTCTCCTACATTATTTGATTTTCTTCTTTCCTGGCTTGTTACTTGTTCACATGGAGCACTGCTACTACTGCCCATTGCTAGGTTTATTGTCTCTGGATGTTTTCCAAACTTGTAGTTCCTGGAACAATAGAAAGATACGAGTTCCTGAGCATCAGTGGCTTGATGTGAGATTCAGGACCTTATCTTTCCACTTCTTACTTACTCTGGCAAAGTGTACTTTCTGATTCGGCTGGAGTTGGATGGATGCAGGTAAGCAGACAGATAGATTTACAAAGCATCATTCACTCAATAAATATATCATAAGCACCTACTCAGTTCCAAGCATTTGCATCACACTCTAGAACAAAAGAGACAATTTACTTTTAAGTTTCTACATTCTATATCAAGTGTCTTTGGTTTTAGGAGTGGGCCTCTGCCTTACCCTCCAGCCTATCCCCTGTACACAAGCACACTTTTAGCCTTACCTAGCTCCCTGTGGTTTTGCATTATCAGTCCTCCACTCTCCTTTTTCTCAACTAATTCTTCATCTTCATCTTTTACAATTTACTGAACCTTTTTTTCATTGACCTAAGTTCCAGTGTGTACCTTTGGGGCTCCTAGATTTCCCCATCTGGTTAGCTCAAGAGTGGGAATATAAAGAGCTTTGGGAGGTGAGGTGACTGTCTCTGCATAGACTTAGAGGGAAAAATAACACACCAACCCCCATGAGTAATATTTGTGATGTCATCACTGGATATAATAAATTACAATTTTTCTGTAAATTTAAGAATTGTGCCTAACAACAGACAAGTTTTAGTAATGCTGACCCTTACTCCTAAGTAAATTCATGTACCCTTTTTTAACTATATAAATTTCATAGGAAATTATGAATGATCGCGATTTTTTAATTTATGCCAATGACAGAGTAATTCTAACAAAATCTAAGGTTTCTATTCCTTACCTAACACTTGCCCCTCAATAATTAGCAACATAAAAGTCTATTTAAAAAGCTGTTCCAGTATCTTATAACAGCATATTAGAGCTAATAATAATATACACTTTTAAGATAAATATTTACTTTGTAACTTAGAAATGCTATGTAAATGTCATAAATTAAAAGTATTATTTAGGTTTAGCATATATATATATAATATATATGTATATTATATATATATGGAGTTTGCTGGTTGTTTCTATTTAAAAAACTTATGAGAGTAAACATTACATATTATTTACTATATGCCATGCACTATTCTAACTGATTTATATTTGTTGTATTTTGTCGAAGCCAACAGCTCTACAAAGTGGGAGTTACTGTTATTCTCTTTTGATAGAGAAGTAACCAGAAGTTTAAGAGATTTGTTCAAAATCAGAAAAGAAGGAAATGACCCGGTGATCAGTTGAATGTTATCACTGTCACCCTTGTCTCCCTAGAGGAATGTCTGTGTATGTATATGTGTATAAATCCATTTCAGAGGAAATTTTATTCATATAATTTTTAATTCCTTTAATCTCTTTAGTAAAGTGCCATATTATGAAAAGTTTTACTTTGTTTAGTACTAAAAGATAATATCATAACCTCACCTATTCAGATTAAGAGCATTCCCAAAATTTGACAATACATGTATGATAAGAGTATGTTGTTGTTTTCCCATGTCTTGCCTCAAGTGGATTAAGTCATTATAGAGTTAACAGAGGCTGACTTATTTAATTGTTACCCTATTTTTAGCCATGTGTGTGTAGGGGTTTGTCTTGCAGAAGAAAAAGAATATATATGTCTTTATTTTTAAGTATGCAGTACATTGCAGGCTGGAGATAAAACTTGGAAAAAAGTTTTTTTCTTCTTCTTCTTTGAAAAAGTTTTGAGGTTCCTAGGGTCTGAGAAACTCAGTTGCAAATATGTCTGAAAAAGTGCTAAGGCCAGCAACATATCTGTAAACTATTTCTAAAATTTAATTATTTTATTTACATATATGTTTAGAAGAAATGTTACCCTAACATCAGAGCTGGTCCAAGATTTGAGTGTACTAGAAGCGAATAATTTGACACCTTTAAAAGCTACATTCCTTAAGTATTTCTTCTACATATTAGAGGCTGAACATAGTGTAGAGGTGTGGCGGGAACATAGTTAGGGACACTGCTTGCAGACCCTAATCACAATAGTTAACTGATTCATTCTTCTTAGAATTAGTTGGCTAGTATCCATTCTTGCTCAAATGTCTCCATGGATGTTTCACCTCCTACCTTTGCAGCAAACCAAAGTTGCTCTTTTATCTCTCATCTACATCTATTTATGTAGCCAACTCCCTCCCTACCTATCTCCATCCCATTTCATTACAAGTTCAGAGATCTCAATTTCAGATCTTAATCTGGTTGACTTGTTCCTTAATCATACTATGTATGCCTACTACAACACAGTGTAACAATGTAAACAGAACCTTGAAAACACTAGCATGATTTATTTTGGGGATAAATATTAAAAATAGGGAAAACCAACTTGTTTAGAGGACTCAGAGGAGTACATACTTGAAACCAAAAACATGACAATCAACTAGTAGCCCATATAAAATGTAAAGCTGCATTTAACATAATATATTAACTAATCCCCTAAAACTATTTCTTTACTATCTTATTTTTAGATGAAACTGTGTAAACAGTAACCCAAATTGAACTTTGTATTACAGACAAATATACCAACTATTTTGTAATGGTTTTCACTTTGGGTGAAACAGAGCTTTAGTGACTTTTGAAAGGACATTCTGAAGATCATTGTTAGGAAAAACTGGCCATTATGAACATGGTCTATGTAGGCTAAGCTGTTTCTTTAAAAAATATATCCCAACAGATTCTTTTTTTTTTTTTTAAATAATGAGAATTACTTTGTGGTTCTGGGAAGCTATAATTCTTCCATGAGACTTCAGGGTAGAGTAAACATCTGATGGCAAAATTCACAGAATAATAATTTTTGGTCCATTTCCTTTGGCTTCTCCCACTGTTTTTATAGTGGTGTGAGGATTTCAGTCACTGCTCCTTCTGTGAAGTTCAGCTTTGTTTACATAGTCAACTAGCCTTGAGAACTTTTGGAATAAGCATCCAATGTCAAATTCACAACAGACAACTCCATATGCAGATACAACAGGGTGAAGTATTTAAATGTCTATCCACAGTAGAACCTCATATCCATGAAACTGCAACATGTGCCCTTCAAATGACCAAACAACTGGTCTTTCAACATTTAAAAATGAAAGTGGTTAAGGGCTGGGCTGGTAGCTCAGTGGTAGAGCACTTGCCTTGTATGCATGAGGCCCTGGGTTTGATCCTCAGCACCACATAAAAATAAATAAATAAAAATATTGTATTCATCTACAACTAAAAAAATATATATGTTTAAAAAAATGAAAGTGGTTAAGAAGAGAGGCATAATACCTCACAACCTCAGGCTAACTGGTACACATGTCTACCTTGTTCATGGACAGTATTTACTGCTCTTTTTATAGCATTATCAGTACTCATATTATGCATGGGTTTTAAGACATCTCCTTCTGCAACTGTCAATACCCTACTATTATTTGTATTATACTTGCAGAATTCAAAGATAGATATGTCAATAAGTTTACATTTATGAGTCTGTTCAGCTAAAATTTATTTATACTTGCCATTATACTGAATGTAGAGAACTGGGATCTTCCTTAGGGTAATTATGGTAAAATTGTCATTTGCACAAAGCTTTATGGCAGTGACATAGAAGATCTGAAACTTCTGCTCATTTTATTTCTGGAGCATATAATGTATTTTTATACTAAATACTTTCATTATAGTCCCTTTAAAATTTAGCATTTAGAATCATCATTATGAGCTATTTTAAAGGATACAAATATCTAGATTTATTTCAAGACTATCTGATAGATAAATTGTGTCATGTACTCACTGTATGTGGAAAGTAGACATTTTTATTCTTTTAGTTTTTTATTATAACTAAAACTAATACAATAGATGTTCTTTAGCTGACCAGTGATCATATCATCTAACAATTTCATAACTATTTTTCTTATGTGATCTTTTAGCACCATTAAACAGTAGATCGTAAGTGCACTTTCTTTAATTGACTTCTGAGACCACATTGTCTTGCTTTTTTGCTTTCTTTCTTTCTTTCTTTTATTTTTCTTCTCCATTCCCCATCTCTCAGCCTTCATTTATTTCACTTCTCAATAAGCTCTTAACAGTGGATCTTTGACAAGGATCATTCTTTGTTTCTAGTTACTTCTTCATCTGCACTCACCACCATCTTGGTAAATTTGTCCATTCTTATGATTTTTAATAAGATATATGTTAATAATTTACCAATATATCACTCTAGACATATTTCTCTTAATTTAGATCTATTTTCAACTTTTCCTTTGATATCTCAACGTGGATGTCTAAAGGACACTTAAAATGAAAATAACAAATAACTTTCTTCCTTCAAATTGCTTCCTCACATTCAATGGCAACTTCATTCTTCCAATTGCTCATCACTAACTCCTTCATTTCAGTCATAGCTTAGATCTAATTCATTAGGAAATTATATCAAGTGTAAATTTAAAATATATCCAGAATCCAAAATACTCCTACTTCTTTCACTTCTAGCCACTTAAGGTAACTATGACTTTCAACTAAATTATTCCATTAACTTCGTAATCCCTTCCTTGCCCCTACTGTTTGTTTATGGTTTTTACCCAACTGTTATTAAGAGTATGAGGATAAATTTTCTTTTTAAAACATGAATCAGATTGTTACTTATTTGTTTATTATTTTTTATAAGGTTTCCAACACAGGGGTGCTTAACCACCGAGCAATATCTCTAGCTCTTTTAATTTTATTAGTTATTTATTTATTTTTTATATTTCTAACTAAGTTGCTTAGGGCCTCACTAAGTTGCTGAGTTAGCTTTAGACCCCTGATCCTCCTGCTTCAGCCTCTGGAGTTGGTGGAATTACAGCACCTGTGCACCTAGCCAGGTCATGTTACTCTTGTTCATAACTTTCTTTGAGCTAGGTGCTGTGGTGCATGTCTCAAAATACTGGGGAGATTCAGCCAGGAGAATCATTTGAATCCAGAAATTTGAGGCTAGCTTGTGTATCACAGCAAGACCTTGTCTCAAAATTGACAACAACACAACAAAACAAAAAATCAACAAAACTCCACGTTGGTTGCCCATTGCTGTCTTTTACCCATAATTGTGTACCGTCATCAGATCATATTCTCTTAAATCTCTTCTGAGAAACATGCCTACCCTCATGGCCTTTGGAAACCTCTTTTCCTGGAATATGTTCATTTCCTTTTAGTCTTTCTCTAAATTTTGCCTTTCATTCATGCTTTCCTCCTCTCCTTTGATCTACATTTTGTTTTATTATTTGCTACTTTTAACATCCGCTCATACATTATCCTATAATTTACTTCTCATGTTGACTGTTTACTCTCTAGAAGACATTCTCCTTAAAGATATAAATCTTTTTCTTTTTTAATGTTTTCTCCAAACACTATGGATAACATAGTAGAAACTCAATAGGTATTTATGAAATGCATCTTTTGTTATGTTTTATTTTTCTCATTCTTTTGACACTGTTAATACAGAAAAGCACCAGGACATGTCACATGTAGAGTCCAAGAATGTCATTTAGTAAAGGAAAAAAAAAGATTATTTTTGCATAAAACTAATATAGTATATCATCATGTATTTGTCACCATATGCCAAATTGAGATAAGGGCGATATTTTATAATGTGAACTATTCAAGACAATGTGAATGTTCAGAGATAATGGTTAAAAAATAGCAATAAACTAGATTTCTATACTTGTAATGTATAGAACATTATACAATTATAACTAGTTTGAATTATAAAATAACACCTCCTACAATGTCTTTGTTCCTTCCTGCTTTATTTGTTCTTCCCTCTTTTTTTCTCTATTTCTTTGTCTTGAACTGTGTCTCCAGAATATACAAATGTAAAACACATACCAATAAGTGGCATATTTGCAGTTGTCAGTAAGAGGAATATTTTGGGGGAAGGTGAATATTGATTATTTTCTTAAGAATAAATAGATAGGCCTTGTTTCAATTTTTATTCTTAATTGCAATATGAAATTCTAACCTCAATAGGAATTTGGAAAACCATGTATGACTTTATCCTTTAAAATATTTTATGTACTGGGAAATAAATAATTTTCTGGAAATAAAAAGCATGTAATAATAATATATATTAAAAGGGAATTCTGGCCACCAGAATGTTTGACTTTCAGTCATGTAAGAAAAATGTAGGAAGAAGGTTTCCTATCAGTCAGAATATCTAGAAATTGATTTTTTAAATAAGGCTATATGAATATCTGCCTTCTTACATTAGATGTGAATCTTAGTTATAAATATCACTGTCTACATGGCCATGACACCTCACAAATCAGAACAATTTTATCTACCAAATTAAGTTATAACTATTATAATTATAAAAGTTATAATAGTTAACAACAAACACCTTTAGATAGTTATTGAATAAAAAAAATTAAAACTATTTTGTAATTCCAATTTTTAATTTACTCTGAAAATTTACAACTTTGGGTTTATGGGCAATATACAAACATGTGACTACTGGATATTATAGTAAAAATGGAAAAGAAATAAAGCCTATTCCCTACCATAAAAATATTTTAGATAGAAATTTTAGCAATTTTATTACTGACCTCAAGTTTAGTTGGTTGTCTTATTTTTTGGCCTCGATATTGTAGAAATTGTTCATTAATACTTCTATCTCTATAATTTCTACTATTTTAGAATTATTGTCCTTCTTTTCTCTCTCTTTTCCTCAGTAAATATTTGGTTACTTATGATAAAGAGGCTCACAAAATAATGAGATGGAGAGACAACTTTAACAAACTTTGCACGAATAGGCACTATTTGATAGACAATGTGATCACTGAGACTATAATAAAATAAGCATTTATATAAAAGCGTCTGGGGATATTTTCTAAAAGCAGTAGAACTGAAACTGTGTCTTGAAGAATAAATATAATCTAATCAGGTAAACAAGAGGAGCAGAGGGGAGTATATTTTCCAAAGTTCTAAGAAACATGTTATAATCCAGGATTTCATTTCAGCAATTTTGTACTGTGGCAGGGACAGGTGGAGTTGAATGGAAAGAGTGGTCAAGAGAGGAGTTTGCACAAAGATAGGAAAGGGACAGATTATGAAAGTGTTTTTGTTTCTTTTTTTGTTGTTGTTGTTCATTTGTTTTCATATGTACTCTCATGCAGGAGGTCATATTAAATCATTCAGAGGACTTTAAATGAAGAGAGGCTCATTGATCTATAGTAAAGCATCATTGTTTTAGATCTCAGCCCATGTATTAGTTATCTAGTGCTGCATAAACTGTAACTCCAAAATTTTAGGAGTTTCTATCAATGAATATGCATTGCCTTATGTGATTTCTGCGGGTCAGAAATCCAAGAGCAGCTTCAGTCCGGTACTTCTGGCTCAGATCTCTTGTGAAGTTGCAGTCAAGTTTCTCAGACAGCTATAATCCTCTGAAATTTTCACAAGAGTAGGATTCATTTCTAAGGCTTACTCACAGAGCTTCTGGCTGTTAGTAAAAGACCTCAGTTTTTCACCACATGGATTGCCTCTCCAAAGTTTCTATGATATGGAAGCTGCTTAGAGGAAGTGATTCATGAGAGAGCAAAACCAACAAATGTAGAAATCACAATGTCTTTTCTAGCCTAATCCTGGAAATGGTGTTCCATTAATCCTGCCATATTATTTTGGTCACTCAGACTAATCCAGTATAATATGGAAGAGAACCTCACAAAGGTTTGAACACTAGAAGCAGGAAATGATGGTGAGATATCTTGGACATTAGCTACCACACCTCTGAGAGAGAAAATAAAAGCACACTGATCAACAGATTTAATATTTTGGGAGGTGGTATGGACTGGATTGTGCCACCACCACAACACATACATTGAATCTTTAATTTCCAATGTGATTATATTTGGGGATGGACCCTATGAGGAAGTAATAAAGGTTAGTTGACATAAGAAGGACAAGGCCATAATCCAAAAAGACTGGTGTCTTTATAAGAAGAGGAGACACCAGAATTCTCTCTCTCTCTGTCTATAAGATGTCTACAAAGGAGGAGGAGAGCTCTCTCCAGACACTAACTTGCCTGATAAACTTGATCTTTGACCTCAGCTCTCCAGAACTGTAAGATAAATTTATGTTGTTTAAGCCACCCAGGCTTGGGTGTTTTGTTATGTTAATCTGAGTTGACTAATCCAACAGAAAATGGGGGTGGGGGGAAGCTATATCAAGAGCCAAATGAGGAAAAACGTTTTGAGAAGGAAAGGTCATCAATATTGTCAACTAAATATTATCTAAAGTTGGTTTGGAATTTTCTAGAAGTGGGTGAATGGCCTTCCTTATATAGAAAAAAAAAATAAAGGTTTTTCACATCATGATAGCAATTTCTGTTTAGACAAAGTTATATGTTATCTAATGGACACATCATTTGACCTCTCAACAAAGTTTGAAATTCTTTTAAAATTTTCCTCCTAGATATTTGGTTTTTAAATAATTATTATTATGACTCAGTGATCCACTAAATTTGTATTCTATTTGTATATATTATGTTTTTCCCCTCTGAAACTCTATAGTATCATTAAATTTGTTAATTCCTGTCTCATTTATTCTGGGACAAAAAGGTCTAAACCATACATCAGTTTAATGAAACATTCTCTTCAGGTGTTAAATTAAATGAATATATTAGTCAGATTTTAATTATAAACAACAGGATACTTTTCAAAAATGAGATATTGTTAAGCCTGTATACCATTTCAACATTTATTTTTTCAACTGATAAAAAATAGCCTATTTTAAACATTATTAAGTCTTCAAACAGCCTGGTCGGCTATTTTAAAATGCTTTGATTTTAATTAGATATTGGTCTTCTTCAGCTTATTGAAAGGAGGAGCTTCAAACCATGCCACTCTACTAAACAGCAGGTGCCAGCTCTAACTGCTTCTTAAAATATTTAATGTATTCAGTTAATCAAATTGCTTAGAGAAAGTTACAATTCAGCTCATTTGTCTTTTGCAGTTTTGGTAGAAGGCTTTCTTTTTACTGAAGTTCTTTATATTCTATGATAAAATGATGGTCTAAGATTTTCTGGTTTCTCAGCAAACTCTATTTAGACTTCCTTACATTCACGATAAATTGAGCATGGCTTAGCTCCACTTCCTGACATCTAGAATCCTATATATCCATGCTCAGCATCCTGAGGCTACTATGACAATTTTGGAAAGTTTAGTCACCTTAACTTAGCATATAGTATGTCAAATATGGTTGTGTGTTGCTTACTGACTAGGTTATATGCTGAGAAATGCCATGTTAGGTAATTTTATCATTATGTTCATGTCACAGAGTGTACTTTCACAACTGGGATGGTGTAAATCAGTCACATGATGTGGCCTCTTGATACAATCAAGAAATGCAGTAAATGTGAGACATATGAAAAGGCTGTCAGCATAGCACATACACTCTTCACACTAAATGTTCTTATGAGTCGGAATACACTCCAATGGTAAATAGAATAATAAATACCTAAACCAACAACATTGTCATCTATTACTATGACTGGTGGCGCAATAGCTGTGTTTATACCAGGATCACCACAAACTCAAGTCAAAGGTTGCATGTGATGCTGTCATGATTTGAAGATGATGAGGCCCCTCGATAATTGTAATTGTTCAGCACCATTATGAATTTATAGCACCACCATCCTATCTGTGGGCTCCCATTGACCAGAATGTTGTTATGCTTTGTATGACTGTAACTTAAAGCTCCATAAGTAGCTGTCCATCAAAACATGAGAATAGAATTATGAAATCATTTAAATCAAATCTTTGGCTTAGACAAAGTCTCGTCTATGCCAGTGAGACCAGAGCAAAGGACAGGTAGCTGGTTGTCATAGAAAGGAACAGGTACATAATATTCCCCGTTACACACTCTCTTTCTCTCCTGTCATTTGAATAAAATTTACTTTTTTATTCTTGTCTCCATATTTCTCACGTGTTTAATCTTCAATACCATGGGAACAAGGACCTGATCCTGATTTTCAGGATCAGTTTCACCAGCATATACCTGAATGATAGAGCAAATGACCAGCTTTTATATTCTGCAAGTCTAAATAGGTAGATATTTTGTGATATTACTAATTTAATAAATGTATTTTACTGAGTGTTGTCTTACACTACATTCCTGGATTTGTCTGCCAGATGGAATGCTGTTTAATAGTAATAGAATGTGAACCAGTTCCAGTTCTTCTATGGAATGTGACCCTGCCTTTAAGGGCAAAATCTGAAATAGAATCTACATCTACTTCCTTGTATGGCACTTGGTTCTGGTGCTCAGATTACAGAACTGTGATGAGATTTATGATTTTAAAGCATTTCCTTCACCTTCTGTAAAATAAATGAGAATCTTTACATTAGAGTTAAATGGGGGATATTGAGAATTTTAACATATTATTTGTTATGGTTCAGATATTAGGTGTCCACCAAAAGCTCATATGTGAGACAATGCAAGAATTTCCAGAGGTAAAATGATTAGATTCTGAAAGGTATAACCTAGTCACTAGGTTAATTTGCTGATAGGGATTAACTGGGCTGTACTGTAGGCAGGTAGATGTGGCAGGAAAAGGTAGGTCACTGGTGGCAAGCCTTTGGGGTTTATATGTTGATCCTGTGAGTGTATCTCTCTCTCTTTCTGTTTTCTGGTTGTGATGCCCTGAGCTGCTTTCCTTCTCCATACCCTTCCACCATGATGTTCTATCTCACTTTGGGCCCTTAACCATGGAGTTGGCTGACCATGGACTAAGGCAAGTGTTTATCCTCTGAAACTGTAAGCCAAAATAAACTTTTCTCATCTAAATTATTCTTGTCTGGAATTCTGGTTACAATGAGAAAAAAAAAACTGGTTAAAACATTACTATTACTTTAGAAATTTCAGATAAATCCCTAAGTACAACATACACAGAAATTATTTTAAAAGTGGTCTTCATGTCTTTCTGGTACACTGAGATGTATGTACATATGTGTACAGACTCTTTTTTGGAAAAGTGTATTTTTTCCTTGATAGTATATAATTGAAAATGAAGTCATAATGTTTTAGAGTAAGATCCTCCCATTAAGCCAAAGTGACCATCGAGGTATGTGACCACAGGTCCTTGCAACCCTGTAGGAAGGATTTTAAGTTGGTCAGACATGGTAGCAGGCAGGAGTTTATTAGAAAGGTAGAGAATACAGATGTTTAGGATGAACTGAATGGGTCACTTGAGGGAGGTTGACATAGGCCTCAGAGTCTAGGTTTTTAAAAGTCTGAACTTGAAGGCCCTCCCCCTCTGAAACTGGAAGATGCAGATGCTGGCCCCAGGAAGTCCTGTGTCGTTTGACGTGTTAAGAAAGGTTCCCTGGACTCAGGAGAAGTTAAAATCTGTGAAATTCTGTTAGTGAAAACCTGTTTGAAACCTGTGAAATTTTATTTTTGTTTTAATGCATCTTCTAAAAACTCTCTTCCTCCCAGAGCTTTTGGAGATGAAATTTTTGTAACAATGAAGTTTATTTTATCTTTCTCCAAAACTGGCTCTGAATAAAACCTCCTTTTCTACCCATGTGACTTTGACTATCTCTGAAGCAGACAGTGTCATGGATTAGCTTCCTTCCTCCCTGGGCTGGTATTAGAGGTGCCTGGTGCCTGGTCAGTATTAGTAATGAACCAAGAGGATTGAACCAAGAGCCTCACAAATGTGAGGCAAGTGCTCAACCACTGAGCTGCCCAGCCCTTGAAGGAGATTGTAGGATGCCAAAACCCTTCTTCTCTTGCTTCCTGGCTCATAATGTAAGAAGCTTTTCTCTGTCCTGTGTTCCCATGATGATATGCTATCTTGCAATAGGCTCCAAGCAATGGGGCCAGTCATGGACTAGAACCTCCCAAACTGTGAGCCAAGATAGACCTTTTTCTGTTGGTAAATTGATTCTTTCAGGTATTTTATTATAGTAATAGAATTCTAACATGGAAAGTTTGTGAAAGTAGTGGGGCCCTGATGATCTGGAGAAGCCTTTGGAGTTGGTTTATGGGAGGACTGTGAAAAATTTAGAGTTGTGACATTGAGAAAACCTAGCATGCTGTAACAGAGAGTTTACTGGATGATTCTGACTGATGCCTTATAATATCAGAATACTTATACAAATGCAGATACAATCATTCTAATGAGGCTTGAGATGGAAATGAAGACTATTGAAAATTGGACTAGTGGCCACATTTGTTACACCAGGTTAAAGAATTTGACACATTTTTCCTACGCCTTGATATTTTATGGGAGGCCAAGTTTAAAGGAGATAAATTAATTTACTTGACAAAAAAAAATTTCAAGGCAGTGAGGTGCTTAAACTGTTGCATTGGTATTTTAGTAAAATTTACAGTTGGAAGAAAAAGGAGCAGATCAAAAATATTTGAAAATGTTTTAGCTTAACCAGAAAAGGAATATGTGTAAAGTTTTGGCCAACAAGGGCATTGTTAATAGCCACTGTAAAAAGAAGCCAAGTGATTTGCAAAGTGACAATAGAGAAGACAACTTGAGGGCATCTTAGAAATCTGCAAAGCCAACCCAACCATCAGAGGATCAGAAGTATAAAAATGCAGATTTGTTTTAAATATTTTCTAGGGCAGAATTATCTATCTATCTATCTATCTAATTTATAAAATAGGCCTGAGGTTCTCTATCACCTTTGGGATCTTTTCCCCATGTTCATCTACCAGTGCTCTCAAAGGCAGCTGAAGCTATAGTTCATGGGGGTCCAGGTACAGCTCCTACTTGGCAACAGACCTTGGTATTAGCCTTGCAATGCTGGTTTTGAAGGCACACAGAATGTAAGACTCATGGGGTCATGGAGGGTTCCATTGAGATTTCAATGGAAAGACTTAGAGGCCAAGCAATGTGTTGTCCATCTGAGTCCTTGAAGACAGCTTGATAACAGGGTGAAATGTAGAGGGGTGAGTGTGAAGCCAGAGTTATTATAGTGGAGACCCCAGGAAGACGGAAGTGCCAGCTATATGCCGTGTCTATAAAGAAAAGCTGCAAACAGTAGGCAAAGCAATCTGAAGGAGTGGTCATGTGCACTGCAACCAGGTAAGCCACAGAGGTAGAGCTGCATTCTTTCCTGGGGAACCACATTACACCACAGTGTGCCACCGAGGTAGACATGGAGTTAAAATTTACCATTTTCTCTGCTGGGTTTCAGTCTTGCTCTGCACTGATCCTTCTTTTCTCGTATTCCCCCCTTTTGGAATGGGAATGTATACGCTGTTCTGTCCCATTGTTACATATTCTAAGTATGCTGCTTTCTTTTTGACATTTATAAGGGCTTATAGCTGAGTTTTCCCTGAGTTTTGAAGAACGCTCTGGCCTTGGACTTTTGGACAGTGCTGGGACAATTAAGACTTTGGAGACTATTTGGGATGGACTGAATGTAGTCTGCATTGTGAGATGGGCATCAGTCTTTGGGTGCTGAGGGGAAAATGTTATAATTTGAATGCTTAATGTTCCCCAAAGTCCCATGTTTGAAAGGCTTGATCCCCAGGTACTGGTGTTAAAAGGAGGTCGGTAGGTGACTAGAGGCATGGCCTGGAAGGGGATTATTGGGGCTCTGTTGCTTTCTTTCCAACTCACGTTGTGAGCAGCTTTCCTCTTCTGGGTACTTCTGACGTAATGTACTACTTTGGCACACACCCCAAGTAATAAGGCCAATAGATATGGGATGGAATCTCTGAAGCTGTGAGCCCAAATAAACATCTTCTATTTTTATAAGTTGATTATCTCAGATATTTTATTGTGGTAATGAAAAGCTGACTATTATCATCTCTAAGAAAAAGACACATAATTCTATAAAACTCCAGTAATGATTCTGAGGAAGTTTTCTTTCATTCCACTCCAGCCTATTTTCAGAATTTCCTAAATGGTTAGGGTTAAGCTTAAAAAAGTAAGTTACCTTTTCAAAATACCTCTGGGGTCTATCATTGAGGTTTAAAGTTTTACCATATTTTTCATACGCTTGACTCTTGGAAGATTTTAGAATTCACTTTAAGAGTAGAAATCTTCCCCTGGTACCCTAAAATAGCTATAGTAGCTTCTACCCAAGTTGATGCTACTTTCAGATGTAGCCTTAAGTGAAGTGAAATTTCAGATGAGGGAATATATACCGTCTTCTCTCTGTAGTGCTCCTGAAAGACAGAAGTCTTAATACCAATATAATCAGTACTAGTTTAGTACTAGTACTAGTAATTTGAACAGGTTTAAGTGACAGATGTTTTACCCTCATCTCCAAGGTGATTTCAGTGCCTATCACATTCTAAATATGAGGATTTCATTTAAACTGATTCTGTGTTTTAATTGGCAGGCATGCTTAAAAAATCAATTAGGTAAAAATCCTGATTAATTTGGGAAGATTCAAGGGTAATATTTTGTTGCATTTTTATTTTTGTTATAAAAAATAGTTGAATGCCAAATCTTATTGGTGAAGCCAGAGGGTTCAAGGAACTTTTAGGTGTGCAAAATATTATTTGATTTTAAAAGATTAATGAAAATATTGCAAGTTTTACTTAAGTAATTCACTCTTATTCCCTTAGTTGTATTCATCTTAGTTCCAAGTAAAGATTATGAAAATTCTTAAAGTTCCAGGAAACCTTTAAAAGTGTTTTTATATTCTTATTTTGTTGTATTTTTTTATATAACTCTGTAGAAATTTTATTTTTAAATACAAAAACCAGAATGATATTTGTAATATGAAAATCATAGTTAAAGAATATGGAACATCAGTCTGAATATTTTCATATACTTTCATATCTTTACTTTCTATCCATTTCTGTTCCCAACATGCTAGATCACCACCTCTTTAAAGGGCTATTTACTAGCTTAATTGGCTTCCCTCCCCTTTTTAGCTTCCATATGCCTTTGACAAGGTCTGTAGGCTTCTCAGGAATCTTCATTATTTGCCTAGACTAGAATAAAATCCATGCTCCTTTTACTGTTGATAACTTTCTTAGGAGTTTTTCATAATTTATTTTGTAGGTTAAAGCATTAAGCCTTTTATATCTTCTGTTTCAATCCTATGTGAGTATGTGTTTATAAGTATGCATGGTGTGTGTATGTGAGTGTGTGTTAATCATGCCTGGACACTACTTCTGCATTTTTCAGCTCTACACATTGTTTATATGATTCTAAGTGCTGGAATATATTCCACTTTCTTTTTAACTAATTAAATTTGACTTATCCTTTGTGTTAATCAAAGTAACTCGTGCTAGTTGCTGCAACAGATAAACACAGAATCAGTGTCTTATCACAACTGAGATTTATTTTTTTCCTTCAGTTAAAGACCAGTGAGTTAGGCTGACCAGCACTCTCCTCCATCCTGTATATACACAGTCTGGAAGAACATGTGACTTCTGAAGCCACAAAGACAGAAGGAAATGATGGGGGAGTAATGGCCCTGGCCTAGAAAAGCACAGATCACTTCTGGCATGGTTCTATGGTTCCAACCTTACTGAAAAAGAAAAAGAAAAAAAAAAAAAGACTAGGAAAACATGGTCACATGTGAAATTTGAGGGTCACACAGATTTAGTCAATTCTGATAACAGTCCCAATCCATTTCTACTCTAAAAGCTCCACCTACCATCCAATTAGAGCAATCTTTTTCTATTCTGAAATTCAATGTTTTTAGAACCACAAAATTGCCCTGCCTGATGGTAATGAATAGGCTTACAGAATCTTTCCTACCATCTTTTTTATCGTCAAAATGTAATTTATTTCCTGAATTATATTGTAAGCTTCTTGAGGACAGGGTTCCTATCTAGATCAGCTCCCTCCTGAGGATCTTAGCAAGATGCTGTGTATCATGAGAGCTCAGTCAGTACTTGTTGCTCAATTTCACATTTTGTTTCAATCTAATGAAACAAGATTTTAATTGTACCAACAGATTTCTCTTGTTGAGTGTAAACTTTTAAAAATGAATATTGTTTTGATGATAATATTTCTACAAAAAAAAAAAAAGCCTGCCTTGGCTGGGGGAAAAAATGCATCTGTATGAAATTTAAATAATGAAAGGGGCAGGTGAAGCCATTTAGTACCACCCTCCCAAATCCCACTGTATTCTCAACATACTGTTTAGTCAGCTTTTTTTTTTTTTTTTCCACTGCAGTGACCAAAAGACCTGATAAGAACAATTTTAGAGAAGGGGAAATTTGTTTGGAGGCTCATAGTTTCAGAGGCCTCAGTTCATAGACAGCTGACTCCATTCTTCAGGGATCTAGGTGAGGCAGAACATCATAGCAGAAGAATGTGGTGGAGGAAAGCAGTTCAGGACATGATGATTAGGAAGCAGAGAGACTAAGCACAGCTCACTCAGACAAAATATATAACCCAAAGGCATGCCCCCAGGGACCCACCTCCCCCAGCCACACCCTACCTGCCTGCAGTTACCATACAGGTAATCCCTATCAGGGGGTTAAAGCACTGATTGGGTTAAGTCTTTCATGATCCAATCATTTACCTCTAACCTGTCCTGCATTGCCTCATACATGAGCTCTTGCAGCACCCCTTGCATCCAAACCATAACACATGCTTTTGCATCTTCCTGAGGTTACTAGAACCTACTGTTATTGATGATTATAACAACAATGCATACTGGAAATTGTGGTTTTGGGGGAAACACATTAAGAATTTAACTACTTTTACCATTAAAACAAAATTAAAGAAAGGCAAGCTATTCTTGTAATACACAAACATAAATAAGAAAACAGTTTCAAAGTAATTACAGAGCTTATAATTACAGAAACTTAGCATTGACACAGATTTTAAATATGTTCTGACTCAACAGTTTCATTTACAGGTGAGAAAAATGTAGCCCAAATATGTTTAGTGACTTGTGCAAGATCTCATAGAGAATGAGAAAATACTGGAGAATTAGAGGCCCTCAAGTCCAGTAATATTTATTAATGAAGTGAAACACAATGTAGGCATTGTTTTAAAAAGCTATTTAAAACACCAGCTACCTGAAATGGAGTAAATGTCAAAAGGACTATAAAAGTCATTAGATTTTAATATCTTTTACTTCTTCTTCATTAAAAAGGAGAAATCTTTGTGGGTGGGGGGAAGAAATAGAGGAAGAGAGTGCTTTTGAATCAGAATGTTTAGTGTAAATTTTGCACTTACTTGTCTTTGATTTAAAATTGGGTGCATGACAAGCGTGTGGAGTTGCCTCTATTCTTAAATTTTATTCAGTATATTGACACAGCTAAGAATATACAGAGAGAACATAGAATACTAAGAACTCTTCTAAATGTAAAATACATGCAGCCACATTTGGTTTCCAAAATATTTGGTAGCATTCACTTTTAACACTAGCAAGTGTAATTTGACTATGAAGTATTTTCGCCATTATTTTAAAAGTAGGATACTGTTGATAGTATTTAATATTAACACACTCTATGTCCTAGATTCTGTAAGAAACAAATAAAATGTGCAGTCTGTTTTCAGGACAGTTTCATTTGCATTTCATTACACTTTTAACCCTCAATTTTTATTCTTTTAGAGGCTATTATAGGGGCTGATAATCGTACCTTATATATTATGAACAACACTTAGGTCATCAAAAAGATCATCTGGTCCATTCCTCTGAGTCTAAGCATGACAACCTGACATTACTCAAAAACTATACTTACCTCTCTAATTTTTCAACACACCAGGTGTGAAAATCAAATCAATCAATTTTTTAAAGTATATATCCTTGGAGACTGGTATGTAAAAAGAACTGAGCTGTATCTCCTGAAGAATAAAATAATTAGCATTTGTCTCAAGCTCACAATCAAAGGAAAATGTAAAAACACAGTACAAGATGCAAAATAACATTTTAATAAAGCAATAGAGAAGTCATAAAGTGATATTTGACTTATTCTCAAATGATTTGGTTTAGGTGATTCATACTGTTAAAGTTCAGAGAAGGGAGAAATATATCCTGACATTCAGTAGAAATCCTCTCTTGTAAGTAAAAGCAATTTTGTTTGGCTTAGTCTTTTGTGGATCACTAGAACTGGCAAGCTGCAAGTCTTTGTTTTTTCTTGATTCTTCCTATGTTAGATATTAACTACAGACTTCTAAGCCTTCTTTTATACTTTTCTTTTAAGTTTCCATTAACTATCGGTTAAATAATCTGTATTTCTTAATAATCATGCTTTAAGTAAATTTTTGTAACATATCAAACTTTAAGATAATGGAAAGATTATTTCCCATGTTTAAACAGTATAGTTAATTCTGCTGGGGTTGTCTCTTTGTTGATTTTCAAATTAGTTTTAGCCTTATTTGAATCTAGGTAGTCCTTTCTCATCTCACATATGTGCAGTACTTGCTTGATATAATGTGATCTGACCCCGTAACTATATCTTTTTTTTTGAAAGCAAGTTGATTCAATTCTGCTCAAATATATTAATATTGTCATTGCAAATAACTCACTTGGCAGGGACAAAAAAGTTCACATGTCAATGTGATTAGAAAAGAGGGTGAGGCACTGGAATAAGTAAGTGAAAGATGCATTTTGGAATTAATCAAGATAAGAGAACTGGCACATCATATTTTACCCAAACAAAAGCTCAGGGTATAGGATTGTGTACTTTAACTTGGCCTTATTGTTATTTCATTCTACCCTATAATTGATAGATCATTCATTTAATTAATCCATTCTACTTTTTTAGTCTAATCTAGACTACAAAAAAGTAGGTAGAATAGTGCTTTTGATTAATTTTCTCTTGCAGCCCAGAGTTCTCAGATAGTTGAAGACTAGAAATAACTATATTTGGGTAGGAGGCCAGTAGGAAAGATTGCAATGTAAAAGAAAATGATATTTTACTGAAAACTCTTTTTAATACAAATATACAATCTGAAAGAAAGGCCATTGAATTGATTTGAGGGGATTTTCTTTCCAGTAATGAAATGACTGTGGACTCAGTAAAGTATGTCATTGTGCTCATCTGACTGGTAGATGTAAAATGTCTATTCTTTCTCTACTCTTCCAAGCCACAGTTGTACATATGGCTGTACGTATGAACTCATCACTCTGTAGAAACACGACCAACCCTCTGGCTCTCTTTCATAGCTAAAAATATTGTTTCTGTTTTTCTGTCAGGATGTGAAAACATGAGAGTGAAAGAGTGAAAAATACCTTTCTCCATCCAAACTTTCCTTCATGTTTATTGTAACTCTCAAAAGGAGGAGGTCTGCTACAGCACAGAAAGCAAGTGGAAAAAAAAGCCACATGGAGACGAGAATCCTTCATGCTTCATACTCACAGGTCCTGATGTTCTTTCTCCTTAGAGGAAATAGTACCTTTTTTGTGGACTTGTGATGAATATAAACCAACCATTTACAGAAGAGATAACTTTAAAAAGCAAAGGTGACCTTACTCTATAGATAAGATTTTATGTCCACTAATGCCCTGATTATTTTTAATGACATTCAAACAGGGCAAGGTTGCCAGAAAAAATGGAAGAAATTTCAATACAAATGATAGCAAATAATATTTAATATTAAACATTCTGGTGGCAGCTCTCAATCAAAAGGAAATATGTCAATAATCATGTTTTTGCCCTAGCTTTTCAATTCATTTCATTGAATAGATTTCCTAGAAATCAGACTGGGTATAACAAATCCACTTTCTGACAATTGGCAGTTATAGCTGGGAAACATTAGAACCTCACCCACCATCCCCACCTATATTAATATTGAACATTGAACTATATTCATATCTTCTGTGTATCTCCAATGTGTTATGGAGCTGCCTATTATAATAGGTCATCTATTCATTCAGCCAATAGTTACCTAGCATTCTTCTAATGCCAATCACCACACCAAATGATAAGGCTTCAAAGGAAACTGCAGTCTATTGCAAATGTCAACCCCTTTCTTTGTACTTGTATAAAAACAAACTGTAGTTCTGATCCATTAGATCTTTATCTCAATTATGACTAGGTGACTACCACATGACGAAATAGCAGTAAATTAAAAAGAAATGCTATATTTTCCCCAAATCATGCCGTTATTTAAGATAAATTCTACTTTGAAGATATAAAAGCATTGTTTAATGTTCATATTAGATAATCTCTATGAAGATTCCCTGGAGTCAGAAGAAAAAAAGAGTAACTTCTCTGAGCTTAAAAAATAATATTGGCAATCTGAGCAAATCTTTTGGTTTATTACCTATATTCTTCTTTAATCATATTGCTATGTCTCAGCAACCTGTGTGAGCATTGAGCGTACAGGTTATGTGTGCATGTATTATGATCACATGCAAATATATTATGTATGTATAAGTATGTGTAACCATAGATATTTAGAAAATGCATTATACACACAAAAATAAGAAAACAGTATATGAGAGCAAACTATGTACTTTGCAACATATAGAACTTTCATAATAAACTGAAATATCACAAAACCCCATAGGTAGGGGATATATTTCAAAAGCTTATTGTCAGAACTGTAGCCTTTCTGCCATTACTCAGAACAACAAGCTTATGAGTCATTTCCTTGGGTTTCATTTTAAGAAGGTTTCAATTCTTACAGAGGATATATGACAGTTGTGATAGGAAAGGTGTTTTATTTGTGTGTATGTGTGTGTGTGTGTGTGTGTGTGTGGTTTTTGTTTTTGTTTTTCCTTTTGTCACCATGACCACATTCTTACAGGAAGAACAAAAAGTTAAGCAGGTATTCTTATTTTCTAGAAATAAACTTTAGTGTACCTTACTTTCCTAGAGTCAAGGCTATCCTCAGTTACCTGCATAATTCTCATGTATTTTAAAAAAAAATGTTTAAATAAATAGAAAATGTGAGAAGCCATTGTCAAACACCTTGTTTGATAATAACTTTGATTCTTTGGAGGGTTATTTTCTCATGCTACTTTTATTTGGCGCCTTTAACAAAATGACTGTATTTTGAAGAGCACAATTTTAAACAGATAAAATTGATCATATTTCTAACCAGGTTTTCTTATAAGGAAATGTCTGGAATTGGAGATTAGTGGCTTGCTTAGAATCATCATATACTCCCCCCGACACACACACACTCTTGCACTCATACATATGACCATACTAACCTAGTTTTCCATATGCTTCTTTGAGTGATTGTTCCTGACCACATACACAGAATGACTCTGCTGATTAAATTCTGTGATCTTTTCCCCACATTTAATTCATCTTGTCAGGTATGGAAGACCAATGGCTTTATTTCAAAAGAAAAGAAAACAAAACAAAACAAAAAAAAGGGGGCTTTGTTCCTTGACCTTTAGCTCTGAGAAAAATACTAAAACACCCAAGCACACCCAAGTGGCAAACATTTATAGCTACTTTCTACTGTTATGAGGAGAGAGGGAGTTTTTAACATGAAAATGAGGCTGACTTTTGGAGCTAAGACAGTTTTCCCTCTGCCTTAGACACCTGCTGGAGAAAAGGCCTTCAATGTCTGCGTCAGATTCCCACACACAGCCTACGAAGCTTCTCAGAGTCCAGGCTGGTTATCTCACAAATCTGTGCAAAGCTCCAGTGAATAATTTATACCAGGCATGAGGTGACAAGTTAAACACGCCCATTTTGTCTAAAACGCTATGGAGGTATCAAGATGGAGCCAAGCTGCAGGGGCGAGGGGAGCTGGGTGGATGGAATCCGAGTGTGTCTGGAGGAGAGGGTGCTGCCGTAAAGAAAATGAAATGTAATGAGATACTCTTTCATGCATAATTCATAGGTGAAAACATGACTGTATAAAAAGCCATGGATTTTAACAAGGCATGCCTGCAATCATGCACATTATCTTCCCAGAGGAACTTTATATAATATTGGTCAAAAAAAGGAGAGGATTCTGAATACCAGGACAAAATAAAGCTGACAGGTTTTCAAATGCAGCAGAATTTACTTTAATATACAATGCCTGTAAAAGAAACAATTTCTATTTACACCTGAAAATACTGCTTAGCCAAATTTTACTTCAAAACGTTTCCTATCTCCTCTTTAAAAATAGAAGAAGAAAAAAAAAGAAAGGAGAGAAGAAGATTCATATTGATAAAGACAAATAAAATACTAAATTTGTATTCACTGACTGTTGTAGGGATAGGTTAAACTGGACCCAGCAAGCATTTTTACTCCTCTGGCAACCAAAGTTTAAGTAGAAATGTAGGCAGTAAAGAGGCTTTAAAAATGATAAAATGTTACCTTTTGTCAACATAAAATTTAATTGGGTTATGTCTTAAGAGTAAATACTGTAATTCAGCTCTCAAGACCCAGAAAGGGGGTAATAACGCATATCTGATTTCAAACAGTGTTTAACACATGGAGCTCTTAGTTGAGGGATTAAAAAAGAAGGTTGATTAAAGTTTAGGATGTTTTAAATTTATCATCACCAAATGCTAAAGAGGCTGTAGCCTGAGAAAATTGTCAGGGTGGGGATGGGGTATGCCTTTGACTGTCCACACTTTGATAATTCATAAGGAATACAGAAATAAATCCAAGAGAAAGGGTCAGAGAAATCTGCAATACACGCATGTTGGAGGGCGTGCTTGGCTTATTTGCTTGGCTTACACTCTAAGCTATCAATATCTGAGAGCAAAGCAAAGTAGCTACTTTGTACCTTGTACATCCAGTTACAGTTTAGTGTTTCTGAAGAGAGCATAAGTGTTGAAAGCGGTTGATGTACCCTACCCTCATAAAAGGGATTGTCTACTGTGGGGTTGTTTTAAGGTTCACAGTGTAAGAGACAGAGAGAACTGCTATAAAGAACTTCAGGTTAAAGGGCCCTCAACACCACATATACTATTGCCTTGAAACAAAGTTCTGTTATCATTCTCTGGTGGCTATAACTCAGGCATGCACCAGTTTTTGAGATTTTGGAAACAATGAATTTGGGGAATTAATGATTTACTCTCTCAATATGGCATCTTAATCTGTGCCACAAAGCAGCCAAAAGAAAACAAACAAAATACAACCATAATCAGAGCTTGTTAGACAGCCAGTTCTTTGAATACCACAGGACTTACCACCAGATTCCTGAGATAAATTCAGAAACAGTTTGAATGTTTGCATAATGTTTAACTTTTCATATTAATTCTATTATGATATATTCCTGACACTGTTCAGCTTTTTAGAGATATTTACCACCCTTTGTCCCCTGTACAGCTTCCATCACATCAGGTTATCTCTCCAGGTCATCCAGAGCTAACCAGATGGTTACACTTCTTTAACTCTAACAGACATTAACACTCTGCTGCTTGCCTTCCTGCTTACTTTGAAATATGGCTGGGAAAAGACACTACAGGGTGACAGGATCTCTTTCTGATTGTGCCCAAAGGTGAGAAGAGGTGATCACCATCTGTTCCTTGTATCTGACTGATGGACTCTTCCACCTCTTGTCTGTTCAGCACACTGCTGAGAAGTTTGGTAGATAGAAGGATCAATTTTCAAGCACAGAAAGGATTTGTTTGCTTGTACACCTGTGCTCTGAAGGAAGTTTTCCTATTGCTTATGCCAGTTGGATGACTTGCTGAATTCTTTAGCATATATAAAAATGCAAAGTGCCTGAAATGGGAATCAAACGATAACATTATTAGAATTCCCTCTTGGGGTCACATGAGACAGATGGTTGCATTAGGAGGATATGCCTGGGTATAGCTTCTGTAGTCTGAATTTGTTTCCTATTTGTTTCCCTTTCTCTGAATGCAATGCACATATTAAGTATCATAGAAAACACAAAGAATACTTGAAATAAAGATGTGGCAGAATAGGATATGAATTTTAAATTGATCATAGACTGAGCTTTGTCTCTAAATTTAGTCCTCTAAATTCTACACTTTTCCTGCAAGCACCCCCTACCAGGAAACCTCCTAAAAACAAATCATGTAAACAAGAAAATGCAATTCTTGAAGCATATAGACTTGCTTTTCTCATTCAATCAAATTAAATCATTTCAGGCTGAAATTTTCTTGAAAAGTCTTCTCATGACACTTAAAACACAGGCCCTAACGAGGTCAGCCTCTGTCTGTCCATCCTGCTTTCCTTTCACTTTCCTCTCTTACTCTGCTTCAGCTCTCTGGCTTGGGGGCAGTAGGAAAATGTTGTAGTCTAGTTGGAAGAAGAACAATGATGCTTCTGTACTCCTCCAGGGAATGCAGACATGCAGGTAAATAAAAATGGGGGGTGGGTGGGGGTGGTAGGATGTATTTAACAATATCCTTGTCATGAGTGACACCTGAGATAAAGAAAGATTTTTTAGGACAAATTTCATATTTTAGTTTTTCTTCATATATGATTTAAGCCATTAAATGGATCTAGAAAAGAAAATGAGGACAACTAGAAACTAGCATGGGTTCATTAAGAATAACAAATTTCTGCAAATTTCACTTTCTTTTCAGATATTGATATTAGATGAGGAAATTGGGGTAGTAATAATAGTATTTTACAAAGTTCTCTTTTGATGAAAAACCTTGAATTCATGTTTACAAATTTGATCGAAGGCAAGCAGGAAACATGACTTTGCCCAAATCATTGACCATTAGAAACACAGAAAGAGGTCTCTAATTGTTAGTACAAAGCTTCTCTCTCCTCCTTTCTGTTCACAATGTATAAATGATTTTCATGCAAAATAATGGAAGGCACTTTTATTGAGTTTGTGGATGTCTTGAATGTGGAAGGAGAATGCATAACAGTATGTAAAATGGCTTTTTAAAAATCATGACAAGAAGATGCATGTTCTTAATTCTTTGAAGTCTTTAATATGAACGTGTTTCTTTTTCTTTGAAGGGTTTCACAGAATTGCAATGGCTTATCCATAAGTTTAACAAATCTACGTTGGAATGTAGCTGCTAAAAGAGTTTAAGAGTAAGAGGATGCGGCACACAGGGTCTGTCTTCTCCCAACAGTTTGAAGGTGTGAAAAAGCAACTGCCTTCATTTCTCTTCCATGTGGGAAGGAAGGCTTCATGGTCCCTGTCTCACATGATTCTTGACAGATTTGTATGTCCAGCCATTTCCTGATTCTCTCCTCTGATTTAATTCTACCCTTGAATGCCCAACATAAGAACCAAACTATTTCCAGTTTCTACATTAGGTTTTTTCTAGTAGAGTCCAAATATTTGCCAGAAAGGTATTTGACATGTTTGGCCTAAACATAAGAAGCTGAACTCATTTTCTACAAATACATTCTGTAGTAAAAGAATAGAAGTGTGTCTTTAGCACTATTCACTTCAAATGGCAAGTTTCCATCAATGGGCTTTATATTGTGAAGTTTGGAAATCAGTCTACTGTGAGAATAGTGAAGCTTCTGAATTTTGTTTTTAAACTTTCTTAACTGCCTTTAACCATTGCCAATTTATGGGATACTTGAATTAAGATGAACCAGAGGATGGGCATTTTGGTTTGTTTTAGTATGTCAGATGACTAATTCTTGGAAACCAACTGATATTTACTTAGCTGCTCCCTCAGATCAAGGGTTTATGCTTTTTTTACCCGTGTAACAAGATGCTTAAACATGCTGAATTGTGATCTGTGAGGCAGAAACAAGGGCATTGTTGATTGTTCAAGAAAGAGTAATAATTTAGATTTAAAATGCACTGAATTAATGGTAATAGGAGACTGCACTCACTTATCACTGCAGAATGGTCCTGCACTAAATGGAAGTTCTCATTTTAAAAAACTGCCAAACTGCTAGCTGGAAATTCTTATTTATTTACTTGTTTGAGAAAATATTTGTTGAATTTGATGATTATAAAACTCAGTCTTCTTTTTCTCTTTTCTAAGTTGCATTCATTTAATGCAATAAAAGAAATTTTAGGTTGGTCTTCAAATTTTACTTTGTAAGGTTGTTGCAATGTGAAAAATGTGTTTCTCATTATTTACACATCTTTTCATATAGTATACAAAATTGTATAAGAGCCACAAAGTTTATATCTCCCCAAATTGAAAATGTCAGCAGTGAATGAATAAACAAACTGTGGTGTATCTGTGTAATGAAATAATACTTGTCAATAAAGGACAAAAAAAACCCCCTGATAACGCAATAACATGGATGAATCTCCACAAGAATATGCTGAGTAAAAGAGTCCTGCAAAAGAAACCATATATACTGTATGCTTTCATTTATGTAAATTTGTAGAACATGGCAAAACTAATCCATAGGTTCATAAAGCAGATCTGGTTTAGCCTCAGGCCAGAAATAAGTGATGAACAGGGGCTTGAGAAAAGTTTTCTGAATAATGTAAATGTTCTGATCTTGATTATGTTGGTGGTTACACAGGTGTGTAAATGCATCAGAACACATGGAACTCTGTACTCAAATTGGTACAATTTCTTTTAGATAAATTGTACTTCATTTCTGCTCATTTTGTTCACCACCGAAATATTTAGACACGCTTTCTCTAAAACACCAAAATGAACCTGTGGATTTGTTCAAAGTCTCTCCTTCCTGCATAGTCAAGTGTCTGTAGCCTGACATTTAACAAGAGCTGAAAACTGTGGTTGCCTTGGAGAAAAGTAAAGTGGTATCAGTTGAGCATCTCCCTGGCTCTGTATAAGGTGCAGTCAATATAGGCATATGTGGAGTTGTTTGGGACTTTCTCTTAGAGATCTTTTGTTGCCAGGAAACTTGAAGATAACAGTGGGACATTGCATATGTAAGATGCCTGAGTGAGACAAGGGTAGGGGTTTGGTGACTGCTGTAAGAAGCAATTAGTAGGTGGTCCAAGGATGGGGCCCTTCCACATAGCTTGAACTCTACAGCAGAGACTCTGAATGTATCTGGCAGTGTGGGTTTCTTGGCCCAGGGTGACCCTGAGTAGATGAGAAGGAGCTGGCTGAGATACAGGGGTCTGACTGGCAGAACCCACTCAGTATAAACTAGCAGACACCTTAGAAGGCCCATAGGTTTGCCTTTGATGCCTGTCAGTTTCTGCATTCTTCCTATGCAAATCTGTAAAACTTATTTGACTTTCCGGGTCACACATTTATCCAACATTATTCCTATAATACGTGTATGACAAATGACAAAAATATCTTAATGTAACAAGTGAGAAAAGTAAGACCTTAAGAGGTCAGAGCTGAGAAAGAAGAAGGGACCGCAAAAGTTGGCTCTGAGCCTGCTGAAACCTCACACTTCAGCTGATTTCATTTTGTTATTGTGAAGTGTGGATAAATTCCTTAACATCGAATATTTGTGAAAGCATGTTCTTTGATGCCAGAGTTTGTAAGAGACCTCTTCGGAGAATAATCTTTTAATGAAACCCTCATTCCAAGTGGAGAAAAATTCAGGGATAAATTTGGGTAAAAGTTCAAGTTTTGCTGCTGAAAATTTTGTTTGTAGATATTAAATTCATGGTGAGAATTTTCTTCAATTATACCACTTTGCTCTTTTATTGGTATTTAGAGTTCTCTGTTGCTTAACTCTTAAATTCTCTCTTTCTTTATTCTAGGGAATAATCAAAACCAGTACTTGGGACCAGGGGTGACTGGAAGAAAATAAGTTTTCTTATTAGCAAGAGATTCTTTCTATTACCTACCCCCATTAAAATAAGCATTGCCTTCCTGGCAAACACAGATGTACCATGCTGCCAGGAAAGCTACATTCATGCAAAGGTAAATGCTGGGTTTTACGCCCCTCAAATTAGTGTTTGTCACAATATTGAAGAACTTTTTGTCCCCGAATAGATAAAGAACTTTGATTAGGTAATGGTGCTTTTGTTTGTTTGGGGTTGTCATTGTTGTTGTTTTCATATGTGGGTGACAATGTGTGCTGACAGATGAATGACATTTAAATCATGGTTTCTAGTCTTTGAATTGTGAGACAGTGGTGGGTCATAAAATCAGTTTAGTATGTTGTGATCAATATTTTTAAAACAATGGAATAGAATATAAAAAGTATTAGAGTTCATCTCAAATAGAAACTATGTTATTTTGTAAATCAAAATTTTCAGGTACGCCTGTTTGTGTGCATGCGCATGAGCTTGCGACGCACACATGTAATACTGACTTGCAAGATAAAATGCTTTCCTTACTGTGGGCTGAGAAGGGCAAAAACATTTTTAAAATTGTTTATAAAAGTAATTTCAAAGCTCACTTATGAGTTGATGATTGCTGAAATAACTGGATATCCTTTCTATGAGAAAAAGGCCGTAAGAGATCATTGAGCTGAACACTCAGATTCACGAATTTTCCTACACTTGGACTAAGTAATAATATTAAGTTCATAGTTCTCTCTCTTAACCTTCATTTTCTGAAGTCATGACACATTGTTGTTGTCTTATTTCCTGCCTTAACAACATACTTTAAAGCTCAAAGTCAGTGTATTTTTAGTACATTCCAATAATTAAAACATTAATGGACCTCTGTGGTTCACATTTTGAAGAAATATAAATATTCTTATCAAGGTTTTTCTTCTTCTTAGTTTTTATTTCCTTCACCAGGAATGCTCTTCTTCCAGCTGGTCAAATTGACAAATATTTTGTATGTTGCAGACATCACCTTTGTTTTCCCTGGAGAGGGGCTTCCTAAACCACCAGATACAAAACGACTCTTGATACATTCTTTTCCATTTTAATAAGACTTACCACCACCAAAAATCATCTTTTTCAAAACATAACTTTCTTTGTTTTCCTCATCACCAGTCTTAGAGGACCCCCTCCCCAATTCATCTCTACCAAAAGGAAGCTTTACAAAAGAAAGGCCCTTTCCTGACTTGTTCACTCCATGCCCCAGAAAAATGCCTAACCAAATAGTTCCTCAATAAGTGTTTGTTGACTAGATGGATGACTTCATTCAACAATTAAGGACAGACTTTGGAAGTTAGGATGGTTACAACAAAGTGACTTTCATAGTGATTTCTGTCAGCCTGGTTTTACCCTCGGTAGGCCTTATCTATTTACTTTTTTATTTACTTTGATTAGTAGATTTCAGATTCTATGTGGCTTAGGAAATCATCCGTTAAAAAATGAAAAAAAAAAAAGGAGCTTGTTACCAATCCTCACCAGCAGTGACATTTAAAAATGGAATCAACAATAACTATCATAAATGCAATTAAAATACTGGGAGATTGTAACTGAGGTGGATGCTTGGATGTCATCAACTGTCATCTGCTGTTTGAGGGGTCAAAATGAGCCATGCATGCATTAAAATCTATTAAATCTAATATTGTGATTTTTTTCAATAAGTAAACTAATAGGAGTCTATCATTACCATCTGTATTATAGGCTATGAACCTAATATATCTGCCTGAGTAAACTTATTTGAATGGAAAACAAACAGGTATATATAAAATACACTGGAAAGAAATATGGGAAAGCCTTTGAACAAAGAATAAGGTGACCCTATGTGAAAGGTTAAATATTTCAAAAATAATATTACTAAAATGGTTGTGCCTTTAATTATTTTGGGGAAATTTAAATCTACGTGTAATTATACTTTTTAAAAATCAGAAATAGAATATTAAATTTTCTAGGCAAGTTTTAATTAAACAGTGATAGTGTGGCTTATGTGCTTTGCATCTTTCCTTTCTGAGATGGTATTTGTAATCACAGAGCCATTATTGAAATATGTTGCAAAAACATGATATAATAAATGAGATATCCATTTTAATACTAATGCATAATTATTAGCTTTCAAGTTGAAATTTAGTTTATTTTTATATCTTTCCCCAGATTCCCATCAAATGTTACCTTTTGTTTGTGATGTTATAATAGATGTATGAAACACCAGAGAGGAAATACATCAGATCAGACAGTTTGTTATTTGGTATTGAAGATGATCCAGAGAAGCAAATGTCTGATGTTTAAATTCTGATGCTTAAAATAAAAATTTCAGAAAGACTCTCATTTTTTTTATTGCTAAATATGCCACAGAACCTTGCTTCCTACTTAAGTCACTGTTAATAAATAAAGAAGTTTTTGAAAAGAATACTTTGACAGAAACTTAAGGTGTACTGAAATATGAACATTAACAATGGCATATTGATTATGCCATAAAAGCATCAAACTGGAAGGAATAATAATAATATCCACAAAATAATAATAATAATAACTAAATAAATGATATCAATTATATAAATATTTGATCTTTTGTAAGATTCATAATGTACTCTCCAGCATTGGTAATTTAAGTATGACTATGATCTCTGAAAAGAAATTAATAATATAAAGTAATAAATAAGAAATCCAAAAATGTAACTGAGATGAATGACTATAGTGCACTTTATTTCATGCTTTCACTACTGTTTTTACACTATGAAGTGTTTTGAATTAATCAACTAGGTTGGGAATGGAATGGAAAATGTGTATTCTAGCTGGTATCTGAAGGATTGTTATGATTGTACAGTGGGGGAAACATAGGTGACATTTTTTATTCATTTAGTAATTCTTTCATTTAGTCAATCTGTATGTCAGAAAAAAAAATGTTGAGCATCTAAGTAGCAAGATAGATTTATCATAGGATAGAAAGGAATAAGCCAATTAAGAGTGTCCCTGATTTTAGGAACCACAATTGCCATAAAAATGCTCTGAAATAAATATTCTATAATAATAAAGTAGATTAATTTTAATATGGATTTGAAATAATTCTCACAGAGAATCTGTTTGTGAAATAAATCTTAAACAAAGACTAGAAATATGAATTGAGTAGAGAGAGACCAATATAGTTTCTGAAAATTGACCTAAGGAGCTCTCTTCAGGGTGTTTAATAATGACCTCCTTTCTTTCCGTGTTTTCTAGAAACTGCTGGTATGGTTTAACTTTCTCACTCAGAATTTCATAGGACCAGGTTACCCCAAGAGACAATGGAAACTTTTCTGTCCATTCTCTTAGGTGCTAGAACATCAGTGCTTCAGATAAGCAGTACCTAACAGATGATTTTATACATGAGAACAATTTGTTTATTTCATACAGAAGGGCTTTAATGCCAGAATGAAAAGCAAATGTCACTCTGCTTATCTGCTTGCCTTCTCTTCTCACATCCTCTCAGTTACATTCTCACCCAAATATCTATAAAATATATAGTCTTCCATACCTGTAGGTTCTACTTCCATAGATTCAACCAATCTTGAATCAAAAATATTTGGAAAGGAAATTGTATCTGTGCTGAACATGTAGACTTTTATTGTCATCATTCTTTAAAAATTAGAGTATAGGAATGATTTACACAGCATTTACATTATGTTGTATATATACAGGAGGATTTGAATAGGTTATATACAAATACTAATTCATTTTATATAAGGGATTTGTGCATACATGGATTTTGGTATACATGTGGGTCTTGGAACTAATTTAACATGAATACAGAGGAGCAACTATATATTAAATAAATCAATATACTTAAGATAGAATATATATACACCTGACAACAGCAACTTAGAGCAGGAAAAGTTTATTTGGGGATCATAGTTTCAGTCCACAGATGGACTCCGTGTCTCTGAGTTCAAGGTGAGGCAGAACTTCACAGGGAAAGGGCTCATCTTATGAGGCAGTCTGGAGAAGAGAGAGAGAGAGACAGAAGGAATAAATATGAGAGGGGAGGAAGTTGGAGGAGGAAGAAAGGGACACAGGAAAGATGCACCCTTCCAGGTCACACTTCCAGGCACCCAACTCTTCCAATCATACCCTACCTGTGTATAGTTACCACTTGGTCAGTCCTTTCAAACTAGGAAGAACTGATTCAGGTTACAGATCTCATAATGTAATCATTTCACCTCTGAATATTATTGCATCCTCTCACACATGAGCTTTTGGGGGATATCATGTATCCAAACCATAACAATGTACTAAACAATCTTATAAGTAATATAAGAAATGTATAATAATTATTTCATAAATCTGTTAGAGAAAGTATACAAGTCCCTAAAAATTCCAGATAATAGAAGCTGATGTAATACATGCTATATAATTCAGCAGGGCATTTATTCTTAGATATTGAGTATGACATGCATTTCCAAATATCCCTAGGCTTTGTCTAGTCAAGTACTACAACTTTTTTAAATAGTTTAGTTAGGAATTACCCAACCACAGAATTTTCTTAATTATCTTATCAGTATCAAGAATCATAAAATTGCATTGTGTTCTACACTTAACAAATATATGGATTTTTTTTAAAAAAAGTGAGACAATGTGCAATAGAGTAAATCCATGTATAAAAAATACACAATTAAAGACAGTGGTATTAAGTGTTGAATCAGCATGGTATAAATTCAGATATGGAGAGTTTTCATTAATATTACTTTAGTTACTTCTAAGAATTCCAATTTTATTAAAGACTTACTGGAACACTTATTTATAAGAATATGTAGATAGAAATATATGCTGTGGACTTCTTTTAACCATGCATTCTGTACATATGTATTTATAATAATATATTTATAATATATATATATATATATATATATTATATATATAATATAACATGTATTTATAATAATATAATAATGAAATGTTACATTCATTCCTTCTCTGTAGTACTCTCAATTTCTTTAATGGAAAGATTTTTATTCCTGAAATATAAGACATTATAACCAATACAACCTTAAGAATGCTATTGTCACAAAATATTACATGGCCTCCCTCCTGAGATATTTTTAACTCCTCAGGGAAAAACAAATGTCACAAAAATTTGCTAGTCTCATAATAATGACAATCCATTATGGCTACCATGCCCTTAGCTTCAAATCACTTACTCTATTCTGCTCATACAAACACTTTTTCCAATCTCCACATTTAGTAATGTTTCTACTAAACATTAATACATAAAATTAACCTTCAAGTAAATACTAAAATTCAGAGGGCAAATGGATAAAAATGCATTTGGTCATGTTTGTGAGGTATTAACAGTTGACATATAATTAAGCTAACACTAGGCCAGGCGTTATTATTATTATGTCTTAGGATCTCTGGACTTTTAATTATCTAGCATGATGTATGCTACTAAATAAATTCTATTTTTGGTTTTATTATTTTCTGATATGCTTACATTGTCATCATTTCTGTTAATATTTTGATTTAATGCTAACCATGGGGAGATTCTAATCTTCATGTCTTTTAATATAGATGTTAATGAAAATAGGTTCTCTGTTTTAATTCTGTTTTCTGTTGTTTAGAACTGAATGAAAGCTATGAATATTTAATACAACTAGCCCATTCAAAAGGGATTCGGCAGAGACTGAATTAGAGACAATCTTCTACTCCTTATTGTGCAGGTGGTCCGTATCACAGTTTTGATTTTTCAGTTGGTTTTGATGAGTTGGTATCCTCAGGACAATAGAGGGCTCACTTTCAAGTATTTACATTAACTTCCTATGAAGCAGAAATAATGACTGTCAGAATAACTTGGCATTTCTGATGATGACAATGGAAAAAGGTGAGAAAACAAATTAAACATACTTTCTAATTAAAAAAGAAAATAACGTTCCGTGTTCTTACCCTTGACTTAAGAATCTTTGGAATAAAAATTTATTTTCTTCATCAGAACTGTTTGTGGATGGGGAGAAGATGAGAGTTTAAAAAAGAGGTAGTTCAATCATGGAGAAAATCAGGATAAAATATCTGAATTTCTAAAGCATGAATGAAGTAGAAATGCTGAAACATCAGTGTTATGAGTTGTTTTGCCTTTCCTTGAATTTACCGAGAGGGGTTCTACCTTGTATAAATATATGCATTTGTGTGTTATCTCTAAGCTCTATGATCTTTGCCCCAGAAGCCATGACATTCGGTTACCCAAATAACTAATTGCAGAAGGAGGAAGAAAAGAGTAAGAAGGAGGAGGACCAACAGGAGAGGAGGAAGAGTTTCTTATAAATGCTAAAGGTATTTATAGTACAAAGACCAGAAGGAACGAATCCAGCAGACTTTGTTTTATCTTAGCAGTATCAGTGGAAATGCTTAACTTCAAACCAAACATGAGGTATAGATAATCTTTGACCTTAGAGTCAGTAATTTGAGCATCATTAGAGATAATACAAATCTCAGAAGAATGAGACCTCTAAAATTCACCAGCATCTGAAGTATAGGTCTCTACTGTGCAGTCAAAGGATGAAGAAAATCACAGTAAATAAAATCTCCTACATTTTCCTTATTATGATTATAGATATCACTTTAAGTACCAAAGGGTCTGAAATCAATTTATGCTTTTAGCACTAGATAAGAAAAGTAAGTGAACTACTTAATTTCTCAAAAGCTCAGTCTCTGAAACAAAAGGTCGAAGCAGAACTACTCTGTAAGTAGTCATATTCTACAAGGTTTAGTGAATAGAAGAAGACCTGGTATGTGAAATTCTCCAGGGAGGCATGTGTCATCAATTTATGATTCCTATGTGTGTTTGTGTTAAGACACTTTTAAGAAAATACTATTAGGAACACACCAAGACAAGGATTCTTTTCCTAGAAAATATTACTAGGCATTTTAAACCTGGAGAGCTAGTTATCATGTTGGACATTAGACTTCATGACCTGCCTTCTCTTCTTTCTTTTATGAATGTTTCTCCACCATGTCTGTTCCTGTGTTCAGAAGAAAAATAAATCACAGGCTATCTGCATTAATTCCATCTTCTCCATAGATTAAATTATATAATTATATAAGGTGGTTATGTGAAAGCACAAAACAAATCACTAGTGAGGGGCAAGTGCTGAAATCATATTCAAACCATATCTTATCTGAATCATTTCTCTCTGGAGCCAAAAATCATCTCTATTATTTAGATCTAAGAAATAAGCCACATGATCAAAAATGAGTCTTTCTCCTTGTCAAAGACAAACATTAAAATACAACAAAAAAGTATAATCATAATCATTTGTTTATTTCTCAATTTTTTTCTTTCCCTTTTTATTTTTTTTTGGGGGGGTAGGGGTTTACCAGGATTGAACTCTGGGCGCTCAACTACCAAGCCACATCTCTAGCCCTATTATTTGTATTTTATTTAGAGACAGGGTCTCACCGTGTTGCTTAGCACCTTGCTATTGCCGAGGGTGGATTTGAACTCACCATCCTCCTGTCTCAGCCTCCCGAGCCGCTGGAATTTTCACCATTATGCCTAGCTTCCCTGTTTATTTTATAAGAAATCTAGGATTTCCTAGAAAATGCAGAAAAACTCTTTTAAACCATTACTCTATTCCAGAGAGAAATGCCTATAATTTAAATAATCCAATTGATCCATCCTGTTTCCCTATCTCCAGAATGGCTACAAGACTTAAGTTTTTCTGCTTTCAGTAATTTAGAATCAGTGAGCTCTCATACTATGGGAACTGGGGAACTAAATGACCAAGAATGCTGCACTACTTTCTGGCTTTGATTATAAAGAGAAACTATTTGAACACAAAATTCAAATGATGAAAGGTCGGAATCAAAAGAAAACTGGATGCTTGATAATGCCTAAATTTCATCCAATGTCTAGTATTTTCAGTTAACTAAACGCTGTATTTTCCACTCCCCCACACCACCCCCCTCTTAGATTGAGTTTGGTTCCTTGTTATGTAACCAAAATACACTGACAGATGCATATGACATGAAGTAAAAGATTTCTGTGTATGGCAATGGAGAATAAAAGGAGTCTTATTTTTGAACTGGCCACATATGTTACAGATGGATAGGAATTCATTACTCCAATTTCAGAAGTTTTGCAGAATAATGTAGATATGTCAATATGAAAGTCTATCAATTTGAACTTGAGAATTAGAGATGAGGACTTTCCTCCAATGAGTCCAATAAACAATAATATAAATTGCCATCTGCAAACTTGACTAATTAAGGATCAGACAGAAGTTTCTGATCCAAATTAGTTCTAAAATTTAGCAGGTAATATATTGGCAGTTCCATCAGTAGAACTTAAAGCCTAGAAATGTGTCTTCATGGTTTGAGAATTTGTCAATAAGCTCTTGTTTTTACCTTATGATTATATTTTTACCTTATGATACTATATTTGCATCTTAGTATCAATCTAAGTTAAAACAAACAAAACAAACAATCAGAAAAAAAATTTCCTCAAGTTTGGGATTCTAAAGCTTCTTCTTTTTGAGTACCAGGGGCACTCAACCACTGAGCCGCAGCCTTAGCCCTATTTTGTATTTTATTTAGAGACAAGGTCTCACTGAGTTGCTTAGCACCTCGCTGTTGCCGAGACTGATTTTGAACTTGCGATTCTCCTGTCTCAACCTCCTGAACTGCCAGGATCACAGGCATGTGCCACCATGCCTCGAAACTCTCTTTATTTGTAATCTCTCTTTCTCTCTCAGTCCAAGGGAATGATGTTTCTGTGCTTACATTCTTTTAAAAAATCTCTGGATCATCTGGAAACCTGATTGAGGTTCATTCCTTTAGCCAAACAATACAGTTAGAAATGTCTTTAGATGAGCATTCTCTATTTTGGGTTTCTACAAAGGTTGATGAATGATAAAAGTCTTTAAACTTCTTAAAAGTCATTTTTCTGACTTCTTAGTTAACTTATATCCTTTGAGATCTTAAGAAATTTTTACAGCTGTACACTTGGTTTCATTATTACCATACCTTTCAAAACACTCCCCTGGATTTGTTCTTAATCCATACTAATTTCTTACTATCCAGCAAAATAAGAAAGGTTCAACAGTAAGTCCAAACTCCTTTATGAGTAATGCCCTTCCTTCAACACATTGCTTTCATTTCCCATATTATTCTAAGCAACAATTAGTATTCAGGCAACACCTTTAAAACTCTGCCTGGGAACATTTTCTATGTCGATCAATTCATTAGGCACATTATCTACTTCCCATATTACCATAGGCAGCAATGCTGCTAAATTTCTGCCACTACATAAAAAATATTCTATTTCCCATAGTCTCCAATAAAATTTTATTCACTCTCCCTTAAGTCCTCACTGGCAGATGCTTTCAGGGCCTTTAGCAGAAGCTATCAGTTGTTTTTTTTTTTTTTTTTTTCTCTATCACTTTCCTATTATCCTTCTAGACTTCTGCCATGCCCCTATGCCAAAGTCACACCCACTGTTTTAGGTTTTGTCATATAGTAAACACTTTGCTATTGGGCAGTAAATTCTGCTTTAGTTATCTATTACTGAATAGTGAGTTACTCAAAATCTTAGAGGCTTAAAGTATAGTAAACCTTTATTATTGCTCATCTATATATTTCATAATGTGGTGAGTAACTAAAGAGGGCCAGGTTTGTCTCAGGGCCATCTATGAGATTTTAAACAGTTGACTGGAGGGGGGCCTCTTGGTAGCTGGGGCCAGGAGATGTGCTTTGAAGATGGCTTACTCACATGACTGGCAACTTGGTCCTGATTGGCAGCAGGAGATCCCTAGTTTTCCCTTGGTCGGGTAAGCCATAGGAATTTTTTGAAGTCTGACCTCAGACTATACCCAAGGAACAATTTATCAGCTGTAATTTTTTTTTTTTTGGATGAATTAGCCTCAAAAATCTCACACTATTATTTCAACAAGGTCCTTTGAGTTACACATATCACCCTTCTCTCTGTAGGGGGTACTACCCCAAAGACTGAAACTGGGAGGAAGAGATCACCGAAGGCCACTGTGGACACTTGATACCAAAGACTGTGTGATAGAAGAGAAGGTATTTAATGTGCAATTTAACTGTTACAGGGAAAGAAAAGGTCCTGCGACCCCAACCCAAGGAGGAGAGAAATAACCAGAAATTTTTCACTTTCAGCATAATAATTGATAAAAATAGTAATAGAATATTTGATTTATTAATTTCCTTCATATCAAATTGTGTGGCATTTCAGTTTTCTTTCATGATATCTAATTATATAATTCATGTATAATTTATTTAATTTTTATTTAAGTTTTCCTATTTCTTTTTCTTTTCAATTTATAATCACTAACGTTTAAGTGAATAGATTTGACTACACTGAGTTAAAGGAAGAAAGTTAATGTACCCTTTAGAAGTTTTTATAGTGATATTTTTAAAGTCTCATTTAACTCTACAATTCTATGCTATCCAGAAATATTTAAAAATTTAAAAGATTATTAGAAAATTCCCAGAACTTTCATGGCTTTTCTGTAATGTTGTTAAAGTAGATCATATTACTAACATGATAAAACATGAAAGAGGAAATTAAAGCAATAGTTGGGGTTATAGGAGTAGAAAATGTTCAATTAGAATTTTGTTAAAAAAAGAAAAAGAAAAGTCAAAGTATGTAGACTAACAGTCACAAACTCAAATACCCACAGGACAGACAGGTAACATGCAGAAATGAGAAATATTGACAATTTTCTGAAGATGCATCTTTGGCAGCTTCCTCTCCCCCCCTCCTTTTTTTAATTGGTGCAAGACTTCCGGTTTTCAAGGATCCCATGGAGTTAGAAAAATGGTAGAAAAGGGAAGTTAAAACACCCCAACCTCATACCATTTACAGAGATTAACTTTTTTTCTAGAAGGGGAGGGGACCTTTATTGAATTGTTATAAGCCTTTGGTTCATTTTGAGAGTTCTGAAAAATTTATTTTGGCAATTTTTACCACTGTTCTTACTGTTCCTATGGAAGGTTAGATTTGTTGAGAGCCTATTCTCTGAACTTCTTGTCTCTCATTTTGAATACAGAATATTCTAGTTTTTTTTTTAATTTGTCAATGTATTTCAAACAAAGTATATCCACCTGCAGCATAGATCCACATGAAATGCAGTAGCATGTGACTTCTCATATAGCTGTGTAGTTCAGATCTAGAACACTAGCTTGATAAAACTACTGATGTGATTGTTTCAGTGATGTATGCACCACTTTATTATGGTAACAAGAATAAAATAATACTTTTCATCACCATCCAAAAACTAAGTTATGTTTGTTGTATTTTAAGAAGTGAGAGAGTTGAGTAGCTTATGTCTACAATAGTATCAGGCAAAAACAGAAAAGCAATATATTTGGACAGTCACAATTTCTGGGTCACACCTCAATCAGTCTATATTGGGTTTTCAGTGCTGGATCTCACTTTTCAGAAAATACATTTTCATGGACCACATTCTCCTTAACTGCAGACATGTTCATCATCTGGAATCACAATGGGCCTTTGACTATGTTAGCACAGACTGTACTACCTCCTTCTTTTAAACCAGTACTAGAATTTGTTTCTGGACATTCATGTATGCATGGGAAGTTTGTTCTGCAGGTAGATAAAGAAAGATCATGTTCTCCCATACTAGCCATGAGACATTGGGTAGGAAAAAGAAGAAAGAAAGAAAAGGGGAATATAAACTGGAATGGAAAGCCTACTAGGTTTCTTGGGATAGTTTTAACTATTCTATGTAGATGGGAATTTGGAAGCAGAAGCTGACGGAACTAATCAAGAGGTTTCAGAGGTCAAGCATATATATATATATATATATATATATATATATATATATATATATATATTTTTTTTTTTTTTTTTCTCTCTCTCTCTCTTTTTCTCTTTTCAGACTTCAGTACTCTCCTGTTTTCTTGAAGATTGGAGGCTTTGGGAATATTGTTTTACAGCAAGTAGACATTAAGCATGATGATTCCATAATGGGTGACAGCAGCAGCTGTACTCTGCAAGCAGCTCTGTGCACTGAGCATGAAGCTAAGGAACTAGAGCAGGAGTGGAAGGACAGACCAATCAACACAAAATGATTTCAAAGAGATATGGACAACCTCCAGAAATCTGGATTCAAATATCTCTGGGTAGGTTTTGTGCTCCTTCTTTACATAAGTGAACATTTCTGAGATCCTTTTAGCCTGGTGATCTTCTTTCTTTTTTTTTTATTGGTTGTTCAAAACATTACAAAGCTCTTGATATATCATATTTCATACATTAGATTCAAGTGGGTTATGAACTCCCATTTTTACCCCAAATACAGATTGCAGAATTACATCGGTTACACATCCACATTTTTACATAATGTCCTATTAGTAACTGTTGTATTCTGCTACCTTTCCTATCTTCTTTCAGGTGACCTGTGCCTTGCTTAGTCTGGGGTTTCCTCAGAACATGATTGCTGATCTTCCCTCATGGGATGATAAAGTAACTGCTTGGAATCAAGGGGACACTGCGTTTACCTATTCTTACTGTAATCAGCATGTTAGGCACATAGAAAGTTGTTACAGACCTTAATACCCAAGTTGATACTGTTCAAGTACTTGTGAAGCTCAATTTAGATATGAGAACCATTTTATTGTTTGTATTTCCAAATATGCACATTTCTGAATAGTATTATTTCCTATTTTCTCAGCAAAATACTTAAACAAGTGAATTGTTCATCTAAGCCATTGACTCAGGATTGCCTCAGATGTTCTTGTCATTTTCTGGCTATTACCTAGTGACTCAGTCAAACATTTCACTCCTTCATTAACCATTATGCTACTGTGTTCAGCTTCTTTCCCTAAAAACTGTTGCACAAAATAGAGTCAAATATTCTCCCTGTGACCAGAGTTACCTGTTATATAACCAAGGCACTCAAGCAAAGGTGGTCTGCCTTTTTCTATGTCGAATATAAACTGTTATTTAGTTTGTTGGTACCCTGACCTGATTAAACAATAATTTCTACTGTAACAACCTTTACCATCAAGAGCTTTTTAATCTTCAAGAACAAAAAAAAAAACATTTTCTTAACTCCCATAAACAAAGTGCTCATATATTCATATTTCTAACCTAAGATAATTTTGAGAAAGAAAGAGGCCATTAACTGAGAGGACACTAGAAAAGAGCAGCACAATCTATATAATATACATATATATACATATATGTATATCCTCTGTATCTGTGACGTATAGAAATGTTATGCAGATTGATCAAAACCCTCAAGAATTACATATGTTCATCACTGTATATGTGCTTATATTTAAAATACATATGTAAGTATATATGCATATATACATACCAAAATATTTCCCAGTTCTCTTGTACTCTGCAGATTCTTCTAAAATAAAATGTTCTGTCTTCCCCTAACCACCATGAAGTTCCACTGAGGTGGGTTCATTATTTTCCTTAATGCTTACATCTATTATTTTCTTCTACTGGAAGCTTCTACTGTGACAACTGCTTCTCCTCTGACCCTACAATAGTATTTACTCATAATATTTAATTAAAAAGGACTTAAAAATGATGAAATACAGATATTTCTCATAACTTTTTCTTGGTCTAATTTTTACTAGTTACTAAGTGAGAAGGAATGACCTGGAATTTATGATAGTAAATCATTTAGTGTTGGCTACAACTTCATAATACTTAAGTCAACCAAGAAATCTTTATATGATGCTATGTAGATGAGGCACATTACTAATCCTTGTTGTCTGTTTTTACAAATCTAGAATTTACAACTCCTTCAGAATTGCACCTACAAAAACATAGTTTAATCAGCTAGGTCTCAAAATACATTGACACTATAGATTTTGGTGCTGAACAGAATTTGCCACATACTAGAAATACTCTAAATCACATTGTCTTTCCTCAATTGCTTTAAATGCATCACTTTCCCATGGTTCTGCACAGAATTCTCACTGGAAAATTTGGAATGTAATATTTGAATAAGTACTATTTTAGGACCATTTCCTCTAAACTACACTATATCCTGTTACTAATAGCAACAGCAAACAAAGTTTCCAAAAAGTCATTACACATGATGACAGTGGACTGGAAGTACAGACAAATATCTAGGTTGTAGTGGGAGAGAAAATCAAGGGGATTTGGATTTGGAATCACTTAAACTCTTAGACACTCAATATATTCATCTACAAAATAATGGTAGTAATATTGACATTTTTTTTTCAGAAAAAAATAATATTTAAGAAAAAATCTTCAAATACCATGGAGTACTCCAAAAATATAAGATTTTACTATTGTGGCAGACAACTTTGCCATTGTATGTGAAATGCTCTTTTTCCCATAGCAGTGACACCAGAGAGGATATTGAGAAAAAAAGAAAGTTGCAGCATTTTCTTGACTCTCTTGTGTCTAATCCAAGACTGCCATCTTCTCTCATAAGGCACCCCCCACACTGTACATGCTAATGCTTACTTCACAGTGTTCTTGAGGGTTGACAATACTTGTCCTGGCCTTTTGCTGCATTGTCTCTAAGCTTGCTTTTCCTTGGTCTATGGATGGGAAATAAGTAATAAATACCAGAAGCTAGAAAACTGAAATCCAGCAACTTGCATTGGTGCATCCTCAAAAATGTATTTGACCATGTTTGGATCTCATATTTTATTCTCACTTATGATGTTCATTTATTTGAACTATTTCTTCTTTGCAGAAAGCATTGATACACTTTCTAGGATGTGCTCCTTTGTTTCTCTCTCTCTCTCTCTCTCTCTCTCTCTCTCTCTCTCTCTCTCTCTCTGTTGCTTTATTTTTTTAAGGAAACAAATTAAGAAGACACTCTTTCATTAAGTTTTCTTATTATTTTATTTATTTAAAGATATTGGATACTCTGAAATAAAACTTTTTGCAATAATAATTTAAAAATTATTTCCAAGACTCTTCTTTCACATGCAGAATTACCCCATAACAAATTAAACTAAAGATATTATAAACTAAATCGATGTTCCAGTTAACAGTTAGAGATTTCCATGGGCTAACTTTGAAAGAACCGAGAAGATGCAGCTGAATCCCAAGGAGATGTGGGAGAGCTTCTCACAATGGTGTGATTTTTACCCTGATTCAGCAATGTTTTAATTTCTTCATCAGAAGACTTCAGAGCACAAGGCAAATTGAAATCCTTAAGTAGGTATCAAGGTCTGACAGACTCATCTCACACAATATCACTAATGTTATTGTATTATAAATATTTGGCCTTTGACCTTCTTTATGCCATTCTTTTTTTATTTGCCTACTTTTCTTCTTTTTTTTCTCATACTTGCTTTGCTTGAATTTTTTCCTCAAACTCACCTGCCCAGAAAGAGATGAACAATAACAACAAAAATGTTGTAAATTCTTTAAGTAAATACATTTAAATACACTTAAATAAATTTTGCTATAAACACTTCATTATTGTTCATTATTGTGACTGGATTATTTTTCAAGTCATTCTGTGGATTTGCAGTCACAACCAGTACATTTAATTTTCTCCCATAATGCAATCTGGTTTCCACTTTACAAAAATTTAAACATATTTAGAAAAATCACCCTATTTTCTTTTTGGATATTGGGGATTGAACTCAGAGATCCAAGCCACATCCTCAGCCCTATTACCATTTTTTATTGTGTTGAGCAAGTTTAAGTAATCAAATCTCATTAAGTCTGAGTTTTCTCATTTGGAAAATGGGTACAATATCAGACATCACAGATGACTATTATGATCATAAAACAAGATTATAAATTGAAAGATTTTTAGGTCAGTTTTTGGCTCATTGATCATAGTATACATGAATGATAGTTTTTACGTACACTTATTCTTCAAAAGCATAGTATCTAAAGTCTGAAAATGTGTGATTTTATTATTTCACTAAGTTTTGGTGAATAGATATTCCTGTGAAATATATACACTTCATTTATTTTTTTTCTAGAGCTTTTAATTTCCTCAATTTGAAAATGCAATTGGAAATTATACTGGGAATATCAGGCTTATAATAGTCATTATGCCATTATGTTACAGTGATAAAAATCCTTCAAATCTCACTTTAAAACAATACAAGATTATTTTTTTCCTCACATTCCGGGTCTACTACAAGTCAGCAGTGGCTCTGCTCCAAGTCATTGCTGACCTATTTGGGGACCCAAGTTGATAGAGCAGCCACTATCACAGATATTGCTGTTCACCAAGGTAAAGAGAAAAAAGAACACGAGAAGGCACACACACTAACTCATAAAATGTCTGCCTGGAAATGGTTCACATCACTTTTCATCACATTTCATAGAACAAAGTAAGCAATATTGCTGTCCCTACCTTTAAATGGGTAGAAATGGACAAATTTTATCATTTTGGGAGAAGGGAAGAATCAGAATACCTATAAACAGCTCTAATATTACCACAACAAGTACGTAGATTAAAAAACATAGTAATGTCTAGAAAAGGATTTGGTAAGCCGAAAAACACAAGTATTTTGCATATTGTTACTATCAGAGTTTTTAAAACTAAATTTTGTATTTCATATTTAGTTTGTATGTGCCTTTAAATAGTATTTTTATAATAGTAATACTTTTAATTCATACCTACTGAACACTTTACTTTGTAACAAAGTCTATTTTAGCTTTCACTATACAAAGGGTAGAAAACTAATTGATTTACTTCAAACTATCAACTACAGGCAGACACAAATACAGGGATTTCTAGATACCCTTTTGAATTTCCTTATTGTTTAAAAGCTTCTGTGATAATTGCCATTAGTAATTGATTACTAGATAAAATATTAATATACTAATATATTTGTTGCAAAAATATGAAGTTGAAAGAAGATAATATTAGTGCAGTAGTAAATATGACATTCTATACTGATAGGAAAATTCTCTCAATCAGTTTAGTACTCCTGACACACCGACTTCTCTGCAGCCTCTTTACATACCATCTGTTTCCCTCTGACCTGCTTTTGCCTGTGACATACAAGTAGAATGGTCTGTGTTCTCTATACTGGTTGCTGCTCCAGGCCTCCTACACTTACGCAGCAAGATTTGTTATGGTACTTTGTAAAAGAAGTGGTTAACATGAGTGGCTATCTTCAGGTTATGACACTTTATAAACTCACCGTTTAATAAATTTTCCCCAATAAATGATCCATTTTTAGTGAAAATCAGATTGAGGTTTCTTGTTTGTAGAGCTTTGCATATAAGTTCCTTATATTTTTAAGTAACATGTATATGAAACGTTTTAAAACAAAATTTCTTGCCAAATCTACAGAATTAAGTAATATTTTAGTAATATGCTTTGACATACATGCACCAAAATATGGTTTGACATGAAACCCTTAATATCACAGTTAATAATAATTAGTAATTTTCAATTTTCAGTAGAATATATTGAATCTACCACTTGTCTCTCTGGCACCCTGGAAAATATGTTTCGTTTTTTAACTTTGATTTTAAATGGACAGCAACTGTTCTCCCTAGGGAAATATTCTCAGCAGAAAATCCGGGAGACCTATAGTCAATAAGAGAAGAAAAAAAAAATGTGAGAAATGGGAAAAAGAGCTTCTGAATAAATACGTAGGTCAAGAAAAGAATGATATACTTAGAAGCATTTTATGGTATCTTGTACATTCTCTTTTCAGAGCTGGATTTATCAGAGAAATGTCCAGCAATGTGCAACTTGGTGTGATGCTTTGGCATTCAAAAGGATACAAATTTTTGAGTGAGGTTGTAAATGATATAAAATATCTCCTTTTAAATCTGAGCTTATGCAGTTATATCAACTCTATAGTTGTAGCACACGTTAAAGTAACTATAAACAATAATGTTTGAAACTAATAATATCTAGAATAGTTTTTTTTTATCTTGTAATAGGTAAGTTCAGATCACCCCATAACCAGAGTGTAATGAAATTGTCAACATTTTCTTCATTTCTTCTTTTTCTGACAAATGGTGTGAACATATCACCTTTTTCTCTTAATGGAAAACCTAACTGGAATACATCAAAATGCTATTAGGTTTTTCATTTTCTTCCACAATGCAATGCTGGGGAATGCATGCAGCCTTCATCTGAGCACCACTGTGGAATATTCCTTGTCCCTGATAAAATGACTGCACAGGAAAATCAAGCAGAATTGTTCTCTGGTTTGTATTGCTGCTCCTTTGTTACAGTCTCTCCGAGAATGTGTGCAGGGGGATTATCTGTGCTGTGGGAATACACATGGGTTATGTTAACCAAAATGTGTTTAAATTTTTACCCAAGTAATTTTAATGTGCAAACATGTTTAATGAAAAAGTCTTCATGTCCAACACTACTTATGCACACGCTGCATTTTGAAATAAAAGAAAGAGAGGCAACGTAGACTGCTTGTCATAAGTTTCAAAAAACGCTTATTGCAATATTATGTAGGAAGAGGGAAAAATAAAATCAAGTGCCCTTACCCCAGGGGAAATATCTGTAGCCTATTCATTGTTTAATTTATTTTGTCTTGAACTAAACCAATAATGGGATATAAAGTAAATCTGAGTGGGTATACACGAGTCATGGAAGTCAGTATGGGAAAGGACATTCCTTCTGTCTATAAAATTTACATATGGATTGCAATTATAAAAATTGAAGTAGCATTTGTCTGTAATGCTAATTTAACAAGAAGAAAACTTTAAGTGGGAATTTTGTTGACCTCATCAGCAATTTGAATTCTTTAAGATAAAATCAAGAATACTTAAAATGAAGAAATCATAGGTGTGTATGTGTGTGTATACTTATATATATATAAACTCTTTGACATCTATGTCTAAAGAACACACATTTTTGTGTAAGGCACACAAATTACAAAGTTATTTGTAGAGAGAAGCTTCAGTGTACATTTGGCAATCTGGTAATTTAAGAAATCATATAATTTATAGGAAAAATAATTTTACATTGTCTTGAATCACCTGAAGATTCAGCACAATAAAATTTATTTCTGCATTACTTGTATCAGTTGGCTCTAAATGCTCCAAGTTGTTTGTAAATTACAAGCCAATGGGACCTTTTATGACAATGGAATAACCAGATATTATTCTCATCAATGCCTTAGTGATTCTTCTAGCAGTGTCTGAACCGTGCTATCTTGATTCACTTTGAATGACAGGTCCAGAGAAGCATTTCTCCTACTGCTTGGGAAGAACAATAAATATTTTCTTGCAGCTCTTGTTATGATTTATTTTTAAAATCCTAAGTAGAGTTATGGGAAGACTTCATAGTGAAACATTTTCATTTTATTTCACCTCAACAAAAATGCACCAGCTGTGTAGTGAAACTCATTTCAAGTACAAAAATGATGCTACAATATTCAATAGCTCAACTTCCCAGAACAAATGGCTATTAAGAATGTACAATACAGTCCTTTCAATCCTCAAATAATTTACTGCTAAAAGTGGGATGGACACTCAAAGGCCAGAACAAACATATTTATGTCCGAATCTTTTTCTTTTTTATGTTTTTAAATAATTTAAAGGCCAAACTGAATATTATGCAATGCATTTTCCTTGGGGGGATTTTATTGAGAAATTTACCTTTAAATTGAAAAATCAGAATTTATATTGTCCTGGTCTATATATCATCTTCACTAGAGCAATTTGAAGGCTACTCAGCTACTGTCTTCAAATTTTGTTGGTTTAAAGTACAATAGTGACTGTAGAGAAATATGCACTTTTCCCCAGTGTCATCAGTTGTATGGCTACCCTTTCTGATAGATATATTTTCAAGCAAAGGGAAAATAAAATAAAATGCACCTCAAAATCAAATGGTGAGGTCATTAGTGGCCACCATTTGGTCTTGCTATAATAACATCCCAATTGCATGCATGGCAATTTACATAGCATTACCCATTATGCTGTGTGCTGCAATCTGGCTTTTGGAGGCCAATGTACCTTGATTTACTCTGTTAAAAGAGAGCATTTTTTCTAAGCATCAAAGCCATGTTATTTCAGGGTCCACTGTATTTTCTGCTGAAAACAAGGTATAGCAGCTTCTGTGAAAACAAAGTAAAATGATATGTTGAACTGGAAATCCTGAAATTTTAATCGTTAAAAAATTCTTCAGAGAAATAAACCTCACAATCGTCCATTAAAAAAAAAAAAAATCAGAGGAAGAAGAAAGATAAATTGGAAATTTGTAACAGTAAGTTTCACCTTTTTGTGCATTTAGTGGCACGTAGACTACTCGGGCTTCCATTATTTGTGTGGCATTTATTTGTTTCCTTTTTAATTATAGGTGTGAAGTAGCTGCCTCACTGATTCATTTACTTCAGCATTAGCTGCTCGTGGTAGATGCTCAATCCACTAGATATCTGTCACAATTTTGGATTGGATACCCATTATCGAGATTGATAGCAGTTATCAAACCTCAAAATACGTGTGTGTTCTCTTTTAAATATTAGCTGTCAGAATGTGATAAGTTGTGTGGGGTTGTATAGAGCAGGGTTGAACATATGACATGGTGAGGCTTAGTTTTAAAGTCGAACACACTTTATAGCTGAAATCCATGACAAAAGAGAAAGGCAAGCAGAATGCCAACTCGTGCTGAAGACAAACACCAGGGTTCAGTCACCATTTCAGATAAAGGAAAACAACTTTACCTTTCTGCTTTTGTCTTATAAAATATTTTATTTAACTTTTAGCTTTAAAAATCATAAATGAGAAAAAAAAAAGCATAAAGTGGTTCATGTGCAATGGGGAGTATTAGCTCTATTATAAGTTTCCAGGGAGTTGGTTCAAAGAATTATAACATTCTTCAAGTACATACTCTGCATAATGCTCTGTTTCTTGAAACAGAAAAAAAAAATTCTTCCATTTTTACAAATTAATTAAAATTGGCATGGAAAACTTTAGGCATTCATTTTTAAAAGGGCCTGAGTTTGGTATCTTTTTCTGGTCACACAGAGAATATGTTAAAAACACTACCTGTCCCCTTAGAAGAAGTACATATTGACATATCAAGGTAAAGCATATACAATAGTTTTTATCCTAACAGTTTTATTTTTTTTCTATTCTGAAATGATCTCTAAATACTTTGCTTACATATCTTCCTGCAGAAATGTGTACATTAATCCTATCTAATTGGCTCCTCTAAAGCCTATCTGGTAGGTACCCTTGCAGGAGCAACAGCTCTAATAGGGAAATTCTGGCACAGTGTTGGCTCTTGCATGGGTGCTTTAAAATGATATAATTGTCCCTTGTCCTCACGGTCTAACAAATACTCTATTCTTCTGACAAAGGACTTCTGATAATTTTATTACCATTATGTTTTATATCTTTAAAATGTAGTAGTGAAGAGTTCACTTTTGACCAACTATCTAAATGTGGTGTTTTAATTAAGCGGAAAACTTGAAAAGGAAGGCTTCTGCAGAGAGGCTCAATTGCTTCCTGCAACCTTTATGAAAAGGGCAGGGTGTTAAAACAAACCTCCCATTTTTATTTTGAGAGGAGAAAAATAAATCAGAGCTAAAGATAATCTCTCCATTAGTATTATTAATAGTGTTCAGCTTTCCTGACATGCTGTAGAAGCAGACAGACTTGTCATGAGCATCACATTTGCAGACACTGTCACAGCTTCCGAAGGCTCTGGTGAAAGCACAAGAGTGTGTTAACAGTAACTGCGAGTGGCCTTTGGGGAACAATAGACTTACCTTAGACTGTGCCCAGCTTTTCAGAAAACAACTTGCTATATTATACTCCATACACATGTTAGTGCTCATAGACTACTTGACCCAACCTCATTTTGTGAAGTATTGTTTCCTATTCTAAACTCTTCTCTTATCCCCTTTGGATCATCTAATTTGAGTATTATAGCATCTACCCAGAGAACAGAGATTCTATTCCAATTCAGAGATGCATGACCAATGGTTTCTTGTATGAGGACTTCACTACTCAGATGGGTAGGTGTGTGTTTTCTATTTTCTCCAAAATACTTGATTTTTTTATTCTGATAAGTCTCCTAGCAATTAGATGTCATGAATAATTAGGTGTCATGAATAATTATCTAATAAGACTTGTGATATTAAGCTAACTCATATAGATGATCCCAGGATTTTTCAGAACAATTATGTCATGAAACTCTTTAGGCATATCAGAAGCTCTTGACAAGAACAATGTAAAACTCTTAAAGAAGTGTGTCTAAGTAGAAAATAATTTCTGCTTCCTTGCCTTGTTTTATAATTAATCTGTTATGTTACTAGCGTCCTTGAATATAATGCCTGAAAATGGCAAATTATTGATGCAAGTTGGCCAAGAGAATGATCTAAGTTTACATGACTGTATTTGGTTCCCATAGAGCGGCTGCAGCATAATCAATTTGGAATAAGTAATCAGCTAGGATATTGTTTCGAGATTTGTTTTTTCCTTAGGTCAAGAAAGTCCCTAACTGACATACTTTTATAGAATTAGGCAGGGACTAACTGAGTTTGGCATCTAATCTGTTTTATCCAGTAGTTCATTTTATCCATTGTCTATATCCATTGGGAGCCCCATATGCCCATCATATAAATAATGTGTGTTCTTATTTCTTTGTAGAAATGATGGAAAATTTTGTTTCAAAGATGAACTATGAAGTAAAATATTTCACATATTCACAAGAAATAAATATGTCACTGGAAATATTCATATGAAATAAATATACAACAGAAAAATATCCAAGGAGAAAAAGGTTATCCAAAAGTAAGATTCCCACCCACAGATATCAGATATAGTGACAAAAGAAATCTATTGTAATTTCAGGGTGTGGTGAATAACACATTTAAGTTTTTCTTTTTATATGCATAGGTATATTTAATATACTTACAAAATCCTTGTGGAACATGTTTTTCCCTGTACAATTTTTAAGCCCATAGGATAGAAAATCCCTGTATCACAATTTTTACTATGTTTATTCCCACTTAGATTTCTAAGTAGGATTATCACAGCCATGTACACAGGCAAAAATAATATGCATTTTACATATGGTATCAGGGAACAGCAATTTAAAATAGTAGATATTATATATATATGTATATATATACATACATATATATAAAGTAAGGAGTATTCATTCAATATTATTGTTGTTAAAATGTGATACACAGTAAAACCACATTGGGAATTTCTAGAGGAAATTCTTTATTATATTTAAGTGTCTCAAACAAATGCTCAGAAGTTTTTAAGATTCTTTCAAAATATGAGGAAAATATATTCAGATTATTACTTATTTGTAGATTTGTTATAAACTTACAAATATACTATATGTGTGTGTGTACAGATACCTAAATTACATGCAAATTCATATATGCATTCACATATACTATTTTAATGAGTGTTCTTTCAATGATTTAAATTGGAGATATTTAAGATAAAAATGATATGAAGAAATGATAAAATTATTCCTTTGCATGATAAAAAGGGAGCATAAAATATAGTATCTATTATTGGGAGCTTGAGAGAGTATTGTGGCTTTTTTAGCCTCAAAGAAATCTAGAGATGTAATATGGTTTCATCTGTTGTTATTTTTCTCCTACTGAGCAGACCTCTCCAACTCTCAGCTCTGACGCTCAGGGAAAAGAAAACCCAGCAGTGGAATCTCACCCACTCACACTCTACCTGACTTGTGGATAAAGATAACAGTTCTGGTCCCTGTTGCTTTCAGTTCTTTTCTTGAGATGACTTAATTCATGACAAACAGGGTAAGCAATAAAAAATAAGGTGGAAGCTTGTGCTTTAGTATGAGCATAAACTGTGCCTTATAGATATTCAAATTCATGTCTAGTTGCAAGAAATATTCATGACTAATATTAAACTAAGCCCAGAATTAAGCAAAATGCAACAGACATATATTGAAGTGAGCATTTTATTATGTGCCATGTCACTCAGATTAAAGAAAAGAGTGCATGACACCGACAGGATATTGCATGTATATCAAGCAATCTATTTATATGTGACAGGGAAGGTTTGATTTCTGGAAAGAGTGACAACCCAATGAAATAACTGCTCGCTTTTAAAATTACTATAGTATAAATATACATCTTTAAAGATGAAATGGTAAATTGCAATTAACAAATGTAGATAAATATGCTTAGGAATTAATAGTGACATACAAGAAAAAAAAAACAAAAGGAAGATGGAGAAATCTGTACAAATGTAAAGGTTTTTCAAACCCTCATTGCCAGTGTCCAGCACAGACTGCTGGTGGATGTACACTATGTCTCTAAGCAATCTAATAGCAAGGTAGCATTATTTTGCCACCCAAGCAGAAAGGCGTTATGTTTGGAAAGTCATTAAATTGATAACTAGGGAAAAACAAAATACAAAATATAACATCACTATTATGAGCAGTAACTGATCAGAAATTATTCTATTTGCAAAAGTCAGTTGTATGTTCTTTATATTGTCACTTTGAAAATGCTTTATAAGAAGTCTGCTTTTTTCTGCTAATTTCATTCCTTGTTTACTAAAGGATGAGGACCGAAAGAAGGCAGATCATACTGATAACTAATACAGTAAAACTATGTAAGTGGTCTGTGCTAAAGGGGGTTGTGGGAAGGGAGTGGGGCAAAGTGAGAGAGGGAGAGAGGAAGAGAGAAGGAGTGAGAGAGAGAAATCAGACTAAAGTTGAAGTCACTAACTTTGTTACTGGCAAAGATAAAGAACAATGAAAGAGAAATTCTTTGGATTCCCAATCAACACTTGGATGCTCTTACTCTCTTACTGGCATAGAGAAAGAACAATCAGTGGTCATTTGACTTAATTTCTTTTCCTTAAATTGTAACTTGCATGACTTTTTCATGTTTCTAGGATGAGCCAGGAAAACCCACACTGAAACCACCTGACAAGCAATCTATAAAAGATGCTAAATGAGAAATGCAGAGGTTGGATGCAATGCTCATCAAGCTGGGGCCTCAGAAGCAGCAGGAAAGCTGTAGCTGAAGCTCCTCTCCCGGTTGCTTCTAGAGATGTAGGCAATATCCAAGTAGTGCATGTGGGGGAGCTACAGGACAGATGCAGTCGGAGCTGCCTTTGTACATCAATGATGGCGAACTGTATTTTCTCATCACCTTTTCTTCTTTGTTCAAAAAGGGACTTCCATTTTAAACTGTAATCTGTGACTTTTGAAACGGGCATTAGAGAATCTTGCCGACAAATACTTCTGGCTGATTTTCTTTTCCTCTCCCTCTTGCCGTTTTAAAAGAAAATCATGGCAGCATTATGTGCAGGTGAAAGATACCCAGACCTTCTGGGGACAATTAAGTTTTCCCCACCCCAAGATTTCTGATGGGATCAAGTTTTTAGGAAATGTTAAGCCGAGTTACACACAAATGTCACAAGCCAGTGGATACTGGCCACACATATCCAGAGATAAAGCTGTTCCCACCTGACTCAATGAAGATCTTGCTTTAAATGTTTTCTCCTTTTACATTTTATTTGATTCCTTACAATTTCTGAATTTATTGCTAATAACATCTTAATACTAAGTGAAAATTTGACAGTGTAACAGCAACAAACTATAAACCTGAAGGCATGGAGTATGGAAAAAGATATTTTTATATTTAACTGGTCATGAACACAGCTTTAACAATTACAATGTAGACAAATCTAATAATATTTGATTGGCATGTGCAACTTCTCTCCCATACCCTGGCCTGCTCCCTGTCCCTCCACCTCTCCTACACTTCCTTTTCCCTGCCCTCTCCTTGAGAGTGAGACTTTTGGGCTGCATTATTGGTCAATCAATACACAGCACATTGTCTAAATCCTAGGGAAAAATGTATCTGTTCCTCTGAGAGGTAGGTACTTTGGCCCCTACATGATACATCACCCACCATATAAAATCTACATCTTATGTGGTCATTCCTTACTAGATAACCTAAACTAATCCTAAAGACTTTGGGAAATTTTAGAACTTTCGGTCTTTAAAACACTTGAGAACAATATTAAGGAAAGGAGAGAGAATAAATAACCATATTCTTAAGAATGTCATGGTGCGTGGGGCCTCAGTGTTTTCTTTTGGGTATGTTTGCAATTTTCAGTGCCATGTGCATAGACAAAGTTGAACCACATCTGGCATGTGTACCTTCCAAAATGAAAAGCAGGGGGTGGTTAGTTGTCTGGCAAAGCAATTTTGGTATACTGCACGTACTACTAATTGCAAAGCAGAGCTGCTCTGAGTAAGAAACAGAAAAGGATTGCCTTTATTTTGTTTCTTTACTATCGTATTAGAAGATACAAGATATTTAGACGATGAAAATTTATTCTGATATATCTCTTCATTATATATGTCAAAATATCACAGTGTCTCCCCCAAATACATGCACTATTTTGGTAATTAAAAATAAGCTAAGTACTTATTGAGAAACATTGATTATAAAAAGCACATTGATATAGTTTACATTCCAATAATGCTGGTACTTTGGAATACAAGCTGATGTTCATGAGCACTGTGAAGTTAGAATTTAAATAGGTACATTGTTTTGCATATGATGATATCATTGGATTCCTTATGTGTAATATTTTGGTAAGAACAAAAGCTTTTCCTGAACTGTGGTCCTCTGTCTTCTCAAGATGTAGAGGCTTGTTCCCTGAAGAAACTGCTACTATCCACAGCTTTTAAATGGGAGCAGAATTTGCTCAGATGCTACCCTGCATCTGACAGGAAATGAATGTACAGAGTGGTGAATTCTTGGGTTAATTGTCTCAGGAACAATACCATAGCTTTTCATCACTGTCACCAAAATACCCAACAATAACAATTTGGAAGAAAAATTTACTTTGGCTCACAATTTCAGAGGTTCAGTCAATAGTCAGCAGACTCTAGTGCCCTGGGGCCAAGATAAGGCAGAACATCATGAGGAAAGAGCATTGTCCTTTTCATAGCCAGGAAGTAGAATGAGCAAAGGAAAAGGACCTTAGGAAAGAGAAAACTTCCAGGGAATGCTTCTAGTGGCCTGCCTGTCTCAGCCTGCCTATGGTTACCTATTTAGTTACCTACTTAGTGCATTCAAACTAAGATGGAGTGATTAGTTTACAATCCTCATGATCTAGTCGTTTCACCTATGAATATTCCTGCATTAACACAAGAGCTTTTAGGGGACACCTCATATAAAAACAATAACAAGCAATAACAAATATTCTGGCCTGTGCATGTAGCCCATGGTATACAGTGTGCTTAACGTGCATAATGCCCTGGGTTAAGTACCAATTACCCTAAATAAATAAATAAATAAATGGCTCTTATTTGAACTATTTGTTTTGTTGATTAATAATGGGAGGGAACAGTCACTTGGCAAAAGTGATATTAAATAATCATTATGAAACAAAGAAAGACATTTTCCTGACATGGTAATTTAGGCTTAGTTAAGTGATTCATAACTAGTAAGTAATAAAAAAGGGTTTTTTTGTATTTTTTGTATGACAAGCTTTGTTTTGTGACATGCTATATTAATATTTTATTTAGAATTGATTTTTTTCTGTAATTATGCTATTTTATTCACTTGTACACCTACTAATTATGCAGTAGTTGAAATTATTTTGGAAATATGAAGACAATAAATTAATGATTAAAATTGTGGCCAATACTGCAGAAGAGTCTGTGTTTATTATTGAATAAGTGAAGCCTCACTCAATTCTTGTTCCATAAATAATAGTTTATAAATCCTTTACTTCTGTTCTCTTATAGTCCCTTCAGGCTTGAGTGTGATATTAGAGTCATAGTACCTAACATCACTGTTTTCTGACATAAAATTCTCTAACTCCTTTTCCAAAGCTACATGACTCCTCCTTGCTTTGTAACACTTAATCTTTGAATTTTCTCTTTGTTAACATTTTCCTCACCTTCCCAACACTGTGTTCACAATTTTGTTTGATAACCTCCTAAACTCTTCAAGACAGTGGATGTACTCCTATGATAATATTTTTAGGATGACATTGCTGTGGTGGATTCCATTCTGCATCTCTTGGTTTAGACCATATTTATTCATCTCTTTAACAGAATAGTTAGTGTAGCACCTGATGAAAATGGGCATGTACCAGTTTAGTGAATAAATATATAAATGTATACAGAGACATATGTAAAACAGGTATAAAACACTCCTAATAATATGTTTAATTTTAAGGAACCATTAAGATTAGATATGCCAGAAAACAAGCATTGGAAAATAATTTAAGATAGACACTGAACTCTGTTTAATAAAGGCAAAAACGTAAAACAAAAGTATTAAACGTAATCATTATAATTTAACATTAAGGCAGTTAGTAAATTTATATACATATTATGTATTTTTAAGTTTAAAACCTTTTTTGATCTAGTGTCCAAAATGAGTTACATGTATTAATATTTACCAAAAATATCCCTATTCTAGAAATTCTCTAAGAGTTAATAAGTCTTACTGCTTTATTTTGTTTTCAGGAAATGTCCTCACAATGTATAACTTATCAAAGTAGTAGAAAAATTTTCCTGTGGTCTGGTGTGTAATATGTTTGATAAAAAAACATTAAAACTTAGAAACATGGCTTATTTACAAACCAGGTTTGATATATATTATTACATCTTAACAATAACATCATTTACCTCTATATCTTTAATTATATAGGGCTACTATAATAAAAGGGTATGATGTTAAAATTTCCCCATGTAATTTTCACTTATACTAATTTCTCTTTATATTTCCCTATTTTAAAACAGTGATGCAGGGACATTTAGCACATATAAGTTCAATACTATCATATTTGAAATACATTATATGGAGTAAATGTTTATCCATTGCTCCACTAATCCTTTTAACTTTAAAATTTATTATCCTTTTACTGTTTCAAACTTGCTCTCATTTAGTTGGCATCTGCTGATGTATCTGTTCCTACTATTGCTTCTAACCCTTGTAAATCACTTTATCTTCTTTGAGCTTGCCTTTTGTATCTGGATTTTATGCGTTTAATTTCTGCCTTCTGAACTGCATTAGAAGGTGAAGATCTAATTATAGCTCTACTTAGTAACAATTACTTTTAAATACACTCAGAACATATGTAAAATCAAAGCAAATACATAAAAATCAAAGAAAAGCAAAACAAAGCAAATGACCTGATTCCACTTCAATGTAATATTATGGACTGTTATGAACTGTTTTGTTCCACTATACTCAGGTTTCAAGAAGGATTATACCTCTTTGAACTCTCCCTATTAAATTTATATCTGTTCAAGGGCCCATTCCCCATATGGGAAATTTCACCCTCTTCTTTTCACATTATTCTCTATCCTTATTTTGTCCAAGTGACCAGAAGCACTTAAAAAGTCCAGTCAGACTGTTTCTAGAAAACCATGGATCTGGCTTGTATCATTCTTCAGCTAATTTTCTGTCACTGCTTCTTGCTGTCATGAGGTGTTGCTGATGGCCACTAGGATGGTACTGTAGAGAGTACCATCCTCTCAGATGAAGTGCAGTAAGTACTTTTTGAAGGATGCCACATCTCCAGCAACTCCACACTACCAGTATAGTTTCTAGGGTACTATGTGCATATGACAGGGTGAGTTATTTTTTCATATTGAAAACATATTTTCTATACCAAAACCATTTTACTGTATGTTTGAATATTACTCTTAAAAATTTTGCTCTTAATTATTTTTGGTATTGCTTAGTATTTGTAACTATCTCTATTCTTTCAATATGTATTAGAGCCTTAGTTTTCCCTTTAAAATGACCTGTGTCATTTTGTAATACTAAGTAGACAATGCTGTCTAAACTTTCCTTCTGCTATCTGTAGTAAGCAAATTACAAGGCATGCAACTTCTTCAAAGTCTCAAGGATATGCCTATGTTTTGTTTGTGCTGCAGAATTTTTGCCTAGCTATGTCCTTTTTCTGCAGTATATTCATACATAAAGAAGGGGGTTACTCAGAATTGGTGTAAAGACTCCATCCCTCTTAGTAGCCATTAGAGTATATAGGAAGGAAAATGTTCATGGTTCTTAGGCAGTATTATCTAGAGTCACTTTTTATCTGAGATAGAATATTTTTCTTTCAAGCAGCCCTGTATAGGCTAAAACATTTGATGCAAAATTTTCTTTGTTCAAGTGATGTGGCTTAAGATTGATTTTTGTTTAAATCCAATTCCTTAATGTATTTTCTTCCAGTTTTTAAAATTCATAATGCATTTTGTAAAATGATTAGATAGTCCTCAACAATGTTGTATTTTTATATAGACATATTCTAAAACATTGTATAAAGAGAATATCTGATAGACAAGTAGAAAGGAAAAGAAAGACAAATTTATGTTCATTCTGATGTTAATTCCAGGCTTCCTTATGAGTGTAGATAATTTTTGTTCATTAAAGGATCCTATAATCTGGATTATGTAGTATTAACAGAAGCAAATTAAAACTTTTTATATATTAATTGCCAACCTTCAAACTTTCAGATACATTAGGTTTTACTTTTCCCACCAATCTCTCTAATTTTTAATTTAATTTCCCTCAGTATGTAGTATGATTGACAGTTTCTAACTTTTTCCGTATATGTATAAGGCTTTTTAATAAGAAATTCAAGCTGAAATTGTTTATCGAACACAATATAAACTTGGAAGTTATTGGAAAGCATTTAAAAATTATTATAAAATTTTTAAAATTGTTATAAAAATATAATAATTTAATAAATCTGACACCAGTATTGATCAGATTCAAGTAGCATTAAGATTTGTCACTCCTGCTTCATTTACCTTTTCTTTCTTTCTACGTTCAACAAATCTCCCATGTTATGTTATTTCACTTTTAGGCTGAATATATATTTTTAAAAATAGTTCCTATGAAACATCAATAAAATAGTCCTCACTTAGTATATTTACCAATATCAGTCTGTGTTAAAATTTTGATTTTTTTAATTGGTTAGTTTGAATCAGGATCCAACAAAGTCCATCTGTACCATTGGAATTATGATTCTCTTAATGTAGAACAGTTCTGGCTCCCCAAATATCCTCTTTAAATAATCTTCTTGTAATTAATATGTTGAAATGATTGGGTTCCATGCTTACAAAATTATCCACATTCTATATTAGCTGTTGATTCTTTATGATATCATTTTTCTCTACCCCCTACAATTCATAGGACCCGGAAATTAACTCTCAAATCTTGACAAGATCTAGGTTCACATTTTGTTATTTATTTTCTGGTTGGGGGTAAAAATGCTCATAACAGGAACTCTTTGTTTTGTCTTTTTGCTTATGAGGCAATACATATTTCTGGTTTTCCAGTTTCAATGATGCTAAGACTAATCAGTGGGGAAAGTAGTAACAGCCTGATATCTTCATTACAAAAATTGCTATTTTCCCCATTCTTAAGCTTTCATTTCTCAGCTCCTACCCAGTTCTCTCCATTCAACCTTGTGATATGGAGAAAGAGACTCTGCAAACTATAATTGTCTGAGGCCATTTGGCTTCATTTAGGTCCTATTAATAGAGCTCTCCAGAACAAAACAGGAAAGGGGGCCATGTCTTAGTTAGTTCTTGCTTGCTTGCTATTTCTTTCAGCATTCTCCCAGTCATGGCCCATCATCATGGAAGCAGAAGCTGATTTCAGAAGACGTTGACCCTTGCCTTCAGCTTTCATTTCTTTTTGTTTACCTTCCCTAGTCCAACACACCTTCACTGTGTTCCTTCCTCTGGGATAACAGTAACAGACACTGCAAGAAGTTTGACTAGCACCTTCAAGAGATAGCTCCTCCCAACTTCTGAGGAATCAGCAACCATTGGGAAGTGCCTCCCCCTCAGAGTCTGGTTGCCTCCTCCAAGCCCATGGAGACCAATGACTCCAGCCTTTTACTTTCATGTTCTTTTAGCTGATAATGGCAGTTGTCAATCCGAGTCTTTCTTTTTCTCTTTCTTTTTCCCTTTGTCTGTCTGTCTTTCTCTTTCTCTCTCTCTCTTCCTTCCTTCCTTCCTTTTTTCTTCTTCTTAGTTGTCCTATACCTATTTAACCAATTCATTTACTGTAACTGGGAAGATTCTGTTTCCTAATGGGAACCTGACTGATACACTTGCTTGATAGCAGATAAAATCCTAGGAAACATCCTCAAAGACAGAACTCTGAGTTGTTTTTCTGTGCCTGGATTTGAAAGTAGTACTGATTGTATTAGTATTATGTAGAAATTAATACTATTACTATGTAGAAAAGTAATTGTATATTGTAATACTACAAAAGTAATTGTATCTTGTAATCAGTATTATATAGAATAATAATATCAATCTTTATAATACTGATGGTATTAGTATTATATAGAAATCAGTATTCTCATTAGTAATTAGGAATCTCCCTTTTCTCTATAACACTAATACAATTACAATTAGTATTGTGTTGAAAAGAGATTTTTCTCTTTAGATCTCAATCTGAGCCCTCACCCCACTCCTACATCATAGTAAGGGTAACCAGCCTCCTGGGATCTTATCACTTGGGAGAAGGTTGCCAAGCCAAACATTTTGATTCTTGGACATTTATTATACAAAGTAGCTGTGTTTTGAAGTGACAAGTACTCACGTTCAATACTCTTTCTTATTTCTTCTTTCCTTTAGCAGACAAGACTGACCAAAAACACCTGGAATATCTCTGGGCATAATTTACTTTTTAAAATATTTTTTGTTCTTCATAAGATAGAGTTCTATTGACCAATCACTGAGTGAGCCCCCCTTCAGCACTCTCTTACTCTATAATGACATAATAATCAACAGCTCTTATTAATTATTCCAGTACAGACATATATGTACATTAACCTAGGAATTGAAGTATTCATGTAATATTTAAACTTATTTACATGCTAAAGATGTTGTAGCTTTTTTTTCCTGACATTTTCTTTGGTTATTTTTTGCTGCTCCAGTGATTTAGAATGACTGCTAGTTTCAAGGATCTAACCTAGAATGTTCTCTAAATTTGGAAGGCACTTAATGAATATGAATTGATTGAGTACCAAGTGAATAAGTATCTTATTGAAAAGTTGGATTTGACTTTATTGCAGATTTCAAGCTCCTCTCAGCAATACAAGCTCTCAGAACAACATGGCTGCACATGTTCTGATGTACTGATGCTGTGAGCATTGAGCCATAGTTAGTGTAATGCAAAATAAAAACTATTAAATGTTTTATGTCCCTGAAAATGTGCAGTTACTTTACATTCTCAAAAAAAGTAGTTGCTTGCAGAGACACTATAGTTAGGCACTGTTACAAGGAGTTTACTTATACTTGTGTTAGTGGTTTCCTTGAAAATACTTGTCTCTATCTTCTGGGATTTTTTCTGTCTCCATCCAAAACATGAAAAGATCGTAAATATCAGAGTTTGTCTGAAACTCCGAATTCCATGAAAATCTCAAACTCTAAAAGACAGAAGAGAGCAGGTGCACTGCTGTTTAAGATTTATGTCTTCAGGTGTTTAAACACACCCTCCTTTCCTTAAGGCTGTGAATAAAAGTGACCTTTAGGTCAAGCATAAAACTTCAAAATAAATCAGGGAAATGATTAATACTATTAAAACACAGTCACAGAATACTTTTTTAAACCATGCATTTTTCTGTCTCAACTCTTGATAATTTTACTGTAAATCCTGAATTGAGTGGATGAATGTGCATGTAGGAAAATCCTGGTGTAAAATTTCTACCAGGCTCCTCATCTGTAAAAGGAAAAGTTCTGTTTCTGCCTTCACACACACAGGGGCTTGGAGTTTCTTTGAGAAGAATATCTACAAAAGCATAGAATATTTTAGGGAGGTTTTGGAATATTGAAAGAAGTTAATAAGAAATATAAAAGCTCACATTACCATAGCTAACCTCCTTCCGGGAGCTTCTTTCCATATACTAAAAATCAATAAGAACAAGTTTGTAGATTTTAATTATTACATATATCGTACATAGAGGGTGAAATAAAATAGGAATGATTTGTATTGGATGCTACAGATGAAGGGTATGAGCTAAAATACTTGTAAGTGCTTAATGCTAGATTTTTTTGAGCTTTAATTTCCTTAGTTTTTTATATATTTTTTTCTAATTCTGGCATGCACATCTAAGAGAACTGTTTTGTCTGTGGAAATACCTCATTTGAACAAAGATGGAATCAGAAAAGAAAGAAAAAAAATCTGTAGGTAGAAAATTTTGCAACCCTGCTGAAATTAATTTGAGTAATTTGGAGAAATGTTTATTCATCACAGCAGTTTCAGAGATGTATATCATTATCAATTGGCCTGTTCCTATGGTGAACAGAAGTGAAGAGAAAGAGCTTTCTGAGAGTAAAGTGTTTCACCATAGGGACTCAATTAACTCTTTCTGAACAGTGGGTCTTATGGATAAGGCAACCTCCTGTATGGTGCTAAGTGGTTTCCTGGAGACTAGGAGAAGTTAATTTATTAGACTGCAGCTATAATAACAAAAATTAGACCATAATTTCTATTTGCTTCAATTGATTTCTAGAACATATTTTCCTTGTATAATCACAAACCCCAAATTTAAAGCAAACAAACATGTTTGCACATGCCATAAAAAGGTGGTATTTCTGGAGGAAAACAAATGAAATACTTCACTGGAATGCACATTTTCCCATGCTTTTTTCTTATCTGATTCCATGACAGGCATTTTGCTTCCTCTTTAAATGATCATTTAGGTTTTGCTTAGTCAATATCAGTTAATCTATTCTGAAATTGCTTGAAGAAGTCATTTTTAAAAGGTGAAAGGTTTTACTGTTCTTTGTTTACAATTAAAATACTAAGATATAAAAATGCAAGGATATTTAGTCAAGCAGAGTTCATTGTTTATAACTAGAGGAGAAAAATATATACATAATTCAATTTCTTAAATTCTTTTTGATTTCTGAATTTTAGTAGGCTTTATTTATTTACCCAGATCAACTCACTTTTTGTCCAGTTTTGATAATGATAAATTTATGTCTCCTAGAAAGTGGGTTGAGTCTTCAAAAAATGAATAGTTTATATAAATAACATATGGTCTAATTAGTCTTATCCATTTCATTTTGAATATGTTTATTCATCCCCTAAAACTTAGTATGTGTAGATATGTGTATGTATGTGAATATATACACACGTATGACACACATATATGCAAAAATGTACATATTCATGTACATGTGTATAGATAGGTAGGCATACATGACCCTTTCATATTATACCACATATGATATTTATAAGATTTAAAAGTCATAGTGGGAATTTCGTCCATTCTTTTTAGAATTGCCAAATACCTGTAGCAAGAACAGACATTATACCCATTCTTTATGATAGTGTGGTACTTTACTGAATCATGAACTAGTAAGTCAATCTTGTCATTGTAATCAGTAGTATCTTTGTACCTTTTTGTTTTATATCTCACTGATGCCACCTCTCTCTAATTTGTGCACAGAACACTGGTGTGAAATAAATTTTTGAAATTTAATGAAAAGAGCTGAAACAATAGCCTTGAAAACTAGCAAAGCCTAAAATTATGGGCAGTTTATTTAAAAAGACCTACGTGTGTGTGTATGTGTGCGTGTGTGTGCATGTATGTGTGTGTGTGTGTGTGTGTGTGTGTGTATTATGGAATTAAATACATCACAATTATTTTGACCTTATTATATGTTAAAAATCTATCTCTATATACCCATCAAATATTATTTTAAAAAAACTGCTCCTTTCCATTTAATGTGCACCAAAATCCTCAAAGGTGAGTTCCTTTTTTGTCTACTTATTTCTCCACAAATGCTTGCATTTAAATAGTAAAAGGAAAGAAAATATTATGATAATAAAGACTTGACAAATAAATGGGTTTATTTAGGTTAAAAAAGCCTACTGAATTTGGAAATCTCAAAAAGAACTTAAGATGAAATGAATTATGTAAATAAACAATAAACTCAACTAAACATACTATGTTGCTACATCTTAAATTTTAATTTTAAATAAAGAACACTTGAAACCTTGCACATATTAAAAATCATTTTTTCTTTAAGTAAATTCAAAATAGATTGAGTTATTGACTAAACTATCCCATAAAAAATTTTCATATATTAGAAAATGGAAATGTAGGAAAAGGAAAAATGAAAGTCGGAACTCTTATACTGTCACTTAAAATTTTTAATATTTATACATTGCCAAGAGTCACTTAAAATTAAATGGATCCTGTTATTCTTGCTAGAATATGAACTATGACATAAATTTATTAGTTTCAATCTCTGTTCATTTTCATCTCCCAAAATTATGGCTTATTTTTGTGACTCCTGTTTCATCTTTACCTCTGTCTTTGGTGAGGTGAGAGGAGGAGAGGCTGGGGAAAGATAATTCCAATCATGAACTGCATAATGACCTTTCAGCCAACAAAAGGTTACATATATGTTTTGATCCCATAAGATTACATTGCCTAGTGACATCTTAGCCATCACAGTTTGTATAAGGACATAGCCGGATGTTAGCCCATGATGGGATTACCTAATGATGCCTTTTCCATTTTTCAGAATGTATCTCCATTGATAAAAGACATGCTTGTATATTTGTTTTTTTTAAAGAGTGAAATGATATTTCTTTTGCATAGGTGGGAGAAAAAAATTTAAGAAAAGTCAATAATAGACCTCTATGCAATCCAATAACAATGAAAATAAGTAGAAAAATTAAAACAAGTGAAAACAAGATGTGTCTCAGATTAACTGAAATGACAAAAAGTTACCTATAGATATTCAAGTCAAATGCTAGCATTCAATCAAATGCTAGCAAAACAAAGACACTGGAAAAAATAACCCTGCACTTATATTTAAGTTTAGGTAAAATATGTCTTTATATGTAATATTTTATATTTCTTTATCCTAGAATCTTACTATAAATTTAAAGTTATCATCATTCTAGAGTATTTCAAAGGAAACTCTCTATAGCATAAATATCTACTAACGGGCATGTGCTGATCCTAATAATAATAGTAGAGTAATAAAACAAGTATATATGACTTTGCTATTAATATCACATTTGAGATTATTTTCCAAGGGCATTAAACAATCAAATCAAGTTTTTAGAGGTATTATATGACAGCAATGCTTAAAGCAAATCTAAAGAAATGAAAATCATTTTCCTAGCACCCCCCAAATTCATCTATATTTTTATCTGCTACTTGTTAGCAACAGTGTAAAATTTTATAAGTGGTCATAAATTGTCCTCAGGATATGAGAAAGGACAGGGACATGATAAACATGATAAACACTAAATACTAAAACTTGACATGTTCTAAAAAAAGTAGCACCTCCTTAGACCTGAGAAGATGATGCCTTAATCACTTTGCTTGAGGGAAAATAAAAAAAGGAAAACCACTATTGCATTTGCAATGGCACCTCTCCTGGTGTGGCAAAGTTTTGGCATGTTAAAGGGCCATACCCACTTAGAGACCATTGCCCTCTTCCAGACTAACTGGATCCCTGAAATTCTCTGCTGCTCTCTGGACAACTAACTGGCCAAAGTCATAATAACCAGTAGTAGTGTGAAGTCTAAATCTGCATCTAGTTCCACAACTTGTGTTCTTACCCACTTTCACTACAGAATTTACAGTTAGTGCAATGTTGTTCTTAAGAAATTTTATGTTAAACTGAAATATGCCATACTATTAAGAACATGGAAACATAATGATATTATTTTAAATCTCTCAATGCTTTGGTATTTTGGTCTTTATTACTCTCGAGATTTCTCCTGATACCTTGGCTCAAAAACTGATAACGTAAAAACCAAGCAAAAAACAAAATTGATAAAGGTTTGTCAAAATTTAACTAGCGAGTGCTATACAATTGTAAGCAATTTGACTTGATGACTAGAATACCAGTATATTAGCTCTCAGCTGATGCAACAAATACCTGAGATAATCAACTTGTCAAGACATAAGATGTATTTAGTCTCAAAGCTTTAGAGTTTTCAATCCAAAAATCAATCTGCTGGCCCTGCTGCTTTGGGCCAGCATGGTGAGAATTCAGTGGGGTAAAACTCCTCACCTCATAGCAGGGAAATAAAGGAAAAGAGAAGGAGTCCAGGGTACCAAAAACCTCTTTGAGGGCATGCCTACAGTGACCCAAAGTCCTTCAACTTGGCCCCATCTCCTGAAAGCTCCATCATCTTCCAATAGCATCAATATTTGCAGCAAGTCTTTACCACAGACACCTTTAGGGGATACTTAATAGTCAAACAAGTGCAATGTGCTATATGGTCCAAAAAACAACAAAACAAGCAAACAAAAACAATAGTTTAATTTTGTTTTAGCAAATATCAGGCATCGTGCATCATGACATTAGATCCATATTCTCCACTAAATTATACCAGATTTCTTTTGCGTAGTGTTTCTGTAAATCTCATTTTTCTATTCTTTTATCTTTATCCAATTTGATAATGTTTTGATTGGAATATTTCAACCTTTTCTGTTTTATAATAATATGGTCCATTACTCTTTTACATCATTATTCTTGAGAAGTGAGCCACTTGCCTAGTTGCTATTACTCAAAAGGTCATGCACTTTTCTACATACTTCTGCTCTTCAAATGTATTCTTTGGTTTGATTTCTAGATTCTGCTTTAGTCAACATTTTGGCTACTGTGACCAAATGACCTGACAAGAACAATCTTAGAGGACGAAAAGTTTATTTGGCTCTCATTTTTTCAAAGGCCTCAGTTCATAGATGGTCTACTGTATTGCATGGTGCCTGAGGTGAGGTGGAACATCAGGGCAAAAGGGTGTGACAGAGGAAAGCAGCTCAGGACACGACGATTAGGAAGCAGAGAGAGTTCAGCTCAACAAGAAAACAAACAAACAAAAAGTCCCAAAGTACACCCCCCAGTGACCCACCTGCTCCAACCACACCCCACCTTCCAATAGTTCCCATCCAGTTAAACCATTCAAGTGAATTGACACACTGATTAGGTTAAGAATCTCTTAACCCAATTATTTCACCTCTGGGTGCTCTTGTATTGTTTCACACATGAGCTTTTGGGGGCATCTCATATCTAAATCAAAATAGGTTCATACGGATTATTGATTGCATGACTTTATATTTTTCAAAATTTTGCAAATTTCATAGTCAGTAGCTATTCAAATATATTTTCTCCTTAATTTACCTGACTCTTCTAGGGCTCCAATTACATCTGTCTTTTATATGCTCTCTAATGTTATTTCTTTATGCTGTCTGAGCATTGTTCCGTGTACTTTCACCTCACCTGATTCTGCAGTTCACTCACTAATTCTCTCTTTTGCTATGCCATATCTCCTCCTGAATCTATCTTAATTTTTTTTTGCTTTGTTTTATTTTTGCTATTGTACTGGGGATTGAACCTAGGGCCTTGTGCATGTTATGCAAGAATTCTACCACTGAGCTACATCACTAGACCAATATTTTATTTTTTACTTATTCATATCTAATTTAGTAGTTTTCTATAAATGTTATTTTTATAAGATTTTTCATCTGCTTATGAGCTTATTTATCACAGATATTTTAAATCCTGTGACTGCCTATTCTGATTCTGTTTCTAATATCCTAGTTTGTTGTTGTTGTTTGTGTTTGTGTTGTGTGTGGGTGTACTAGGTTGTAGGTGTGTGCCTGTGTGTGAATCTATTACTTGGTATAGCTGGTAATTTTGGGTTGAATATTCTGATTTCTTTATGACAAATAATAGCATTTTGGATAATATGATCTTCCTCCTGAGAGGACTTTTCTTTTGATAGACTGATGAATATCTATTGAAAATTATCTTAATTTGATTAAGTAAGATTAGAACTTATTTTATTATTCTACTCATTTCTGGTTTACTCTTCCTCTCAGAATATCATTCTCCAGTGATTCCAAATGAGAAACTGTGGTTCTTACTGGGCGTCTCTTATAGCAAGTCTTGATCTACATCTATTTTCTTCTTTAAGAGCATGGAATTTTGTCTTTATTTCACTTTCCTTTTCAAAAGATTTCAGTTTGCTTTATAGCCTTTTCCTCTGTGTAATTTAAGAATTCAACAAAGTGGTGAATTAAAATTATTCAATATCAGATCACTTCTTTGAGCTCACTTCTTGATCAACTCTTAGTTCATACATATTTATTGCTATGATAATCCTAATTCCATTTTCTGCTTCTCCAGTCCGGTATCCTTGTTAAAGTTTCTGCTCCTCTGACACTGTTTGTACATGTCTGTCTCACTTCCTGAAATCCAACATTATAATAATAATTGGAAACATTTTTCAGGAGACAATTGGCTTCTGAGCTCTCTAGGACTTCCTTTTTTTTCTAGATTTTCTGCTTTCTATGATATTAGGCCCTTGAGTCCAGAATGCTTTGGCATTTCAGCCAAATTTTCAAACTGTGTTTTTTCCCCCTAACCTAGCATGCCCAGAAACTAAGAATTCTAGATGAGAGCATTGGTTGTCTACAAGATAAAAATACCATATCCCAAAACAAGTTTCCAGGAAAAATTTTATTAAAGAGAAATATTAATTTCTATTCTGGTGGTAGAGATTTGTATCAGTAACAGCAAACTGAAAAAAAAAGACTTTCTGTTTCAGTGAATTGCTTAGTGTTCTCTCTCTCTCTCTCTCTCTCTCTCTCTCTCTCTCTCTCTCTCTCTTTTTCTTCCTCAGTGCTGGAGCAATAGGACATTGATAAGATGTAGAGTGAATATGAAGATATCTTGAAGGGAACGTAATCACATGCTTGATAAATTGTAAGGTTAGGAAGACAGAGGAAAAGTACTTAAGTTGTGCTACAGTGATCATTTAGTTGATTTCAGAATTATTAGATTTTAATAATCAAATTTTGATACTCATAAAATCTAGTCTCTTCTTATTATTTGAAATAATAAATAAGCCTCAAATCTTGAGATAAGTTCCTATAGCCAATGTTTACTTAATGTAAGCTCAGCTTTCATACAACACAGACATCATAAACTGTCTGAAAAAGTGCTTATTGAAGAGTTTTGAAACAATTTATTTGTTTCTAGCACTGTGTCTACAACAAATTCCATATGTTGATAATTAACTGTATAAAAATCCTTTATTCATATGACTTCTTCCTATATATAGAAAACACATTAATTTTCATAAAAAATAGACATACTCTTTAAGGAACAAGGGATATTTTTTATGGAAAGAGTACTCATTGAATTTGTCTGTGTATTTATGATTATGTGGCTTGCTATTTATTACTATACGTTCACTTATGCACTTAAATATATATTTATATTATGTACAAATGAGTTTAGAACTTATCATCTAACATAATAATGAACAAATCAAAGACTTATGTTTTCTAGATGTCCATAAACAATAATACAAAAAGAAAATCACTCAATTCTCTGATGATGATACGTGATGACATGTTATTGTAACCAAAAGTAATGTTTGGACCTCCATATTCCCACAGTGCACACTAAAAATCACTATATGTTATAATGAAAGACAAATCTATCCTTTATGTGCCACCATTTATGTTTATGTGCTATTCTTAATATTTGTCATTTGTGAATCCCCATCTTGAATAGTTTTTAAAGGTGAGTGAGCAAATGTTTCTGTTTTCAGGTGGAACACCCCTTTGTACCTACCATGTGTTTGTGCACATGTTGATTACCATAAAAGAAGCAAGTGAGAAATAACATCTCACTTGATTGAGCATAGTTGTGAAGACACATTATTTTCCATTGAACATATGTTTAACTTGTGTGAATTCCAATTTCTTTATGCAGAAATTGTATTAACTGTGTAATTTCACGTCTTGAATACTGCCTAACTGTCTGCATTTTATTAATATGTGATTAAGTAAATGTTGACTGAGCTAGGGCTCAGACTAGAAGATTCTCCATGCAATAATAAGGACACCAAATGTGGCTTATGTAAGAATTGAACTAAGCATACTTTGCTTTCCAGAGATTAAGATACAGGATTTTAAGGAAGAAAGCCACAGAGTTTAAGGCCTACTTTCTGTTTTTTTTTTTTTTTTTTTTTTTTATAAATTGAAATTGTCCAAGATAGATTCAGTATTCAAAAAATTTCCTGTGACATGAACATGACTGGAAAAATAATTTTTGACATTAAATTTGGTGACCTGTTGAACTTTGTTAATATTTTTTGCAGTGTTCAATTTAATTTTAATAAATTGCATTGCTTTGGCAGTAAAGTGAAGTCTAAAGATTGAAAGCCCGAATAGGTCAAAGGAAAAGTTAGCTTGGCCATGCAAGCCTGTTAAAATACTAACTAGAAAATTAGGCAGGAAAAAGAGTTTAAAAAAATATTGTGAGTATCTTTGATCATCAGCTGGTTGAAAAGAAGTAAAATGACAAACAGGAAATTACAAAGAATAACTATTTTGACTGTAGTGGAAATAGCGACTTAGGTAGCCACATTTCAAACTAAATTCAGAGTATTTTCCAAGAATTTAAAGAAAAATATCCAGATGTCTAAACGTTCTACTCAATGCAGCTTTTATTTGGAAGTTTGGCAAACCTTCAGAAAACTAGTGGTCAAGTGTAGCTGGGATACTCTTTGCAGTCTATTTACATAATTTCATACATATTTTATGCTTCTGCATGACATTTTTTAGCTGTAGCCATATTTAATTTTAGGTTTTCTGCAAATATTATAAATGTTTGCATGAATTATTTTATTAGTTCCCAACAAAATGCTTTGAGAATAAATCCAATACTTAAGCCTGTGAACAACTATTGCAAGCAGTGGTGTAGACAAACTTACATAATTATATCATTAAGTTCTCTATTATGTGCCTCCATGTAATTGCACCATTCTGCTTTCAAATAGAAAAAATTCTATCTTGATGAAGAAAATTAAAATGTTCTATTTATAGGTTTTACATAAGTTTGTGTTTATTTTCAGACTTTAAAATACTATATTAAGAAAAATTACTTTATGCATATATTATAGCATATTGGACACTGTAGCTTAGTTTAATTGTGTAACAAAATCTCCTTTAGAAAATTTTCATTATGAAAATATACAAATACAAAAACAAGCAGCTATTCAATAAGTGATCGTAGGAAAAGCAACCAAAAAAATAATTTATTTACTTGTATTCTCTTAATAACTTGGTACTGCTTGTATTAGGTACTACCATTATACCAACAATCAATAACAACAAGAACAAAAAAGCATTAGGAAAAAAAATGGGTGTGATTAATTTGGAATATGATGACATTTTCAAGTGCCACATTCATTTATTGATAGATGGATACAAGAGACATTTCTTACATAATACTAAAATAATACAAAAGAAGTAGAAGAAATAATTTTCTGAGCTTGGATAGCTGAAGTTGAGTCTAGGCTGCAAATATATCAGTTTCTTAGTTTCAACAGAAATCAGTGGCTTAAACCAGTAATCAGTGTTGCAAATATATATTACAGTTCTTGCATGCTTTAGGAATTCTAGAATATTGGCATAAAAATGGTCAGGAGGAAAAAAAATCTATGTAGACATAATTTCATCATAGAATGTTTTCATTAAAAAACTCCCCTGTTAGCATTATTTGAACCTTGAAGCTGCAACATTCACCATCAATTAAAAGGGCACTGGATGCTGGAATTATGCTCTGGCACTGCGAAAACTATTTCAAGTTAATATAAAGATATCATGGATTTTGCACTCAGTGTTTTTATTTTGACATCTCTTAAAAGTTTGTCAACTTCAAGTAAAAATTCAAAAGTGACTTCAGAAGGAAAAGCATTGGAAGGGAACAATAAATTATTAGTGTGTCTCAATATTTTTAATTCATTCTCCCTTTGATGAACTAAAATGTTTCATATCCATCATTAATTCATTTCACACCATATAATAAATTATACCCCTGACAGCTGAAAGATAAATCAATCAAAACAATAGTTATTTTAGAAAATGTTTTCCCAAACTACCTGAACCTCTGAAAATATGTATATGCCTTCTTATGGGACCATTTCTGTCTTGCATTCCTTGTACCAATTCTGGCTCCTATTCCTTCCATTTAATCATTTAAAATTAATTCAAATTTGAAGTGAGCATTTAAAACCAGTTATTCAAACACTGCAAGGAAATTGAGGTGGAAGAAGACAAAGGAATGTCTTAGGATAAAAAAATTTGGAAGTCAATGTGATTGAAATAACTCATTTGAGAACAGTTTAAGAAACATCATTAAGCCACAATCAAGATATGATACATTCACACTGGATTAGGGTAGGCCCTAAATCCAATATGACTGATATCGTTGTTAGACTAGAACATTTTTGGACACAAAGACACAAACAATATTTGAAAACACAGAGACACATTTAGGGAAGAATATCATGTGAAAACAGGGGTAGAAATTGTAACAAAGAAGCTACATATCAAGGAATTCCAAGGACTGCCAATAATCACCACAGCCTAGGGAGAGGAAAGAAGTCTTACCTAGAGCCTTCAAAGAGCATCTGTGGGAATTGAACAGAAACAAGCCCAGAGAGAGGCCAAGTGGGCTGCAACCAGCAAGCCCATAGATACATAGAGAGCTATATAAGCCCTTTGGAGAATCACAATGCCATGTGCCCCAGGTGTAGGACAGGGAACTAACATGACTTGTTTGCCCAGTTGGATTTTGGTACCATCTTGCTTTGGTATCATCTCTTCCTTCTATGAAGCAATTTCTCCCTTTTGAAATGGAAATGTTTACTCTTTGTCATGATATATCGGATATACATAACTTGCTTTTGATCTTTACAGGAGCTCACAGCCAAGAGTTAGCCTTGCTTCTCAGATGAGATTTTTGGACTTTGACATTTGGAGATGCTGGAACTATTAAGACTATAGGGTTTCTTGGAAATGGACTGTATTTTGAATTATAAGCTGGACATGAGCTTCTGGGGCCCGGGGTAGAATATTATGGTTTGGATATGAAGTATCCCCCAAAAGCCTATGTATGAGACAACGTAGGAATGATCAAAAGTGAAATGATTAGAGTATGGAAACCACAACCTAGGCAGTGGATTAGCCTATTTGATAGATTAATAATTTAAATGGATTAATGGGTGACAACTGTAGGTAGATAGGGCATGGCTGAAGGAAATAGGTCACTGGAGGAAGCAGGTCATTGGAGGAATGTCTTTGGGGTTTATATTACCCCTGGCATTTCTGCTTATTCTTCTTATTGTCAAGAACTGAGCAGCTAGCTGTCCTTTGATACACCATTCTGCCATGATGTTCTGTCTCATTTCAGTCTCAGAGCAATGGAGTTGGAGGAGCATGGACTGAATCTCTGAAACCATGAGCTATATTAAACTTTTCCTCCTCTAAGTTGCTCTTGTTGGGTATATCATTCACAGTGACACAAAGCTGACTAAAATAGAGAATGACCATGACAATAACTTGACTTTGGACTTCTAGGTTCTAGAACAGTAAGAGAATAAATTTCCGTTGCTATACATCACCCAGTTTGTGGGAATTTGTTATAGTATTCCTAGGGAAATTAATACAGTACATATGAAGATAATTAACATACCACCTAAATGCTACAATCTTGAAGATGAAAATGAGAAATAAGTGTATATTTAGCATTCAATGACAAAGAGCCTGACTCAGATTTCAAAAATGTTATTCCCTTGAAATGATTCTTACTGTATTAGGAAAAGTCTCTAGCAATCAGCCTTAGGATATTTTGCTAGCTGTTTATATTTCTTTTTCTTCAATTCTACACACTCTAGAACAGTACATCATCAGATTACAATTTGACTCCTTGTTCATCGCTGTTGTAGAAAAAAAATGCCTTTAACCATTTGAACTTGAAGTTTATAGTTTCCATAGCAATGATACCTCTCTGAGAATTAATAAATTGAAGGCAGTGGTTGTCTGATTTTGTAATTGAAGATAACACTTGAAGAAGAACAGTAAGCCTAAAGGAACTTATACAAGGATTGTATGACCTTAAGTCCTACTTCCAGGTGTTTTGTAAAAAATGTATAACATGTAGTACTCTACATGCAAAAAGAAAAAAAAGTGATAATCTAAAAGTTGGAAAGGTTTTTAGCTTTACAAGGTTTTATTTTTAAAAATATTTCTAGTGCTGAAAAAAAAAGTTTTTAAAACTGCTGTTCCACCATAGCCAAATTTCTACCCCTTCAGATCATAATGAAAGAAAATAATGAGTTAAAACAAAGAGTTAAGTAGTATAATATTAATTTTTAATAGAGAATTAAAACATAAGGATAGATAATGTAATTGCTAGAATAAACAATAAAGCAAACAGAGACAATTCCTCTCCACCAAACAAAATAAAATAGTCTAAAGCAAGAAAAAAAAATTGGAACCAATGATCAATGACCATAAAGAAATAAAGAAAAAGAAAAAACATGAAACATCTTAACATATAGACTTAAATCAATCAGTATCAATAATTATGCTAAATATTAATAGACTAAACATTCCCATAAAAATACAGAGATGGCTAAAATGAATAAAAAATTAAGGCATAACTTGCCTAGATTAGATACAGTAGCTATTAATGTGCTTTAGACAGTACTTTCAGGCAAAGATAGGTATTTCAGATTGATAAAGAAATCAGTTCATCTGAAAAACATAAGATTGATAAGTGTTTATAAATGTTAGAACAGAAATACACATGAAACAAATGTTAATAGCATGGAAATTATAAAACAATTTTATAAAGAGAAAATTTTGTCATCACAGAAAATTTAATACTGCTCTTGGCAAATAATAGAAAAACTTGACAAAAATTACAACAGACATAGAATATATGATCAACAGCATCAACTATATTGAGTAAATTTCTGTTTGAAAACTTACATATTACAACAGTAGAAAACATATGTTTATGTATTTGTATGGTATGATCACCAAGGTATGGTGTATGTTGGCCATAAAACAAGTTTTAATGAACTTAAAAGGATTGAAGTCGGAATATGTTCTCTGACTCAAAAATTTTAATCAGAAATAAGTTAAAATAACATAGGGAAACTACAATTATTTTGAAATTAAACAATATACTTGAAATAAATCATGGGTAAAATAATATAAAAAATTAAAAACTAATATATATATACATAAAATCTTTGAAAATTCTATAAAAAATACAAGATCTAAAAATTGAATTCAGCAAGTTCATGGAATAAATACTGTAAAACAATTCAATTATATTTTTACCAGCAGCAAAGTTTTGGAAAATAAAAATTATAACATCAAAAACACAAAATGTTTAACAATAAATTCATAAATAGACACATATTATTTCTTAATAAAACAAAACATTGTTGGTAAACATTACAAAAAACCTAAATAAATACAAAGAGGCACGTGTTCATGGATGAGAATGCTGAGTATCATTAAGGTGTCACTTATCTTCAAAGTTGCCTTATAGATTCAACATAATTCTAAACACAACTCAATCTACTTACATATAGAAATTGTTAAGATTGTTCCAAATTATATTTTGAACAACAACAAAAAAAATCTTGACTTTAGGTCTTATTATAAGGCTATGCTAATCAAAAGATCATAATATTATCATGAATAAAAGAAAAGGTCAAAAAACTCATACTTACATAGCATTTTATTTTTGTTAAAGATGGTAAGACAATGAGACTGGAAAAACAAAAATCGAGACTACAAACAGTACTTGGATATTTTGATAGACATATGGGGGAAAAATTAACCTTGAGTTTATCATACACTAGACACAAATATTAAAGCTGAAACATAGAGCTAAATGGGAATACTAAAACCATAGTGTTTAAAGTAAAGCATGGAATATTTTATGACTTAGGTAAAAAAATGTTTTCTTGAACGCATCACATAAATCAATAATTGAAAAAAATAATGAAGGTCAGCAAAATAAAAAATGTGTTTAATCTAAGTACACACTTAAAAAAATAGGCACACAACAGACTGATGAAAATGTACACGATATATACATATATATATTTGTCACATATGTGTGTACACATATACATATATGACAAATATGTCAATATTCTGAATATATAAACAGCTTTGATAATTTAACAATAAAAAAACAAAACTCAATAAAATTTAGGTAAATATTTGAATACATACCTCATAAACAAAAATGTAACAGAACTGATAAGCACAACAAAGTGTTCAGCAATGTTGGTTTTAATGGATATAAAATTTAAAACATAACAAAATAATATTAAACAGGCTTTACAATGTCTAGAATTAGAAAGATCAAAAAGTACAAACTTTAGCAGTTATGTGGAAAATGGAAGTCTCCAAATCAGAATGTAAATTGGTATAATTGCTTTGGAAAATGCCTGGCTGTTACTTAACAAAACTCAACACAGGATAATGTGTGATCCTGCAATTCTACTTGTAGGCATTTAATCAAGAGAATGAAAACATGTTCACAGACAAACTTGCACTTGAAAGTTCTTAGCAGCTTTATTAATAAAGCTCAACATTATCAACAGCCCCTGTGTATATAAATAGAAAAATCTTTAGCAAATTTAATGCAATTGTATAATATAATAGTAGTCTGCCATACAAAAGTAACAGACTCCTGATAACCACTCACCATCACTAAAACTAAAAAACATACTAAGAAGAAAACAGTCTTGCACAAGAGTATGCACTTTAAGATTTTTTTCATTTATATGAAATTCTAGAACAGGAAAAACTTAACTATGGTGGGAAAAGGTCAGGGCAGTGGTTTTTCCTTGGTGGGTGTAGGGATTAACTGGGAAGGGAAATGAAGGAACTTTTGTGGTTGAGAGTAATTCTCCATATTCCAATGGAGGATTGGGTTTTATGTGTGCATGCCTTTGTTAAAACTCAGCAAATACACACACTCAAGATGTTTGTACTTAATTTTATTTTACTTTGACATACAACTATACAAATAATGAAATGATAATGATGTGCTTGCACAAATGTTGTGGTGGAAACACTGGTGATTGAGATATGGGCAGATATATATGTACATACACAAAATGAAGTAGCATAATAAAGTTTAAAAAAATAAAATGTGTATGGTAGATATATGAATATTCTCAATTTTTAATTTTGTTGTGCTTAAAATTTTTTATTAAAAATAATTGGGAAAAAATCCCCTTTCATTAAGATAAACATTTTATTTCTACAGTAGACTTGGTGATGCATCATCTGTATCTCCCCTCAATGAAGTGCTTGTTTCCTACCGTGGTTGCACCGTAGAAGACTTCAGTTCTGAGCCTCTTAGGAATTGCCTCAGCTGCAGAGAACTTCCTTACCTGAGCTCTCACATTTACCTAGGCATCCACAACTGAGGTGGAAAATACAGAGACCAAGACATTTGTCAGGCCATTTCTAATCCAGAAGTCACATTCTCTTCCATAGGTATTGGTCCCAAAGATACTCTGGTATATTCAAATCTCTCTCTTTTTTTTTATTTTTTTTTTATTGTTGGTTGTTCAAAACATTGCATAGTTCTTGATATATCATATTTCACACTTTGATTCAAGTGGGTTATGAACTCCCATTTTTACCCCGTATACAAATTGCAGAATCACATCAGTTACACTTCCATTGATTTATATATTGCCATACTAGGGTCTGTTGTATTCTGCAAAAGTGTCTCTCAGAGTCTGCTTCCTGGAAAATACAACCTGTGACAGGTAATTGATTGAGTTGATTAAAAATCTTTTATATACGCTTAAAAAATATTGATTAGAAAATGCTTAGAGTAAATATTAAGCCAATCATGTAATGCCACTTTTAGTATTCTCAGGCTTTTTTATAATTAAAATAATTTTCAATATGTACATAATCCTATTTCTAATTTTTAAGAACTCTTGATTTAATTTTAATTTGGGAGGATATTTCTGTTTCTTTCTTTAATCTGTTATTAGGTTTTCAAGAAAATGTATCATCCCATGATCATACTACTAGGCCTTGTTTGGCAATAATTTCATAACATTCTTGATTTTCTAATTGTTATCTCCTCTTTCTCTACATCCTCTTTGTCTATTTCTCTTGTGAGTTTTTTGAATTTCTGATTGGACTTACATTTCACATACAAATTTTAGTTTGCAGTGCTCCTTTGATTTGTGATTTTAGTGGTGATTATCTCTAGATTTTGGATACTTTGTATGAATATTGCTTTCCTTTCCACATGTCTTCATATTTTCAAACGAGCAATATCAACAGTTATATTCTTAGTTCAAAACCTCTCAGTTGTTACATACAGTGTGCTGAAAACTGAAGAATCTGAGGTTTAGCAATACTTGCAAATGAGCAGTGAGCCTGCCACAATTTCATAGATGTTAGTAGAAGACGCAGAGAAAAGGTTTTGCATCTCCCAACAGAGAAATCATCATATACTTCATTGTCATGTCAGTTTCACTCACTCTCACAGTCTCACGGGGAAGCATGGAGTAGCCTAGATAGCCAGTTTGCCTCACATTTGGGGAACCAAACCTTTGGAAATCCAAATCTTCTAAAATGGGCTTCAAGCTCACATGCCCAGGAATCTCCCAAAGGAAGGCACTTTCTCTGCTTTCCAGGTTTGCTTGCTCTGCAGTCTCATTTAAAAAGATAGTTCAAATAAATAGGCTATCAGTTGCTTATTTCCAAAATATAAGCAGAAACATGAAAAACCCTCAGAGAATTGCTTTCCACAGAGTGAATTAGTTTCTTTAATGAATGGTGCTTTTTTGTGGGATATGGTTGCTGCTTCTGGTTTCACAGTCATCGTTTGTTGCTGTAGGATCATCAATTTCTGTTACTTTCTGCTCTCTTTTCTTTCATTTCCAAGTATCTTAGAGTTGCCTCTCTGTCCTAAGTCAATGCCTCTCTCCTAGAAACAATGCCACCCAAGGCAATCTTTTATTCTTCCTGTGTTCATTCAAACTTTTCCATTATTTCGCTAGTAAGCAATTCTGAATCAATATCAGACTTATTCTAGGCATTTACCTAGCTGTGTAGCATTCTCATTTTTTTGCCAGATATAAATTTACTTCCATTCAGCTAATTGCAGTAGGCCTCTGCGATCTCCTATTTTCTTCCTGATTCTTATTTCTTAAATGGATTCTACCACTGGTTGTAATGGATTCAGAATTTTTAACACCCTCATTCTGTTCAGTGAAGGGAGTTACACATTCTTTCCTTGTTGGATTAAATAGCTTTTGCAATATGTGTAAAAATATTAATATTTAGTTGAGTATAATTATGCAATGGGTGAACACAAGAATTTTAATTAAAACTGGATTAATTTTATTGCATAGGAGAGACTGAATAACTTTATAATATTTAGATTTTATATCCAGAAACATTATGAATTTTCATTTATTCATATTTTCTTCTCCAGTCTACTATAAATTTTTGTTTATTTAAAAAATTGGTCCTATTTTATTAATTTTGTGCTAAGGTGTTTTATTGTCATTATTTTAATATGAATTTGTGCTTTATATTGTTTTCATCGCATTTTTGTAGATATCAGTCATGCAATTTAATTCTATGTGTTTATTTAAAAAATTTACTGAACTTTCATTAAAGTTTAACATTTCTAAGTTTGTTCCTCACTCCAAGATATTATAAAATAAATGAAAATCTATTTTCCTCTCTTCTAATTCTTATAACTCACTTTGTTCCTTCTAATTTCTTTAGATAAAACCTATAAGACAGGATCAAATTATGGACATGGAAGAGTTATTTTTATCATTGTAAGAAATTATCCTATTGTCATTGCTTTACTCGTTATACAAGTGAAAGTTGACTTCAAATAACTTACCATCATCTATCAAAATTGCCATAGAGGTATTCATCCACAATTTGGGGGGAGTGGGCAAATCAGAATCATATCCAAACAATCAAACAATTATTATTGTACTGGCCACTGTAGAAATTGCCTCTAATGCAAAATACACCTGTTTGATTTTTTAAAAACTTCACTTCATCATGTCAACACTTCATTTTTATAAGATAAATGATGAGCAAACTGAAAATCAGCAACTCCTCTTGGTTCCATCAGACAATCAAGGTCATGGGGCAAACCACTGGTCTCCAAATAGGAGAGACAAAAAAGAAAACACAGGAGTCAAAACTGATCAGAGCAGAAGCTCTGGAGCAGAAACCTCTGTGGGAAACTGTATGGGGGAAGGAAATCTTAAACTCTAATGGACAAGTTACTAGAGGCTCAGTTTGGAAAATTTTGAATAATAAAACTGGAGGAGCAATCGGTCTTAAAGTGCCTTCAATTTTGGTGAGTTTTTTATATCTAAGGATCCTATCAAGTTCTTATATTGAAGATAAGAGAAAAACCCTGATGCTGCCAAAGGGGGAATGGAAGGTAACTATATAGAAGTATACCTAGAGCATTCTATTCTTAACAATGTCTGCTTCAGGAGGGACAATTTTACTAGTATCTAGCCAACATGTGTTTTTCCAGACCCTAACTGACCTGGAGGAAGGGAATTATATAATTTACTCATATGTACTCCACAATTTAGATGGGTCTTATCTAATTGGCTGAAGGAATAGAACAAAAAGACTAGGCTCCCAAAGCAAAAGAGAGGGATTCTACAGAAAACTGGCTAAGAACTTTGTCTGAACTACCTTGCCCTGAGATTAAAACTGTACCATAGGTTGTTCTGGGTCCTCAGACTGCTGGCAAACACTGTAGATTTTAGATTTATCAGCATTCATAAACATGTGAACCAAATCCTCATAATAAATCTACCAATATAAGTGTCTATATGTACAAATTTGTTCCTCAAAAGAACCCTGAATAAAACATATAAAGGTAGTGAAAGTGGTTCAACAAGGAAATCTATATTTTCTTTAATTAATTTTTTAAAATTAATTTATTTATTTATTCAGATTAGATATATATGACAGCAGAATGCATTTTGATTCATTGGAGGCAATTGCAGCACAACTTTTAATTTCTGTGATTATACACAATGTGGCGTCACACCATATATGCAGTCATACATGTACCTAGGGTAATGATGTCATCTCACTCCACCAACTTTCCTTCTCCCTTTCCCCTCTGCTTTCCCAGTTAAAGTTCCTTCATTTTTCCCATGTCCCACACCTGCAGTGTGAATCAGCATCCACTTATCAGAGAGAACATCCAGCCTTTGGTTTGGGGGGATTAACTTACTTTACTTAGCATGATATTCTTCAACTCCATCTGTTTACCTATAAATGCCATAATTTTATTCTTGTTTAATGCTGATTAATATTCCATTATTTATATATACCACAGTTTCTTTATCCATTCATCTGTTGAAGAGCATCTAGATTAGTTCCACAGTTTAGTTTAGTATTGTGAATTTGAGCTGCTATAAACATTGACATGTCTGTTACTATAGTATGCTGATTTTAAGTCCTTAAACTGAGAAGTGGGATAGCTTCCACTATGGTGGTTCCATTCCAAGTTTTCTAAGGAGTCTCCATACTGCTTTGCAGATTGGTTGCACCAATTTGCAGTCCCACCAGCAATGTATGAGTGTGCCTTTCCCCCGACATCCTCACCAACACTTATTGTTGTTTGTATTCTTAATAACTGCCATTCTGACTGGCATGAGATGAAATCTTAGAGTAGTTTTGATTTGCATTTCTCTAATTACTAGAGAAACTTTAGTTGAACACTTTTTCATATACTTGTTGATCAGTTATATATCTTCTTCTGAGAAATGTCTGTTCAGCTCCTTATTCCATTTATTGATTAGGCTGTTTGGTTTTATGGTGTTAAGTTTTTTGAGTTCTTTATATATCCTAGAGATTAGTGCTCTATCTGATGTTCATGTGGCAAAAATTTGCTCCCAAAAGGTACTCTTGTTCTTCAACTCATTGATTGTTTCATTTGCTGAGAAGTTTTTAGTTTTAATCCATCCCATTTATTGATTCTTGATTATATTTTTTGTGCTTTAGGAGTCTTGTTAAGGAAGTCAGGGCTAATCCAATGTGATAAAGATTTGGGCCCACTTTTTCCTCTATTAGGCACAGGGTCTCTGGTCTAATTCCTAGGTTTTGATCCACTTTGAGTTTTGTGCATGGTGATAGATAGGGATTTAGCTTCATTTTGCTGCAAGTGGATGTCCAATTCTCCCAGCACCATTTGTTGAAGAGATTGTCTTTTCTCCAAGGTATGTTTTTGGCGTCTTTGTCTAGTATGTGATAACTGTTTTTATGTGGGTTTATGTCTGTGTCTTCTATTCTGTATTATTGATCTACATGTCTACTTTGGTGCCAATACCATGCTGTTTTTCTTACTATAGTAGTAAGTTTAAGGTCTGGTATTGTGATGCCTCCTGCTTTACTCTTCTGGCTCAGGATTGCTTTGGCTATTCTAGATCTCTTGTTTTTCCAAATGAATTTCATGATTGCTTTTTCTGTTACTATAAGGAATGACATTGGGATTTTAACTGGAATCACATTGAATCTATATAGCGCTTTAGGTAGTATGAACATTTTGACAATATTAATTTTGCCTATTCAAGAACATGGGAGATTTTTCCATCTTCTAAGGTCTTCTTCAATTTCTTTCTTTAGTATTCTGTAGTTTCCATTGTAGAGGTCTTTCACCTCTTTTGATAAGTTGATTCCCAAGTATTTTATCTTATTTTTATTTTTGAGGCTATTATAGTTTTCCTAATTTCTCTTTCAGAGGATTCATCACTGATGTATAGAAATGCATTTGATTTATGGGTATTGATTTTATGTCGTGCTACTTTGCTGAATTCATTTATTGATTTTTTTTTTTGAATTCTTGATAGTTTGAGTTATTCTTTTTCTATTTGTATCCCTTTAATTTTTTTCATCTGTCTAATTTCTTTGGCTAGAGTTTCAAGGACTATGTTGAATAGAAGTGGTGAAAGAGGTTCCAGTTTTTAGACGAATGCTTCCAATTTTTCTCCATTTAGAATGATGTTGGCTTTGGGTTTAGCATAGATAGCTTTTACAAGTTTGAGGTATGCTCCTAATATCCCTAGTTTTTCTAGTTCTTAAACATAAAAGGGTGCTGTATTTTGTCAAATGCTTTCTCTGCATCAATTGATATAATCATATGATTCTTATATTTAAGTCTACTGATGTGATGAATTATATTTATTGATTTCTGTATTTTGAACCAACCTTGCATTCCTGGAATGAATTCTACTTGATCATGGTGTACTATTTTTTAAAATATGTTTTTGTATGTGATTTGCCAGAATTTTATTGAGAATTTTTGCATCAATGTTCATCAGGAGGGATATTGGTCTGAAATTTTGTTTCCTTGATGTATCTCTGCCTGGTTTTGGTATTAGGTTGGTATTAGCTTTGTAGAATGAGGTTGGAATGGTTCCTTTCTTTTCTATTTCATGAAATAATTTGAGTATTATTGGTATTATTTCTTCTTTGTAGATCTTGTAGAACTCTAGTATGAATCCATATGGTCCCAGGCTTTTCTTGGTTGGTAGGCTTCTATTTTCTTGCTTGAAATTGATCTGTTTAAATTGTGCATGTCCTTTTGACTCAGTTTGGGTTGATCATATGCCTCTAGAAATTTGTTGGTGTCTTTGAGGTGTTTTATTTTACTGGAGTATAAATTTTCAAAATAGTTTCTAATTGTCCTCTGTAATTCAATAGTGTCTGTTGTGATATTTCCTTTTTTCATCACGAGTTTTAGTAATTTGAGTTCTCTCGCTCCTTCTTTTTGTTAGGTTGGCTAAGGGTTTGACAATTTTACTTAATTTTTCAAAGAACATGCTTTTTGTTTTGTCAATTTTTTGAGTTGTTTCTTTTGTTTCAATTTCATTGATTTCCACTCTGATATTATTTCCTGTCTTATACTACTTTGGGGGTTGGTTTGTTCTTTTTCTTGGCTTTGAGATGTAACATCAGATCATTTATTTGTTGCTTTTTATTCTTTTAATGAATGAGCTTAGTGAAATGAACTTTCCTCTTAGCACTGCCTTCATAGTGTCCCAGAGATTTGGATGAGTTGTATCAGAGTTCTCTTTTACCTATAAGAACTTTTTTATTTCTTCCCTGATATCTTCTGTTATCCATGCACCATTCAATAACATATTGTTTAGTCTCCAGGTGGTGAAGTAGCTTCTATTTTTTTTTTTAATTTTATCAATGATTTCTAATTCCATTAGAAATGGTCAGATAGAATGCAGGGTAGTATCTATATTTTTTTGTATTTGCTAAACTTGGTTTGTTACATAACATAGGTTCTATTTGGAGAAGGATTCATGTACTGCTGAGAAGAAAGTGTTTTCACTCCTTGATGGATGGAATATTACATATATGTCTGTTAAGTATAAATTATTAATTATCTTATTGAGTTCTGTAGTTTGTTTGTTTAGGTTTTGTTTGGAAGATGTATCCAGTGGTGAGAGAGGTGTATTAAAATCTCCCAGAATTGTTGTACTGTGGTCTATTTTATTCTTGTAGTTAAGAAGAGTTTGTTTTATATACATAGATGCCTCATTGTTTGGGACATAGATATTTATGATTGTTATGTCTTGTTGATGTATGATAAGCAGTATGAAGTGTCCTTCTTTATCTCTTTTAACTAACTTTGGTTTGAAGTCTACTTTATCTGAGGATGGAAATCGCTGCTTCTTTTCGTGTTCATGTGAGTGATATGGTTTTTTTCCCCAGCCTTTCACGTTCAGTCTGTGGATGTCTTTTCCTGTGACATGAGTCTCTTGAAAGCAGCATATTGTTGGGATCTTTTTAAAAAATCCAATCTGTCATTCTATGTCTTTTAATTGACGAGTTTAGTCCATTCACATTCAGGGTTATTATTGAAATATGATTTGTATTCTTAGACATTTCAGTTTATTTTTGTTTTAACATGACTTGGTTTCCCCTTTGATTGGCCTTTACTTTAGTGTAGTTTCTCCCTTTTCTGATTTTCATTATTGTTTTTCATGTCCTCCTCCTGGATATTTTGCGAGAATGCTCTGTAGTGTAGGCTTTCTTGTTATAAATCATTTTAACTTCTGTTTATCGTGAAAGATTTTATTTCATTGTCAAATCTGAAGCTTAATTTTGCTGTATATAAGATTCTTGGTTGGCATCCATTTTCTTTCAAAGCTTGGTAGTTGTTGTTCCAGGATCTCATGGTTTGGAGGATCTGAGTTGAAAAGTCTGAGGAGATCCAAATTGGTCTCCCCATATGTGTGATCTGATTCCTATTTCATGGCCTTTAAGATTCTATCCTTATTCTGTATGCTATACATTTTCATTATAATGTGCCTTGGTGTAGATCTATTATAATTTTGTACATTTGATGTCCTGTAAGCCTCTTGTATTTGATTTTTCAATTCACTCTTCATGTTTGAGAAATTTTTTAATATTATCTCATTGAAGAGATTGTGAATTCTAGTGCAAGTGAGCAGAAGTTAACTTGAATCATAAAAACAGATAACAAACGTCCTTTGATGAATTCCTAGAATTGAATTAGTGTGTAGCTCAAGAACTTCTTGAATGAAAGGGAGGATGGGTCTCCTTCAGGAAGGACCTTAGACCACTTCTAAAAATATATACTGTTAATCTGTCTCCTATCTTTCCCTAAAGAGATGTAGAGACTTTTACAAGAGCGATTGTACATTAGGAAAAAGGAAATAATTCAACATGTTAGGGAATAGTAGACCTACCTCTAACTTGACACTAATTCCAAAAGACCCAAAGCATCACTGTGGTCTGCCATTAAGAATAGGAGCAAATAAGGGTCAGGCAGTGAATAGAGTTTTAGGTCAGGTTCACTTCATAAAGAGGGACATAGTTACCTAACCCCATCCAGTGATTATTCCCCAATTTAAGCATACATAATTGGAATAGATATACTCAAGCAACTGGCAGAATATTTATATTTGTTCCTTGATCTGTGGAGTATGAGCTACTATGTTGGTACTATGTTGGGCAGCAGGCACGTGGAAGTCATTAGAAATGCCTCCAATTAAAAAGAAAAAAAAAAAAAAATATATATATATATATATATATATATATATATATATACACACACATATATATAATTCTTAGATTGCAGAGATTCGTGATACCATTCAGCACTTGAAAGATGCATAGTGGTGATTTTCAAGTCACCTATTTGGTCTGGGCCAAAGAAAGAACTGTAGAATGGTGACAAAGTATTGTAGGTTTAACCAGATGGTGACTCCGTTGTAGATGAAATACTACATAGGGTTTCATTTGCTTGAGTAAATTAACACATCTCCTATGTGTATGTAATTTTTATGTAATTTTTAATTCAGCAAATGCTTTTTTTCTCCATTCTGGTTAATAAAGACAACCAGAGGTATTTTTTTTCTACTAACTAGCAAGGCCAACAAAACACCTTCGATGTCCTACTTTAGGGGTGTATCAACTTTCCAATGGAACAGTTTAGTTAGCAAGGATCATATTTCTTTTTTCTTCCATAACATCCTCATATTGAAGTTATAATATTTATTTGAACTAGCAGGCAAGAGGAAGCAAGTACTTTAGACTTACAAGTTGGATACTTATATGACAACGAGATGGGAAAAATAAATGACAAAAATTTATGGGTCTTCTACCTCAGTGAAATAACTAGTGGACCTTTGGTATAGGGCAAATCAAAATATCCCTTCAAGGTGAAGGATAATTTGGAGTTTGTGGTGTTTCTTCCAACCAAAGAAGAAATATAAGCCTAGTTAGCTTCTTTGGACTTTGCAGGCAACATTTTTTTTTTTGTAAGTTTTATTTTGGTTTGGCTCAGTTACCAAATGAACTGAAGAGCATAGTTTTGACTGGGGTCCAGAATGATAAAAAAGCATTGAAACAGGTCCTGGCTGCTATGGAAGCTTTTGTGTTACTTGAGTCATATGATCTGGCAGATCCAATGTTACTTAAGGCATCAGCGACACATAGTGTTATTTGAAATTTACTTTTGAAAGATCTGTATAAGTGAATTATATTGCAAGTCTTCAGGGTGTTGGAGCAAGGCTTTGCCATCATCTGAAGATAAATACTCTCCTTTTGTGAAATAAATAAATAAATAAAGCTCTTGACTTTCTATTAAGATTTAGTGAAACTGAACATTTAACTGAGGACTGATAAATTATCATATGACTTGAGCCCACATAAATTAGATGCTATCTAACCTGCCATCCATAAAGTTGAAAGTGCATAGCAGAACACTCTATCTTCAAATTGAAGTGGTGTATAACATATTGGGGTGATAAGGCCCTGAAGGTACAAGTAAATTTCATGAAGAAGTGGCTCAATTTACTTCATTACTGCTACATTTACTTCTTTCAACAAATCTGCTTCTATAGCCTTCCAGGAAGTTAACTACCATCAATTAACAGTGTTCTAGTTTACAGATGTTTCTTCATGATAACTTAATTCCACTCGAAAAGAGTCAGCTCCTGCACCACAGCTCATTTCTGAGACACACTTGAAAGCAAGGGTGAAAGAAAATTCTCCAGGTTGGAAGAACTCTGAACAGGGCATCTGGCTATTCATTTTTTTGAAAGGAGAAATGTCCAGATGTGTCACTATGTACTGATTCATGGCTTGCAACAAATAGTTCGGTTGAATGGTGAAGGACTTTGAAGGAATATGATTTAAAAATTCCCAAGAATGTTGGGCATAATGGTGCATGCTTGTAACCCCACAGGCTTGGGAGGTTAAGAAAGAAGAATCTCAATTTCAAAGCCAGGTTTAGCAATGGTGGGGCACTAAGCAACTCAGTGAGACCCTGTTTTTAAATAAAATACAAAAATGGGCTGGAGATGTGGCTCAGTGGTTGAGTTACTTGAGTTGAAACCCCAGGACACCCACCCCAAACAAAAAAAAATAATGAGAATAATTTGAAGAGGAAGTTTATGGATATACCTCTCTGAATAGACAGAATTAGTGAAGATATTTTCCCCTCACATCTGTGCTCACCAAAACACAACCTCAGAAGAGGAGGAATTTAATAATCAAGTGAATAGAATGACTCATTCCTGGAACACCAGTTTCTTGAATGAACACCAGTTTCTTTTCCTAGGTATCCTTGACATTTTTCAATGGACCAATTGAACCAGTGGCCGAGGTAGCAGGAATGAAGGTTATGTATGGTCTCAGTAAGATGGATTTCTATTCCCCAAAGTCAAACTAGTTATGCCACTCCCATAGCAGACTAACTCTGACCCTCTGATATGGAACAATGTCCTGGGGTGATCAGACAGGTACCTGGGAGGCAGATTGATTGCACTGGACCATTTTCATCATGGAAGGGACATCATTATGTTCTGACTTGAATAGACATTTACTATGGATACAAATTTGCCTTTGCTGCACTCAAAATTTGGCTAAAACTATTATCTTTGGGTTTTATGCCTTATCTATCATGGTGGTTTTCCATACATGTGTGTACACACACATATGTTGGTTCCAATCAATAAATTCACTTCACAGCAAATGAAGTGTAGCAATGGATCCATGCTCATAGAATTCACTGGACTTACCAAGTTCCTCAGCATCCTGAAGCAGATCGTTTGGCAGAATGTTGAAAAGGTCTTTTGAAATCTAAGTTACAGAACCTAATAGGTGGCAATAATTTGTATGGATGGGACAAAGTTATCCAGGAAGTCATATCATACTTTCAATTAATATCCAATATTAATTGAAATTACAAGAGAAAGTGCTCTTTCTCTTGTAATCAGAAAAAAAAGGATAGAAATTGAGGGTAGAAATGAAAGTGGTGAAATTCACTATTGTCTTTAGGTCACCCACTAGTGGAACTAAATTTCTATGTCCACTACTTATACTGCAATTTCCTAGAGTTTTTAAATTTTAAAGGAAAGAATGCTTCTACCAAGAGACAATGATTCCATTGAATAGGAACCATAGGTGGGTTCCTTATGCCTCTAGGCCAACAAATAGAAGTACTGACTAGGGGGATTTATACTGATTTCCAACAGGGAAATTAGACTTCCAATGAACAATGAAGATGTGGAAGAATATGTCTGTAACATGGGGGAATTTACTAGGATGCCTTTTATTTATACCATGTCCCGTGACTAAGGTCAATGGGAAAACTGCAACAACTCATTCTAGGCAGGAGTATTAATATCCCAAAACTTTCAAGAATGAAAATTTGGGTACCCCACCAGAAAAAGAAATACAATAGCTGAGGTGTTCACTGAGGTAAAAGAGGATACAAAATGGCTAGTGGAAGAAGATACTTTTAACTAACAGGTATGGCAATGTGATTATAATTTATAGAAACAAAGACCATACTTGTTGTGATTTTCCAAATATCATTTTTTCCTCTCTTATTCCCTTATCATGTAACATAGACATATCGAATTTATATAATTTTTGTGTCATTAACTACATAACAGTATATAAATTATCTAATATTTATATTTCTGTAAGTATAAACATTATCAAAATACTTTGCATCTTCCTGGAAAGGTTTGGTATGTTTTCGAGTTGTGGTCAGGATAGTTGTTTCAGTGATCACAGGACTTTGTTACTTTCTTTATTGGAGAGTAAATATGGCTTAAGAAGGTGAGATGTATGGGCACCAATTTTGCAATAGGTAGACAATAGGTAATAGTGTTAATTTTTTGTGTCAACTGGTAATTTTGGATGAAATTAATATTTTAGAAAGGTGAACTTTTTGAGTAAGCAGATGCCCTCTTTTTAGTAAGCTTATTCATGGCTGTGACCAAAAGACCTGACAAGAACAATTTCAAGAAGGAAAAGTTTATTTTGACTCATGGGTTCAGAGGTTCAGACTATGGTTGGCCCACTTTGAAGCTCTGGACCTAAGTAAGGCCCAGAAAATTATAGCAGAAGAGTGTTATAGAAGAAAGCACCTCAGAACATGATAATCATGAGAGAGACAGAGAGAGAGAGAGAGAGAGAGAGAGAACCCTCCATTCATAGACACAAGATATAAACCCCCAAATCACACCTCCAGTGAGCTACTTCCTATAGCCACAGCCTAGATGCCACTGATCAGGTTACACATTTCATGGTCTAATTGTTTCACCTCTAAAAATTCTTGAATTTCTCACACATGAGCTTTTGGGGGATACCTCATATCTAAACCATAATATCCTCCTCCACGTAGTTGAGTCCCATTTAATCAGTTAAAGGTCTAAACAGAATGAAAAGATCAGAATCTCCAGGGAAGAGGGCATTCTCCATGATGGCTTTTGGACTTCGTCTGCACTATTTACTCTCTTGGGTCTTCAGTTTCCCAGTTCTCACTGTACACATATTGAACTCACTAGCTTTGATAATCATATGAACCAATTCCTAAGTATGTTCTATTGGTTCTGTTTTTTTTTTTTTTTTTTCTGGATAACCCTTAATAATAGAGGGACCAATACATGTAATCTGATAGACTTGTAAAGATGGACAGCACAAAGGATTTCAGTGGATCACCAGGAGGGAAGGTAGGTGGAATTTTTATGTGTTTATTTTTTTTGCTTATATACATATTTCTTCCTAATGGAAACAAAAACATTTAAAGGTACTTTATTTAATAAGTATCGTTCATCCTAGGAAACAGTACTCCTTCTCATTACTTCTAACATCTTCCATATTACTTTGGCAGACCATTTCAACTCTTAAATAGTACATCACCTTCTATATGGTCATGGTATGGAATATACTGTGGGTTTGAAATCATATCTAATTTGCTGTAAAGCTTTTCATTTCATGTGACTATAAAATATTCTGATTCTCTTTTGTAAGTATGTTCCAAAAAATGTATTTAACAAATGGGTGCACTTTATGTAGTTGAGTGCCTATTAATCTGCTGTAATTAAAATGCTGTACAATCTACTACAGTGGTTAAAACTGAAACTACTACTTTATGAGTTTGTGATTGTCAAGTTTCATCTGTCAGAATCCATCTGGTATTTCTGCAAGTTTAGTGTGGCAAAATAATTAAAGATGTCATAGAGTCTATTATCTCTCCATCTTTTTTAAGGGTGTTACTAATTTTGTTCAGTCCTGGAATGCAATATCATTTTATTATCTTGTCTGGAGAAGGAGAAGTTTTAAGTTATTTATGTCTGAAAAGTTGTTTTTGTTTTTTCTAAGATTAACATTTGCATTTGAATCAGTGGACTAAGTAAGGCATATGACATTTTTTTTCTCCTAATGTTAAGAGGACCTTATCAAATCAGCTGAAGGCTTTAATAAGAAAAAAGGCTGATTCACAAATAAAGGCAAGTCCTCTTGCCTTAGTACTTGAGATGAGACATTAGTCTCTTCTTGCCTTTAGACACAAACTGAAGCAATTACTCTTCAGGGATTTCAAGCTTGCTGGCTTTATACCATTATTTTTCCTGGTTTTCAGATCTTTGGCCTTTGACTAGAAATCTACCACCGACTTCCCTGGTTCTTCAGATTGTTTACTACAGATCTTGTAACTTTTCTGTCTTTATAATTTTATTGGTCAAGTACTCATTAAAATTATCTGTCCACTATGTTTTAGGATCAATGTTATTTTTTCAGTTCCTGCATCCTACAAAAGTCTTCAAAATGTTTAGATATATTCTTTTCCTGAAGATGTGTTTACGTGAGAGAATAGTCACAGATATGAGTCAGGAGGCTAGAATGATCTGTCAATGACTCAAAAGCTCACAGTTTTTATATAATTTGCAGCCTATAAAATTTAGAAATGAAATATATAATTCAGTACCTAACATAACTGAAGTCTTTCTGATATTGAAATCATCCTTTCATGATTATATCTAGTCTTATCTCACTGAGAAAATGTTTCAGCACTAAAGAAAGTTAAAGTTCCTTGAGCACTAATGCACAAATTAATTTACCTGAAATTGATCTCTTTTTTATTTATATAACCATATATTTCAAGAACTAAGGAGTCTTTTGAAGTATCATTATGATAATTGGTAACATGTTTGAAATTGTGTTTGATGAGCAGTTATTATTATCACTTCTCACTACATCTCAATAAAATACTAAAGAAGCAAAAATAATGATATAAACTTACAACAACATAAACTAACAATAATCATAGCTTTTGAAACTGATAGGAATCCATGCTAACTCTAAAGCATGAAGGGAACTAGATTTGAAAATTACACTTTATTTGTGTTCTTATATTTTTAAGCTATTATAACTTGTGAAATAGAAATAGATAACACACAGAAAATAATGAAGGACCATATTCTACTGTTTGTGTATTGAAAACAATTTTTAATACAATAATTTTAAAGTCTCGAGATGCTTTTACATAAAGACTGTCTTTAATTTGGAAGGAAGTCACAAAACTTTAGTTTTTCTGCTAACATCATTTCTCATATCATCTTTTCTGCTCCATACATGACCTGCACTAATCTTGAACTCCATTTTAAAAAGGATTGTCCCTTCAATAATTCACATCCCAGGATATGAAAGAGAATACACAAACCTTCTTGGTGGACCATAGGATCTATAATTGAGCAGTAACTTAGACAATGTGCAAGGAATAAAGTCAGAGTATTTAAGTGAGAGCTAAAGTAACAAATTATTAGCTAGCATCAAAACTAGCATCTGATCTACTTTATTTAGTTTGCATATTGGAAACTGAATTTAGTTTCCATAAAATTTCCAATATAGTTCCAACATGCACAAATAATGGTATAAAACGTATTACTCCACAAACTTATTCTTCTCAAGTAGATAATATAATTCTTTAATACAAAGGATCTCATTTTTTGTCTAGTGGTTATATTTCTAAATTTTGTTATAATTATGTGGAAAATATAGTACATATCAGTGCCATGTTACTTGACATCTAGTCATACATGATTCTTAGTCTAGTGTCTTCCATATGATAAATGTTGAGTACATGTTTATGTAACAAGTAATTTTAAATTGAAAAATTAACAGCTTTCCCTAACAATTTGAGCTTCATGTAAAAGTGGATTAAATTCAATTTGAAAATGGGTAGAATTTTCAGATATGACACTTCAAATCAATAATGAAATATTCTTTAAGAGAATACTGATCACACAATATATAAGTAGAAATTTTATTTTATTTTTGAGTCTCCTATAAAATATATACATATTACATTGTCTTTCTCAGAATGCTGTTAAAAAAATCTCTTCCTTTTAATATGGAAAACACCACTTTATTATATTGCATATTCTTCTCTAATATTTAGTATAACTTTTACTGATGCAATTCTATGAAACTAAGATCATTTACAGCTAAGTAGTTTATTTTTATAATATTCCCCCTCCCTTTTTAAGTAACTGTCAGAGAATTTTAAGGATTTTGTTCGATTTTCTTTAGATTTTATTGCAAATCAAAGCCTTTAAGACAAAGAAAGAATAAATATTGTTTTACAAAAATTCTTTTAATAGAGATCTTTTTGATTTTCAATATTTTAAAACATGAGTGCTATAAAATCAAAACTTCAAATGAAAGAAAATTGAGGAAATACAATATTGCTCTTTGGGGAATTCTTCATAATTCAGTTAAAAGGTCCTTAAACAGATTTATCTGTTAGAAAGTTCCATATTCAGACCAGTTCACAAACCATCAGACTTTCAATCTAAAATTTACTGTTTGGATATAAATTTCTTCTTCAGAGTATAGTATAAACAAGAAAATGAAAATAAATAATATCTAATGAATTATACAAATTAAGTTGAATATTATATGATTTATATACCAACTATTTTCTCATTTTTCTAGGATAGTAGGTGTCATTATATTAAACACTTTGGATACATTATATTTATTCACTTTTGTTAGTATGCAAAACAGAATGTCTAGATTTACACAAAGAAATGATAGCTCTGATTTTTCCAGATGGAATTTTACTCAAAAAGATTGCTTTGAGTAGGTAATAAGACATTTTTCATAGATATTCATATAAATGGATATATTAAATTACAAAGAATCTATTATATAAGAATGCATTTTTAATTAGTCCATTTTAAAATTATTACTAAATGCTAGTTACACTGAATAATTTTTTATAGAGAGCAATTAAAAATAATTAAATCATAATGTTTTACTATAATAAACCAAAAATTTATCATGTATTTCAATTAAATGTTCATGAATATTAAGAAGGAGATGTCATGTGATTAAAAAATTGGTTTCATTGATACTATAAATACTTTCACTGGAAAGATGAATTATAGAAGATTTGTGCATATTAATGTCTATGCTCTATTTGGGATGCAATTATAATATGAGCAGCATAAACACATGTATCTAAATGTCTCTTTCCAAATTAATCCTGATATGTCCAATGAAATTCTTGTATAATCTAAAATTTTCTGTGCTTTATCCATCAATTATCTAAATGGGTATCATAAGATATATGAATATGATTATAGAATTAGAAATGTCTGCCTATAATTATCTCAGTGTTGCCTTAATATGTCAAGCTGCATTATTAGAGGTAAGCAATCTCAGAATGGTCACTATTATGTGTATCTCTTATTTTTTTCCTAAGGTTTATTTTTACCTTAATTTTATACTAATGTCAATAAAAATGAGTTGCAGCAGTTTTCTTTACTTATCTAGTGTAGTTTTCCCTTTAATTTTAATAGTTTTGCATACTTATAGGTATTGAAATGATACATAATATATGCCTTGATTTTTTAAAAAGGGTGACTTTAATTTTTTTTTTTTTGCATAAATACTGGGGAGTAGTATATCTGAATCCTATGGTAGTTCCATTCCTAGTCTTCTGAGGAATTTCTGTACTGATTTCCATAGTGGCTGTTTTAATTTACAATCCCACCAACAGTGTAGTAGTGCAGTTCATAACAGCCAAGTTACAGAACCAGCCTAGCTGCCCATCAATGGATAAATGGATAAAGAAAATGTGGGATATGTACACAATATAGTTTTATAAGGCCATAAAATAATTAAATTATGTTATTTGCAGATGAATGAATGGAACTAGACAATATCACGTTAAGTGAAATAAATGAGACTCAGAGTCAAGGGCCATATATTTTCTTGCTTATGTGGAAACAAGGAATATAAAAATTTCATGAAAATGGAAGGGAAGCCAGTATAGACAAGAATAGAGACCAGGGTAGGGAGGAAGAGAGGAAAAAGAGATGTACTGGGCAATGAATTGATTAAATTATGAAATATCCATATGTGAATATATCAAAATAAATTCCATTATTTTTTATAATTATGATGCACCAAAAATAAAAATACAACAATCTTTTTAATATTGCACTAAGCTATCTTTATTTCTTTCTTTTCACATTAGAATTACTTTGTGCATTTATTTTAGCATGCTTCCTTGGCTTTACAAAATCTGTAACTTCTTTAATTTCTTTAAAGAAATTACATATTCCTTAGAAATCATTGACACTTTTGCATTTTTTAATTTTATGTATCAACTCGACTGGGTTAAGGGATGACCAGATATCTAATAAACATTATTTCTGGGTGTGTGTGTGTGAAGGTATCTCTAAAAGAGATTACCATTGGAATCAGTAGATTTAGTGAAGAAGATTGTCCTTACCAATGATAACAGGCATCGTCCAATCCTTTGAAGATCTGTATATAACAAAAGGCAGAGGAAGGGTTAATTTGCTTGTCTTTTATGATGGGATAGAAATCTCCTCTTGCCCTTGGACATCAGAGTTCCTGCTGCTTGGGCCTTATGATTGGACTGAAAACGTCACTTACAGGTTCTCCTGGTTCTCCAGCTTTCAGGCGACATTTTGTCTCATTTCCTGGACTCCAAAATCACATGATCCAATTTCCATGGTAAATCTCCTAATATCTGTGTATCTCCTATTGACTCTTACTACTACAGAACTAGTCCATTGCCACTCTTTTTTTTTTAGAGAGAGAGAGAGAGAGAGAGAGAGAGAGAGAGAGAGAGAGAGAATTTTTTAATATTTATTTTTTTTAGTTATACTGAGGATCGAACCTGGGCCGCACGCTTGCCAGGTGAGCGTGCTACCACTTGAGCCACATCCCCAGCCCCATTGCCAGTCTTTCTTAATGGACTATTCTTTACAGCAATTTTAGGTTCACAGCAAAGAGAGTTTTCATATATCCCCTTTCCTACATATATAGAACTTACCCTTCCTTCTTTCCTTTCTTTCTTTCTCACTTTGGACTGAATCCAGGGGTGCTCTACCTCTGAGCTACATCCCCAATCATTTTTATTTTTCACTTTTAGACAGGGTCTCCTAAATATGTTCAGGATGGTCTCAACCTTTAAGTCTTCCTGTCTCTGCTTCCTGAATAGGCGATATTAGAGAAATGCACCACTACCTGGTCTTCACCCACTTTTGATAGCCACATCAGAGTTGTTACAATTGATGAATCTAAGTTGATGAATCATTATCACTTAAAGTTCATAGTTTGCATGAAAGTTAATCCTTGGCGCTATAAATTTTATGGACTTTGACAAACATTCAATGGCATTCACCCAATGTTAAAATATCACAAAATATTTTCAATGACATGTGTTATGTCTATTCATGTGTGCTCCTCTTTAAGCCAGCAGTTGTTTGTCTTTTTGCTGTATTGATATTTTCTCCTTTTCTAGAAAGTCATATAGCTATAATCCTATGTTATGTAGTCTCTTCATATTGACTTCATTTACTTAGTAGTAAGCATATAAGTTTACTGCATGCCATTTCATGGCTTGATAGCTCATTTGTATTTAGCATGGGATACTATTCCATTGCATGGATGTGTTCCAGTTTATTTATCCACTCACCTTTTGAAGATATATTGGTTGCCTCTGTGTTCTGACAGTTATGAATGAAAATACATGTACATGTTTTTATGTTTATAAGTTTTTGATTGTTTTGGGTAAATACCAAGAGCTATTATTGCTAGATAGTAGAAAAGTATGTTAATTTTGTACAAAACTTCCACATATTTTCCACAGTAGTTGTGCCATTTTCCAATCCCATTAGCAAAGAAAACAAAACTTCTTATTGCTCTGAATCCTTGCCAACATTTTGTGTTTCCAGTGTTATGGAGTCTTGCCATTCTAAGTGTGAAATGGTAACCATTGTTGTTTTCAATACTCTAATAGCATATGATGTTGATCATTCTCTCTCTCTCTCTCTCTCTCTCTCTCTCTCTCTCTGTGTGTGTGTGTGTGTGTAAAATATTTTTTGGTGATATGTCTATTCAGATCATTTGCTCAATTGTTAATCAGCTCATTTGTTTTCTTAATTTTAGGTTGTAGTTTTTAATTTTTTTTATTTTTTGTATATTGTGAATGACAGATTTAATCAGATATATCTTCTGCAAATATTTTCTTAACATCTACACCTTGTATTCTCATTATCTTACAGGGTATTTCAGAGAGAAAAAAAATTAATGTTAATTAAGTTCAGCTTATCAATTGTTTCCTTCATGGATAAGGTCTTTGGTGCTGTATCTAAAGTCATTACCAATCTCACAGTTGTTTAGATTACTGCTATGCTCTCTTTTATGAGTGGTTTTTTTTTTTTTTTTTGCATTTTATATGTAGGTCTATGGTTCATTTGGGGTTAATTTTTATGTGGATGTAATATCTGTGTTTGGATTCATTATTTTGCATGTGAATGTATAATTGTTACAACACCATTTATTAAAAAGATTTTCTTTGCTCCATTGTATTTGTCTTTTCACAGATGAGTAAATTTCTATTGGCCTATCTCTGGGCTATTTTGTTTAATTGCCTATTGTTCTATTTTGTCAACCCACACTATCTTGAATTTTTTTTTTTTTTAGTTTTATAGAAACTTCTGAAGTTGAATAGTATCAGCCCTCTGCCTTGATAACTCTCATTTAATATTGTAAGTTTTGAGTTTGTCATTTATACTATAGGATAATATATGATTTTAAGCGTCAGGTTCAACTGTCCCATTTTGATAGAAATTACTTGGTAATTTAGGAGTAGAAATTAATAAATTTGTAAAAGCACATTATTTCAAGGATAAAATTTAGGCACAGTTATAAATATTGACAAAATATTTTGCTCTTAAACTTTTATTATTTTTTTTACTGTAAAAGGAATGATCTCCTAGCATTATAATAACTTACTAGGGTTATACTTTGTACCATTCGTAGACTTTACCAAAGGATGATTAATTCATACGTTTGTTGCCATACCCCTCATTCTAACTATTAAGATTTTAATTTCTCCATTCTGATACCTATTAATTAAATATATTTAATTTTTTTTCTGGTTAATTTCTATGATCTAAGAATTAGGCAATGTTGAAAAATGTATTTTGTTTAAATGAGAAGACAGCATTTTCATTATGGTGATTTGTAGTGTTTCTCTAACTTATGTTTTAATTTTCTCTCTGCTGTAAATTTCATCATATCTTTATTTTTTACATGTAATTTTTACTAACCAATAATCCTAGGAAAAGATCCCTAAACTTGAAAATCATAGAGTATTTTTCATGTTTATCTTTCAGATTGGTTTCTACTATGCATGAATCCTTTATGATTTCTCATGGTTATGACATTTGTGAGATTTTGTTTTCCTTCCCTTTGACAAAATATTTAGCAAAAAATTCCTTTAACTAGAAGCATTTGAAGATATTTTAAGAGGTTAATGCCAACACATTTTTTTAAAAGAAATCCTAGGGTAATTATCTCTAGTAAGTAGAGTAAGTCCAGGAAAAGAAGAAATCAGCAAAATAATTGAGTAGTTAGTTATAGCTTTATACAAGGAGCAAACATAAAACTCTGGAACCCTGAAGGAGAAAAGGATTGATGGTAATAATAATAATAATAAAGGAGTCTTAGGTTTGGTGAATAAGTGACCTATGTGTCCTCAAGACTGGCACAGAGATAACCATAACCTGCTGATTTCTGAAGTTTCTAGAAAACAGCTTGATCCTGGGACTAAGCATGTCTATTTAGCTTTCTTAAATTTCCAATTCAGTTCACTTAGTTCATTAGGATTATTATTCTTTTTTGTTTGTTTGTTTCAAAAAAGATAGAATGCTTTCCCCCTATGAAATATTTTACTTCTAGCCTTTAATAATAATTTTAAATCTGCACTTCTCCGGTAAGGAGTGGGGTGGAAAGTGAGGATGAGAATGTGCTCTTCACACACATGGCTCAACTGTTTCCTGTTAGTATTTAACACTAACGCTGGACACAGTGACTCATTCGTCTTCACATTCATACCTAACTTCAGGAAAAAAACTTCTCTGTCCTATTTTTCCCCTGAAGCCTTCAGAGTCACTTTTACCCTCAGCAATCGGATATCATTCAAGAATGGAGATTGAAAGTACTTGAACATCAGTAAAGAACTTTTCCCGAACACAATAGACTCAGCAGAAACTTTGTCAGGTTACCTCTTCTAAATAAGAACTTGCTAAAAAGAGATGTGATCAGCATGTCTTGTTTGACATGTTTAAACCTAAGGGCCCTTCATTGCTATTTAGCATGCATCTTCTAGACTTGGGGGCAAATTGCAAACATCTGGTTAGTGTTTCAGAGTAAGAGGTTTGATAGTTAGAGGTTGGTAGTAAAAGGAGGAATTCTCCAACTAGGCGTCAGTGTACTTTCAAAGACAGCATTGAATGTATTGTTGTAACTTGTCTAAAAGCCTTAGCTTGAAATTTAGAAACATAATAGTTCTCTATTGTGGACTGTGTAACTAATTATTTTATTAATCCTTTTAAGTGAATTTCACAACAAAAGAATTTCCTCAAGGAATAGCAATAGGATAGAAGAGTAAGCAATAGAGGAAGAAAGGCAAGAGATGGAGGGTTTGGACAGACATTGGCATCACAAGCAGAAAGAAACAAATAGGAGGTTGCCTACTGAATGAGCCTCTGGAGATGGCAGCTTAATAATAACATGCATTTTTAAAGGAATTAACATATAAAAGGAAATATCATAAAAGACTTTAATAATAAAAGATTCAGTTTTCTTCAAGATCATGATTCCTTGCACTTCCCGTTTAATTAGATTATATTTCTATAATCATGGCAGTGTAGCAAGAACATAAAAAGAGAATCCAACAAGTAAACATGATATATATATATATATATATATATATATATATATATATATATATAATATATAGAATATATATATATATATTATATATTCCTGACTTTCTGGGTGGAGAATACTCATGCATTCCAGAAAATATTGTTTCATTACTATAATCTCTCTGTCTCTCTCTCTCTCTCTCTCTCTCTCTCACACACACACACACACAACACTGACAAGTACAGATGTAAACTCCTGATAATTAACTATTATGATATGATATGCATTTTATTTCCTCAGTAGGTTTGGTATTTTAAAGGAATAAGGTATAAATATATTTTAAATTTTCCATTGATTTGAATTGTCAAGGCCTGAGAGAATTTTTGGTAGATTCAGATTAAGTTAAACTAAGCAACATCGTGGATTAAAGTAATTCCTTCAGTTCTGATATTTTTGGTAACCTTAAATTTGAGGTAAAAAATTCGAAATTTAAAATAAGATTTGTTAGAGTTTGATAATGATAATGGAATTGGCAGTAAATTTGAAATGTAGTTTGGAGGTGGAGAACTGCTAGGAGCCATTAGCCAAGTAGGTATGACAATTTCCTTGCCAGCGTACCCCATGTTGCTTAGTGGAAGGACTCGTGGAAATAGGACATTTTGCAGTGACATTGCATGTAAGGTGACCTTGCTCTAGGACCAGGGTGGATCCGGGTTTAGGGCAATCCGGGTTTAGGGCATTCCCAGTTTAGGAAGGTTATTCCTGCTTGGAATAGGGCGTATCCTGCTGCCTGAGTTCCTCTTGAGTTCTCACGGGATTCAGACAGTATTTTTGGGAGACCGAAGCCCGGTGGAGGTGTGGATTTGGGCAGAGAACGTGGATTTCCCCAGAACGTGTTTGTAGAAGGCTGGTGTGAGATCGTGAATAAAGAATTGCTGTTTGAATCTACAAAGCTGTGAGTGGCTCATGATTGTGTGCCCAGCTAGATGGCGGCATCTGGTGGCCCGTACGGGAACATCTGAAACTTGGAGGTAAGTGAAATTGTTCCCTCCTGAGGAAGAGCGAAAGAATGGGTGACGATTTCAAAAAACAATGTGTTCTGGGTGACGATTTCAAAAAACAATGTGTTCTGGTTTTGATTTATTTTGTTTTTATTTCAAGTTGCCTGTTCCTAGAACTTTCTCAGGCAAACTCAGGAAAATGGTTGATTCAAAGTTTAAAGTTGTTTACCCCCGAGGAAGAGAAATCGTTAGAAGAAGGAGGCACCCCAGTAAGACCAAGAACAGTTAGGGCATATGTTGATACAATACAAAAATGTAGCCCATGGCTTTTTAAAGACCAGTTATTAAGTATATCAATGGGATCTCCATGGTATCCTGTAGAAGGATTTTTCTTCAACAAGAAAGAGATGGCTAGTTCTGTTTACTACATTTGTCTAAGATCTTGGTTTCTACAAAGTTCTAATTAATTTACAAAACTAAAGTGTTAAAATATCAACCGCTAAATATGAAATCAAGTACTCTTTACTTATTAAGTTCCATAAGGTAATATATTTAATCATTATGTGTGTTTTCATAAATTGGTAAATGGAAAAAATTTTAATATTGCTTTTGTCTGTGTCTTTGCTGAAACAAGGTTACTAAGTATTAAGATTCTATCAGGTGTAATTTATATACAAAGAGTATAAGAAGTTTCAGTTGGGTTTCAATTACAGTATTATAGTACCATAAAAAAAAACATAAAAGTATTTCATCTTATTAAAGTGGAGTAATTTATCTAGATCAGAAATTTTATAAGAATTGTTTCAGAATGAGAATTTATAAAAAGGGTTAACGGCTAGAAAAGAGATATTAAAAGATTCAAGATGTGGAAATATATTTTAATATGGAAGGTTAAGAGAAAAAGAAATGTTTCTAGATGAGATAATCTCTGTGTGGTAAAGTAAAAAGTTGTAAAATGCCATTTAAAAATATTTTGAGAAAATAGACTTACTTTAAAAGCTTGAGAAAGGAAGAAAAAAGAAAAAAGGAATTTGTACATGGCAGATTGATACAAAGCTTCTTAATGGAGTAAAAAAGGCCTTTGGTTGAAGGGCAGCCATGTAAACTAACATTTAAGCGATTTAAACAGAATCTAAGCCTCATTTAAAAGAGTGAAGCTGTAGGTGGTGAAAAAGTACATTTAAAAGTACAGTATAGATGATAATTGGAAGGCTTTAAAAGGTTAAATTGAAGGTGGTTAAGATGCCTTCAAGACGGAGGAAAAAAAAGAACCATAAAAATGGAAAGATAATAGGGTAAAAGATATTTAGATAAAGAAGATTAAAAATTTGAAGTGAAAAACTTTAAAGACAGAAGTATAGAAAGTTAAAAAGAAAAAAGTAAAGAAGATGTAAAAAGATAGAGAAGATGTAGGAAGATAGAGAAGATGTAGGAAGACAAAAATTTTAAACCCACAAAATAGGAAACAAAAGAAAACTAGGAGGAAAAAAAGCAACTAAGGGTGAATGTACAAACCTTAGGAAAAAAAAACTAGAAGATAGAATTAAGATAGAAAATGGTTGAAAATGTAAAGTTATTTCAGATAGAAAATGCAAAAAGCTAAGACAACTATTAGATACAGACATTCAAGACAAAAAAAAAAAGGTAGAAGAGAGAAGTTTAAAGTCAAATATTGGATAAAATAGAAGATTTAAATGTACTTATTAAAACAAAAGGAGGGAATTGGTAAGGGGTATATATCCCCCAAAGATAAACTTAAAATAACCCTTTTTACTCTAAACTTTAAATTTGGATTCATCAGGACTTAGTGCTGCGGAAAGGCATATGTATCCAAAAAATGTACATAAGCCTAAGGTACTTTGGAAAGATATTCTAACAGGACAATGGAAAGGTCCTGACCCAGTGATTGTCTGGAGTCAGGGTCTGTTTGTGTGTTTCCACAGGGAGAACAGCAGCCGATTTGGATTCCAGAGAGATTAACTAAAACAATTTCTACAGATCGAAAAGAAGATGATTTGACTCAAATCCATAACAGCTGATATCCAGAACTCCAGCTTGGTCATTCTTACATCTGTGACAGTGATTAAACAGGATGCTTTTTTCAATATCTATTTTATTATTGCATTTTTCCACATCATAAGGTTCTATTTTTATTTTTTGAGCTCATACAAACCTAGGTTAATGTTTTTCTGATCAGTTTTATTTTTTGACTGTGGAGTTTTTAAACATTGCAATGGAGATTTCACCTAGGTCAAGCTACAAGGCCTTCATTATTGTCTTATGTGTTGTACTCTTGTGTTTTGTGTTGTATGTCTGTGTGTGCGTATGTCCATATTTCATATATGAGGAGCGCTCATGAAAAATGGATCCAAATTATTATTTTTTTTATTCACGTGATTTAAATGGCTTAATTTAAATTAGGTAAACAGCTGTTAAGGATTGTTTTTAAAGGTGGTTAACAAATCTGTTTGTTTACTAATTTAAATCAGGTAAACAGCTGTTAAGGATTATTTTTAAAGGAGGTTAACAGATCTGTTTGTTTACTTTCACCTTTCCTTTTCATTATATTTAATAATTCTTTTCAGGATAATGTCTCTTTAGCATCATTGCCAAAATTCCTATTTTCATCCCAGTGCCAGTGAAGACAAAGATAAAACCAAACTACAGCTTCTATGATAGCTATCACAGTAAACTGTATAAACTGATGCATCAATGAATATAACTCAACAAGTAATGCTCAATCAAGGAGTCAACTTACTTTGGGAAGAAACAGACTTTGGGAGGAGATGGACATATTGATAGATTCCTCTGCTTTGAACTGCTTGCAGAACTTGCCTGGACTATGTAACTATTGTTTGGTGCAGCGAATTGTGGTAGTGCTGGCATATCTTTGCTGATGGTGTCACCAGTGATGCAATTTTTCCAAAGGAGCTGTCAATTGGCTTGGTATCGTGGCATTTCTGAATCCTCCTCACTTCTGCTTGTGATGGTCTAAAATTTGGGGGCCAATGGCTATATGCTGGACCGGTAGTCAGTGACGGGTATGATCCAATTGCAGTAGTATCAACCTAAGACAGGAGGCTGATGCCTAAAGGTCAGTTTTCCGATGACGGGTAAGAACCATAAGTTGAATTGGACAACCTACCAGGCACGGTCCTTAAGCCACATTACTTGTTGTTTAATTAATCAGAAGGGGGGAGATGCTGGGAGCCATTAGCCAAGTAGGTATGACAATTTCCTTGCCAGCATACCCCATGTTGCTTAGTGGAAGGACTTGTGGAAATAGGACATTTTGCAGTGACATTGCATGTAAGGTGACCTTGCTCTAGGACCAGGACGGATCCGGGTTTAGGACATTCCCAGTTTAGGAAGGTTATTCCTGCTGGGAATAGGGTGTATCCTGCTGCCTGAGTTCCTCTTGAGTTCTCACGGGATTCAGACAGTATTTTTGGGAGACAGAAGCCCACTGGAGGTGTGGATTTGGGCAGAGAACGTGGATTTCCCCAGAACGTGTTTGTAGAGTGCTGGTGTGAGTTCGGGAATAAAGAAATGCTGTTTGAATCTACAAAGCTGTGAGTGGCTCGTGATTGTGTGCCCAGCCAGACTGCGGCAGAGAACATAATCTTCATATCAAGAAATTAAGACATGAAGTATGACAAAGGGATTTTCTACTCTGCAAATATGTTTATGTGTAAAAATATACAGAAAACATATTTAGCAATATGTAAATTTTCAGTCTATATCTATTGTACTTAGTGATATGATACATTCAGGGAAACCAAACTATAGGGCAAAAATATCATAATAATCTAAAAATATAAAAGGAAGAAATAAAGGAAGGAAGATGAGTTAGCTTAGGAGTAGTGTACAATTCAAACGTATCTTTACTTCCTTCTCTAGTCATAATATCTTGATATAAAAAAAAATCTTCACATATACAAGTTTGAAGTTACATCCTATGTGAGGAACTTGAAACTTTCCTTTTGATATGTAGAGAGAAAAACTTAATTTTGATAAGTTTATTGAGATATATTATACATAGTTCATATCATGAATCCACTTAATGGCATAATTCAATGTTTTTTTACAATATTCATAAACTTTTACTACTGTTAGTGAAAAAATAATATCCAATGACAGTTGTTAAATTATACTAAAGGAGACTTTATTCAGGATAACTGAACTGGGTATAGGAATCACTGCAATGGGGTTTTGCAATGGAGGAGAGGAATTGATCTCAATATCAAAAATAGCTTAGGCAAATGGAATTTGGAACCAAGGAGTAAAGTAGAGGTGTGGATGGAAAATTACCAAGAGGAAAAAAAATCAGTGTAAGGGAAATTATGGTTAAACTAACCTAACAGAATTCATGCTGAAAAAGCCCAGGATTACTAGATGTGACTGAAAGATAGTAGAAGAAAAGGAACCCAATATCAGGTATTGAGTATGAGAGGTAAACTGATTTAGTTAGGTTCATTCTTAAAAGTGTATTTTATAAGGAAATGTATACATGGTTCTAGGAGAAGTTTCAAGAGCCTAACTAAGTTATGGTCTAGCAATGAATCTTCATCATTACCATCATCACAATTTAGGATTCTTTTATCAGTCCACAAAGCAACTCTAAACTGTAACTTTACTACCATGATTATCAACCAAGGCACTTTAAAAGAATTATGGCACTTTTGTATTTAAATAATAACAGCAAAAGTCATATTTTTTAATAATTAATATTTTTAGAATGTATTTTGTCAGATTATGTATATTTCTATATACTAAATGCCTACAAACATGTAATCATATTAAAATTTGAATGCTAGTTTATACTGCTTATTTCCTGAAAGAATTGTTGAGGCACTAAGCCAAGCATTGTTCAGGACAAAGTGAGTAGTTTGGGCTCTTACTCACACTGTTGCATTTGACCATGAATGTAATATTTCTGGGGAGCTATATTATTTCTTAATGCTTGGAGCATTTCCTTGTGTTTAGTCTGCACTAATTGCAGAGAATACTAGTCTTTCTCTACATTTGTCATAAAAATTGGGCTTTAAGTAGAAGTCTCAGCAATTTTACTCTTTCAGTTTCTGTGTTCCCAGACATAATATACTGATTTCAGTTCTTTGTTAACATGCTTTGTTAACATCCCCATTGTATTATATCACTAGGCAACTTTTATGTATGGATCTCATCATGTCTTGCTGGGTGTGCCAAGAAAGACCATGGCTGGTCTTTAGTCAACCATTTCATAAGATTTTTATTTTCAGAGGAGAAATTTGGGGGATTAAGAAAAGTTTTCCTCTTCAACAAAGAGCAGATTTGAATATCGCCTGCTACAAAACAGTGGTTTCTTCAAGTCATGTTCCTCAGCTGTGACACAAATCTCCACTGTGGACACCATCTGTCTGGGCTCCTACAGCTCACCTCTGTAGGTTTTGTGGGACAGGAAAATTGATATAAGCATGCATCACATGGTGTTTGCTATGCTGTGAATAATAAAGTCTCTTTGCCCATGTCTTCATCACACTTCGTGGAACAGTGACAGACTAACTTATTAGACTTTAAGCAGAGTAAAATAAAACCTTACCTTGTACTTCTCAGCCCCTTGATTCATTTCTCTTTCTACACTTTTATAAAAAACTGATCAGCATGTAAAGACATTTCAACATTCTTTTTAATGACGAAAGAGTTTTGTTGTTATAAACAAACACATAGTTTCTCTAAATTGAAGATTTTGATTATAAATTCATTATCATACAATACATTGGTGATAAATTTGGTATGCTTCTTCTCAGGAAACTGATTCTTTCTGGGTAGATGCTATGATCAAAACAAGTGTAATTATTATTCCAGCCTTTAATGGAAAAACGGTTAACTTCTTAGTTTAGTATGACCTGGAAAGGTTCTAATGAATTCTTAAAACATATTTCCTTGTGGTGACTTCCTAAGCTTCACTATCAATCATTCCACCTATACCATGATATAAATTCAAAGGCAGAATAGGGCTCTAATTACTTCACTCCTTCACATGGTTAAAATAGAGTGATCTAAAGAAATTTTGTTCTTTTGTGTCTTTTCCCACATATACTACAAATGAAAATGAGCATTGCTCATGTCAAGTGGACAAATATACTGCATCTTTTTATTTAGTCCTCCATTGATAAGCTATCCTAAATAGTGGATGTTGGGTTGTGCCAGCCAGTTCCCCTTCAACACTGAGGCTCTATGGATGACTGCTGGCAGCTAACAGCTCTGTTAACCTACAGCCATTCCACTGACTAGATGGAAATCAAGTCAAAGTAATATCCCCTCCCCATATAGTGAACAACTAATGCCTGATTAATGCAAGGGTAATAGAGCTGGTTTATGGGTGTGTCAAGGAGGGTGTGTCTTGGAATGACTGGCATGTGGGCTAGCCAACTGAAATGGAGACCCTCCCTATGAGTAGGCAGCACTGACCAATAGGGTGATGGCTTGGATGGAATAAAAGTTGTGCAAACAAAGAAGCAGCAGCAGATGCAAACTCATGCTGCATTATTGTGAGGATATCTGAGTACCACTACTTCACTTTTCCAAAGTGGACTTTGACAGTGATTCTCTGCAAAGCTTAGGTCTCAGACTAGGGTAGCACTATTGATCCCTCTCATTCTGGGCTTCAGCTTCTTGGACTATGCAGCTACTGGTTCTCCTAGCTCTCCAGCCTGCAGATGGCCATTTTGTACTATCCAGCTTCTGGCCATGTAAGGCAACCTAATAAACGCCCTTTTTAAATTCAAACTTGCTGTTTATTCTCTTCCTTTAGAGAATCCTGACTAATACAATGCTGCTATATCTAGTATCTCAAGCAATACCACAAATTCCCTGAAATTGGGATGAAGAGAAGAGAGTTTTCCCAAATTAGCATAAGGGACCCAAGCTTGCACCCCAGCATTGTCTAGTCACTTGATGCAAGTTGCTCTAATTCTTGGGTGTTGGTGAGATGTGGCTACCCAATTTCAACATATGATTCAGTGCCAGTGTGTACCTATAGATAGTTCTGTTTATGGCCCTCACATAATTGTTCATAGAATTTCCTTTCCTATAGACTCACTTTGTCTTTTCTTATTCCTTAGATACTAATGTAAATAACTAATGTAAATACTAATGTAAAGTAACTCTCAAAGAATTCTTTTATTCTTAACTCTCCATAAACATGTTCACTGTAGAAGAAGTATTCTCTGTCTATGCTCTTAAAAATCTCATGCCATCAATAGAACCATTAACATGTTCTATCTTACATTATTTCTGTTATGTCTACATACTGGGAAAGGGAAACAGAGCTCTCCTGGTAAAGCATTTGAGTAAATATTAACAAAATAAAATTTACTACATACAAATTAATGGGACCTATGAAAGTAAGTAAGTCATGTGTGAGATACGCGTTAAAACTGGGTTTAGAGAGAAAAAGATTGAGTTTCAAATCACAACACTCCGACATTTAGTGAGCAAGTTATTTAACCTCCACAACCCCAAATTTCCTCCCTTATCTATAAGCACAGTTCATTACTTTAGAACAGCATTATAAAGAATAAAACAAGTTTGCTGAAAGAGCTTGACTTAATTCTTAGCATATCAATTCAGTAAGTGGTGAATATCAATTAATGAAGAAATATTATTTTTGTTTCCTTAAATTCCTAAGTCTGGTCATTGAATCAGGGAAGTGTTCATTGCATGTTTTTGACATGACTTTTAATGAATATTCTCCAATGTTTTTCATAAATAAAACAAAGTAGGAATAGCCATTTTTAAAAAATGAGATTTAATTTTAAACCTTTAAAGAAAAAGCTAATAGTAAATGAATACCTGGATATGCCTCTCATTTTTCCCCCCAATTTGTAACTAGTTAGAAATGTAAAGTCTGGAAACAGGGACTTTCCACACTGTAATTGTGGTAGTTACATTACCCAGCCGAACCCTGCTTAATGTTGGCAGGTGATTTTTAAAAATATTAAATCAAATGAGTTTTATGGAAAAACTATCTTCTTAGTTTCAATCCTTTGAAAAACTGCCCAGAATATGTACCATTTTTCTTAAAAAAGAAAGTCACATGGAGAAATATAATCTTATTAATTCAATATTAGTGTAGTGCTTGCAGAGGACTGTGTCTAATTCTGAACAATGTTAATAAAACACAACATAAATAACTTGCAAAGGTTTCAAGAAGAGCTTACAGATAATTTATGTGGAAAATTGTATATTTTAGGAAATATTTGAAACATGTGCTAATTTAGATGAAAAATCTGCTAATAAGAACATTTAAAAATATCAAAATTTTAAGAAAATTATGCATTCCACTGATAATTACAAATGTAAAGTCATTATGAGAAAATTAATATAGACATACTTGTACTAAACAATGAAATTTTTTTATTTTCAACCCTCATCCTAGAAGTGAACAATGCTTACATTTGGTACATATATTTTAGACCATTCCTATGCCTTTAACACATCCATTTTAAATGCCTATAACTGTTTTTATACAGGGCAGAATGAGCATTTCCATTTCCATTAAGGAATAGTTGAAGCACACAAGTGAGACCATAGGAAAATGTTTTCTGATTAATGATAATTTACTAGGATTTTAAATATGGGTCAAATATTGTTTTTAGAAGCCTCATGAAGGAAAATATGTGTCTAGAAATGAGAGCTCTCTTTTCAACTTATTTTGACATACCATTATCGTCATTGTGCAACTTTTCTATTTCCTCTTCTTTAACCTTGTCAAGAATTCAAGAAGATGAAGTGTGAATTTTTCTTTAAAAAGGTTTGAAAATTTTTTATATTTTTTTGTAGAGTTATACAATTGAAATCTGCATCCTGCTTACAGACAAGCTCTTTTTTTTTTAAGGTGTCGTATGATTACATAGGGATCTTGCAATGTTCTTCATGAATTCTAATTTATAATTCTGTGGTTAAGATTAAATAAGTAAATAAATGATAAGAAAACAACAACAGGAGCAAATGTTCTAGTTAGCTCCATTTCGTTTGTCATCCTATTTCTTGGCCAGTGCTGTCTATCAAGTATAATTGTGAAATTGCCTCATAGATGGATATAAATTGAGACTAGTTTAAAACTCATTTTCTCTTGTCCAGTCAAACAATTCAACTCCATGCCATTTCTCGGACACACAATGGATAACAACCCTTTATTTAAAGGACATCTGGTCATCAATATAATTTGATTCTCATCTACAGGAGGCTGTGTGTATGTAAGTGTGTGTGTGTGTGTGTGTGTGTGTGTGTGTGTGTGTGTTCAGATTAATATTGAAGACCTAAGCATATGAATGATCATCAGCAGGAACAGTAAAAGAAGTTTAACGAGGAGATTATAATCAAAAAATGCAATAATGGGAAACTTGCTTAATGAGGACATTGGTGCCAAACTACATTATTCATAGGGCATTCTGATTAGAGACAAATGCAAAATGAAACATACATTCCTTGGTGGAAGTCTTCATTTACATTTCAAATAAATACTATTACTCTAACCTTTAGCTGAGAAAATGAGCTTTCATACTGAATAACTAAAGACTCCCCCAAAGATAATGGTGTAACAAATATATTGTTAAAGAATAAATTGAGGATTGAAGTACATTTCCTTGGCTTTAAGAATCATGCTTCATTGTGGATCTGATGCAGGACACATTTTTATCCCACTAATAAATCTACTAATTTCAGGATCTCTATCCATGAAATAAAACCTGTCTATAAATGGATTTTATACATTTCTCCATTTTATTATATTCTAATAGTTCCTATTCTCTTTTTAAGAGTCAATCAGCTCAACTGATTATAGTAAAGTTAAAATGAGATCTGGATTATGAATCATAGTTTTTTCACTAGGTTTCTTCATCATAAAATGCAATCGTAACTTTAGTTGACCATATTACAATTACCATAAAGCTGAAATGAATTATCTCAGGACTCTTATTCCTGATGAGTATGTGCATTTTTGGAGGTGCATTTGTATACAGCAGGCATCTGTGGAAATGTTATACATTAGAGAGTTTACCTTTGAATGTGGAATATAATATAAGCTTTTGTTGGTATCACAGGCTGCAAAATTCTTGTAGGAACTCTTATAAATCAGAGTTGAGAGCCAGTGGTAGAGGAGAAGTGTCAAAGTAAAAGTCTGAGCACTGATTATACTTAAAAAGAATCCTTCCACTGAAGAAAATCCATGAAACTAAGAAGGTATATTTGCAAACAGCATCACTGGAGAGTTGAATTTTTTAAATGGAAAGGGATTATAAATTTCTTTTTGTAAGGAAAAAGGATCAGAACTCTGTCTTTTGATAAATACAGAAAAAGTAACAGATAAAATAAATTTCAAAATTAAGGGAGAAAATACAAATTTTGGGGGAGGTGGGAGGGACCAGGGATTGAATTCAGGGGCCTTTGACCACTGAGCCACATCTCCAGCCCTATTTTGTATTTTATTTAGAGATATAGTCTCATTGAGTAGCTTAGTGCCTCACTTTTGCTGAGCCTGGCTTTGAACTTGATGATCCTCCTGCCTCAGCCTCCTGAGTTGCTGGACACAGGCATGTGCCACTGTGCCCAGTGAAAAATACAGATTCTGTTAACTTAAATTTCTTCATATTCAAATTTTTGGTATACCATTAAACTTCTATAAATCTTTCTCTGAATGAAAACTTTTAGAAAAAGTTACATAACATTGAGAGAAAATAATATTTTAAGATATTCGTAAATAACAACCCATGTTCAGTAATATTGACACTGATTATGGAGATATAATATCTTAGGGTAATTCAGGCTCATGGTCATGACCCAGAATACTCAGTGAAGTATGAATACTGAATGAAGCTGAAGTATGAGGGTAGTTTAAAAACATGTCAAAGCCACTCTGGCTTTCAATCCTTGACCTTAAGAGAGAAGTTTAGATGCAGGCAAGATAACACATAGATCAGTATCCGTACAATTCCCATATCTTACAGTACCACACTTCATGAAGGTTGCACACCATGGAGAGGTACAGAAAAAGCAGCAAGTTGTGTGGAGCACTCTGTGTAATCCCTTCATTTCTTCTTGCCTTCAAAGGTCTTGTACTCTCTAAGTCATTGTAGACTGAGTGCTAAAGAAATATCATGTTAGTTCATACAGAAGTTAAGAAGAATATCGGCTCTGGAAACCTCTATTTCATATCCCAGAGATTTGTTTAGTTTATGTAACATCCTCCTGAAAGCCATGCTTCATAAATATGTACATCATATATCTGTTTATTGTAAGCAGTTCTAATCCAGGGTCATCCACATAAAGCATTTCCATGTTATCAAGGCTCTCCTAGCAAGGATCTCATCTTATCAATGATCTCCAGGAGATCAGTTAACAGCTCATTGATAAGATGTTAGTCTAGTTACCTTCTTTCTGTTTTCTCACAGCAATAATATGAGAAATTTTTCATAGGACAACTACAGATGCTTCTCAACATGATGGAGTAACATCCTGGTAAACCCATCATAAGTTGAAATGTATTGCAACCTTAAGTGGCAAATGCATTGCAAACATCTAACCTACTGAATATGACATTTAGCAACACAGTACACTGAAGAGTATTGGCTGTTTACCCTTGGGATCACATGACTGACTGGGGCCTACAGCTCACTGCCACTGAACAGCATCATCAGAGCGTATCATAGAACATATCAGTAGTCCTGGAAAACAAATTTGAAATTTGAAGTACACTCTACTGCATGCATATGTCTTTTGCATGATATTAATGTTAAAAAAGTAAGTTAGCCTCTGCAAATTAGGAACCATCTCTATTTTAATTACTTGAATTTCAGCAGACTAAAGTTCCAATGTATCAATTTTTTAGAAAAAAAAATCATGGATAAAAGGATATGGTAGAAGTTCTACCTCTCCTGGGCTATGAAGTCTGTTTTATATCACAGTACATAATGTCAGAAGAACTCCAATATAGGTGGGATATTGCAAGGCAGCTTAGATCCTTTAAAAAAGGCAATTATAAGGTACTCTTCTGAGTTTGAAGAGATTAGAATGGTGCAAATTATAATTAAATTTCTTATAGATACTATGGAGATCAGAATTAGGTGTCTTCTGGTCATCTTTGAAGTTTCAATTCTGTGACATATTTTTGGTGATAAAAACTAAACACTATCTTTGGATTGTAGGAAGTAAGCAAAATTTATTTATACTAATTTACCATTTCTCCCTGCTCCAACATCGAAGTATGCCTATTTGCGAATCATATACATCAAGACTAGAACTCCCATAACAATGTAATTTGGTTTATTAATGTGTTAAGAACTGACACAGTTTAATGCTTAGGTACCCAAGATAATGCTTTCTAGGACCTTGAATAACTTACTAAAATCTTTTTACTTCCAAGAGTGGATAAATAGAATATTTTATCCAATAGTTTTTTTCCCCTTTGTGGATTGTTGAACTATTCATTCTAACTGATTACAAATTGCATTTGTCTTTTAGTTATCAAATACTAAATACTTTCTGGACAAACCAAGCTTTTAAAAATGTGACAGTAGATTTCCTCTATGCATATTTAGTTTTCTATTGAAACAATCATTCCTTTTCTCAACCATCCAGCAGATGAGAATGCTGCTTTCTTGGATTACAGCTACATTGAGAATAATGCATGCATTTCATGCAAATTACATTTTAATACATCAGAGCAAGTTATAAATGGAATTGAAATGAACATTCATTTCTCCAGTCATTTCCTAGAACACACAAAACCCACAGCCATAACTCGATATGAATAATGGTGATATTAATTATAAGTGCTGTTGTTTTAATTGAGTATAGAATATTATGGCATTTATTCAAATGTTCATCAACTGCACATAATAATTGTTTGGCAACATGCTATAATAAGTGACACAATTACTATTACTTACTTTGGTATTCATTGTTGGAATATGAATCACCCTGAATTGTTTTGGTATTCATGCAGATGTAAAATATAATTCCACAGGATTCCTATTGTAATTTGCCAGAGCATTAATTAATACTGCTGTGCAAATATGAACAGATAAGTTACATACAAAAATGAAGCAAGGAAAGCCATGAATTTAAAGTTACAAATTATACCACTTTTCATTTTGATGACTATTAGCTTTTAAGTGTGGGAAATAGCTGCCAAGTACAGGAGGTGGTCCCACAAATCAATCTACACCTATGGCACCCAATGATGCATTAGAGAATCTTAAATATAGAGATATCAAAATTAATACTAGTTTCAGGAAGTTCATCTTAGCAGAAGGTCCTTGCCTCATCAATGTTCAGAGATCCTGTGTATTTTAAAACCTCAGAAAGCTTGACATAGTAGTAGCACACGCCTGTAATCTCACAACTCCAGAGGTTGGGAAGGTTGATTGCAAGTTCGAGGCCAGTTTAGCGAGGCCTTAAGCACCTTAATGAGATTCTGCCTCAAAATTTAAAAAGGCTGCAAATGTGGCTCAGTGGTAAAATACCCCATGGTTCAATCAGTCTCCAGTACTAAATAAACAAACATTTTCCCTCAGGAAAATAGCCATTCTTGTAGTCTTCCACTTATAAGGAGGAGACCTCTGAGAACAGCAGTCATTGAGTAAATATTGTGAGGTCATATAACTAGTATCGAGACATGAGACATACAATTCTAACTACCTAAAAAAGACAATGTCTACTTTAGGATGTATGCTTTATGGAGTTCAGCATGGTTTTGTAGAGATATAAATGGTGACTGTGGGCCTGACTTCTATATTTTCTGGCTACATGGACTTGGCAATGGAGGTAACCTTTCTGTTACTCATGCATGTACCATATATAATATATGCATATTACACATATACCACAGGAACACAATGTACCTGTACACATACTTATCTTTATGCAATTATTTTTCTTTGGCTTCTAATAGTGTTATTTGTCTCACCTGCATTTTGTCTCAAATAAAGAGTTCTTGACTCTTTTTCTTCCTGAGGTGGAACAGAGAACTATTATTTATTGAATCCCTCAAAGCCTCATTGGATACTATGGCTCAAGAGCTAGTTGTCACAGAGATTATCAATCACTGCCATTCCATTCTCATCACTTATACCCTTATTTGCACAGCATCTATTCTGCATGAACAACTGTAAATGTCTTTATACTATAAGATCTTTAGTTAATTCATCTTCTCTTGTACTTTTTGTAATAATGTATTGCTTTCTTCTTGTATTTCCTCCTCCCCATTGCTTTCTTCTTCATTTTCTTCCTCATATAAACTATTACTACAAGCCTGGTTAATAACTTAAGAGTCCTTCTACACTTTCACCGTGATGATAATTCCATATTAAAATATAATTATATATACCCAAGAGTCTTGTTGCTTGTTTTAAAAATGAAGATATAATATATCATTTTTTAATATTTTTTAGGTGGACACAATATCTTTATTTTATTTTTATGTGGTGCTTAGGATGGAACCAGGGCCTAATGTGTGCTAGGTAAATGCTCTTCCACTTGAGCCACAAACCCAGCCCAATAGTGTATCATTTTTTGAATGTTAACATTTTCACCTAGTAATACCACCTATGTCACTGTAAGAACTTTGAAAAGTAATTTATTTTAATGATGTATAATTATTCATGACATACATGTGCTATAGATATTCAACCACTTTCCTATTAATGGACATTCAATCCTTTTCCAGTTTTTGACCACTATACATATTTCTACAATGCATTTACATACATAATGAATGTTTTAATTATTGTTTTTTAAAAAATTTTACAGAACAGGTTGTCATGGAAATGCAATCACTGAGGAATGATGTATGTATATGTATTATTTTAATTTATGTACAGTGTCTGTAACAATTTACATTTCTACCAGCAATGTATGAGAGTATCATGTTTTCTAACTTCCTAATAGCTCAGGCAGTTATCAAATTTTTCCTTTTCAGAGCTAATGGTTACAAAGTGATAGCTCCTTGTTATTTCAAATTTTATGACTTGTCTACCTAGTGAATTTGAACAGATATTCAATTCATGCACTTGTTAAATCTGAGTACCATGAATTGCATATCCAATCCTTTGCTCACATTGCATTAAGATGTCTGGGTTTTTCTTCTCTATTTTAGGGACTTTTTATACACTATATGTAATAACTATTTGTCATTGCCTTAACAATTTATTCTAAATTTAATAATGTGCCAGATCATGCTCTTAATTTAAATGCTTATAATCATCAGAAAATTTTATTTGTAAATAATTTATATTATATTAATGCTTTTTTCTACTTCTCTTTTAATGCTTTGTCATAAGTGGTAACACTGGTTTTTGCACTGTTGACCTGCTCTATGATTTATGTAAATTTTATTCAATTCTATATCTTGATGTATTTTTGAATTTTTAATTAATTTTTGTTGACAGGTAGTAATTATTGATCTTTATAAGGATCAGTGCAATGTCTAATTATTTTCAAAAACTGTAAACTAATAACTCAGGCAACTTAGGTTATACATTGTCTCAAACATTTGTCATTTTTGTGGTAAGTCTATTTGGAATCCTCTCTTCTAGCTCTTTTGAATTATACCATAAAGTAATATGGCATCTTATGATTATTTTCTATTTTAAATTTTGTCATACTGAATTATAATAATAGAATCTATGTTACTCACATACCTGTCTGAAATACCAAATGATTTTACACATCTATTACACTAATACATAAAAAATGTTTTTTTAATATTTTGGGAGGTATTGATTTTAGTATCAGTACTCAGAATTAAGGTTGATCTAAAACTTATTCCAGAATTCTTCATCTTGCATGAATTAAACTCTGTATCCTCCTCAACCACTTCCTCAACCCTTGGCAACCACCATTCTTTCCATTTCTGAATTTTACTATACTAAGTAAATTATGTAAATGAGTTATGCAGCATGTATCTTTTCTTTATTACCGTCTTGTTTTATTTAACATGATGTTCTCAAGGTTCATGTTGTGTGCCGCAATCCGGCTGCAGCAAAATAACCCGGGGTGACGAGCAACTTGTGTAGATTGATACAGTAGGAATGGGAGCTGTTTATTGTAGGACAGGAACGGTATTTATACATTCCACACAGCTTATCTAATTAACATAAACTAGATACAGCAGTCAACCAATAAGGAATCTCTACATTTAATGGCATTAACATAAACTAGATACAGCTGTCAACCAATAAGGAATCTCCACACTTAATGGCTCGCTGGAGGTACTTCACAAACCACTCCCTCTGGCATTTTGCCAGGCACCATCCAGACTTGTTTAGAGACTCTAACATTTCTCTGGCAAAATGCCAGGCGCCATCCTGACTTGTTTACAGACTCTAACATTTCCCCCTTTTGTTTAATTTAAATAATGACCATAGTGGTTTTTACACAAATACCATAAATAATCTGCTACAAGCAGAAGGGGAGGAAACAAAATGCCACAATACCAAGCCAATTGATGGCTCCATACAAGAAGCCCTTGGAAAAATTATACCAGCAATGACACCATTAGTAAAGATACCGAGTTACAATTTGATGTAGATTACAGTTTGTTGTCTCAGTCCAGGTAAAGCAGTGTCTCAATAGATTAACTCACAGTCCAGGTAAGTCACAGTCCAGGTAAGTTCTGCAGGCAGCTATCTTAAATCACAGTCCAGGTAAGTTTTGCAGGCAGCTAACTTAAATCACAGTCCAGGTAAGTTCTGCAGGCAGCTAGCTTGATCCGAAGTCTTGTCCGGTTCTCAGCCGAAGTCTTATCTTGTTTTTAGCAACACTGGAAATTCTTCCATCCTCATCCTCACCGGCACTGGGATGAAGGCAGGAACTCCAGATGGCTAAAGAAAAATCCTGTAGTATTCCGGCAGGCACTAAGAAAACAACCTTCTGAACAATTTAGTACATTATCTCAAGGTTTTTTACATTTGAAATAAGCCTTAATAGTGCTCATTACTCATCAGCCTCCAGGTGTGGGAGAACCATTGTAGTTACTGGCCTTGGAAACATTAAACTTCAGGGACGTGGGCCATCTTCCACCTGCAGTGTCCTAGGCAGCCCCAGATGGCCCTGGGGAGAGTCCCAGACTCAAACTGCTTCCGGGCAAAGGGAGCAAGAGCCTGGAGACTGTGCCTCCAGGTCAGGTCTAGATTTTGGCTCTCGAAGTGGTGTCCTGCTCCCCCAGGCAGGGGGGCGGGGAAGAGCCAGCAACTGCCACTTGGAAAATCCTTGCTGCGCCATGACCAGAATGGGCGGGTGGTAGCCGCTGCGCTAATTCACGCACCCTCCAGTAACGAAAAGTAATCAGTAATAGCCTTTTGCTGCAACTTTTTTTCCTGATAATCCTTCTTCTTCTGAACTTTCTTTTTCTTTTTGACTAGAGTTCCTGGGTTTCCATCAACACATGCCCTAACTGCTCTTGGTTCCACTGGGGTGCCTTCTTCTCTTAGTAATTTACTTCTCACCCCTTCCATTTTTTCGTCACAAAGACAATACAGCATTTTAAGACAAAACAAGACACAAACATACTGTATCAATCTTCTCCATTTTCTCAAAATGGCCATTTTTCCTCTCACCCTATCTGCCTAGGGACGAGCAGATATCTCGAACTTCTTTACAACTCTTCGAACTCTTCGAAGTATCTTCGAACTTCTTTACAACTCTTTACTTATTCTGGATATTAACCCCTCGTTAGATATGGGTTTTCAGATATTTTTTTTTTTCACATTTGTAGGTTGCTGTTTCACTCTGTTGATTATGGCCTTTGATGCATGAAAACATTTGATGTTAGTTTAGACTAATTTATGAATTATTTATTTTGTAACCTGAACTTCTGATGTCATATCCAAGAAATCATTATCAATCCAATGTCATGAAGCTTTCCTCTTTGTTTCTTCTAAGAGTCTGACAGCTTTAGAATGTCTTGCATTTAGGCCTTTGATCCATTTTGACTTAATTTTTGTACATGGTGTTAGTAAGATTTCTCAATACAATTTTTCAAAACTATTTGTCAAAAAACCTGTTCTTTTCTCATTGAATGGTCCTGGGAAACTCTTCTGAAAAATCATTTGACTGTATATATGGAGGTTTATTTCTGGGGTCTGTATTAATTCTCTTGGCATATATGCCATTGTCACACTGTTTTGACTATTGTGTATTTGTAATAAAATTTGAGATCAGGAAGTGTGAATATTTCAGGTTCATTCTTAAAGAGTTTTTGGCTATTCAGGATCCCTTGGAATTCCATATGGATTTTAGGATGAATTTGTGTATTTCTGCAAAAATCACTGTTGGGATTTTGATAGGAATTTTGTTTATTCTGGACTGTGCACTAGGTAATACTGACATTTTAAAAATATCATATTTTCCAATTCATAAACATGAAAAATATTTCCATTTTTTGGTATCATCTTTGATTTTTTTCAGCAACACTTTGCTGTTTTCAACTGCATATATCTTCACCTCCTTTGTTAATTTTATTTTAAAATATTTTGTTCCATTTAAAGTTATTGTAAACTGAATTGTTATCTTGTGGTTCTTGTTGAATTGTTCTTGGTCAGCATATGAAAATAGAGCTGATTTTGTGTTTTGACTTTGCATTTGGCCATATTGCTGAATTCATTTTTAAATTTAACAGTTTCTCATGAATGAAATCTTTGAATTTTTTACTGTAAGATCATGTCATCAACAAAGATAACATTATTTCTTTCCCGTTTGAATGCCTTTTATTTATTTATTTATTTATTTTGCCTACTTGTCCTTGTTAGGACATCCTGTACAACGATAAATAAAAGTCTGAATGTGGGAATACTTGTCCCTGATACTAAAGGACAAAATTTTAGTCTTTGACCATTGAGTATTACATTTGAAGTTGATTTTAAAGTTATATTGGATTCAAAAAATTAATTTTAGATTGCTAGATCTTCAGATTTTTAATAATCTGGAATGAATTTCTTATAAATTAAGAAGAATTCAACTGGGAAATTATTTAGTTCTGGTTAATTTATTCATTGTTATGCAATTTATCCCATTTTTTTTCTGTTAACTGGTATAATTATGTTTTTCCCTTCATTTTGAGTTAATTTTGGTATTAAAAGAAGCAAGTATTTTTTTTGTTTCCTCCAGGCTTAGAAATAAATAAATACTATCTATTTCCATAGTATTACATACATTTCCTTATAATTAATTGAATTATACTGCATATGTTATTTTGGCTCCTTTCTCATTCTTGTATTATGTTTAATCTATTTTTTTCGATAATCGAACTCATATAATACATATACACATACATAGATTTTAATGTGTGCACATTTTGTTTGTTTGTGTATATTAATTTTGGGTTAAAAATGATAAATTTCCACTTCCTAATTTCTGTTTGGTTTTGTTTCTTAACATGAGGTCAAAGATTTTTGTCATTTTTCTTTATAGTGAAATCTCTCATGGGTAAAAATATCCTCTGTCTATAGCTTCTGTAATCTTTATTGTGATAATTTGTTTTAAAATGTTTTACTTTTTATTATTTTCCATATAGTTAACAATATCAGTATTATTTTTCTTATGTAATCCATACTTTGAGTTGTAGGGTAAATTTGTATTTAGTTAAGTTTTGCTGAAGATAAATCACTATTATTACTAATATATAAATTTATTGACAGAATATTGATAAAATCACTAAATTTAAAATTCACTAAAGTTTTTCAGGGGATTAAGTATATACTCAGTATAAGAGTCTGTTTGTTGATTGAAATGGATGTCCCACAGTTTTACTTTTCTGCATTAGTGTTAGATTTTGGAAGAGCCATATTGAAATATCTCAATAATTTATAATAAGTCAACATTGTTTGAAGTTCTAATAGAGATTACATCTTTATTAACAACTTAGATGTTTGGGTTAGTGATTATAACACATTCTTTATCAATTGTTCCTTTTATTTTTATGACCTGTTCTTTTTTGTGTTTATAAATATTATCACCCTTATATTTCACTTGTTTCAAAGCTTGATTGGCTTCTTTGCTTTCTCTTGATTGCATTTAATTAATCCTTTCTTGCCTGGTCCTTTATTTCTAACTTTTTGTTATAGTTGTTACATGTATTGTTTTAGTGTCTTTCTTGTTCAAAATTTTCTGCTTTCAATTATTATGATAACGTGCAGCAAAGTACCACAAAGCCCAGTGTTTCCCAATCATTTATTGGTAGCTAATTTTGTGGCAGGATTGAGCTATTCTGATCTATGGCTGCCTGAGGTCAGCTGGATTTGTTCATGTGTTTACAGACAACAGTCTCAGAGTGCCGGTTGCTCAGAGTTTGGTATGGCTTCTCTCCTTACCTCAGTGTTTGCTGTTTGTTAGGTGATGGGATGGTCTCTATTGGGACACTCAAGACAACTTTGATTCTACCATGACTCCCATCCTCTAGCCTTCTCTCCCAAGCATTTTGCATTGGCCATGCAAGAGGAACAATAGCAGTCAGGAGGCAACATGTAATTTCTTTCAAGACCTAATCTCAGGTCTAGGTGCACTGGTACATTTAAATCAAGTTACAGATGGAAGAAGTGGAGAAATGACTATTCCTTCAGTGGAAGAAACTGTGGTCATAATACAAAAGTCATGAATCCAGGCAGAAGCAAAGATTTTGAATCGTTTTACAATTTACTACAAATATATAATTTTGGTTTGTAACTGAATTTGACAAGATGTATCTTTTAGTAGAAGAATTAAGTTTGATTTTATTTCTTCTATTTTTTTAATTTGTAAAATTTATTTCTCTTTTTCATTTTAATCATGTTTGGACATAAACACAGTAATATTTCCTATTTATTTTCCACTTGTATTTTGTAAATTGTGCTGTATTTTTTTATTTCATTAATTTTACTCTCCTTATAATGGTGCTCATAATCATACACTTGCCTTGAATTTTCCATGAAAATAATATATTTTTTTTCCTATCAAAACATTCTGTTTCCCAATGCTTACTCATTTCATCTCATTTGCTTCTTCCACATCTTGATCCTATTCAGTGACTTAGTTTAACACTTTCACTTTGGACCCTTATGATTTTCTCTGCATCTTGGTCCTTCAATTTCAAGGAGCCTGTTATCATATATGTTACACATTCTATTCACCTTGTTTGCATTTTTTCTTCAACTACAGAGATGACTGGTTAGAAAAGAGCAACAGAAAAGAAAAAAATAAAGGAACAATAATGGGAGAATATTTCTAATTATAGTTTTGTGGCTCTTAGCTATTTTTCTACCTTATATTGTTGCAGGTTCTGTGATTCATCTGCTTGTTATCTATTAGCACACTTTAGTGAGTGTATTTTTCTCACTTATTAATATAACTTCTAATTTATAGTATATCTGCTTATAATTTCTTAGGTAGTTATACAACATATTTTTGGCTTGCATCTGTTCTCTTAATACTCTGTCTTGAATTATAAAATGTTGTGTCTGTGCGTTCTAATTCTGTTTTATAACTTTTATTTTAGTTTGGAATCTTGTGAGACTTTTTTCTTGGTTTTGGTATTCCAGAATTTTACTGTTAATTGCCTAAAAAGCATTTTTCTCATCAATATCTATAAAACTTGCTAAGGCAAATCAGTGTGCAGATTGAGTCCTTACCTTACACTTCAGTAATTTTCCCCCATTTTTTGCCTTTTCACAGTGATCTAAAACACTAACTTGAATCTCAGTTATGATCTTCTTCACTTCTAATTTTCTAATAAAAAGTTTAACTTGAAAACATTCCTTTTTCTGTTCCACAAAGATTGTTCTTGTGGTGTGCTAGATTTGAATTTCCTTAAATACTAGTATCATTTTTACTATCAACACTTGCCTCCTCTAGAAGAACTTTTTGAGGAACTATTTTAAATTTTTGTGAAGGATTCTTCCTCTTTCTGCCTTATGGGTCCCATTCTTCTAGTTGTTATTAATCTATGTTAATTTAACAAGTCCTAGATCCAGCTACTAAGATATTAAATAAAATCACCTGCAAGAATGGAGGAATTAGAATGGCCTTCACTCTTGTGACATGCAGATACCACAAAGAAGCTTCTGGGCTTCTTGCAGACCTGTGGGTGAGAAAGACTCAGGACATGATTCTGACCCTACTTCATTCCCTGGGAAGAATAAGAAGAAGCATAGACTCATTAAGATGGTCTGCACCATCCTTGCTCCAAATAGGATCATATGGTGTCCTTTGTTCAGAGTCTCATCATGACTTACCTGACAGATACTTGTCCTTACACGTACTTTGTTTTGATTTCTTTGCATTACAATTCTTATTACACATATATACTGCAATTTTTCATATCTCTGTTTGTATACAAAGTATGTTGAGACCCAATTTGTGTCTTCTTACATGTACTTTGGACAGTGATGTCCATCATATTCCACCATAGTCCTTGGGTCCTCTGTACTGAGTCTAGTCACCAGGATATTTCAGAGTGGAGAAAACTTGCAAATCGTGTCTCAAATGAACCCATTTTGTCCCACTGCCTATGTATCCCAGTGCCTGCTGGGCTTACAGAGGAGGCTGGTTTGGAGATGAAATAGGGGAAGGGAAAGAAAGATGGTTTATGCTGCCTCCTTAGAATCTCCTTCACTGAAGCCAATCTCCTGCATTCTAACTCTGAAAATTCTGCATGACCTACATTGTGGACTGGAATCTCCACCATCTTTCATTTGAACACTTACAATTCCTAATCTTCCTTTCATTTTATTCAAATGTATCTACCTATTCTTTTGCTATGGGTTTAAATTTATGTAGGACATAATTTTCTCTTAAATTTCCATGTTCAAGCCCAGTAAAGTATCATTTTACTTATAAAATATTTGATATTTGAATGAAAAAATACACAAATATTTTAATTCTAGGTACTTTCTATATCAATTAAACATATTCCCCTGTTGGATTCTATATCTCTAAGGCATTCACTTTTGCTTTATTTCACCAAAGAGAATAGATGTTTACTTATCAATCATCATGTCTTGATTTTTTTGGTTATCCTCTCCTAACATTAAGAATGTGTTTGTCCAATGGCTTGCCTTATGAAAGTAAGCATGAGAGAACACATGTGTTACCTGTTAGAAAATAATGCTTGAGAAAAACATCTCCATAGTTCTGACTGCTTTGAAATTCTGTTTCTATTCCTTTTGGGTTCCATTGTCTTTAAGCATAATACAATAAAACATCTCTCACAGGATCCTCATGAGAATTAATCATGCAAGTAAAATTCTCATGAGTGCCTGACATAAGTATACTCAAAATGTTATCATTGCTATTATTCTATTCACCAAAAATATGATAATATTTATTATATACTAAAAAGGTTTTTATTATATACTAAAATTGAAGTCTCTCAATTTCTGTATAAAACATAAGGTAAGTAAATTTATAGGGTTATGAGAAAAGTCTATCCTATATCCAAGTATGTGTCACAGTGACTTCAAAGCCATATGTAGTTACTTTAACTGAAAGAAAGCAGGTCTTCTGTGATTTGCCTAAAGAAAGTAATATGTTCAAAAGTGTTATAATAGAAGCTGTAAAGAGAAATGGAGTATTTGTGAGAAGTTACAATTAAGTGTGGTTGCACATCTGTTGGTTCTCTCTTTCTATCTCTCTCCCTCCACCTGTAATGCCCAGAACCCTAGGAGATAAGGGATAAGTAGTGAGACCATTCACAGAGGACCTGGCAATATTAGCAGGGAAATCTTGATTTGAATATGCAACTACAGCCCTAAAATTCTATTAACTTTCATTTCTAATACCAAATTTTTAAGGAAGAAAGGAAAAGAGCAGCTAAGTGTGAAAAAGGTCAAATGAAGAATTATCTTAAAATGACATTTTTATGATTATAGCCATGTTTAATAACTTCAAATGAAGAATTATCCCCCATTTGATGTTTTTAAGACCAAGACAGTGTAAAAACGTCATTTAAAAATGACGCTTTTACAATCAAAGCAATCTGTAAAAATGTCAGGTGAACAACTCAATGAATTAAATGTTTCTAAGGATATAAAATAGGTTAAAATGTCCAGTGGAGCATTTCATTGACATTTGATTTTTCTCCAGGAAATATTGATCATAAAAATGCAGTACTTAGTATGTTTCTATCTATATTTTAAAGTTATCTCATCTGTAGAAATGACTAATACATAAATGTGCATCTGATCTAACATTAAAATGACAGATGATAATCGACCAACATTTAAATATAGAAATATATGGAAGGTTTTAAAGTTACCTTTTAAAGATATAATTCCATGGTAAAAAATAACATAGGCATAAACTTGCATTTTGCTGTCTAAAATATTTCATAATTTATATGCTATGAATATATAGCACTTATTCATTAAAATGAATGTGTTAAATATCATAATATTTCTCTTACAGAAAAATCAAACTTTGCCAATTCACAGTAGAGGTAACAAGAATATACAGAACTCCTTCCTTATCTTAAACTTGAAGTTTTGGTGTACATATGCAAGTGGAATAGAACTTGCTCTATGTTGGCTTATATATTTTATATTATAGCACTTTAGTAAAATTGTTGGTTTTGATGAAAATTTCTATACTTTCATCCTTTAGTGTGGTAAGCAGTAACCTCACATGGACATAGAACTTGTAAAATACGTTGTGTTACTAAAAAACTAAATTTTAAATTAATTTTAATTTTAATGAATTCTAATTTACATTTAAATATCCATATTTGAATTTATAGAAATTAATAGACTGTTAGATTATATTAATCTGAGACATGATCCAATTCTAAACTAAAACTGATTCTGGAGTCTTTAAGGATATGCTGAGTCAGGTAGACTCCTACTATGTGAAAATAGCAAATATTTTGCTAGCAGCATAATGTTTGGTCAAAAAGTAGGGCCACTGAAATAAATCAAATGCTTAAACAGACTTTCAGGATTAAACCTATAAAATACAGTCTTCCCAAAGAAATTTCAAGCATATACTCATCCATTTTTCACATATAATCTTGTCTGGATTTACTCGTAGTGTCAAGATATAGAAAAATCTAAATATAATAAACAGCCGTAACCTGATATTTTGTTGAGCAAATATTTGTGCACACATACATATATCCATATATACACAAGTTAATTTGTATATAACCAAAGTTAGCATTTAAGCTCTCTCAATTAGAAATAATTTGTCACTCAGAATAGTTCTTTATTTACTAAATCTATGACACATTTTCATTAAAGATCTTGAAGTGACTAGCGATGTTCTTATATAAAACATTTTAGATTTAAAAAAATATATAATTCTCCATGCTTTATTGTCTTTGAGACTTATAATAATGTAACAAACATGTTTTACAACTGCATTCCTTTTATTTATTTATTTTTTTAAGATGAAGACCTCAAGGACTGAGAAAATTACAGCAGAGACACCACAGTGAAAAAATTCTCCATGATAATGATGGTAATGGTAATGCCTGACATTTATAAGACTTTGTAATCTGTAATCATATCCAGTGCCCCTGCTGTTCCATGAGATTGAGCTTCTTTGATTATTCCTCCCATTTAATAAGCAGACATACTCTGGTCCAAGTCACTGCTAGTTGAGTCTAGAATCCAGGTCTCATAAATGTCCTGCCTAACTAGTAATGTTTCTAAGAACTAGATGAAGATCATGGGGAGATACAGAGTTCTCCAATGAGAACTCTGTATCTCCCCATGATGTGGGGTGGGGGTTGGGGTCAGGCTGGGTTGATTGATTGCAAATGAGTTGCAAAGGATTTGTATAAATCAAATATGATCAATGCTTTGATAAACGGAAGAGATGAGAAGAGGGTCAATGATAATGGGAAATTTAGCACAGGGGAGTACTTAGGGAGCATTCTAAGAATTCTGTCTATGTCATCTTGAATTGCAGTTATGCCAAATCATCAGGTTGTTATGTCCTGGAAATACCCTGTGACCCTTATTCCGTCCACCTTACAGAGGCTAAATGATTTCATGCTGCATTTTGTGAGCTGTATTTTGCCTGATGTTGACATTATTTGCTTTATCCTCTACCTCATCTGTTCACTTGTATCCTGCTTTCAGTTTTCTTCTCTGACATAGTAGACAGCCACATTTCTTTCGAGTTCTTACTGCCTACCTACCTACCTTTTTGTCTCACATCTTCACTTTACATTCACTACTTAATTTACTCCTTCCAGAAACTCTGTGCATAAAATTTTATTAATCATATTATGCAGATGAATAGACAAAGGCAAGGAATAAAAACGACGTTACTCAGAGATAACTAAATTGTGAACTTCAAAACCAGAATGACATACATATCTATCTACAAGTCCCAGTCCATAAGAATTATACTCTTAGTGATATAATTCTAAGCTATTGGTCCTTGATTTTTTTCTCCCATATTTCCATTAGTTTTACAACTCCCTTAGATGGACTTAGTTGAAATTTATCATATTTAAAAAATAATTATGCATGAATAATTAGCAAAAGCTTTTAGTGGCTTGAGTATAAGCATCAAGTCCAGGCCTCTTAATAGGTTGAATAAAAAACATTGCATCCATATTGGAATTTTAATGAAAGACAAATATAGATACTCATTACCTGCACAGACGGAAGTGTTCACACAGTCTGCTATTTGTGCAACAAAAATGTGCTCCTTATTCAACTGCCTGCCTGTATTCCTAGACACAAATGATAGCATATCATGGGAGAGGATTGTAGACAAATCCCATTCAAGTTTGCATTTGATGGGAAAAAATTATTTTATTTCTCAGTTTTGTCAAATCCTATGATTGCCTGAACTTATGGACTTGAGGAAATTTTTAATTTCATCACAAGGAGACTGAAACTCAGTTGAGCTCAGTAGACTCCCTGATTTGGTTGGAGCTGTGTGTGAAGGGAAACCAACACAACCCAAGTTCTCAGGTCAAAGTACTAAAGAGGAGAAAGCTGTGACGCAAGAAACTTAATATGTGCTGAAGGTCCCCTGCAATGTTTATCCAAGTGCAGATGGGTACATGCTATAAGAAAATGGCTGTGGCAAGAAAAACAAACAAGAAACTAAAAATAAAATACTAAAAAAAATAAGACATAACAGTATTCAATCTTTACACAGGCTGAAAATGTCACCTGTTTCCATATACCAGTTTGGAAAGACCCATAATTCATGGGCATTTGGTAAAGAATTCAGAGAGGCTTTGTCTCAATACTGGGGAATTTATCTGAAGAAAAACTTATGTCCTGTCCCATCTACTAAATCTCAAAAGCAAGATCCAAAGAATTTATGTTCCCTAGTATCTTAAGGTAATTAGTAATTATCTGAGGTAAAAGATAATTACTAAGAATGATCATATAAATACGTAAATCTCTAGCACCCAACAAAGTAAAATTTATAATGTCAAACATCCAATCCAGATTATTAGGCAATTGAAGAAGCAAGATAATACAATCGGTTATCAGGAAAAAAAATTAATCAGAATTGACCCAGCTCTAAATTAAATGTTAAACACATAAAGATGTTAAACTGGTTATTAAGATTTGACTCCATAAACTAGAAACTTGAATAGAAAATTAAAACTGTAAAAAATATTCAAATCAAACTTTTAGAAAATGAAAACTATAATATTTGAGGTGGAAATATATGCTAGAACAGACTAGCAGCAGATTCAACACAACAAAAACAGATCAGAGAATTTGAAGATAAAGCAATTTTAAATTTAAATACAAATGTTTCATACAATGTATAAAGTAAAGCATAAAATAATCATTAAAATAATTTAAAAGTCATCTGTGAGCTGTGAGACAAATTCAATTGGTTTAAGATATTTATAATTCTAGTTTGAAAAGGAGACCATAAAGAGGTGATTAAAAAATTATTTAAAGAAATTATTTAAAGAAAGTATAGTAGGGCCTGGAGTGGTGGTGCACACCTGTAAACCTAACTGCTTTGGAGGCTAAAGCAGGAGGATAACAAATTTGAGTTCAGCCTCAGCAACTTAGTGAGAACTCATCTCAAAATAAAATAAAAAGGGCTATAGCCAGGTGCGATGGCACATGCCTATAATCCCAGTGCCTTGGGAGGCTGAGGAAAATCTCAAGTTCAAAGCCAGCCTCAGCAATAGCAAGGAACTAAGCAACTTAGTGAGACCTCATCTCTAAATAAAATACAAAATAAGGCTGGAGGTGTGGCTAAAAAAAAAAAATATGAAAGAAAAGAAAAAAAGCCCAGAAGGGCTAGGGGCATAGGTCTGTGGTAGAGTACTACTGGGTTCAATTCCTAGTGCCACAAAAGAAAAGGAGAAAACACTCAAATTTGGTGAAATCCACAAATACAAAAAAGAAACACATCCTAAAGCTCATCACACTCAGAACACCTGTAAATCTGTAATAAAGAGAAAAATCTTAGAAGCATCTAGGGAAAATAGACATTATGCTTACAGAAGAACAGATATTTAGATTAAAAAAAAAGATTTCTCATCAGAAATGATGCAAGCTTAAAAAGCAATGTTTTCCAAGTAAAACAAGAAGGAAAAGGGGAAATCATCTCCCTTCACTTGTAAAACTTGTGAAAGTATTTTTCAAAAATGAATGCATGGAAGTATTTCCAAATGATGGGACAAAATTTCTGAAAATTCATTTCTGCATAACAGCAGTGAACACAGACTTCTAAATTATACTTCTTTAGAAGTCTTTACATTAATCACAGGCTTAAACAACTGAGCAATTATTCCAAAAAGAAGAGGGAATCTTTTTGGAATAAGAATGGTAAGAATGACTGGCTTTGAGATGTATAAACTTTCCTATACTCACAGTTTTTCAACACAGCTATGAAATGAATAGCAGCCTAGAAGCTTTTGAAGAAGAGCAGAATGAGTTTTGAGCTCCTTAAAAAAACTACATATAAGAGTTTGTGAGGGGAAAGGGGGAAAAAAAGGGAGAGAATTAAACCACAGCAGATGGGGTAGAGAGGGAAGAGGAGAGGGAAGGGGAGGGGGGATAGTAGGGGATAGGAAAGGTAGCAGAATACAACAGTCATTAATATGGTATTATGTAAAAATGTGGATGTGTAACCGATGTGATTCTGCAACTTGTATTTGGGGTAAAAATGGGAGCTGATAACCCACTTGAATCAAATGTATGGAAGATGATATGCCATGAGCTTTGTAATGTTTTGAACAACCAATAAAAAAAATATTTAATAAAAAAAAAAGATTCATCTCCAGAAAAATGTTACCATTTTACTTGTTGCAAGATTCCTTGAAACGCCCCAACTTTCAGGGTATATCTGTATATATGACTAAAACCCTGTTCAATCACAAAGAACTGTGACACTCAAAAAGCACTCTGTAACATATATACACAATGGAGTTTCATTTAGGCATAAATAACAAAATTATCATTTGCAGGAAAAAGGACCTTGAGAGTCTTATGTTATGCAAAGTCAAGGTTTCCATGTTTTTCTTCATATGTGGAAGCTAGAGAGAAAAAAGGTGGTGGGATGTGGGGAGGGTGATCTTCTGAAAATAGTAGAGTGATTATTAGGGTAGAGGAAAGGAATCAGTGAGGGAATAGGGAAGATAAAGGGGAGATACTAAGGAATGAAACTGACCAAGTTAAATGTTACATAGAGTGCATGTACAAATACTTAACAATTAATCCCAGTATTATGTATAATTAGAATGCCCCAATAACAAGGAAAATAATTTTAGAAAAGTATATGAAAGCACAAAAGGTGATACATCAGACACCATTTTATCACTTGGGGTAACCATTGTCAAACTACATATGTAAAATGATGCTTTCAGTCTTTTTCTAAATATGTGTATAAATGTATCTTAAGTTCAAATGAAATTTCTTTATTTTTTAGGAAAAAAAAACTATTAGCAGCCTTCATTTAACATTTCAAGTGACTGAGAAAATTAGGACATTTGAGGCACAAAAAAAGATAAACAGACAACTTAGATTGATGATCTCTGGGATGCGATGTGTATAGTAGGAGTTGAAAAGGTGCTGCATGTTTCTGAGGAATCTAGAAGACTGCATATATCTGAAAAGCCATGGGCAAGCCAACAAGGCTAAATTGCTCACATCTGGCTTATCTTGAGGCTCAACATAGCAGAAAATGAAGGTCAAGTCAGAAGTGTAAATGCCTCCACGTGTGTAAAGGAATCCTTGGATGCAAGAATTATTGACTTAAGAAATCTAAGCAAATTTCTGTCCAAACATTCAGTGACCACTGAGATAATTGTCTTCGGTGGCCACACATGAAAAAAATAAATACTTAGCATAATTACCCAAAGATAGTCAAATTAGGTTAGAAAAGTTAAAACAAAATGAAATAAACAGCAGCAACAACCACCACACCAATAAGAACAAATAGAAACCCACGTGGAGGCAGATTTTAACCTCAGAATTGGAACATGTGTGACCTAAATGCCAATTTTTAACAATTCACAAAATTCAAATAAATATAAAACTATAATCCATACACATTAAAATAAAGTGGCCAATAGTAAATATCCCTTAGAAAACCTGAGTGTTCAACTTAATAGAAAAATTATTAATTTTTAATTTTTTTTGGTGATTCTCTGAACATGACATAAAAACTTTAATAAAAATACACATCAAAATAGTTCAACAAATTTCATTTTGAATAAACAAACGTCATACATAGGCACAACATAATCCATATATCAAAAGTCAAATCCAATAAAAGGATTTAGAATGCAGCAGTAAAACTTAACCCATTATATAGAAATAATCTTAATAACAATTCAATATCCAGCATAAACAAACACAAAATGAATTAACAAATACTCAAAAGACTAATGGATGTCATTTCATAAATTTTGTAGACTGAGAACCAAGAGTTCTATATCAAGAAAGATGTCCCTTAAAAAATGAAGAAAATATATAGACATGGTCAGATTGCTAATATATTTCAAAAATTTTTTATTTGTTATTTTTAGTTATAAATGGCAGAATGTATTTGACATATCAAACATACATGGAGTGTAATTTCCCATGATAATGGTTGTACGTGATGTGGAGTTACACTGGTTGTGTATTCAAGTATGAACATAGAAAAGTTATGTCTGATTCATTCTAATGTCTTTCCTATTCCCATTCATCCTCCGTTTCCTTTATTCCCCTTGTTTAATCCAATGAACTTCTATTCTAACCTCCCTCCTGCTAATTTTGAGTTAATATTGCTAATATTTTTAAACTGAAAGATTTAATCCTAATCAATATGTTTTATAGTGGAAAGTAAAGTACACAGTATCTCAAATTCATATAAGGAAATAAAGAGCTTTAGTAAGCCACATAGGTAAATGTAATGTCATTTTTAAAACATTTTTATTGATAAAACTTCTTTACTTGATTTCAGTAATTACAAGAACTATTGGTAAGCTCATGATGTATAAAGATATGATATGCATGCCAATAACAGCAAAAAAAGAGTGGAAGAAGGAAACACAACTATAGTGTAGCAAAGTGTTTGTGTACTATTCAAATTAAGTTGATGTTAATTTAAAATAAAATACTTTAGTCCTAGATATTATATTCCCAAATCCACCACTATGAAGTAGCTTTAAAATTAGTAAAACATGTAAACACCCTCGACAACAACAAAAAACACAAACAAAAAAGATATTAAAATACAGAAAAATATTGATATAGCATACTTACACACTATCTTATACATAATGTATTATATATAAATGGCTTAAATACTTTAATCAAAAAGCAGAGAATGAAAGAATGGTTAAAAACATGTGCTCAAGATACATTATGGTTACAAGTGATATACTTTAGATTCAAAGATACAAATAGGTTGGAAATAAAAAATGGAAAAAGACATACCATGCAAACAGTAACCACAAGAGAGCTGAACTGTACACTAATATGAAATCCAAAATATACTTCAAGTGAAATAGTAAGCACAGGAAAGTACAGAAAATAGTTACATTTTATAATTATCAAAATGTGAATAAAAAGACAACTAATATTATAATCAATCATGAAACTTCAAAATGCATAAAGAATAGCAGTAAATATTGGAGGAAATAGACAAACAATAATAGCTGGAGATTTCAATATTTCACATTTATTAATAGGAGAATAAATCAGGAGAATGATCATTAAACAGAAGACTTGAACATCACTATAAGTCAATCAAACAAACACCTAGGGAACATTTCATTCAATAATACTAGAATATACACTTCCCAAACATGTATAATAGGTTACTGAGAGAGATCATGTGGTATATACCTTTGTTCATAAAAAGAAACAATTTAAATTTGATATCATCTAAAATATGTTTCTGATTACAATGAAATGAAATTAGACATCACTAACAGAAATAAATTTGGAAAATCTATATATAAATGAATGTGTTATTCCTTTTTCACCCAATAAGCCAAAAGAAAAAAAATACATGGAGGTTAGAAAATACTTTGTGATGAATGAATGTAAAATCAAATATACCAACATATAATAATGCAATGAACACAATGCTCAGATGGAAATTTATTAAAAAGTACCTAACTTAAAAGAATAAATATTGGTATTCTGTGATTTCACCTTCTACCACAAGGAAATAGAAAAAGGAAAAACTATATATAAAGATAGCAGAAGAAAGACAATAAGTGAAAAAATATGAGTATAAATAAATGAAACACAATAAAAATCTGTAGCACATAGTATTTGCTTTTTCAAATGTGTGCATTATGATTGTACAAAACTAGTAGGATTCATTGTGATATATTTGTACATCTGTCTAACATGATTTAGTCAATTTTATCTCCCAGTACTTTCCTTTTCCCTTGTCTTATCCCTCTCCCATTTATTTTCATTAGGTCCCTTTATTTTCATTTTTAAAAAGTTTTCCCTCTTCAGCTTCTATGCATTATTTTCTTAATATGGCTTATTTCACTTACCATGCTCTTCTCCAGTATTTTTAAAAACAAAAATTGCTTCTTTTGAAGGTATGAGGTATAAAATGACAGTTGGAAATTAGGAAATATGCGGTATATTCACTGTCTTATTTGTCGTGATGTAACAGGGATATATACTTATTTCAAAACTTACCAAATTTTATCTTATGAAGTTCTTTTTATATTAATTTACCTATAGAAAAGCTTTAAGATAATATGTCCTCTAATTAAAGACAATTCTTCTCATGGCAATGATGCCAAATAGTAGACTAGAATCAACCAAATGCAATTAGCGTGAAATTTTTCTTCTGCAAAAATATTAGTTTGAATTTTAAATAATTTTAAGAGAAGAGTAAATTCTCTGAGACATAATTAACATCTAAACATACATTAAAGCTTTCAAACAATGGGTCTTGAATTTTTTAACTAACAAAGATATAGGTTCCCATGACAACTACCAGTGAGTATTTATCCTATATTTACACATTTAGATAAAGTCTGTGGCTCATGAGTCTTATCCACAAAGCTTTACAGTGAAAAAACTCCTGAAGTTTTAAACATGAGTTTAGCCCTCAGAGGTTTTTTAGAAGCTGTTTGTCTAAGTCATAATATTGTGGTATTTGCCATCTGTGATTATGCATATGAAAAATGTAAGCTCTCTTATCTTCCTCTTGAATACTGCAACATCATATCTTTGGTCCCTCCCCCAGAAGACCAGAAGATGCTGCATATTCCAGACAGACAAGTTACAAGAGATTATTTCCAGGAGGGTTTTCCACCAGAAAAAGAATATCTAAAGTTGTACCCTTCGTTGTAATGGAATTACATTAAACATAAACTTGACAAGAGTTAAAACAGCAAGATTGCACTTACATTGTATAATCACTACACAAAAGACCAATAATCACTTTGTTCAAAAGAGATAATGCAGCATAATATAAGTAGTAGTTTAAGCAATTATCCAGTAGAACAGTTAATCATCACCCTTGGTTCACAGTCTTTTGTTTCTTAGGAATACACATGTCAGATTGTAATTAAATGCACTCACACTGTTCAGGGCAGAGTGAGCATCCTGGGTTGAAATGTTGGAACCAAACTAAAAAGCACAATGCAGACAAGTTTAGACATAGCTTTTTGACTATGTCTGCCTGGCATGGGGTCTTGGCTGATAAATTGGCTATATAAGGGTGAAACCACACTCGAGTAAATTATTTATAGAAAAGAATAAATTATGCCTGTAGAAAAGTTATACTAATATAGTTTACAAATTTTCTGAACATTGACTTTCTGTGTGAATTATCTACCAGGCATAATTGTTTTGAAATTAAATTTATTGGGAAAGAGAAGTTTTAAGTGCATTGGCTTATTCAAGCTCTTAATAAGGCTTTTAGAAATCTAGAAATTGTTATCTGTATATGTACATCTTTTCTTTCATTTCAGATAAATACCTTCACAGTTATAGTAGTGAAGCATACTTAAATATAGTGTAGCGTATATTGTAGGGAACAGAAACACAATAGACAAAAATCAAAATTATTTTCACTACTGTTGAAATTTTTATAATTTTACAGTTTTATCAGGTATTAAGAATCATAAAAATTGAAAATAAAGTGTATAAAATTAAATGTAATCTACTAGCTTGGAAGAATGGATGGCCAACTTCTCATTCTTCAAAGATAACGTACAATTTTATCTTTACTTACAGTTTTATTCATGATGATGTGGTAATGACTTCCATGTCCTTAACTCAGACTAAAACTTTTCTGCTTAGCTCTGGACCTGGGCATCTAACCATTCACCAGAGCAGTATGGCCACACTTTGGATGTGGAGTGTCTCTTAAAGGCCCATGTATTGAAGGCTTGGTCCCCAGCCCACAGTGCTATGAGATAGTAGAGCTTTAAGAGGTGGGGCCTTAGTAGAAGAAGGTGAGGTCACTGGGGCAGGCTTGTTAAGGCTACCTTGGGCCCTGGCTCTGTCCTTCATTTCTTTTCTTCCTGGATACTTGGCTCCACTTGGTGGAGCACTCACTCTGCCAAGTGCTCCCCACCATCATGTTCTCTCTCACCACAGTCCAAAGCAATGGGGCTCAGGAACCATGAACTGAAACCATGAGCCAAAGTAAATATTATTAATAAGTTGCTTATTTTGTCAGAGTAATAGAAAGCTAATGCAAGTACCTTCTAAACTATAATATACATGCAAATCATAAGCAGCTCTTTCTAAAAATGTAGAGTCTGACTCAGAAGTTCTGATACAAAGGCTAAGAATCGGCAGTTCCAAGTTCATAAGTGATCCTAATACTGTTGTATCACACTTTTGTTCTAAGGTCCAGGGTACATGTTTCAAGTAATTTTTCCTCCTTTCTTTTCCTCTTCCCTTCTGATAACTTCTATTATGCATATATTGTTATGGGTAATAGTGCTCCACATTCTTCTTTGATTCTGTTTTTTATTCTATTTTCAATCTGTTCTTCCTTCAGGTTGCATAATGTCTATTGATATAACTATCTCTCTTTTTGTTTAATTTCACCAATTAAAATCTGTTGTTGTCCAGTTTAATAACTATTTTATTTCAATTACTGTGCCTTTAAACTCCTAATTTTCATTTTTTTAATACTTTATATCTCTGTATTGACATTCTCTATGTCATGAGACATCCTTATGCCCAACTTTACTTTTTTGAGCATGATTTATTTATTTCTCTTAACTAAATGACTATGATAACTCTTGAAGTTTTTGTTAGTTAAGTCTGATATCTGGGTCCTCTTATAGGCATTTTCCATTTCTTCTTTTGCCCTATGTATTGGGTCAGTTTTATGTTTTCTTCTAAATGTATCATTTTCAAAAACAAGGCATATCAGATAATTTATTATAGCAAGTTCAGATACTTGCTAAAAACCTCTAAGTTAATTTCTGTTGTCATGTTCTTGTTTATTTTTTTTAGACACTTGATTGGCATTTTAAGTGAAGTATATTTTTGTCACAGTGTGTGATGACTGATCACTACAGGTATGTACAAAATCACTATCAAGTATCTACTAGTGAGGAGATAGAAAATGTTGGTGACTTACCTCTCCTGGTGAGATGTGGCAGTCCATGACTGAAAGATGGTGAGACTGTGAGTGTTATGCCTTCAATAGATCTGCTTGCAATGGAGCTTACAAATGCTCAGCATGATTCCTAGCTGCAAAGCTTAAATCACAATGGGTTGTATGATGCTCCACTGACTTTTAGTGTTCTCACTAAATATTTTAAAAATATTTTTAAAATATATTTTAAGTTATCAGTGACATTTTATATATTTATTTTTGTTTGTTTATTTGTTTATTTATGGTACTGAAGATCAAACCCAGGGCCTCACATATGCCAGCTCTACCACTGAGCCATAACTCCAGCCCTCACTGGGGTATATTTAGTACACTCATCAGATTAATCATGATTTTTACTCAACTTCTCCTCCCATTTTCTCTCCAAAAATTGTAAAACACTTTTCTGACCATATCCTATTCTACTTTACCTTATTAATTAATTTATCTAGCTTCTTTGTTCTGAAATATCTTTTCCTTTTTATTATAATATATAATTACACTTCTTTGCAATTATATAATTTAACTCTTTTTGAATAATTCTTTCAAGAAACAGAAATAATTCCCTTCACTATGAGCTCACAAAATAAGATAAATATGTATCTAGTATGAAACTTTATGGTAATTGTTTATATAATTTTTTGTCTCCTCATCTTAATTATAACCACTATATAAACATACTACATACTGTCTCTTGGAACAATCTGAAAAGAAGCAATAATTGAAACAAAACTGTAGTGAAAAAAGGAGAAACAATAATTCACATTGATGAGACATTTCTATATATTTGCTTGTAAAATTGTAGGTCAAATTTTCACAAATAATTATTTAATTCATTCTTGCAACAGGAAAAAAGGCTTTTCTTAAGGTAGAACCAAAAGAAATTCAGTCTTTATAAAGATTTTTCTCCCTTGAATGGATTTTATTATAGTTAACTATAAGATATCTGAGATAGATAGAAATATATATGCATATATATGCATATATATACATACACACATATATACATATAGTATATCAATATACACATATCTATGTATTGCATGCACCTGTATAATATATAATATGAATATATGTAATATATATGCATATGTGACATATGCATATATAATACTTATTTTGCCATGAAAGTATTTATGTATTCAGAAATATTGTACAAGAGAACTTGAACATATCAATTTCAAAATATTTGAGATATTTGGTGTTCAAGATTACTATTTATCAAGGGTACACATACAAATAATATTTATGACCTGATACTCTTGCCAATTGAAGAGAATCACTAATTAAAAATCCATCACTTTATTATAGTATAGGTTATAAATGGAAAGTAATTTTAGCTTGAAAATTAATTCACATCCTTTGTATATTTCAGTGAAAATAAGATGCAATATAGTTGAGTATCTTTTTTTCTTAATTATTATATTAGTCAGGATTCTCCAGAGAGTTGAACCATTAAAGGGAGAGAAAGAGAGGATGGTAAGTAAGGAGAGAGAGCAAAGAAGATATTATAAAATATTATGTCCACATATGATTATGGACCTGCTAAGTCCAAAGTCTACAGGCTGTATTAGCTGGCTGAGGAGCCAGGAGAACTGATAGTGTAGAAGTCCCAAGGATTCTGCTGGGCAATTTCTCTTCTTGGGAAGTCGGGGCTTTTTGATTTATTTAGGCCTAAATCACAATAGAGTGATGAATTTTTATTTAGTGATTATTATAAATTGGCAAGGGTAGCAGGACATAAATTTGTAAGTGTGTCTTTGATAAATGGTAATCCTGGATACCAAATAACTGAAATATTTTGAAATTGATATGTTCTAGTTCTCTTGTAGAATATGTCTGAATACATAAATACTTACATGGCAAAATAAGTATTATATATGCATATATCTCATGTGCATATATATATAATACATATGATACAAACACATAATATAAATGTTTCAGTCTATTAGAGTATACACATCTCTTCAAATATTATCATTTATTTGTTTTTAAAATATTTGTTTTCAAAATTTCTGCTTAAGTTTTGCAAAAATATGTAGTATGTTACCATTACCTATAATCAACTTCCTATGCAATATCACTCCAGAAATTCTTTCTCCTTTATAATTATAACTTAATACCCATTAGTGAACCTGTATCCTCCATTCCTCCATCCCCTCTACTCTTCCCAGAAGTTTTTTTTTTATTCTTGACATTATCAAATTATAGGACAAATCACTCCTGTAAAAGATAAATTCTATTGGAAAAGAATAAATAGACACAGATAATAGGTATCATGTATTTTTTTCCGTTTGTCCTAAAAATGTCCCTGAGCTAGGGAAAACAGGCATCAATTAAAAAAAAAAAAAGGAATTGTGGGTCAAATCACTTTCCCAATGGACTTACAGAAAGCTGAGTATAAAAGTGGGTGTCAGAACAAGAAGACTAGCACAAGGGAGTTGTCAGTATTATGTAGAGTAATTGATTTTAAGTGATTGAGATTCTTTTCCCAAAACCAAGTGAGTAGAGTTCTAATAGTTAACCCTGAATATTAAAGATGTTTATAAACTGTAAATGCTCACATCTGAATTTATCTAGTCCTTTCTTGTACCTCCAGATCAAGAGTATATAAGAAGAGTGTTGTCGGCAGATTGTTCTGGGAGCCTACAAATTAATGTGTGTAATTTCAGTTCTACTCTTCAAATATGTAAAAGAGGGGAGGGATATTTAATATTTTCCGTCTGATTTTTGAGGGCATTCCTGAATATAGAACAGAGCTTGTCTCTGTTATTTGGATTGAAGTTAGGGATCTTCAGAGTAGCTCATCCCAGCAGAATTGGAAAGGGTCATTTTGTAGTGTCCATGGGACATGATCTGGGTAGCTCCCATTCCACCCCACAACTTTGCAGCCGGATGATGTGGCAGAAGAAGACTCCAGTGGTCCTACTGGTTTCATAAGAAGGATAGTGTTTACTAGAAAAGAAGCGGCATCCATCATGCTCTGCAAGTGACTTCTAAGTCTAGTGAGGGAAAGGAGCCCTACAAATATTGGTGCCATCTACTTATGGCAGAGTCAGTGCAAAATATTATATCTCTATGGAAGAATTCTTTATCTACAGAGAGTTGGAGGGTACTGAATACAGTCTAGAGAAATACCGTATGATTTACCTGAAGCCACCAAATTAGCAGAGACATACAACATCTGGAAAGCAAAACCAAACAACAAAAACAGAATAAGATTGACAAATCTATCCCCCAATGATAAGTAGCCAGATAAGGAGGATTCTGCCTGGTTTTTTTTTTCCATATCTCATATCCTTAACCCCTGGAGATAATATACCTTCAAAATCCCTTACTTTAGTTTATACAATGTTGTTTGAGGTAGAATAACACTGAATTCATTTTAAGGCTGATACACCAAAACACATTAGAATTCATTTCAATTAATAAATCAGATTTTATTAGTCAATAAACATTTGGGAAAATTCTATGATTAGACTCAGATGAAAAATGGGATCCAAAATACTTGAAAGTGGGAATTAGACTTAAGTGGTAAAAAAAAGTGAAACTGCACACCAACCATATTCCAATGCTTGCAATTTAGTTGACACGAAGGTGTTATGCAAAACAATTGAATAAAGCAGAGGATACTGCTGAAAGATAGTAGGCAGAATGATAAGGAATGTAAATAGGACATACTGAAAGATTCTCATGGGTTGTAACACAAAACCTAAATAAAATTTCAGAGGTCTTTCAAATTCAAGTCACGGAATGATTTTAGATTTCCTTTTGGCCCTTTCAACAAAAACTCAGGCCCTTTACCTGACCTATATTATTTGAGCAGTGATTGTCAGTAGCCAGGAGATGGGGGCAGTTGTTTTATCTAGGATGTGTATGGTAGTGTCCAGAGACATTTGTGGTTCAAAAACTTTCCTGCTTTCAAGAAGCTTAGTAAAATTGAAAAGTAAAGATTATTTGAAAAAATAAATACCAGGATCGATCACCTTTTACTCTTAATTTCTTGTTTTGTTGAATAAAGAATTCATGCCTTAGGTTAAACAAGATTGTAGCTTTGTGAGCCAGACAAAATTTTATTTTAATTTGATTGGAAATATTGAACAATTTTGTAGGAAGGCAGGAATACATTTAAAAGGCAATATATTTACATTAATAATTCCATAGCTTCTATGGAAATAAAATGATTAATATAATAAAATTTAGAAGAAAAATGAGTTGTTTAAATATTCTGAATGCATTTTTGTCACATTTTAGTATGAAATACATTACTGTATAATGAAAAACAATGGTAAAATGATATTAAATGTTATTTTTTTTTTTACCAAAAGTCATTTTCTCATAATGTACTTTGTCATTTGGAAGGCCTGTCTTTAGAGAGATCTACAGTAAAAGGAAACATGCATAATTTTGGAAGATGAATATTCAAAAGCAAGCAAACTGATATTTTAGGTAAAAGGTGAGTCAGATCATTTTTTTCTAATTACAAGTGTAATAAACTGGACAAATGTAATAAGAAAAAAATTTTGCCAGACATGGTAGTGCACACCTCTAATCCCAGTGACTCCCAGAGGCTGAGGCACAAGGATCAGAAGTTCAAGACCAGCCTCAGCAATTTAGGAAGGCCCTTTGCAACTTAGCAAGATCCTTTCTCAAAAAAAAAAAAAAAAAAAAAAGGAAGAAAAAAGAAAGAAAGAAAAAGAAAAGAAAAAAGGCTGAGGATTGGCTCAATGTTGGCTCAATGTTTAAGCTCACCTGAGTTCAATTGCAGGTACCAAGAAACAAACATACAAACAAAAAATTTTACACACACACACACAAAAGTGTTATTCGTTTAAATAAAATACTAGAAGTCAAAAATTAAAAGTATCAATCAATAGCAGAAGAATCCTTACATATATAAACATGTATATATCTTTTCATAGATAGTGTGTATAAGTATATTGTTATTCTTAAATATTTACTGTTATTAGTAGTTTATTTGCTATTTACTGATATAATTATATATCACAATTTCTTTCATATTAAATAGAGGAATTTTACCCTCAGTCATTAGCAAGACCATAAAATTTAATTTGAAGGTTTCAAGGAAAAAATCATAAACACTATAGTACATATTGAATCAAATCTACCAAATTTAAAAGTACATCATCATAAATATGCAATTTCACTTTATGAATCATATATAAACATTGTACAATGTGTGCACTCTGTATAATGTTTGTATATGATTCACATATGGAGCCTATAAACTGCCTCTCTATTAGTTAAGTGGTGGTCAATTCTTCACACAGAAAATTATTTGAACAGATGGGTAATATTTTAAAATATTTCATGTATTCCATCATTTCATTGCTTCCATCTTATTCATTTTCCACTAAAATATTAAGAATTTCAATTCATTATTACAAACCTTAATTACTCTCCAATTTTTGCCGCATGTTTTAGTTTTTTTTATACTAATACATGATAAGTTTATACATTTATACAATTATAGACAAAATTGAGGAAGGAAATTAGGAATGAACTGCTTGGTATCCACTCTAATGGCAAGTGAGGGTAAATGGGAAAAATTTCAAATAAATGTATGAGAACCTTTCTTATGTGTCATAGCTCTATGGACTCTGTACATACAGTGTTTATTTTTTTTTTCCAAGCAGGATAACATATAGTTCCTTTTTCTTTGATGTTTTTGTAAAGATGCACATATTTTGTTTATATGTATATAAATGTCTTATAAAATCTGTTTTCACAGATATTTTGGCTCCATCTACATGCACGTGTTAGTCTAGTTGGGCGTATCTGTGTATCAATAGCAGTATATGTGTGTGTTTATAGATTTAGATACTCTGGGGACTGTATCTCCAAATGGATAACATAAGACATTCAGGAAATACAGACCTACAATACATGTTGACATAAAATAGGATACTTTTCCTTTTATGTACAAGGATATTATACTACAGATGACAACCTTTCTGAGAACTCAGTGTTTGTACAATGTGGTGAAAATAAAAGGGGCACAGGCAGCTATATTATATCTAAGGGTGAAAACAATCAGGAAACAGGCAGGAAAGGCAGGACAGGTTTATAGTGTTCTTTTTAGTAGCTACATACCAACAATTAATTTGCTCTGGAGTCTAAGAAGCATTTTATAATTAATTTCTCAGCATTTACCACATACAAGCCATCACTTTAAAGTGCTATGTCATTAACAGAATCCCATTTTTTTTCATAAAGAATAGGCATACTGATCTACATTTTTCCATGCTGCCAAGGCAGAATGGACTCGAGGGATATTATCTTATTCAGAAAGAACCTTTCAAGGTTGAATAAAAGAAATGGTGCAGGGTCCCTGGGAGAGGGAAGTGATCATCATTTTCACCTTCAACTCTTCTTTGATGTGGCAGAGTCAATTTTTAATCAGCAGCCATCAGACTGGGCTTCATTTCGCCTTACAAAGTCCTATTACTCTGCCACTTTCTGGAAGGAGGTGATAAGGACAATGCTCTGCTTTTTCTCTTCATAGAACCCTGCATATGATGAGTCCCTTTGGAGAGGCTTGATAAAAAAAAAATAAAAATAAAATAAAATTTAAAAAAAGATTGAGTACGTAGGGATAAAGGTCACCTCTCTCTCAGAATTAACTCTTCAAGACAACAAACTTTGATTTCTCTGTGTTTATTTTTAGGACCCCTCCTATTGTCTTTGGAAGCAATGGCGGAAACGAGCTGATGTGGGAGAAGGGGTGAAAATGCACACCGCTTTTTGATGAAGATGGCATTTAGACTTATTCATCATCCCTGGCTAAATGACATAGAGGATAGCGGTGCTAATGAACATTATAGATATTAGGGACGTGTAGGAAAAGCACACAATTAAAATCTGCTTCTTTTAGTATACCTCAAAGAAATCATTTATCATCAGAGTGCAAGGAAGTGCCACACAGACACAGTAAGAGAAAATCGCTTCTATGCATTCAGCTAAATTGAAAAATGAAAAGGAAAAAAAAAAAAAAAAACACGCTCTTCCCCTCTGGAAGTGTTTTTTATGTTAAGTAAACCTAAATTATTTTTTAAACTATGCACTCATGCAGAAAAACCTCTATAATCTCTTAGTATCATTTATTGTAGTCAGCAGTCTTAATTGCCTCACTGAAATGGATCAGAGTTCTGGGAATTACCCAGTAAAATGATGTTACTACTCTCCAGCCTTCACATCCTTTGATATAATCTCATTAAAAATATCAGGCCTCTAGGTGAGGGAATACATATGGATAGTAAATGCATGTTAAGCAGGAGCACCCAAACTCCTGACCTAGTTATTACAGAACAGAGCAGCAGACGATGAATTTTAATTTTGAAGTACAGCAGTTTCTTTCTTGGTTAATACCATAATTATTAACATATTTTTGGAATGGATCTGCTTGTTACCCTTGAAAAAGATAATAATATTGAACTAACCAAAATACTGAAATGACATTTTTTGGAATAATATAAACTCTTATTTTCCAGGAGACCACACAAGTGAAAAAACACACGTAGTTTCATTAACTATAATTACTGAAAGGAGATGGGAAAAGATGTGTGCCAAATCCCTTTTTTTGTGTGTGTGTTCTCAAAATGTAGCTGGGTTGAAAAAATATAAACCCCTAGAGGAAATACACTCATCACCCAGCCAAATAAAGGGGGAAGGAATACAGGGGAGAGTCATGCTGAGTCCACCATATGAAATAATTAGATTTTTATAGAATTGGATTTCCTGTTGTAAATTGGAAAGTATAGTTCTGCAAAGGCTGGGTGTATAGAACATAAAAACTATCCTGAGCTGTGTAGTCCAGGCATTGCAATAACAAGCCATTCTCTTTCTGGTGGTGAATAGTGTGGCAGAGAGAAATAGCACTGCATAGACAAAGACTCCTTTGTTTAGATTGTACCATAAATTTAAATGTTTACCAATAAATGGATAATTTCAAAGGTGCAGAAAGCTCAAGTATCTAAATAGTTAGTGAATTTGTATAAAATGGGCTTTTCATATACTAAGTAAAGGCTGCTGAAGTATATAGTTATAAAATGGTGTTTCAGAGATATTATAGAGCACTTTCTCCCAACTTTGGAACAATTTTTTGAATGACAACCTACTGCATTTTTTATTAGCTAAATGAGAAACTTGATCTTTATTATTTGTTTTTACATCTTGCTTCCTACATTCTTACTCTAGTTATATTGAAATGGCATATAGTTTTGGAAATTATATATGGTAAAATTCTTTTTTGCTTGAACACATTGATCAGAAGTTGGTTGATGAACATTCAAGCATGTATTCACATTTCAAAATATCCCAGGGTGCACCATAAATATGTATTATATTTATGTTTTCATGTGTCAGTTAAAAATAAAGTTTAATAAGTTGATTGGCTAGTAGGAAACAGTTCAAGAAATTCATCTGGTAATATGCAGGTTAGTATATTCCAATGTAATTCTGATGGATAAAATGAGGAAAATATCAGCATTTACTTGCAATTCAGTAAAATATGAAACTTGACTTCTTTAGGCCAGACTATTTTCTAGAGATGAATAGCAGTTATTATAGCTATGCCAGTCATGTCTGTTGTTAGTAGAGACCAAATGATCTTAAAAGGTAGGGTTATCAAGAGAAAAATTAAAGAAAAAGTTACCAGTGATCCATGGTCAAATATGTGACATAAGCCTAGAAAGTACAGAAAATACCAATAGAAGATGCCATTAGGACATTTAGTTATTTTAAACCAGCATTTTAATGCATATGTCTGCAGAAATAGGGATGGAACAGAACTTCCCTGTCAGAACATTTGCATCCCTGCCATAGAACTGTCATATTGTTCCTGACATTAGACAGCCTTCTGTCACTCTCAGCACATGCCACATGTCCATTATTCAAGCACCATGTCAAACGTAGTCTCCTGAAGTTGCATGTGTTCTTGCTGATACTCCATGTGAACTTTTGCCTTCTCTGCTCTTGGTATGCCCTCATCCTTTCCCTGGTTATCCCTCTCTGTTATCCAACAAGGACACTATCTTCTGTTGATGTGCGTTCCTGGCACCCCTATGAATGCAGAGCTCAGGAATTCAGAATCTCTAAGGAAAATTCTGGGTTTCATAAACATCCACAATATTTTTTTTCCACTTTCAGGTTTATTTTATTGATTTACGAACAATTTTAAGGATAGAGACTTTTATTTTGTAAAGTATTTTATCTCATTAATTGCATCCATTCTGAAATGATGATATATATTATTAAGGTTATGAATGTCAAAAGTGGGTCAGTATTTTGTAAATATATTAGTGATTTATTTTTACTCTTTCTAGAACCTCCATTTTCCCCCAAATGCAAGTTAATTGGTAAACAATCACATCTTCATGTTGCCTTAATATCAGCATATACTCATTCAGAATTGCTATTTACAGACAAATCACCATTGTATACACCAAATGCATGTGTTTATATTTTAGTGTGTATTCTTTGCATAAAAACAGGAACCTGTGGTGGTGAAGTAAGGATAGAGATTTTGAGCAAGATCATTTGGCTCAGGCATTAAGACCAAGTATACTTCAAATTTTGTGGGATTTCAGTAGTAAAATGTAAAGGGGGACAGAATAAAGCATTAATCATGACAAAAATTGAACCTAATTACGATCTAGTGTTTCAGTCATCATTGTGTCACTGTTGCCAAAAGACCTAATAAGAACAACTGAAAGGAGGAAAAGTTGATTTGGTTCAGAGTTTTAAAGATTCAATCCTTCCTCAGTCAGTGATATATCTCTGGGTCCCATTTGGAGCAGAACATCATGGTAGAAAAATGTGGAGGAGGAAAGCAGTTTGGGACATAATAATGATGAAGGAGAGAGAACTCCACTTACCAGGGACAAAATATAAACCCCAAAGACACACCTCCAGTGATGTATTTCCTCTAGCCCATACCTGTCATAATTTACCACACAGTTAATCCAGATTAGTGGATTATCTCATTAGGTTCCAGTTCTTATAATTTAATTAATTTATCTCTGAACATTGTCTCCCACATAAATTTTGGGGGGATATCACAAATCCCAACCATAACACTAGTGATCCTTGAATACTGGGAAAATTAGAAGATAGGGTTGATTAAATGTCCAAAGTGTGAACAGGCTTGATGGAGGCTCATGAATCCTAACTGCCTTGCTCTATTCTCTAGATAGAAAACCATTGACTTCACACTTTTCTGTCTTCAAAGACAACAGACAACATCTGTTTTCACATAGTATTCTTCATTCCTCGGATGCTCTTCTGACACTTTCTCTAAATTGACGGGCACATACTCATTCTTCAAGAGCAAAATAATATTCCAAACCTCCTGTGTTTTCTTCCTCTCAAGATTCCTTCTCTCTGCTATGATTTGACATTTGTCTTTGTCAGCCTTTTGGTCATTATGATATGATATGATATGATATGATATGATATGATATGATTTACCAAAAGACCTGACAAGAAAAATTAGAGGAGGACAAGTTTATTGGGGGACTCATGGTTTCAGAGGTCTCAGTCCATAGAAAGCTGACTCCATTATTTGGGGCTCAAGGTGAGGTTGAAAATCATGGTGCAAGAGCATGGTGCAAGAGGGAAGCAGCTCAGTGCATGGCATGAGGAAGAGGAGTGACTCCACTCACCAGGGATAAAATATATACCCTAAAGGCATACCCCCTAGGACCCTCCTCCTCCAGTCACACTCTGTCTACAGTTATCACCCAGTTATCAAGGGATTAATTTACTGATTGGGTTAAGGCTCTCATAATCCATTATTTAACCTCTAAAACTTCTTGCATTGTCTCACACATGAGCTTTTGGGAGACACCACATATCTAAACCATAACAACATTGATCTCCTTGTCTCAAGTACATGTTCCTTTTGATTACATTCAAAAGCGAGTTTTGAAATTCAAATTGCTGTCACTTATGACAGTCCTGAGAAGCCTAAGATTTTGATAACAACTGTCTCCACTTGTACACTTATGTCTATGCATTCCTATATTGGTGAAAACAAGAAAGAGGATGAGGAATAGAAAAAGGAGGAACAGCAAGATGAGAAACAAAGGGTACTTGTGACCAGGAAGAGGTTGATAAAGATGGTAGAAAAATGTTAAGTCTGGTCAGTTCTTACCAGCTCTGCTCACTCATTTGGTTTGGCTTGAGAAGGAGTACTGAATGGTCACCATTAGCAATTCATTGCAGTGCATATATTTTTGGAGTGATTATGAAAAGACACCCATATAAAGTATTGTTGCTTCCATATTTGTATAAAATTACATTTAGAACAAACTGAGCAATTCATTTGCAATTTTCTTTCCTGGGAAAATAAATAATTCCCTAAGTTTAACAGTCTCTAAAAAAATCGAATTTCTTTCTATGAAGGATTCTATCCTTTCCTTAGCAGGTTATGATATTGTAGGCATTTTCATTTAGCTTTTAGAAAAAAATCTAGTTTTTCACTTTATCTGATTTAACTTATCAAAGTGCATCAGTTCTAAACTTACCAATTTTCTAATTAAATAATTTTGACCTCTTTTTAGTACTCTATGGAATATTAGAAGACATGACCAAATAAGCTAATACAACAGGTTTTCCTATTTTCTTACTATCTCCTACAATATTAGCAAAACTTTTCTTTGCAATAACTGCTAAATTTCTGAGTTTTATCATTTCTATGTAAGAACTTGAGTTTCAGATAGTTTATTTACAAGCCAAGGGGATCTTCAGGACATTGCAGTCTTTATTTTATTTATTTTTATGTGGTGTTGAGGATCAAGCTTAATCTTTAAACAGTTGAATGCAGAAACACAATCTTTAAGATATTTTGGTTTTTAAACGGTACTTTTATATTTTCAACCACAGATATGTATATCATAAATATTTTGTTTTCCAAGCACTATGTAAGGACCTCATTTAAATTGAGAGTTCTTTCAAGTGATAGAAAAAGTGAGCTCTGAATTGAAACTATTATGGGAAATAATCATTCTTGCCTAGAAGGTTTAGTTTTCATGACAGAAAATAATTTTAGTTGGCTATCCAGATAAATAGAAACTTATTTTAATTAGATGTGTTTTTGCATCACAAAGGGAAATGAAAATTTTCAAAAAAATTATTTATGTCTAGACATCTTAACCTTCTTTGGAAATGCACAATTGTTTGATTTTTTTTTTTAGCAAAAGGAAATGTCAATTTAGATTAATCCTGGTCTACTCTTTTTATTTATTTTTGAGGGTTTCACATTTTTTTCTTTCCATAACCAATAATCATTGATGTTTATTGAATACTTTCACGTGCTATATACTTTGCTACATGATTTTTCTACTTTCTTTCACTTGTTCCTTGTAAGGATTTTGTGAAGTGACATTTATCCCTGGGAATATGTGTTAGAGAAAATAAATGATTTGCTCTAAATCAAACAACTAAAGAGGTGACATGAATTTTACTTGATTAATTTGAGTACATAGCCTGTAGTCTTAACAACTGACCATAAAATAAGTGTTCAAAATTTTTCTGGGAAGGAGAAAATAAAAGAAATAAAGAAAACATGATGATATAGATTGAAAAAAATTGTTCTATTTGATATAAGAATTTTGATGAATTAAAATATAAAAGGATTTACCTATGAATGTATAATTGTACCTATTATATCAAAAAACCAACAAAAATATATTTAATTTTCCTATCCATTATACTCTAAGTAATTTTATAGAAATTATTACTGATATTCTTAGTACTAGTTGTATATAAATGAAGTAGCCAATTGCCTAGTTAGTGTCAACTCTTCACTGTCTTTGCATGCACACATTTACTGTGGACTCATCATGAGGGTAGTTGTCAACTTCTCTGTCAGACCATACTGAACTCATTGATATAGCTTGTCATGGCCAGTGACATATGTATGGCAAGACTTATGTCAGGTAAAAGGGTAGTGCAATTTAAGGAACTGTGCATTTTACTCTTAAGTCTGACTACTCTATTACTTCAGCAAAATCTTTCACCTTTCAAATCTTCAGTTTTGTCAGGTATAAGTAAAAATTAAAAAGATGATCGTATATGCAAATATATATATATATATATATATATATATATATATATATATATATATATATATAAAATCCTGTTCATACTTTTCATACTCTATAGAAATTGGCACAAGTAGATTCTTCTATCTTTCTCTCCATTCATATAAAAATAATCATGATGTTTATCAAATCAGGTGGTAAAATTGATTGTTCATGGGCCCTACAGACACATCTTTCTTAATTTAAATTATCTGTATGCAGGACAAATGCTCTTCCAGTATATGATAATTCTGACTATTCCTTATTCAACTTCTATTGTTCTGTTCTGTACAATTACATTATCTCCCTGGGCACTAAAGGGATTTAGAGTTGCCACTGCTGGATTTAAAGTTGCTCCTATTACTGTCTACATTATCCTAGGATTTCCCTGATTTAATTATCATTGTCCCATTTTAAGGCTTCTTTCACAATATTGATGAATTATCCCATATAAAATATCACTTTCTTCTTGTTATTCTTTGGTTCAATTGCCCAGGATGACATCCTATTTTATCTTTACTATACATACCATTCACAATGATATTTAATACTCTATATAATGCTTTTATTTCCCAAACACACACATGCCCCCTCCCCACAAACACACACATGTTTTCATGTAGTCACCCATGGTAAATGCATTGAAGGCATTGTCTAATGTGTAAATGAAACTCTTGTAATAGAGCACTCTGTTTAGCTCTATTTTTTTTTTTTTTTGAAGATAAGAAATGATCTTGGGGAACCTACTTTCCTAAAATGACTTAATTCTATAATTCTAGCTGCCTCTGCATCCACAATCTCTTCAATATCTTCAATTCTCTACCCTTCATTGGGGATTGTGAAAATCAAGCTAATGACTTAGTGGTGCAAAATCCAATGTATTATCTTCCCTGGAGTAATGTTCACAATGCTTCTGAACTTGGTATAATTTACAAATAATATTCTTTAACTTCTGGATGCATATGAGTACTACTCTTGCTAGAGTAGAAACAGAGGGGACTGGATAGGAGAAAATATAACCTTAATTGTGACAAATTTCCTTGAGTTTCAAGATTATCCAATAGGTTACAAAAGTCTGCTATATTATTAAATTGAGAAAAAGCAGGCCATTTTAAGATTATAAGATGGAATGCTAATGAAACTCAAATGTCTCTCTAAAAATTTCAAATGTAACTCAAATGATATTTACTGTGTTTTGAACTTCACAAATAATTTCACATCTAGAAGATAACCTAGACTTTATTCCTTCTATGATCTGTCATATCTAAATATGTTCTAAATCCTATAAATTAAAATTTTAATAATGTTTCTTCTTCCCTCCCCCCAACTGTCTTTATCAATACTAGCTTAATTTGAGTTGTGGTTAGCTTGACAACTTTAATATTTCAAACATTTTCTGCTTCTTTTCCTACCATTCCATTTCTTTTATGCACTGAAAAAGAAAACTTTGTATAAAAGTAAATATGTTCATGCTTCTAATTTGCTCAATATTATAAGTAGATTCATATTCAGTGCAGGATAGTGACTGACCTCTGTGACACAGTCTACAATGTTATTCTGACTTAAGAATTGAACAAAAGCCTGATCCTTTGTCTTGCCCTGCCACCTTCTCCTCCACACTCTAGTGTTATTTTATGATCCATAAATTTTGACACTTTCAGAACTTTTGGAATATATCATGCAGTTATTTTATGTCTTAGCATACTCTGTTTTCTGTATACTTTATTAACCTCTCCTCATCTTTTTAGCCGATACTACTTCATCACTCCAATTTATATGGATTATTTGGGGAATTAGTCAATGTAATAAGTGTAGGTGATCCTTGGATTATACACTATATTCTTAATAATGGACACAGTAATATGTAAAGCAGTCAGAGTGATAGCAGCAATTTCCATTTTCATGATTCTCTTAAGTCCATCAAGGCAATCAGTGCTTTCACTAGAAGCACATAAGTCATTCTATAGCATTTTGATGGTTGTAGACATTTCTTCAATCCAAGAAAATTTTCCTGGATCACTCAGTTTTCCTGGAACCATTTAATTTCTTCAAATCAGCAATTTGTAAATACTTTTCTTAGATGTGACATTGTTAAACTATGTTGATGCCAAATTCTAAAGATCAGGTGAATAGTCATTTAGATAGTTCATCCTTTGTACTTCTTCATATGATCTAATGCAAACTCAGTTGCCATATTTGCAGTCTTCCAAATTGGCAAGGCATTGAAGCAAAATTCCAAAAGGGTTTCAACCACTCATAGCCTACATTTTATTCCCAGGAGGTTCTCTAATCATGTATTCTTGATTCAGCATGTTTTTATCTTACTCTTAAGCTTTCCTCTATTAGCTCTTTATTTTTCATAGATAATAAGATGTTACATGTCCTCTTATTATGGAATGCTAAATATTATTTTGCTTATTTCTATATACAATATTTTATCTTGCTTTTCTCTTTATCATATTGCATTCACATATGTGAATATACATATTTGGTGTGTGTTTTCAGCTGATTATCATATTTAACATTGGTTTGAGAAACGTATTCATCTTGGAGTAAAATACCCCAAAATGCAATTATTTTCTTTAATCATAAAAATGCTCTGAAGTTTGTAATTATTCAAATAATATTTTATAAATCAAAATTACCTTTAACATTTAATGACTTTAATGAAAGACATATTTTCTTATCACAAATATGAGTGATATGAATAGTTTATGTTTTTATTTCTAAATTTTCCAAGATATAGCCCTGAGTGGTATATTTCCTCAACTTTCCTAATTGCTCTGGCTAGTTTCAAGGACTAGATTTCAAGGTGGTTTAATTGGAAAGTTAAGACAATTAAAGAGATACAAATGGGAAAAGAAGAAGTCAAATTGTTTCTTTGCTAATGCCATGATCTGATACTTAGAAGACCAAAACAATTCTTTCAGATTTCCAGAGCTGATAAACAAATCCAGCAAAATGCAGCATACAAATGAACATAACATAGACCTATGCTTTCCTATACTCCAATAATGAATCTTCTAAGAAAGAAGTAAAAATATCGCATTCACAATAACTATAAAGAAAGAAAGAGAACAAAATAAAGGAAGGGAGGGAGGGAGGGCTTGGGAATAAATCAAAAAAAAAAAAAAAAAGGAGGAGAAAATCCTCTGAATGAAAATTATAGTACATTCAAGAAAAAAAAATTGAAGACCTCAGAAGATTAAAAGACCTCTCATATTCCTGGATTGGCAGAAAGAATATTGCCAAAATGGTTATGTTACAAAAATATTATACAGTTTCAATGAAATCCCTATCAAAATACCCATGATAATCTTCACAGAACTAGAGAAAATAGTACTAAAATATATGTGGAAAATAAAAGACTCAAAATAGGTGAAATAATCCTAAGCTATAAGAATGATGCTGGAGGCATCACAAAACCTGATCTCAAATTATACTACAGACCTATAGTAGCAAAAATAGCATGGTATTGACATCAAAACAAATGGAAAAACCAATGAATTGGAATAGAAGACAGAAAGACAAGTTCACACAGATACAGTCATCTGCTACTCAAAAATATATCTTGGAGAAAAGATAGCCTTTTTAAACAAATGGTACCTAACAAACTGAATACCCTTTGAAAGGAATTAAAGTATATCTTTTTTACCCTGCTAAATGTCAATAAATAGTGGATCAAAGACCTAAGAATTAGGCCAGAAACTTTGTAACTGCTAGAAGAAAACACAGGTTGACCACTCCAACATATTGGTGCAGGCACAAACTTCCTTAATAAGATCCGTAATGTTCAAGAAATAAAATTTTAAAAATTAATAAGTTAGATGGCATCAAATTAAAAAGATCTGCACAGCAAAGGAAATAATTAACAGCATAAAGACAGGGCCTACAGAACGAGAGAAAAATCTTTGCCAGCTGCAAAGATTTAATCAGATGGGATTATTATTCAGAATAGAAAAAGGATTCAAAACATACACACATGCACACACACACACCCAAATAAATGGTTGAAAGAATTAAGTATTCATTTCTCAAAAGACGAAATACAAATAGCCAAAAAGTATATGAAAAAATGTTCAAAATCTCTAGCAATCAGGGAAATGCAAATCAAAACTATGTTGAGATTTCATTCCACTCCAATAAAATGGCAATTATCAAGATTACAAATAATATTAAATGCTGGTGAAGCATGGAGGGAAAATATACATTGTTGGGGGGATTGCATTTAGTACAACCACTTTGGAAAGCAGTATGGAGATTACTCACAAGGCTAGAAATGGAACAACCATATGAACCAGCTATCCCAATTCTTGGTATCTATCCAAAAGAATTAAATATATCATACTACAGTGATACAGGCATTAATGTTTATAGTAGCACAATTCACAATAGCCAATTTATGGAATCAGTCCATGTGCCCATCAACAGATGAATGGATAAATAAAATGTGGTATATATACATAGTGGAATTTTACTTATCCATAAAGAAAGAAATTCTCACATTTGCTGGTAAATGTATGGTACTGGAGAACATCATCCCAGTGAAATAAGCCAGAACCAGAAAGTCAAGGGTCAAATGTATTCTGTCATACACAGAATCTAGAACCAAATTAGAGAAAAAAGTGGGGAGGGGAATCTCATGAAAATAGAAGGGATATCAGTGGGGTAGTAGAAGGGTATAGAGAATGATGCAAGGGTATTGGTCAAATCATGCTATGTGTATATATATGGATATGCCACAGGGAATTTCATCTTTAGGTTTATCTATAAAGCAGAAATTAAAAACAAAACTTTTTTAAAAATAGAAGGACAATCAGTAGACTAGAGGAAAAGGAACAGAGGGAGAAAGGAGAGGAAGGAAAGAGGACTGAAGTGGAGAAAATTATATTCCAAGCATATCTGATCATTTCAAAATAAATTCCAATACATACCATTATTATAGGTTAATAAAATTTTTAAAATAATCTAAAATTAAAAAGTAAGAAGAAAAGAAATAACATCATCATTTTTGGTAGGATGGTGCACTGAAGAATTCATATTATGGAGCTGGAGTTGTGGCTTGCTGGTAGAGCTTACCAAGCATGTATGAGGCACTGGGTTTGATTCTCAGCACAACCTATAAATAAATAAAGGTCCATCAACAACTAATAAAATAATTTTGAAAAGAATTCATATTATAACTTTAAAGTTTATGACTACTATATTGAAGCCTAGAGATAAAGATATGATGAAGAAAGAGCATTTTTGCTTAGAAATCATGCAAAATTTTCCAACATTATGTAAACAGAAAGGAGGAGATTGATTACCTATTGCTTTAAAATATCAACTGACACTATAAGAAGCAAGTTGGGTAAGAAATAGCCATTTTTAATCAGGGGAAAGTAATCTAGCAATCTGCTAAAGTGATAAGCAGAAAAAGAAAATGTTGCAGTATTCAATCGTCAATGTCAATAGAACAATTAAAGGCAGTGCCATGAGTCATAGCCTAAAAATGAATGTATCATGGAAATAGCTTTTTTTTTAAGTGTAAAATGTTGGCTTCCTCTCCTCCAGTAAAAAAATTAGTTAAATATAAATGCATATTTTCATTACACCTTAAGTAAGTGCCACAACCTTAAGGTAGAATGTAATTACCTGATTGAAGCCTGCTACATAAAGTAGAAAGACTTAACCACTTATGATGCCTTTACTTATTGGCTTTCATTCCCTAGCAGACTGTGAGATTTAAGTGTGTGTGTGTGTGTGTGTGTGAGAGAGAGAGAGAGAGAGAGAGGTGGCAACGGACTCTATATCACACATTCAGTTTTGTGCACATATACAACTTCCAAATCTTTGGTTCTATTGTATGGTGTGTGCGTGTGTGTGTGTGTGTGTGTGTGTGTGTGTGTGCGCGCGCGTGCGCTTTACAACTCTGGATAAATGAATGAAATTTCAATTCATAACAAAAGTTTTGAAGCAGACATAGGCAAATCCACATTTAAATTTAAAGGATGCTTTTTCTAAATAATGGAGTACAGAAAAAGTAGCAAGGTACCTTCCAGAGGTAGAAGCAAAGCAAGTGTGCAACAGAAAACTGGATAAACTTGTAGTCACTTTATATCACTATGGTCTATTTTTTTTTTTGATTTATTATAATTTTTCATATACTAGACTCAAAGTTCTGAGCTTCCCTCTACTCTAAAATTTTAGTCTGGAATTTTTTTTAAAGTAGAGATTTTCTAAGTCACAGTGTCACTGCCTCCTTCTGAGATCAATTATGTGTGCATCTGAAACTACAAATGAAAATATTCTTTAAAGCAAATATCCTTTCATTAGTACAACATAATGGATAATAATTTTGATTAGAAAACATTTACCCAAATGAAAGACAAAATTGTGTAAAACAAAATTAGCTACAAATACTCAATTAAGATAGTGCTCTGATTCTCTCATATTTCATCATGATTCACTTGTTTAAATGGACAAAATAACACAAAACGGAAATAGCACAAAATTGAAGTATTATGTAGTGTCAAAAAGCATGTTATTTTGAAATTTTTGTTGATGTGTAAAAATATATATGTGATGTCTAATTTTTACTAGAAATGGCATTATCTGAATGCATGAACAACATAAAAGATTGTGTAAAACATTAAAAAAATGTTAGTGTGGGAGACAGCTATTTTCTTCGAGCCTTCTTCTCTGAAGCTATTAATGTATGCTCATCTTCAAGTATTATTTGAAAAAAGTAGGCATAAACATGAAAAGAATTAAAAAAACAAAGCTATCAATTTTAGGCTAATTAAAACAAAAGAGTTAAAAGTGCATTCCTGCTATTGAATAAAAGAACATTATGGTGGCCTAACCAATTTGGATGAAAAACAGACTATAACACACACCCAAAAATGTGTTATAAAGTACAGATGTTTTCTCAGATTAGAAAAATAAAGTTTTCTTTTAGCATATGTAAGCAAGCCATATGGAATTTATTTTCATCCCCTTGATGCTTTTAAGTAATATTTCTTGAACAAATACTTTGGGAGTTTGATATGGCAATGTAAAAAAAATCTCAAAAGTATGTTTTAATTCTATAGTATTAGAATGATTGAAAGCACTAATTGAGGAAGTTGGTATAGTTAGAAACTATATGTAGTATATAAAAATTCCCTGCTTTTTCCTGGATTTGTCTTTGTACAATTTTTTAATGTAAAGACATATGTGTATAGTAATTAGCACAATAGCATCCATTCATTTCCTTGACTCTTTTTAATCCATTCTCATTACTTGGAAATTGCTCATGAAACTGTGAGGATATCTTCATAGCTCCTTATCAGGCTTCTTTCTCTTCCATTTTCATCACAATTCCTTCTCCTTCCTTTTCTCCTTCCTCCTTCCTTTGGAACTCCCATTCTTTTCCTCCTCCTTTTTCTCTATCTTTTTCTTCTTTTCATTTCATCATTTAAATGATGTAATTCCTCCAAATACTTGTTAGGAAATTGACATCAACTAGAAGCTGAGTTATAAAGAGAAAAATATCAAAGTGCTAACTTTTGTGTTTTCTTTTGTTCTTTACAGCAAATAGTTAAAAGCATATCTCTATCATTTTATATTTTTAAATCATTTTAATGTTCTATACATTAGAACATCTAGTTAAAATCCTTCCTTTTTTTCAATAAATTTCATTATTTAAAAAAATAATCCTTAAATTGTGTTTTTGTTGGTTATTTTTTCCTTGCCATTCTGCAATGAAAGCCCTTTCCTCTTTCTCTCGTACTGGAAGAAGAATTTTCTAGATTTTTCAAAGAATGAAAACAGATTCAAAATAATTGATGAAAATAATCTTGGTTGCACTTTTTGTGCTTTCTTTTCTCAAAAATGTCTCTCATAGAAATGTGTTAAGCCCTTAGACCTAGATGATTGAGTCAAAGTTTTTCAACTTGTGTAAAAATCACCTGGATACCTTCTAGATCTTCTCCCTGAAGATTCTGACTTAATAGAATAGAATGGAATCAATTTATGTATGCTAATCTACAAGTATTATTTGAAAAAAATTAGGCATAATTTTTAGAATGCATATGTGAATGCGTATGTGATTATGATGGACATCATGTGTATCACACTGTGAGAATCCCTGAAAAAGAGAAAAGGTTGCATTGCTAAGTTTTTATTTTTCTATAGGTAGCGATTTTTATACCCAAGTTCCCAGATGACTTTTGCTCATTTTCTGGCTTTGCCTCTTGTGTACATCAGATGTATCACTCAATTACAAGATAATACCTGAAAGGGCAAGCTAATATTATGATTTATGTTCTGTTCATGCATATGATACAAAGTAATTTATATATATTGATTGATGTATCTGTATAGAAATAATTAGATGTTCCCTTCTAATAGTACAGTGTTTTTATTTTTTACAGTGAAAATATAGTATAATGGAAATTGCACTAAAACTGAGGTCTTGGGGTTTGATGTTGACATGGTTAAATTTTGGTAACAAATTTACTTTCATCAGGTATTCCTAATTGATCTATGAAGGAATTGCCCCTATTATTTATAAAAAGAAGAAAACTCTCAAGTAGTTAACCCTGGAAGGATAGTTCTGCATGTAGGGAAGATCAGTTGCCCTGTCAGCTTCTGCTTTGTTCCTCTAATAGTTTTCCTATTAGAGTTATTATGATCACTAGAGATGAAATTACAAGGATTCATGATGACTTTGTCCAACTAGCTAGCTAATCATCTATTTCATAAAAGGTAAAAATAGAGTAAAAGCATATTGATTAATAACAAGTTAATAGGCCTACCACCATTTTCTTTCTTTTCTTTTTCCCCTTTTGGTACTAGAGATTGAACCCAGAGGCGCTTAACCATGGAGCCACATCCCCATCGCTTTTTATTATTATTATTTTGAGACAGAATCTCACTAAATTGCTTAGGGCCTTGTACGTCACTGAGGCTGGCTTTGAACTTGTGAAACTCATGCCTCAGCCTCCAGAGTTCGATGGAATTATAGGTGTGCACCACATCCCTATAGTTTACAGCCATTTTTGAGATAGTTATTGAAATTTATAGGGTGTGGAGATTAGAAAATCATCAAAAGATAGAACTCAATCAGAGTCTATATAATATAGTGGGTTGAGTAGAGGAGAAATCAGAAGTTCTATTTGATATCAAATTTTTTGTTAATTTTTTATTAAGGCATATTAATTATGCAAAATGATGTTTCACTGTGGCATATTTGTGTATTCATACATACATAATTTGCTCAATTTTAGTAATTAACCTATTTGAGATCATGTAGAAAGAATGTTAAAAGCGAAGCTGAATATATGAATCTGGTTCTATTCTAGAGAAAGACTCGGGGTAAGAGAGAAAGTGTGTCAGTAGTATACCAATGGTTATTTGTTGAATCTGTTCCAGGACTGGCCTTATTTCACAGTCCTTAAACTCAGTCCTTATTTCTCAGTATATATATGTGTGTGTGTGTGTGTGTGTGTGTGTATGTGTGTATATATATATTATATAAAATATATATATACAGAACAATTTTAGGGAAGAAAAGTTTTATATATATATATATATATATATTCATATTCCCCCTTTATTCATGCATGTATCAATGGACACCAGGTTGATTTCACATCTTGGCGATTTTAACTAGTGCTCCCTTAAACATGTGAACATGGGCATCTTTTCAACAAAACAATTTTATTTCTGTTGAATACATGTACAATAGAAGGATTTCTTTTTTAAAAAAGTAATATATGAAATACATTATTTCATTTGACAAATATTTGTTGGGATCCTCACTATTCTAGGCATTGGAAATATACTGAAAAATTTAACCATAATTGATACATGACTCTACAAATTCTAGCAATTTTTCCCCCTCTCTAAATTGAGTAATGTCAAAGTTATTTACATTGTTTCATAGCCAATAAGTATAAAAAGATAAAAAAGAAGATATTGTCATAGTATGCTTCTATACAGTTCCATACAGTTAGAATCACTTCACTATCTCTTATCAAATCTATATTCTTTCCATCATATGCCTTTGACCACTCTTCTCTTACCCTCTTGAAACAGTCTACTTCCTCTCTCTCTCTGCTTTCCCAAATCCAACCTCCACTAAGAAGCCTCTATTGCTTATCCCACTCAGACATAGTATTTTACTAGGTCATTTATAATCCGCATCAGTGGTTTCCCAATATGGCTAATTAAGATCACCTAAGGGGAAAAAAATAAATCAAAATAAAAAAATAAAAATCACAGGTGAGATTTTAAAATTAGAATTACCTAAAATTAGAAAAGTCATACCTCAAAAAATATATATATAATATAATATAATATAATAGGTTGAGGTAAAGAAGAAATCAGAAGTTCTATTTGATATCAAAATTTTTGTTAATTTTTTATTAATGCATATTAATTATGCAGAATGATGTTTCACTGTGGCCTATTTGTGTATTCATACATACACAATTTGCTCAATTTTAGTAATTAACTTATCTGAGCTCATGTAGAGAGATCTGGAAACTGTTTTAGTCAGCTTTGTCACTATGGTGACTAAAGATCTGACCAGAATATTTTAGAGAAGAAAAGTTTATTTGAGGACTCACGGTTTCAGAGGTCTCAATCCACAGAGAGCTGGTTTTATTTCTCAGTCTCCAGGTGAGGCAGTACAGCATGGTGGAGTAGTGTGGCAGAGGGAAGCAGCTCACTTGGTGATCAGAGAGGAAAGAGAGAGGTCTCCAACTGGTCAGATTCAAATACATACACCATAGCCCCTAATGAACCACTTCCTCCAGCCACACCCCATCTGCCTCCAGTTAACATCCAGCTAATCCCATCTGGGATTAATTTACTGATTAAGTTAAGGCTATAGCCCAATCATTTCTCCTCCAAACCTTGCATTGTCTCACACTTGAGTTTTTGGGGGTTACCTCACATTCAAACCATAACAAAAACAATGTGCATTTTATTAAAATGAGACTGGTTATGTCAATATGGTACATAATGCCAATATATAAAACAAACCTCCAAGTTATATTAAGTGAAGAACCAAAGTACATAGGTATGAAATCCTACCTTTTATCAGGTGGGAGTGGGGATGGAGGAGGAGGCAATTCTAGGGATTGAACCCAGGGCATTGCACATGGTAGACAAGTGCTATATGAGTGAGCTAAATTCCTAGACTTTTTTTTTCTTTTAACTTTGAGACAGCATCTTTCTAAGTTGCCTAGACAGGCATTAAACTTTCAAACTTCCTGCCTCAGTCTCCCAAGTAGCTAGGATTATGTGTCAGTGCATTTGGTGAAATTCCACTTTTCAACAGAAGATAGATTAAATAAATTTATGCATGCACAGTAAATGTCATAAGATTAAAAGGGAACTTGAGTAGTTGTCCCTGAAAAGGAAAGAAAAAAGAAGATAAACAGTTTGGAGGAAACTTTCCATTTGATTACATTATATGATTTTTAGATTTTGCATTGTATGCATGAATTTTTATTAATTAGTAAAAATAAAAATGAAAATAGGGCTGGAAACAGCTTCACAGTGGAACACCTGCAAAGCATGCATGGTGTCCTGGGTTCAATACAAAAAGGAAGGAAGGAAGGAAGGAAGGTAGGAAAGGAGGTAGGGAGGTAGGGAGGAAGGACCCACATGGAAGCCAGGACTCTTCATCTCTACTTCTCCTCTGGGGATTGGGACCAGTCTTCCTCCTCCTCCTCCTCTTCCTCCTCCTCTTCCTCCTCCTCTTCCTCCTCCTCCTCCTCCTTCTTCTTCTTCTTTTTTTTTTTGTGTGTGTGAGATAATGAGTATCAAATCCAGGGCCTCAGAGCCTCATGCATGCTAGGCAAGCACTCTACCATTAAGCAACACCTCTATCCTGGGACCAGGTTTTTAAATGTTATACCACCTAGATGATTCTGATGACTGATTAGAATTTATATCCACTATCTATACAACCTACATGGCACTTATTGACTCATATTAAAATAGGAGGATGCTTTACATATTTTTTTGTTTTTTTCCTATAATTCCAGAGAAGTTACCTTTAAGTATTTTTTGATGAGAGTAATGCAAAACTACATTACATTTTAAAATTATATTTAATTCCAATGTGGAAGGGTCTTTAGAAACTTTTAACATACAAGGCATTATTGAACAATTAAAGATTATCACTTTCCCATCTTGATGGTGCATGCCTATAATCCCAACTACACAGGAGGCTGAGGCAGGAGTATCCTAAATCCGAAGCCAGTCTTGGAAGCCTGTACATTGTATACATAGATTGAAATATCACACTCTATCCGAAAATAAGTATGATTATTTAATGCCTATTATAAATAAAATATACATATTAAAAATGTCCAGAAAGTACCCTTTTTTTTCTAAAATACTCTTTTTCTACTCCTTTTCCTTTAACTTAATTTATCTTATAATCCTCTTTCCTGAAGTTTGCTAATTGGATTAAGAAATACCATACCAAATAATAAAGGTATACATGATAGTTAATTTAGGTGGGTGGACTTTTAGCTCAACTTCTCTGTCATAGACTCACTTGATCATCAAATGTCCTCTGCTCTTTCTTTGAACATACTGACTAATGGTCTTGGCATGCTTTGTGTACATGTTGGCTGGTCTCTTCTTTCTCTGGGCAACCTGAATCTTAGTGCTTACTGAAATTTGGCTGTATTTATAACATTTCTTATGGCAAGTTAAGTGGTTATCTAATTGTATAAAATAATTGTTTTGATTTATACACACACACACACACACACACACAGAAATTAAAACTGTATGTCTGAAATTTAAGTTGAATGACTTCAAATGATTCAAATAATTTTCGTAGCTCAATAATTATTTTCTAATTAAGTATGAATTGATATACCAATAAAAGACTGAAAATTTTAAAACGCAATTTAATCTTTCATCATTCAGGGTGATTTACATGTGTCTAAATTATTGTTCTACTTTAAAGAAACCAATATTTATTCTCAGAGTCAATACATCATTGGTGATTTATAGAAGGCAACAAGTCAAAAATCATAAGTCACACTACCCTAAAAGACTACTTACATCAAAGGTTGACAAATTTATACATGTTTTGGATTTAAGCAACCAGTTTAACATATATATGCATCTTTTTTTTAATAATTTGTTGTTGCAACTGACCTTTTTTTTTAAAAAAAATAATAGTTATAGATGGATAGCATGCCTTTATTTTATTTGTTTATTTTTATGTGGTGCTAAGGATCAAATCCATGTGCATTAATGTGAAATAGTAAAGTTTCATTCTACTTTAAGAATTGTTTGAGCTGGCTGTGGTGGTGCACACATGTAATCCCAGCTACTCAGGAGGCTGAAGCAGGACGATTACAAGTTCAAGGTCAGGTTCACCAACTTGGGGAGACCATGTCCTAAAAACGAAATCAAATCAAATGAAATAAAATAAACAAAATGAAAAGGGTTATAGAGTGTTCCTTGTTCATGCCCCTGCCACACACACAAAAATTATTTGGATGGGGTTACTGATCTAAAATTCAAGAGACTTTTAAAAACTTATAAAGAGAAAAAAAATTTGAAAAGTCAGATCTTTCATCCATCCTGAAAATATATGTTGCAAATATCACTATCTATTTAGCACTAAGCATCTAATATAACCACTTTATGTTATAATATGTTTTTCTACCTTTGCTGATTGTATGCCATCCTCTCACACTCACTGCCAAACCTATTGGAATCCAGCAGCTGTGGTCATTGCTCCTGTTAAGGACACCGATTTCATTTTCATTGCTTTTCTAACATGACACCCATCACAGAAGGTTGTGGCAATTCTTTCCCTGAAATACCCTTTGTTTTTATTTTCAGAGACAATTCTGACTTCTGCTTTTTAAAGCTACCTCTCTATATACTCATTGAGGATTTTCTTCCTGCCCCTTAAGTGTTAGTAATCAATAGGTTCTTACAATAAACATTTCTTCTCTCTCTACATGACTTAGTCTCATTTCATGGTTTCATGTGATCTCTGTCTACTGAGGTCTCCTATTCTAAACAAAGCTAGATTAACATCCTGAGCGATAAATAGCTTTGACCACTGTATATGGATATCTTGTGGGGACCTGGAGCTCCAAGGGAGAAAAAAAATCATATGTCTATGTATGTGGAAGTAAATATGGCCAAGAATAGTCAAAGCATCCTTAAAGGAGCACACAAAACTGAGAGGGTAGTTTTGTTTTGTTTTTTTTACCTGATATGATGCTGTGTTTAAATGATGTAGCAATTGGGAGAGAACCACATTGTTTAAAAGGTAAACAGATAAACGAGTGTGATGGAAGAGAGTGCAGAGAACACTCACACATATATGGCATCACATTTATAGAACAGGTAACAGCAGAAACTTTTCACAATAATGTCTTTCTCACTTATATAGTGTACTTAATAGATACATAATAGATAAAACAATGATCCAAATGTATTTTATACTTGAATGGAAAAGGAATGAAATAAGTGAAATAAAAATTAAAGCTTGTAGATCAAATCATAGTAACAAAACTCTCTGACCTTAGGATAAGAAAAGATATAAATATAACACAAAATATTAGCCATAAAAAGTGAAATGGCTGAAATGGGGGTAAATGAAGCACATTTTTCAAACCCAACCCATTTATTTCCCAGCTTAATAGTTTTCCATCAACTAGTTTACAAAACAAAATTGTCTACTGGAGACTGTGATCTAATTGAAAATCCTTCCATTCATTCCACAATTATTTATTGAGGATACCTCACATTTCAGGGACCGTTCTAAGAATAAAGAAAAATGGACAAAATTCTGTTTTCTCTCATAATACTTAGATTTATGTGAGAACACTATGAATTATATATATTATATACTTATGTCATTTTTTATAATTTTATTTCATTTTTATTTGTTCTAATTAGTTATAGATGACAGTAGAATGCACTTTGCCACATCATACATAGAGAATAACTTCTCATTCTTTTGGTTGTACATGATATAGAATCACACTGGTCATGTAATCATATATGTACATAGGGTGATAATGTCAGATTCATCCTACTATCTTTCCTATGTCTATACGTCCTACCCTCCTTTCATTCCCCTCTGCCTAATCCTAAGTATATCTATTTTTCCCTAGCCGCCCCTCTTATTGTGAATTAGCATCTGCCTATCAGAGAAAACATTTGACCTTTGTTTGGGGGATTGGCTTATTGTGCTTAGCATGATATTCTCCAGCCCCATCCATTTACCTGCAAGAGCCATAACCCCATTCTTCTTTATGGTTGAGTAATATCTCATTGTCTATAAATACCGCATTTTCTTGAAGGGCACGTAGGTTGGTTCCATAGTTTGGCTACTGTGCATTGAACTGCTTTGAACATTGATGTGGCTGCATCACTGTAGTATGCTGATTTTAAGTCTTTTTGATATAAACCTAGAAGTGGGATAACTGGGTCAAATTGAGTTTTTTGAATTCTTTATATATCCTGTAGATTAATAAATTGTATGTTAACCATATATTATGTATTATATATAATATGTATGTATTTATTATTATTTCATATATATCGGTAAGTTCTGATGTATGCTGAAGAGGAGTGGATGACATTTGAAGGTAGTACTCTTATGGACTGGATTATTGTATTCACCCAAAATTTATATGTTGAATTCCAAATCCCCATGCAATGGTATTTGGAGGTCAGGTTTTTATAAAGTAGTTAGGTTTAATGAGGTAATGAAAGTAGGATACCCAGTCATAGAATAATGGAATTAGTGTACTTATAAGAAGAGAGCAAAAAAGCAAAAGTATCTCTCTGTTCCCCACCCTCATCATGTTAGCAGCTATCTATAAATAAAATAGAGAACTTTCACCAGGAAGTAAGTTTTTTCCTGGGCCTTCCTGCACTTACCAGCATCCCAAACTGTGAGAAATAAATCCATCCTATGCTTAGAAGTTAGAAGTCCAAATTTTTTGAAGCAGATGTTCCACAGGCAGGTTCTAAAAGTTACCAGGAAGCTAGGCTAAATGCAAGGGATGGGCAAAGATAAGAATAGTGTGAAATCAGGCCTGATAAATTAACTAGGTAGGTAGATCACTTCCATCTTCCCTGTAGGTTTAATACTCTTAACGAAAGTCATGTTGAAATGTAACCCCCACTGTGAGGATGGAAACTGACTATGACATCTGGAGGTACGACCTTTGGGAGCTAATTTAAGTTAAATGGGGTCATAAGGATGAGACTTCAATCTAATGAAACACTGGCTATATAAGAAGAGGATAGATTTTATTGAAGATTTTCAAATTTTGTTCCCATGTGGTATCACACACTGCTTTGGGATCCTGCAGAGAGTCCCCACCAGCATGTAGGCACTTACCAAATATTAAGCAGATGCTATTGCCATGCCCTTGGACTTCCAAAACTTTGAGTTTAACCCCTTTTCTTTATAAATTACCTTGCCTATGGGAATCAGTTATAGTATCAGAAAGAGATTAATACAAGGCTTTGTTGGGCATCAAATATTGGAGAATTTTGATGGGATAAATGATGTTTTATTTTTATTTTCTTTTTAATTTTAGTAGATTGTCCAATAGTTGTGTGGGCAACAGACTAAGAGGTGATAATCATGTAACTGGAAGAACATTAGGAAGGGAACTGCAAAAAATTCCTGCAAGAGATGATAGTGGTTTGGAGTGGAGGTAGTGAGAAGTATCCAGTTTATTCATGTATTGTGAAGATAGGATTCTGGTATTAAATGGAAAGATGGAAAAAATAAAGAGTGTTTAAGATTTGATTCTTGAGCATTTGAACCAATGGTGTTTATTGAGATGGGAGAGACAGTGAGAAAATCATGGTTTTAAAGGCAGTAAGAGGAAAACCATGAATTCAGTGTTGAGCTGTTCAGTTTGAGATGTCTATTAGACAGTATGATAAATAAATCTGAAGTTCACAGAGAGATTGGGGCTGGAAATAAAAATTCAGAAACCATATGCCCAAGCAACTTGAAAAGTTGTAAGACTGTCTGAGATCAACAGAAAAAAAGATGTGCATGAGAAAAAAGAAGAGATCTAATGACCAAGTCCTCAGGCACAACACGTAGTGGTCAGGGTGACAGAATGGAAAAAGGAATAGGCTTTAAATTGGCCAGATGGGGAAAAGTCTTCTAAAATCAAAGCCCATTGAGAAAATGAATCAAGGAATAGTGGTGGTCAACTAAATCAAACAATGTGACTTAAGACTGAGAATCGATCACTGGACTTAGAAGTGTTAATAACCTTGTTTATAACCAGCAGATTGGTGGAGATGAGAGTTTTTGATTTGAATGGGCTCAGAAATGGGAGAAGCTCAAAGATAGAAATTACTAAAACCTTTAAGATTTTCTATAAAATTAAGACAAATAAAAGGATAGAAATCAAAAGAGAAATGCTAAGAATAAGAGTAATAGCAGATGGCAACCGTATAGAGAGGAAAAAAATGATGGGTACAAGAAAAAGATTTTTAATAGTTGGAGGTATAGCATATTTGAGATAAATGCAATGGAGCTATGATGCTGTTGCTTGTCTCATAAATAAACAGGACATGGTAACTCATTGAATTTTTTGCTGGCATTCACAATTTTATATTTAAAGATATTAGAAATAACCCAGAGCAAAACAAAGAATCAAGTCATGTTTGAGGTTTTGGTATGTAAATGCACTGACATTATATATCAACTCTAGGCTTAGTTGTTTAAATTTTTGAATAAGTATGTTTTCTATGATGTTTCAAAACCATATTTGCAATTCTCATCTCTCTCCACACACCACGGATCTCTCCCACATGCAGAGCTTCCATTGACTTCAAAGGAAACATTTCACATGGAAGCAATAGGACTAGGTTAAGACCAAATCCAAAGAAACTGCAGACACTGCAGATATAATGAGAGAGGTGGCAGACCATCTTATTCAGGTTGAAAGTGCAGAGGAAGTCCATTCTAGAAATGTATTCTTTCATAAACAAGTTGAAGCTTTATTGCAAATTTTGCAAAAATCCATTCATGCATTATTTATCTTTACAAGTCAATGCACCTGCATCATTTGATATAATGCCAAATCAAAATCTTATTCCTTTCTTCCTTATTTTAGAAATACATTAAGGTTTTGAAATATTTGAAGTTTCACAAATTCATTTAGAAATAAGGAAATAATTTTGCCAGTTTTCTGTACATATGCACAATAACAATATCAAAAATGTTTTTGATCTTAAGACACTTTGGTTAGTTAAAATAATTTTAACACTTTGCATTTTATATATTTATTCAACAAGTATATTTTCAATTATTTCATCACTAGTGAACATAAGGCAATTTAACAGAGACTATTGTAACTCACTCACATTTAATATGACAACTAGTATAGCAAAAGTTAATTGTGACTAGAGGAGAGTAATTTAGTACTGGAACATGCAATTATGTGAATACTTATATATGACTATATACCAAACATGCAATTATGTTAATACTTATATATGACTATATACCAAACACTAAGAACAGAGAAAAGTATTGCATTTTATAATTCCTTCATTGATAATGTCAGTTGTGAGAAAAGGCAAATTAAAAGTTGAAAAGAAGCCAGGCACAGTGGTACATGTCTATAATCCCAGCAGCCCAGGAGGCTGAGGCAGGTGTATAGCAAGTTCAAAGCCAGCCTTAGCAACGGTGAGTCACTAAGCAGCTCAGTGTCTCTAAATAAAATACATAAAGGGCTGGGGATGTGGCTCAGTGGTTGAGTGCCCCTGAATTCATTCCTTGCCCGCCCGCAAAAAGTTAAAAAGAACTAATAGAAGTTATATAGTTCCTATCATTAAAATCACAACAATATGCTTATCACAAAGATGGAATTATCTCACCAAACAGCAATCAATTTATTTTATCACTAATTTTAAAGCTTAGTCTATAATTTTAATTTATATTAAGTATATATCCTTTTTACAGGGTGGTATGTGGTACAAAATACATCTCCCTTTTAATGCCTTAGCATTATAGTAATATAGAATCAGTATTTATTAAGTAATAATTTTTAAAACCCAGATAGTTTTCTTGTATCTATTAACACTTTGACTCTCAGATTTTTTCAGATTTTAAAAATAAGATTTAAATTGTTCTTGTTCTCTATAATTTATTCTTTTCTCTCTTTGTTTTTCTCTGTTTCTCAACTCTGTTGACTGGATTGTCAAGGCAATTCAAAAAAAATTAAACCATAGTACCATGGCTCTCTACCAAAAATATATTGCTGTGTATTGAATTGTAATATTCCTCCTGAGGCCAAAACATTATTTTTACAAAGAATAATGCTATGCAAAATAACAGGAAACACACTGTGAATAATGTCTTACACATGACAAACTTGGTGCCTTTACCAAAACTTTAGTTTTGTGTATGCAAATCTAAATAGCCATGAAGAAATGACAACTTAGCAGTTTGTGGATATTTCAAATATATTTCAGTTGTGAGCACTTTATCAACTTTTAGAGTTAATTTTCTTAAAAACAGTCAAAGTTATACTTCTAGAAATATAAAAAATGTTCATGCATGTTAACTTTTCTGACAAAGATATTTAAAGGTTAACATTAGTGAGCATATTATTTATAGTGTTTACTTTTGAGCACATAAGGCTCTTTAAAGAAAGTTATAGCAATTTCTTGATCTAAAGATTATATTATATAATGAGTTCATAGGAAAACATATCTCTTACAAGTGTAGAATAGCATTATTCTTTATTCACAGATAGCTTATTGTTCATTTTGTGCAACTAACCCATCTTCACTTTTAATGCCTGTATACTAGTAGAAAAAGATATGTGTTACCCTCAAATGCTTAGATGTTTAAAATTAAACATTCCATTAATTTCTTATTTAAAAATCAATTTCTTGTGAAATTATACACTTTCAGACAATTAAAAATTAAGAAATTACATTCAATAATATTTTCAGAATGTGTACATATGTCCACTAACATAAATTATGTGAAATTATTAAATAATTGAGAAATCAATTATCATGACCCATGTGATGTTTACACAGTTTCTCCAAACTAAGGTGGTGAGTCACATTAGAAATATTAAAGGAATGAGAAATTTAAGAAATAAAGACATGGAAATAAGTGAAAAATAGGGGCATGGTGGCGTGACCCAGCTCTGATGGACACTGGATCTAACAATAAAATGGAGCTTTATTAAAATGTGCAGGAACACCAATTCAGAGTGAAGAACTTCCTGAGAAAACAGGAAGAAAATGACAAAGACAACTTGGTTGGGGCTTAGCAGGTTATGCCCACTTCCTTTATTTCTGAGTGGTGTATTTGAACCTAGGGCCTTCTGAGCTAATGGGCAGCATAATCTGAGCAATCTCAAATTGGTGGAATTTCACCGAGTGAAAAATAACCCTCCTGCCTTGAGATGATTCAAACAAACCCATCATTCATTCACGACCCCTACAGTCAATAGTAATCCTTTTTCTAAGATACCGGCAAAGGAAGCAATGCTTCAAACCAAGTTAGGAAGAAAGGATTCTGGAAGACTGGTGGAGCAAAAAGCTGCAGGAGTCTGTCTCCCCTCCCAGACAACTGCATTCCCAAAATCTGTCTGATACAACAATTTTGACCTCTGAAGTCCTGAAGCCTTACAACTTCCAACAACTTCCAAGTGAGGCTTGATGGCAAATTGTGGTTAACTTCAGATAATTTCAGCTCTCAGCATCATAATAGCTGCCCCTGTGTCATCTCCAGTGGGGTGACAAACAGCTGTGCATAGAGCTTATAAGAGCCAAAATGGATACTAAAAACCATGTCCTTCAAATACTGGGGACTTGTGCCCTGATCATTAATTCTAGCCTTTAGGTTGAAGTGTAAACACATTGGCAGGTGGCCATTGTTCTGGTGTACTGGCTCCCAATTGTTACAGAACCTTTCTTCCCAGGCAAAAGTGACTTCCAGTGAAGACCTGCACCTTTCCCTCTCTACTTCATTTCTCTTTTCCATTTTTCTCTTGTATTCGTTTCTATTTTGGGGGGATTAGACATCATAGACTAGAATGCTCAAAAGCAACTGCTTATATAGAAAAATATTAGAAAGTGATAGTAGATTTTCGAGAAAGGCAACAACAGATGAGGTAGAGAGGGAAGATGGGAGGGGAGGGGAGGGGGGATAGTAGGGGATAGGAAAGGCAGCAGAATACAACAGTCAGTAATATGGCATTATGTAAACATTGTGAATGTGTAACTGATGTGATTCTGCAATTTGTATTTGGGGTAAAATGGAAGTGCATAACTCACTTGAATCAAATGTATGAAAGATGAAAAAAATAAAATAAAAAAAAAAGAAAATCCTCAGAAGACCTTAAATTTACACACCATGCTCTGATCTTTGACACAAAACAATCTACAATAATTAAAACATAACAAAATAACCACCCAAAACAGCAACAACGATTATAATTAACCCCTATTGAAGTAACCCCTGGTTGTATAAATTCACAATCTGAGTTTTTAAATTAATACATTATTAGATTCAAAATTTCAGTTTTATATAAGCATACAAAGAAACAGGAAACTATGGGAGATTGGAGGGAAAAACATAAATCATTATAAGATGTTCCTGAAAAATATCTGGTGGCGTAGCTACTAGAAAAAAAAATTTAAATAAGGTGTTTTTTTTAAAAAAATAAACTTGTAATCCCAGTGGCTTGGGAGGCTGAGGAAAGATAATCCAAATTCAAGGCCAACCTCAGCAACTTAGCAAGGACTTAAACAACTTAGTGAGACCTTGTTTAAAAAAAAAAAAAAAAAAAGGCTGGTGGTATGGCTGGGTAGTTAAGCACCACTGGGTTTAATACCAGGTAACAAAATAAATAATTTTTTTAAAAAAAATTAAAAATCAAACAACTGCCAAAAGACCTAAAGGAAGAGGTGGAGAAAAAAATAAAACCATTTCTGAAATACAAGATAGAAATATCAACGAAGACAGAAAACTGAAGGATAAAAAAGAAAACTAAAAGAAAATTTGGAGCTGAAAAATGCAACAACTGTAAATAAAAATTCACTGGAGGGACTCAAAGGTGGATTTTATTTGAACAGGTAACAAAAAAGAATTGGTGTGGTTGATGATAGGACAAAGGAAATCACTGAGTCTAATGAACACACACACACACACACACACAAAGGGTGGAAGGAAAGTCATCAAGTCTAAGAGACCTATGCACACCATCATGTAGAACAACACACGTTGTAGAAGAACAATAAAACAACTTACTACATGTGAAGGATCTTTAAAAAGTTTATAAACATATATCTAAACAGAATCCTTGAAGGGCAGCAGGCCTTCAAGGTCATTATTTATTACTAACAGAACAGAATTCAGTAAAAGGATATAACTATTATAAATATTTAGGCACCTAATTACAGGTGACCTTAACATGTGAAGCAAAACTTATGGAATTTAAGGGAAAAATCAGCAGTTCTATGATAATACTTGAAGACTTAAATGCTTTATTCTCAAAATAAAAACCAGACAGAGATAAATAAGAAGACATATTTTATCCAGAAAATGACACCACAAGAAAAAAAAACAACTAAAAAACCAAAAATTTACAGATCAATAACTCCCAGAAGTATTGATGCAAATATCCTCAACAAATACTAGCAAACCAAATTCAACAATGTGTCAATAGGATTATGAACCAAGAGCAAGTGAGCATTATTCCTGGGATGCTAATACAATTCAACCTGAAGAAATCATTGAATGCATATACCATGTTATCAGAATAGAGGGAAAATACTCCACATGATCACCTCTATTGACACAGAAGGGTCACTTGATGAAATTTAGCACCTTTTATGATAAAAAAAATTTAAAAACTAGAAATAGAAGGAAATCAACTCTATATAATAAAATCCATGTATGAATACTCTCTAGCCAACATAATCCTCAAGGTTACTATGAGGTCAGGCAGGGATAGCCATTTTTACTACTTTATTTAGCATAGTATTGGAAGTTTTTACCCAGAGCTATCAGGCATGGAAAAGAAATAAAAGATTATATTATCTTGCATATAGATGACACAATCATATACATCTTATACTTCTAAAAGTAACACTATGAAGTGATTAGAAATAAATGAATTAATCAAAATAGTCAGATACAAAATCAACACACAGAAAAATTAGTTACATTTATAAATGCTAACAACATTGAATAGTATGAAAAACAAATTATAACAGCAATCTTATTTTTGATAACAAGAAGATGACATACTCAGCAATTAACCTAAATGGTAAAAGAGTTGTACAATTAAAATGATGAAATACTGCTGAAGGAAATTAAAGAGGAGATAAGTAATTAGGAACACATTAATGCCATTTTAATGGTGTGGAAGAAAATACTTTTAAGGTGTTAATATTATAAAAAATGATACACAAATTCAATGCAATTCCTATGAGAATCCTAATAATGTGGGGGTTTTTTGTTAAAAATAAGAAAATTTACCCTAGAATTTATATAGAATCCCAAGGAATCCCTAATTCAAAACTATATGAAAAAGAAAGACAATTTTTAAACTAATGCTTCCTTTTTTCAAAGCTTACTACAAAACTATAGTAATATAATCAGCGTGGGACAGTAGTAAAGACTGACATACAGACCAATGAAATGGATTAGTGAACTCATAAGTAAACACACATATGGCAAAGTGATTTTTCACAAAGATGCCAAGACCATCCAATAGAAGAAGGACATTTCTTATTTTATTTTATTTTCAATGATGTTAGAAAAACTGGACATCCTTATGCAAAAGGATGAAGTTAGTCACTTACATAACACTAGGTAAACAAAATTAGTTCAAATTAGATCAAAGACCTAAATGTAAGATCTAAATACAAATCTTTTAGAAGTAAACATAAGGAAAAGAATCTCCATGACATATACTTGGCAATAATTTCTTGGATATAGTACCAAAAGTACAAAGAGCAAATAAAAAATAGATAAATTAAATTACATGCAGAAGTTTAAAAATGCGTATTCAAGGACAGCATTCACAGAGTAAAGAGATAACTATGGAGTAGGGATATATTTATATGTAATATTTCTAATAAGATATTGATATTTAGAATATTTAAAGGACTACTGAAATTCAATAGCAACACTACAAAACAATTCAATTCAAATATGTATAAAGGACTTCAATAGGGATATATCCAAGGAATATAGACAAATGGCCAATGATCACATAAAAATATGATTTATTTCACTAATCATTAGGGAATTACAAATTAAAACTGCAATGTGATACCACCTTGCACCCATTAGAATGGTTACTATTTTAAAATAAATAAATAAACAGAAAAGAAGTGTTGATGAGAAGAGGGAGAAACTGGAACACTTCTTCACTACTGGTGGAATGTAAAATGGACAGCCACTATGGAAAGCAGTATAATGTTTTCTCAAAAAATTAAAAATAGAAATAGCATGTATTATCTAGGAATCCTGCTTTTGAGTATATGTCCAAAGGAACTGAAATCAGCATGTTGAAGAGTTGTGTGTGCACACATGCCTGTAGCATTCACAGTGGCTAAAATATGGAAGTAAGTTAGTGTCCAATGGGTAAGCAAAATGTGGTATATGCACACAATGGAACATTATTCATCCTTTAACATATATGAACTGTGTCAACCTTATGCTAAGTGGAATAAGGCAGTCAGAAAATTACAAAAGCTGTATGATTCCACTTAGATGAAATATTTAGAGTAATCAAAAATCATAGAAACAGAATGATGGTGGTCAGGAATTGTGGGGAAGGGAAATGTGGAACTATTGTTTATTTGGTATAGTTTCCATTTTATAACATGAAGATATTTGAGTATGAATGATGATTACTATTGTACAACATTATTATTATATTCAGTACCACTGAATTATACACTTGAAAATGGTCATGATAATACATTTCATGCTGTATAATTTAACATAATTTATAATTTATAATTTAAAATAATTAAACAAGGAAACATTCTTACATATTTATACAAGTAAATAATACACGTCATACATTTTTAAAACCCATCTAATATATTTTCAAGACAACACTAAGTTAAGCTAAAATTGCTAAATAAAAGACAAATTTTCCCAATGATCTTGACAAATACAGAAAACCTAGAGGATCATATGGAATTGAGAATTTCTGTCTCTTTGCAGTTGTCAAACAGGAATGTGCCTGTGTAGGAAGAGCTATCCCTTTATCTTAGACTTCAGGCCTACAATTTGCCTTTTTATTTCCTTCCTCTCCTTGCTCAAACCTGCATTATGAGAAACCTCATACTCCTGCTTATGAAAAAGACAATCTGCATGTCTAGTGCTGTTCACATCCCTCAGATAGACACAGCCATGCCTTGGCCATCACTCAGTCACATATGTGCATATCCTTGTGAAGGGGTAGGTATCACATGAGGTGCCATCCTTCCCTTAAAGGATAGATCTAGAGAATAGTCCTAAGCAGAGCAAAAAACTCCAGATTCACTTTTGCAGAATATGATTTGCAAGAGATGAATGTACCAAAGACTGGTGTATGTTGTAGCCAGGGAAAGGTTAAAAGGGGCTCTTTCAAATACAGAACAGAGAGGAGATGTCTTACATATTCATATCTAAAAGAAAAATATTAAGACATAAAAAATACTCATGGTGTTTGAAAAATGTCAATTTACCCAGCTTAGGTGAAACTGAGCAAGTGAGAAAGAGAATGATAGGATGCAAAATGGAATAGCATTCTAGGGACTGATCTTGTGGGCCTCAGAAACAATGGTCAAGAACATAAGTGTTATTTTTAGGTTGATGAGAGGCCATTATAGGGTCTTAAAAAGAAATGAGACATCCTTTTTTTTATGTTCTAAAAGAATTTACCTTGCTTCTCTGTGGAGAATACATAGTTGGCCACCAAGAAAGAAAGCAGGCAGGCCAGTCAGAGACCTGCCTCACCAGGGGAGACATAAAGGAACTTGGATGAGAATGGACCAGTGAAGGTGTGAGAGCTGGTTGTTGTTTTCACTCATTGTGAAAGTGAAGTTGATAGGATTTGCAGATGATGTGGTCTGTGAGGAAAAAAAAAGTGATAGTTATAGGAATTTTTGGCTTTATTAACTGAGCAAACGGTGAGGCTGCAGAGCAAAAGGAAAAAGGAGTGGGGAGAGGAAATCATGTTCCAGACATGTTAAGATTGAGATTCCTAATAAACATCCTAGTGGAAAAGCTTTGAACACTTCATAGGATGTATTAAACAAAAGCTCAGGAGAGAGGTAGTAGAAAAGATGAGAATTAACAAATGAAGGTGGGGAGAAATAGAATAAAGTCCAAAGAAATATAGAGTCCTAAAAGTTAAGCAAAGAAAGGTTTTGACAAAATCATCAAACTTGAAACCTCTATAATTGCTGCTGCAGAAGGGAGTAAAATGAATACTGAGGTTAAAATATTGGATTTGGCAAGATGGAGGTTGTTGTTGGCAACAATTACAGGAGTGGTTTCAGCGGTTGAGACGAGAGTGGGAGGTAAAGAATTGAGCATTTCAGCTTAAGCAATACGTTAACTCATATCAACATGAATACTGGGAGAGTGAGTTACCATTTCCTTTCTTCCCCACAAATATTTTTTGCTTTCTGGTATCAAAGCCACATGGTTGTTTCAAAGATAAATATACCTTCCCCTGCACGCTGTTGGGCATGGTGCTTATGAACAGTGACTGGAGTTCAGCAAAAAGATGTTCAGGGATTTTATTCATGTTTGTCTGCCATCCTGTTCTCTCCTCTCTTCTCATTTTGTCTTCCTTCCCACTAGATTTTTGTTCCATTTCCCGCCGCCTCCTCTTTGTATTAATCATAGCTTTACAAAGGAACAGAACCAATAAAATACAGAGTATATATGTATATTTATCTATAAAAGTGGATTTAGTGGTTGGCTTACATGATCAGAGGCTGAATAGTCCCACAATGGCCATCAATAGATTGGAGAACAGGAGAAACCAGTAACTTATCATATACTTCAAGAAGCCAGAAATCTCAGAGTAAAAGGGGAAAATGATGTGGTCCCATTCTATAGCAGAAGATCTGTAAGTCCACTAGAAAACTGCTGGTACAAATCACATTCAAAGGTGAAATAAACTGGAGTCAGATGCCCATGGGCAACAACAGCAAAGAAAACACATTTGCTTCAGAGCAGCTTCAGAGGAGCCTTTGAGCGCCTGCAACCTCCTATTCTGTTTTTTCATCCTGTCTCAGCTCCCAGCCTGTTGGATGGTGTCACCCATATTCAGGAAGTTCTTCTCCACTCAATTTGCTCACCCATGTTAATCTTCTCTAGAGTGCTTTACCAATTTTCTAGGAATCTCCCAGTGCAATCAAGTTGATAAATGGGATTAATTATTACACTCTTCTCTATGATAAAGACTTATGTAAATAATAACTGTATTTAACAGTATTTAATAAAAGCTAATCTGTAATTATGATGCTATTACTTTCTTATGACTGTAACTTCATTATTTATTTAAACTCTCCTTCTATCCTTCTCTAGGATGTTTTTCTTACTGGGAGGTTCTTTGTCAACCATTTTGAGCTAGAATCTTATAGGTCAGTTCCTCCAATTCCTGCTCAATATCTGAATTGGCTTGAATGAACACCAAGGAGAAAGCACTGGAAATTTATGACTAAAATTATTGTTCATTGAACACATGTAGTCTCATAACATTCTGTTGTACTTTTGAATGTACATGAGATCAATAGGGATGACTCTTCCTTTATATCTAATATTAGCAACTTGGTTCTTCTTTCTTCTTGGTTAGTACAATTGATCTTCTCAAAGAACTTTATTTTGGTTTTCTTTATTATTTCCATGTTTTAAGTTTTATTGATTTATGTACCAATATTTATTATTTATTTCCTTCCATTTGTTTTAAGCAAATATTGCTCTTCTTTATTTAATATATAAAACGTTTTAAATTCATTCTATCTTTTTTTCACATATGCATTTAATGATACAAATGCCTTTTTAAGCACAGTGTTTGCTGTACTCACAAATTCTAAAAAGCTCTATTTTTACTTTCATATACTTGGGGAATTTCCAGCCATCTTTCTTATATTTTTTTAATTGTTTGTATTTGTTTTAATTAGTTATACATAATCGTAAAATGCATTTATGCACTTTGATATATCATACATAGATGAGATATAGTTAATCACTTTTCTGAGTGTACTTGTAGCAGGATCACATTGGTCATGTAGCACATATATGCATACAGTAATAATGTATTTTTCATTCTACTATCTTTCCTATCCACATCCCCTCCTCTCCCCTCCCATGACTTCCCTCTACCTAATCTAAGGTAACACTATTCTTCCCTACTGCCCCCCCAACTTATTTTGAATTAGCGTTCACAAATTAGAAAAAGTATTCGGCCTTTGGTTTTGTGGAATTGGCTTATTTTGTTTGGTTTTGTGGAATTGGCTTATTTTGTTTAGAATGATATTCTCCAACTTCAACCATATACTGGCAAATGCCGTAATTTCGCTCTTCTTTAAAGCTGAGTAATATTCCATTGAATATATGTACCATATTTTTTTTATCCATTCATCTATTGAAGGACACTAGGTTGGTTCCATAGTCTAGCTATTGTGAATTGAGCTGCTATAAACATTGATGTGGCTGTGTCACTATAGTATGCTGATTTTAAGTACTTTGGGTATAAACCAAGGAGTAGGATAGCTAGGTCAAAGGATGATTACATTCCAAGTTTTCTGAGGAATATCCATATTGCTTTCTATAATGTCGTCCAATTTGCAGTCCCACCAGCAATGTATGAGTGTACCTTTTTCATCACATACTCGCCAACAATTATTGTTGCCAATATTCTTGATGATTGCCATTCTTACAGGAATGAGATGAAGTCTTAGAGTAGTTTCAATTTGCATTTCTCTAATTGCTAGAGGTGTTGAATACTTTTTCATATATTTGTATATCAATTGTATTTCTTCTTCTGTGAAGTGATTGTGGTCCAAGAACATACTTTTATGGTTTGTAGTCTTTTAAATTAGTTCAATTATTTTTTATATCCAGTATTTGCTGGATCTTGGTGATTGTACACAAAAAATTGAGAAGGATGGGTATTCTGCTATTGTCAGCTGGAGTGTTCAGTAAATGCCAATTATATCAAGTTAATAGCACTATTCAGATCAACTAAATTCTCATTGATATTGTGCTTGCTTAATCTATAATGGGGTATTGAGTCCTTAATGAATATAAAAGATTTTTTTGTTTCCTTTTAGTTGTCTCAATTTTTGCATCACATATTCTGACATTTTCTTTTTAGATGTAACACATTTAAGATTGTTTTTTATTCTTGGAGAATTGCCGTTGTTATTATGCAAAGCCCCTCTTTATCGAAGATAATTTTATTTGTAAAGAAGTCTACCCTATCAGAAATTAATATACCTACTCCATTTTTTTTATTAGTGTTACCGTGATCTTTATCCATCAATTTACTTTTAACTTAGTCTGTTGATGAAGTTAAATCCACTATTAAAGTGGATTTTTAAGATAATATTTTATTCTTTTTTAAAATCTATTTTATTTTTCTCTTTTAATCAGTCATTTTCTCTTAATCTCATTTAATCTGAATATTAGGATCATTCACATTTAAAGTGATTATGAAAATTTGGATTAATAACTATTATGTTTGTAACTCATTCCTCTTCATTACATTTTTTTCCTATCTTTTCACTTTCTTTTGCTTCCTTGTATTAATAGAGTTTTTATTATTCCTTTTTATGTCCTCTGTTGGCACAACAAGAGGTTTGTAGTGTTTACCCTAAAATTTTAATATACATATATTCTAAGTCCATCTTTAAAGAGCACTACATCTCTTCACATGAAATGCAGGAACCTTTTCTTAATTTTTAAATTTTCTTAATTACTCCCTTCCCATCCTTTAGGAAATTGCTGTTTCTCATTTCTTATATCCATATAGATTTGACCCTCAAAATTAACTAAATTTTCAAAAACACAATTTTATTTTAGTTTCATTTATTCCTTTCTCAACACTCTTTCTTTCTTCATGTATATCTGATGTTTGACCTAGTATTTTTTCTTCTTCCGAAAGAACATTTTAAATTATTTCTTGTAAGGCACGTCTGCTGCCAAGTGAGTCCTAATCTGTTTCAAAAAAAAAAAAAGAAAAAACCTCTTTATTTCTACTTTGCTCTTAAAAGACAACTTCATAGGATATAAAAATCAAAGTTGTTTTTCATTTTTGATACATAAATCATTTAATCTACTTTGCCTTTTTACTAATAATAAGTCTGCTCCAATTCTTACTTAATTCCATAGGCAAGATTCCCCTGTTCTCCTACCTATAGATTTTCTCTTTTTTTGGTTTTTCTGAAAGTGAAATATATCTGCAAATTTGGTTATTTTTAATATTTATCTTGATCAGTGTCCTGGATCTGTCATTTTTGTATATGTCATTAATTTTGGGATTTGGGGGGTATTATTACTTCAAATTTGTCTTTCCTCTCTTATTACTTTTTACTTCCCCTCTAGTATTCTAATTATGCATATGTTACACCTCTTGGAATTGCTCACACAGTTTTTAGATGTTCTGTTTCTTCATTTTTAAAAATACCTTGTTCTTCTCTGTATTTCACTTTGAGAAGTTTCTATTGAACTGTCCTTAATTGCTCTTACTATTTTTTTCTACTACATCATCTTCAGATGATTTCCCAAGAAACACTCTTTTATTCTGTTATAGTGTTTTTGATTTATAGACTTTCCTTTTGATTATTTGTGATTATTCCTATCTGTCTGCTTTTATTTCTCATGTATTTTTTGCTTATTGTCTACTTTTTTCCACTAGAACCCTAAACATATTAATCACAGTTAAAGTTTCTTGTTAAAAAATTCCAACATGTGTTACATTTGAGTTGGGTTCTGGTGATTTCTTTCCCCTTATTTCACTTTTGTCTTATTTTGGTAAGCTTTGTAATTTTTCTTTAAATCAGGACATGTTTCAGATATTAGAAACTGAGGGAAATCAGCCTCTAGTGTGAGGATTTATGGTAATCAGGCTAGGAATTAGGCTTTGTTTCATCTCTTTGTAGCTGTAGATGTCAAAGGATCTAAATTTTTCTTGTGTCTTTGTTTCTGTTGCTCCTCTTGAGCTAAAGTTTGCTAGAATATCAAAAAAAATCATATGGATATATTGCTGGTCTCAAAACAAACGATTTAAAACAGGGAGGTATCAGAAATCAGAAGGAAATCTGGATCCAGAGAAATAGGTACCAAACAACTCATGACAGTTTCATGACCAGATGTGTCTATATCTGGACTTCTAGTGCCAAGACAAGGCCAGAGGAGAATCCTACATGCTGTAGTAGTAAAACACATAGCTCCTCGTCACATAGAGTCTGTGTTTCATACCTATTTAAGTTCTAGCCTTCCCTTTTAATATTAGAGTTCTGTTGTTGTTGGGAGGTTTGGAGATCCGGAAAGATCTACAATCTAGGACAAGGCTCTGGTAGAGCTTTTTGGACAAGAGGCTTTTCTTCTAGAGAAGGTCTTGATTGCACTTCACTAAGATTAGCTTTTGCTGGATCCATGAAGAGATCTTTCTTTGATCTTCATTTTAAGAAACTTTTGGGATTAGCGTAGACAAAATCCACAACAGTAGACTATAGCCTCCATAATTTTTTTTTACTTTCATGTCACTTCACACAAACCCCTCTATCAATTCATCAGAGTGACCACTTAAAGCTGGGCACGATGGTTCATGCTTGTCTTCTCATCCACTTTGGATGTTGAAGCTGGGTTCTAAGTTCTAGTCCAACCTAAGCAATTTAGTGAGACCCCCCCCCCATCTCAAAATAAAAAATTTAAAAAGAGTTAGGGATGTAGTTCAGTGGTACAGCACTTGATAGGTAGCATCGTAACATGTGTAAGGATCTGGGCTTGATCCCCAGTACCATTAAATAAAAGAAAGAAACAAAGAAAACCATTGAAGTTTTCTTATCAGTTCGTGTCTCCAGCACCTTCTGTTCCAGGTATGTAGAGATTGGTTGAGACTCTTTGGAATCACACGATTCCTTCAATTTTGTGGAGGCATTTTCTCTAGATACCTCTGGCTAGAGCCAGAATTCCTCAATATTTTAAGCTATCAAAATATTTTTTAATTAGGATGTGTTTTATTCAACTATCTGTGTATTTTCATTATTTGTAAATAAATTTTATGAAAGATTGAATATACTTTACTAGCTTCTTTGCATAATTTAAATAAATGTGAATATATTATAGTATCTTGGCTTATTCCAACTCAATCTCATATAACTTAATAGGACATAGTCTAATTCTATGCATACTCTCAACAATATGCTCAACATTGGACTATTCTAAATGGCAAAGAAATTCAGTTATTAGGTATCAAGTAGACAATGATGTCAAACTAAAAGTAAGTGATGATATACCACTGCCGCAGGAGACACAGAGCTGAAATTTCCTATTTGTAGAGTTTATATAATCCCTTTAACTACAAATTCTGGCTTCTAACTGATTCTATTCCTGTCTTTATTTATGATATCCATTCATTGGATTCATAAATGAATAGCCATTGCACCACTCTTTAGGTATGTGCACATAAAATAAATGAATACAAATGTTTTCATTAACACAGCTGCTCCAAAATATTTAGTTCAAATAATTCTATACTTGTTTCTCACAGACAAGAGACTTGGGGGAAAAAAGGAATTGAATATTAAGATATTAAATGTCCTTCTTTTAGTCATAAAATTCAAAAGTAGGATGATACTTGCCAAGTAAGAGAGGTAGAGAATAGATACTGCAGACATACATAGCACATATGTAAATACTAAAGACACCACTATTCCATTGCCCTTTGAATACATGAAATAGGCAAGTTCTCAGCTAAAGACATTTTTGAGGCTCTAAATATGAGCTGTGACTCTACAAAATATATTTCTGGATTTTTGTAAAACACTAAGAAAATTAAGACATTTCACTGTGAAGGAAAATCATTTTAAATCATCAGAAGTAAAAGGATTTTTGAGAAAGTAATTTTTTTATTCCCTTCTAAAGAAAGATTAAGCAACATTCATGTCAGGTTCATGGTGACTGGTCCTTTGCCTAAGGCCATATTTTTTCTTTTTCTTTAGAAATGTCCAGCCTAGACACCTGATTAGTCAATGAGTGAAAAAGGGTGAACAGATTTTCCTATAACTCACATATAGCATACACACAGAGAAATTCTGGATAGAGTAAAGTATAACAACAACAACAACAACAACAACAAAAAAAAAAAAATATATATATATATATATATATATGTATATATATATACACACACACATAAATAAATAAATAAAATATATATGCATATACATATATATTTTGCTGTTTTCAAAACAAAGATGAAGCTGGAAGATGCCACAAATAAGAAAGAAATTCAAACCTAAAGATTGAATTGAAGCCAAAATAAACCATGAGAGATGTGTGACTATCTATGTCTACATTTGGACTTTCGATGTCCAAAGTCAGAGGTAAAATTCTATGTACTGCAGTAAGCTGGACCTTCAACAAGAGATGAAAAAATATTGATTTTGTTTAGATGAGGGGTGCAATCTGAATCAATGACAACATCTTTTCTTTGGGCACCACACAAGGGATCCCTTGGCAGAGAGGATCTAAATTCAGTTTATGGCATAGAAAGTAAAAATATCATTATGTGAGTCAGATGAAGTCAGGTAATTAAGGTTTTGTGACAAAAAGGGAGTCATTTTTTTAGCTACTATGAGCTTGAATACAGTTGTTTTAATACACAAATATAAGAGGTCATAATTTAAAACTACATTTATAATTGAATTTATGCTTAACTCTACCTTAGTGATGAATAATGTGGTGGGTTTGGAAATAATTCTTAAATTTCAGAAATATTTGTACTGCCTTGAAAACGTAATATTTATTACCACCTACACAGTTATTTATTCTTTTTAAAAAGTATATACATTTCTGTATTATACTTAACCTTAGCCTAAGCAGTATTAACTGTTCAGTCACTAATTTTAGTATTATTAAATTAAATACATAAGTACTAAAATGTTATCAATAACACAACTCCAAATAATCTTTCATCCTTTGGAACTCACACTACAGGTTGGGACATTGTGGCCATAAGTCTACATAGTCTCCAACTGTCTCAAATTCATACATGACAATTCACTCCTATAAACACTATCATTTTGAACATTCTGACCTTTTATTCAAGATTAACTGACAGTTAACAACTTAAGTTTAAATACTGAATACAGTGCTCACCAGATTGCTATTAGGGACAATCTACCTTGCCTCTGTGAGTCATTGTTTTCTCTGAGTAGAAAAATGATATCTCTTAAAATTATGTTGGGGGTTAAATGAGACAATGTACTTAAAGCCCTATTCATGGTCTTGGCACACACTATGCAAACCATAAACTGTATGCCTTTTACTATAGAGTCATGCATTGTACAACAGTGCTTCGGTCAACAACAGAGCACATATAAGATGGGTGGTCTCATATGAGGATATCACCTTATGACTTTGTAGTCATCTTGGTTGATGACGTGTTCTTTGATATTAGCACAGAGATGAAATCACACAAGAAAAATTTCTCAAAAATATCCCTGTGATATGAATTTTATCTATGACTAACTACAATCTCTGGGGAAAATAATTATCTACAGAATTTCATTTGAATTATCTACAGAATTTCATTTGAATTATCTGAAAAGCATTCTCACACCATTTCTCATTGATTCAATAGTTTGGAAAAGGGCAAGTGAGTGATTTTGGCATTTGATAAGTTCAAGAAAATCATGAGGACTACTAAAAACTCATAACCACATACTTCTCAGAGCAAGAGAAAAAGACATAAGTAAAGAAAACAGGAGCTGATGTTTGTGACCTTTAAATATTTTCAAGTGTATTAATCGTTTCAACAATTTTATGTTATGTAATTTAATACATGAGAACACTAAGATTTAGGGGACTCTCATGACTTATCAAAATCAAAGGCACAAAGCATGGGCAGATACTGGGAGTCACCTATACCAGACCACGGAGCACATTGGAGATGTGGAGATGGTGGTCATGAATTCTAAAGAGACGCAGGACCCCAAACAAAAAGTAGAAGAAAATTAAGGGCAACTTTTGTTTCCTGAACAATTTGTTTGGGGACATTGTAGACTAAATTTCAAATAATATATCCTATTAGGAAGAACAGAGGCAATTTCTGTGGAGTGAAAAAGCCTATCAAGAAAAAACTAATCTCTTCTTCTTTGCACATATTTCCAAAGTAATCCTATCCACATGTCAACTTAAATGGAATAATTAGTGTAAGAGCTTCAACATTAGATGCAAGGTGATGGTGAAATTAATCTTGGGTATTTAATGAAATACCATCTTCTCTTTGACCAAAAGTCTGACAGCCTGGTGACAGTACATATCTGTTCTGCAGCCCATTTAATTAAGAACTAGCATTGTAGAAACTGATTTGGGTCACTAAATTTAAAAAGATTCTTGTTTAAATCAATGTGTTTACATGGTAGGTTCTTGTCAAAGATATCATTTGCCATACTTGAAAATAATCTTCCATCATTTTTTGGATTAGATGATGACCAAGATACCCTCAATTTTTCATTTTAAATTCATACAATAATCTTATTTTAATCTTAAGCATTGCTCTATTTTGATCCACTTAGAAGGTTCATTTCTGGAGATGAAAAAACATGTTTGTTTGTTTTTTTTAACCACATACAAGCAAATGCTACTATTTTGTAAGATCTCATGTTTCTGTTTACATTTCTCAAATCAACCTTTGTTGTTCTGGTAAAAAGTGGAATAGTTTTATGTTTAAGGACATATGGCACACAGAATTTTGTGAGAATAGGAGGAAGATGTGTCTAGAAAGTCTTAATTTGTTGGCATTGGGTCCCCCCAACCCCCAACTTGGACTCCTTAGAGACGCTTGACCCAGGTTTTCCAAAACAATAAGTTTCCATTCACATTTTATGTAATTATGTCTGGTTACATCCTCTCAAACTATATTTTTGGAAATTTGAGAAAAATTAAAACTATATATATATATATATATATATATATATATATATATATGGCAATTTTACTTCAGAAGGAAGCAGTACATAAACGTGAGAAAAAGATTGAAAACTCAATTCATATAATATTTACATCATAATTATGCTACCTTAAAGCTATTTAAAGATGAACTGCAGTTTAATTATGTTTTGTTATCTATAGAATTTAATCCAAATCTAATCTCTCTAAAAGAAACATCAATTTTGCACTGATAACATTTTTATATTAATCATTTAATTTCTAATACATTCCATAGTCTTTAAATTCCTTAGTCTTTAAATTCTTTACATAGTTATTATCTCATTTTGATACTCATCTTTCAAGTGAAGAAAGCTTAAACATTAGTGCATTACTAATTTTCAAATGCGGAAAAGGAATATCTCTGATGTTATGAGATAGTCCAAGGTACTACAGTGAGAGTCCCGCAGGACACCAGGGAGAAGAGAGGCCTTGTCAGGCATTAAGCTGCGCTGTGCACTCAACATTAGAAACCCACTTTTGAAAATAGGAATTAATCCTCAAATAAGATATTTGATTTGTCACAGACATGTAATGCCATAAGGCTTTCTTTTATTAAGAATTTTATTCTAAGCAGATAAGTCATTCTAGAATCTTTATAGATGCTTTCTCAATGAGCTTGAAAAACTACTTCCTATTAAAGAAATGCTGTTGTTCCCATCTTAGCTTAGAAACTGATCACCTCAAATATCAAAAAGCAGTTGCAGTATCTGAAATTACTTTGTGTTTCGCTTTTGGCACTTTTAAAATTCTCCTTTCATAATTGCTTAATTTTTAGGCGATTCATACCTGATGGTAGAAATTAAATGTGCTCTCTTTACTTATACCATCTTAAATATCATTTTTGTTCTATCACACATAATTACATTGTGGACCTTTTTGCTCTAAGAACATATTTTAATGTTGTGGCGTCTGTTGTTGTTTTTAAATCTTTTAAAGCTGGACCCATACATCATATTTATGTAAAAGTAATTATCTATTTTTAAATGAGTAGGCTTTCTAACATGCTTTCCTCCCACAATTTTTAACAAGCATAAGGACATTTTAATAGATCATACTTTTTCACTGACTTGTTTGAAATCAGCCCCCTAATTTCTCAGTAGTAGCTAACCCAGCAATCTTGGCCTGGTTTAGCAGACAAGATGAAGAATAATATTCACTGCATTCCCAGTGTGTAAATGGTGAATTCAATGATTACTATTTTCTCATTAAGAATATGTTCAATTATGCCATGGATAGAGCACCATTTGGTTTAATGAGGAATTAAAATGAATGGAATTAGATTTAAACTAAAATCCCATGAGCATTAATAGAGTGATTAAAGGGGGTGTAGAAATTTTTTCTTTATTTATTTCTAGTTCCAATCAAGAAGTTTCATTCTTAGAGAACTTTAAGAAAGATTAAATCAGATGGATCATTTTTAAAGTAAAGTTTCCATTCATGGGAACTTTTTTCTCTTTAACAAAGTATCTGTAACTATTCAGTGATTCTCAGTGTTGAGAGACTATATTGCTCATAGTTTAACTGCTCATTAAAAAACAAACTAATATAATAATTGTTATCATTATTGTATGTTTATAATCCATCAGGAATATTCACAACCATCCTATGAAATAAGCATTCCAATTATATTTACATGAAAATTAGCTTTAAATTTCATGAAATTAAATTTTCATTTTATGAAATTAAATGACTTGTACAAGGTAACTTGCAGGCAAATTTTTAATATGATCTCTAAGATCTCCATCCCTTCATGTTCTTAAATCTCTGGATCTGTAAATATGTTGGACTTTAGTGCTGACATTTTTTTTATGCTCTGTAGCACAGATAGAGGGCTATCGTTTTAGAGATTGTCATCTTCCTGAAGCCAAAGATTCAAAGTTGGAGGGACTGCAGGCATAAAGGGGATTTGATGGAAAGAAACTTTTTTCTTCCTAGATTGAAACTAGAAAGGGTCAGTGACAAGGACCACAAAGTAGCCTTTCAACTGAGATTAACCTATAGCAGTCAGACAGCAGGTACAGGCAATCTCAGTCCTACAACCACAAGGAAACATGTTTTTTTTCCAATAACTTGAATTAATTTGCAGGTGGATTATTTCCAATAGCCTCCAGACAAAAACAGTCCAGGTGACATTTTGATTTCAAATTTAGAAGATGCTGCACAGAGGACACTCTCATGCTATGCCTGGACTGCTGAGTTAAGTTCCCCCATGCTGTTTTAAGTCACTTTGTATTAATTTGTTGAATGTTATAGAGAAGTAATGCACATCATAAGTCAGAATTTATGGGCAAAATGTCTGATACCACTTCCTCTATTTCCCACCCTACTCCTCTAGGCAATCTGGACACTTCTGCATGAAAACACAGATTTGTTTATTGCTGCTTGGTTGAGTATGTATTTCTGTCATGCTATGTTAATAATAGGACTTAATGGACAGAGAAATGTAATTCGAGTTAATAACCATTATATCATAAATAAAATAATATCATTTGTATTTTCATTTATTTGCCAGGAAAGTTATTCTATGCTAGAATATAGTAATTGCTCAATAAATTTCATTTTCTGTCCTGCTTATAATTGATATACAAATTATAAAATGTGAAAATTGCCAAAGCTATAGCAATCTATACTTATTATATGTTAAAAGTTGTTTCTATTTCTGTGTTTCCTCATTAAACATAGTCCTCTTTGAAGAAAAATTCCCACTCATTATTCAAAATTTACTACATTTTTTAGTGTTTCATGGATCTCACAAAAGTAGAAGTTTTCTAATGGATTCTTATTTAATCTTTTACACTATACACATATAAATAGACTGTTATTTTCTATAAGTTAAATCACTTATATAAGTTAATATTCCAAGCTCATAGATTTGGAATATGTATCTATCTATAATACTTAGTAACTGTTTGCCAGATGAATTAAAATGATCTAGTTCTATGAAAGATTAACAACTTAAAAGAAACACTTTTCTCAAAATCTTTTGGGATAAATTATGACTTCCTATTGTAAAAGATTTTTCATTGATAAATCTTGGCATAGATGCCTTAGAATCAACATTGAATATCAATTGCATTCTTTAGCATTTCTCTAACCAAATGAACATGAATAAAATATATGCTGTGTTTAACAGAAGGAAACACTGGTTTCTAGATAAAATATATTGGTCTCTTTAAAAGATTTATTTCAGTGAAATCATTAAGAAAGTGAAGTTTTGGAAAATGCATTTTTCCAAATAAAATCTACTCAAACCCTGTGGAGTCCGAATTCTTTACTTAATTCAAATCTGTTAAACGTATGGTTGGTTTTTCTTTTGAAAAATGTAGCTTTCTGTTTCTTAAAAAAAGAAAAAAAAGTTTGAAAGAAAAAGTCTCAAATATTTCTCAAATATAAAAAGAATTGACTTGATGAACTGAATTATAGAAATGCAGGCATACCCATTTAATTTTATTTTATTCTGATGCAGATTATACATAGATGTAAATCCATCAACACCATTTTATAATTATTGCTTTAAACAGTGGCTTTTTTAAATCAGGTAACAGAAGAAAAGCTCTGAACAAAAACTGCATTTCCATTGAAGAATGTGGTTCCCTAGAACTCTGATCTTTGGCATTTGAAAACTTGACTGTAAGGAATCTAGAATTGGTCTCCTTGAATTTTTTTACTACTTTGAGTTTCTCGAATGTGAAAATTAAGGGTTTGGTTTTTTTTTTTTTTTCCTAAAAAATTGGGAAGTTTTGGGTCATTTTGCATCAAATATTCTTTCTTGTTTTCCCCTCTGCTTCTGACATTGCTTGCATGCTGTTTCATGGGACTCTGGGGCTCTTTTTGTTTTTCTTCATTATATCTGTTTGTTATCCAGTTTGTCAGACTGGATGATCTCAGTCAACTGATCTTTAAGTTTGTTCATTCTTTCTTCTGCTAACTCAAACCTGCTCTTAAGATCCTCTCCTGAATTTTTAGTTTCTGTTTTGGAATTTGCGACTTCACAGTTGCTGTTTGGCTCTTGTATCAAATGTCTATCCTTATATTGATATCCTTGATTTGGTAATATATCATTATTATACTTTAATTTGTTAGAGATGATTTTCTTTAAGTCTTCGCACATATTTTTTTAAAAGCTGATTTAAATTCTAGTAAGTTCAACCTAGGTGCCCTCGGGGTCTGTTTCTTTTGTCCTTTTCTCTTTGAATATGGGTTAGTCATCCTTGTACCTAGGCCTAACTCATAATAATTTATCTATAAAAAAAAATTGGATAATTTAAAGAAAATAATCTGTTAACTCTGGATATATCTTTCTCCTTCTCAGGGTTTATTGCTTATGGGTATTTTTTAAGTGCCTTGTCAAAGGTAAGCAGGCAATTTCTGCAAATTGGTATAATGTTAGAAATTATAGGAGGCATGGTCTCAAATATGATTATTAACTCACCCACTTTAAACACCACTCAAAAAACCTTTCCAAACATCAATGATAAGAAGGTAATACTCTACACACATAAAACAGCAATAGTCTACTTAGAAAATGTAAACAACCTAAAAAAGTAGTCAAGACCAGTTTATTTTATTTAATTATAATAAAATATCTAGAGACAAAACTTCAAACTAATACATGTAATATTAGGAATGTAATGTCTATCTGGGGCCAGAAAGCAAATCTAAGTTTACCTATAACTTTATATTTATGTCAGGTAGATAAATTAATAATAGTTTATTATAATCTCTGTACTTTACTGGGTACCATGCACCACCTATTGAAAAATTTATAAAAATAACAAACACAGAAATAAGATACAGATGCTTATTGAAAAGCATTTTTTTAAATGCCACATAAAATAAGCACTTAGGAGAGATTTTTATTTAATAGAATGGGATCTGAATGGGATCTGAATGTTTACATTCTTAAATTTTTTTCCAATATCTAGTAAACATGATCAACATTTTTAAGCCCTCAAAATTATAATCATATTTAGAACTATAACAAATACTCTAAGTTATTATGTCTTTTTTTTTTAAAGTTAGTAATTTTTCCAGTGGAGCCCATAGGTGCAGTTTGATGAGTCACTCAAATCTTGCAGTGCACAGAAAGTGTGGTATGTAGTTGTTTTGATTTCCAGGTGAGATTCTAGCAGCTTTCACTAGATTCTCACAGAGTGATGAGCTAGACAGTCCTTTCTTTTGGAGGGAAGAGATAAACTCTTAACTTTATCACTGTCCTAAATTGATCTGAGGTTGTATATGAAATGTCCCAGTGACAACTCCTGGACACTCACAGATCTCTCTTCATTTCTCTCTCTTTTTCCATAGGGGTATTTACTACTTAGAGAATCACAGCCCTTTCTCTAAAAGCTCTCTTAAAAATTTGCATTGCAAAATGAATAAATGCAATTGACTTTACCAATTAAAGAACAATCTCATACAAATATTTTGGACATATTCTTTCATGTCCTGGAAAAGAAAATATTCAGCTCATTGTGCAGTAATCTCAATGTGACAAAGAAGTTCTATTCATTAATGATTCTAAATGGAAATATGACTTGAATTATTTTATCTTATCCTTCTCCCATGATTAAGGACTCACCTACATAAAATCAGGTTCCCAGTGTCCTTATTTGGCTGATCACCTACCTGTTTTATTTGTGGTGAACTCTCTGCTCTCAGTCATGTTAGAAAACATACTATGAATCTGTGAATTTTTTTTTCACATGAAAAATCATAAAAACATAATGATTCAAAAATAACAAACAACATATTGACAAATCTATGATGCCTAAATTCATTTCCAGAGGTGGTCTAGGCACAGGTTTTCAACTGAATTACCTTGGCAGAATTAAACTTTAGTATTCCAAGGCATTTATTGTACCTCTGGATTAATTTCTTTCCCATACATCTAGAATTGTACCATTCTTGGGAGAATTGAGATATGTCACTGAAATCATTTTCTGATTTATGGGTTCCGTTGAAGACCAAGGTTGAAAAAGCTAGAGATTGGGGCCAAGATAAGTGTGCAATCAGGTATAACAAAACTGAAATATACTATGTTTTAATAAAAAACATTTATTTTTCTAAGGATTTTAGAAAAAGTCCTTTTATGAGATTGAATAATCAAGAAAATTATTTTAACATGATGTTACTCATTGTTTATTTTAGAAACCTTTTTAAGGTTGTACTGTGTAAAAGACATTGGAATAAATACACCTTTACCATGAGCTGCTATTAATATATCAAGTAAATATCTCAATTTCAAGTATGAATTATCCTTATTCCCTTTGAAAATCGCTTTTTCTTTTTTTATTTATATGTGACAGAAGAATATATTACAATTCTTATTATAAATATAGAGCAATTTTTTTCATATCTCTGGTTGCATACAAAGTATATTCACACCAATTCATGTCTTCATACATGTACTTTGGATAATAATGATCATTACATTCCACCATCATTTCTAACCCTATGCACCCTCCCTTCACCTCCCACTATTCTGCCCTATCTAGAGTTCCTCTATTCCTCCCATTCTCCCTCTCCCTATCCCACTATGAATCAGCCTCCTTATATCAAAGAAAACATTTGACATTTTGGTTTGGGGGAATTGGCTAACTTCACTTAGCATTATCTTCTCTAACTCCATCCATTTACCTGCAAATGCCATGATTTTATTCTCTTTTATTGCTGAGTAATATTCCATTGTGTATATATGCCACATTTTTTTAAATCCATTTATCTATTGAAGGGCATCTAAGTTGGTTTCACAGTTTAGCTATTGTGAATTGTGCTGCTATAAACATTGATGTGGCTGTGTCCCTGTAGTATGCTGTTTTAAGTCTTCTTTGGGTATAGACCAAGGAGAGGGATAGCTTGATCAAATGGTGGTTCCATTCCCAATTTTCCAAGAAATCTCCATACTGTTTTCCATATTGACTGCACTAGTTTGCAGTACCACCAGCAGTGTATGAGTGTACTTTTCCTCCAACATCCTCGCCAACACTTATTGTTGTTTGTCTTCATAATAGCTGCCATTCTGACTGGAGTGAGATGAGATCTTAGAATGGTTTTGATTTGCATTTCTCTAATTGCTAGAGATGATGAACATTTTTTCATATATTTGTTGATTGATTGTACATCCTCATTGGCTTTTCCTTTTTGTTTTCTTTCATTGAAATTTTATTTTCACTTGAAATTAAATTTTTTTTATTTCAGTTTATCTAAGAGAGAAGCTTAATTAAAAAATAAAAAGTATATAGTACATTCATTAAAATATGATTACTTTTTTATACAGATGTTTTCAAAAATTGCTACCATTTATTGAATAATAACATAGAGTCATGCTGTGTTTCCTATATACTTGGTGTCTATAGATTCTTGCTCATTGGTCTGTTGGAGAAAGTTCATGTTTCTGTTTTTGCTCAATTTCTCAACATTTGAGTGGTAATTTCACCAGATATAGAATTCTAGGTAGGTTATCTTCCTACCAATATATTTAATATTTCACTCCACTATTTTCTTGCTACATGATTTCTGAAGAGTAGTCCAATTTAATTCTTATGCTTATTCCTCTATAAGTGAGGTAATTTTTTCCTTCTACTTCTTTCAAGATTTTCTCATTGTCTTTCATTTTCCACCATTTGCATATGATATACTTACTTGTAAATTGTTCCGCATTTTGTGTCCTCTGAGCTTTCTGGATCTGTGGTTTGATGTCTGTCATAAATTTTGAAGACTTCTTAAACATTATTACTAAAAACATTTTTTTTTGTTTCTTGCTTTCTTCTCCTAATATTACCATTATTCTGCTTTATCTTTTTAAACGTTTTATTCTCTTTACATTGCAGTTTTAAAAGTTTCTGTTGACATCTATTCAAACTCACTGAATCTTTCCTCAATTGTACCAGTACTCTGGTGAATCCTTTGAAAGCATTTTTCATTTCAGTTACAGAATTTTTTGCATCTAGTATTTGCTTTTCAGTCTTTCTTAGAGTTTCAATGTCTGTGTTCACCTCTCTTTTCTTGCCTGTTTTTGAACTTTTTCCATGGAGACTTTAACATAGTAGTCATAATTATTTTAAAGTCTCTGTCTGATAATCAAACAATTTTATTTATATTTGAGTCAGTTGTGATGCTTGCTTTGTCTTTTCAGATTGTGTGTTAGCATGCATTGTGATTTTTTTTTTTTTTTAATTGCTGAAATCCAGAAATGATGTACTGTGTAAAAGACACTGGGATAAATGCACCTTTACCATGAGCTGCTATCTATACCTGGCTAGGAGTTAGCTGGTATTGGCTATAGCTGTGGTGTTAGAAATGACAGTTTCCTCTAGTGTCCTGTTTTCCATCTCAACTATTGTCTCTGACTTTTCCCAGAGCCTTCCTTTATAGGATGGAATGCTTGCAGGGTTTTGTTTGTTTCCCAGCTGTACTCCCCTGTTATTCTCCGGTAGCACAATTGATGCACTGGTAAGGCATAGGGGAGGAAAATTTTTGGATTGTTTAGTGATTGTTTCTGTTTGTGTGAGTTAGGTGTTTCGCTTCCTCCAGGTCAGTAGACTTGGATTAAACCCCAGTGGGTTAGAATCTGGTAAAAATAGTTTCTTTAAGGATAGGTCTTGATAACAACAGAGAACTTTGGGCACATTTCAAAATGTTTAATTTTTTTTTCTCCTCATGCTAGAAGCACAAGAATTTTTTTCTGAAATCTGTATGGTAAGAATTTGGTAGGGATCTATGAAGAAAATTCAGTAATGTGTGGAGGTCTTACTGAGATTGGGCCCTCTCTCAGCGTTTTTAATTCTCAATGATGTCTACTCTGAGCTTCTGACAACTCATTAATTACTATTCAAACTATCCCTGCAATAATGGCTCCAACAGTGAGATTCTGCTACTGGAAAGAATCTCCCTGTTTTTCTTTCCAGTTCATGTGGCAGCAGTTTGCCTTTTATTCTCCCAGAGATCAAAAAAGAGTTGTTATTTTCCTTGTTAACCAGAGTTGAGATTTTTCCTTACTATGAGAATAGAAATGACAACTTCCTAAATCTCTGCTTGTGGCACTGTAAAGTGTAACCTAGAAGCTTATTTGAAATTTTCAAAAATCCCTTAAATTACAAATTCGTGTTCTCATTTTAGGATTACAGATCTGATGAATACAGAGATTAACTCACCCAATCAGTATTCTACAGAGTGACACTGGGATTAGATTCCAAATATGCTGACTGCAAAGATTCTTCTTTACAACAGTCTATTCTACCTTTCTATGCTAAGACTAAGAAGACTGCAAAATAAAATTCCACATATTTTAAATGAAATAAAGTCTTATGGATGGTGAGAATATATTGTTCACCTACACAGAATTTGAGTTAAATATCCATCATGACTATCTAAATGTAGCAGGTATAAGCAGGTAGAATCTTAGAAGCAAAGCAGTCTCCTATAATTTCAGATAATATTTGAAACACAGATCTTTGTAAGTAATATATACTTAATTGGAAGGGGGAAAATAAAGCTCCTGTATTCACAATCTTCTTTCTCTTCTTCTCTTCTAGAGATACAGCAGTGTAATTTGAAAGCTAGACATTATATTCTGGCATTATATTCTTTTTTTTAATATTTATTTATTTTTTTTAGTTCTTGGCGGACACAACATCTTTGTTGGTATGTGGTGCTGAGGATCGAACCCAGGCTGCACGGATGCCAGGTAAGCGCGCTACCACTTGAGCCACATCCCCAGCCCTGGCCTTATATTCTTACTATTTTACCTGTGAAATATGTTATTTCAAATCTAGCTGGAAGTTCTTGGTTTTCCACATTTCTATGAATATCTTGTCAAGCCACCTTGTAATTCATCATAAATCCACTGTCTTTCCCATAAACTCAGTTGAAAAACACACAACATGCCGCCACATGATATTTACTAATCCTTTAAAAAGATTTCTCATTTCTTTACTATTTCTAATGTATAGACTTTTTCTACACTGTGATGGAGCTTAATAAAAATAATAAGTCTATATTTGTAGTGTTTTACCTAAAAGAAAATAAACATCTGCATTTGGGGAAATATTCAGAAAATTGTTTCTGCAGAGTTAATTAAATTTGGTTTTCCAATTTCATCCTGATATTTAGTGTGGGTTGCAAAAATTCAGACTCATAAAAATCCTAAAATGGAAAAAGCAATATGAGAGAGAATGTAAAGATAAGTAATATAATATGTCTTAGAGTACAGTAAATAAGAGCCTTCAGGAAATGATTCACAAGATGTTTCAGCACTAATTATGCATTGTTTACTTGATGGGTCTTAACAGCTTTCTGTGGAAAATTTATGTCTAATGTAAATTCTGTTAAAAACATTTTTGTCAGAAAAATTTGCAAGAACCCCTTTTGAGTACTGTGTTGGCATCAGTTTGTAGAAAACAAATATCACATTCTATTTATTTCTAAAAATGTTTTCTGGCCTATCTTTGTTCCTGTAGCCTAATTTTATACTATATTAAATAAAGTGCCTTGCTGAAAAATTCCAAGGTTAGTTAACAATGACATGTTTGTACCATTCAAGTTTGCCATCAACTGTACAACAAAAATAATCATAGTGATTTTTTTTAAATTGAAAAATAAGTAAACCAGAGAGGCGCTTCTCTTTTTTAACAGCTAATAGGATTAATTCTATGTAGTATTTATTATTGTTTACCAACAAACATCAAATAGGATTTACTTTGTGAGATGTAGTTTCAAGAAGCTCACATGATATAGCGCATCAGGTGCTTTCCAGAAAAACAAGTGGAGAACAATACCTTGTGTATTATTCATTTTTGAGCAACTAATTCACTTGCTTACTTCAAAGACACTAAACAATAGGCATGATTATTGCTGGGTAGCCAGCACCCTGCCAGGGTAAATTTCTGCTCAGAAAGTGTGAGCTGCGTGACAAACAGAAAGCCTGAAGTAATTAGAAAGAAATAAGAAACAGAGGCAGAAATTAGATAAAAAGGAAGCAGAGTGCCTGATGGGTTTTCCTGACTCGGCAGGAGCTGGATTCAACAACTAAAAAATGGCTTAGGTTCTTTATTTAAGGGAGATTATATCAAAGGTAGGGATAAGGTTTCAGAGGAAGGAGTCTTGCTTCTCCTGATGGCAAGAGTCTTGCAGTAAATAGGTTGATTGGCATCTTGGCAAGCCACACCCATCTCTGAGAGGCTGTGTGGCTCCAGGGGGTCACCTTATCTCCTATGCTGTGCTGAACTTGTTGATGGAGCTAGATAGGAAGTCATCTGTACTGGGCATTCTCAAACTAGCAGGGTTGCCACTGGGAATTCCCAGTACCGGGCTTTCCTACCTAATGGCTTCCATATCAATTTGGTTCATGCACAGTTCATAGATGGCTCCTGACACGTGATCATGTTTCTGTTTCTTGGAGGAGAGAGTTGAGACATGGATAAGGTTTTTCAGCCCCATCATACTGCTAAATAAGGAGGCCAACACCGATGTTTGGACTCTGAGAACTCAAGCCCTTTGGTTCCCTGACAATGAAAATAAATCAACAATGGGTGTGGCCATTTTTACATAAGGAGAATGAAACCACTGAATAGCTTGGGTTAAACTGGATCCTGAGTGTCATGGAATCTAGATAGAAATTTCTTCTTCTTTTCCCTTGTAATCAACAACCACAATGATACAATGGAGCTGGAGACACTTACCATAGATTGATCCACATTCTAGACCAATATTTTTTTTTTAAAATTACTACCAAATCATTCAGTCTCTTAATCATATCTTGCATCTATTAATTCTTCCTTGGCTTTAACATTTATTTTTACTAAAAGATTATTGCCTACAAATAATGTCCAAGATAGCCTTGAATTTTGTCATGTCTCAACTGATGTTAAATTGAGTTTGGTATAATTTGGATTTAGTTGAATTTCTTTTTGCCAAGCTGCCTAGTCATTTACTATCATCTAGCCACTTATTTCTCAAAATAGTTGTTTTAAAACATTAAATCATTTTTATATCCAATAAAAATCTGAATGAAGTTTCTAGATATTCTTAGGTAAAAGTAATTCTTTGATCTAGTTAATAACTACTATTCCACATCAAAAGTACTGTTCCTATAAATGACTTTAAATGTTTTAGGTCTTAAGATGAAGATTAAACTACTGTAATTTTATTATCAGTTATGACCCCTTTTAATGCAAATATCAAAATTATTATTTAGTATACAACTACATAGCAAAGAAGTTGTAGGAATTATCTTTAAACTTATATTTGAGTTACTGGACTCATTATTTCAAACATCTTGGTCTGAATCGATATCAGTAATGATTCATTCTTTTGATTAAGAAGTGACTCTTTCTGTAGATGTCAGATAATTACCAAGATGACCTATAATGAGAACATTTCACAACTTTCTGACTTAAGTTCCTTATTCCCTCAACAGCATAATGACTTCCTCCTAGATCTTTTTATAGTGTCTCTGTACTCCTGGGGTTTCTTTTCATGATCAGTCACTATCAAGATTTGCTCCTATCATCTGTTTTTAGACAAAGAAATGTTGTGTCTCTATATAATAAAAACTGTGTTTTGTCTAGATATTTTAAAATTCTGGCACATATCCTCATTTTTTTTTCCTTAAAGAAAGGTTTGTCCTACACATCTGTATATAAATTGCTTGTAACTGCAATAGTAAAAGATGATACAGGATACCCTTTATTATTCTGTTAAGTGCTCTGGGGGGAATTAAAGTGGTTTCTTTTATATAAAATATTAAGATTAGAAATGCAAGATGTTCTTCTGATCCTGTCCCTTAGGAATATGGTATTTAAAAGTAAGTAAGAAAAAATGATAACAGCTTGATGACACTATGAATCTCGAAATTCATAGCAATACCAATATACAAAGAGCACTTTGTAGATGAAATCATAAATTTTCTGTTAAATCATTCAATTCTTAAACAATTTACATTGAATTGTACATTGCACCAACATTGTAATTTTTCTTTAGAATTTAAAAATTTATATCCATCAATGATGTTAAAAAGTGCTTATGTGCTACTAGAGATATCATATGCTTTATTTCCTCATGCTAAAAATATGAATCATTTCTTTATTGGCTTTTAGACTGAAAGATTTTCCATAGCTGTCAGCTTTGTATCTTGGTTCTTCCCCAGTTAATGTTTGTTGAAAGCAAAGTAAGTGTTCTTATTGGTTTTCTGTGTGTTTGTTAAAGCAACACAGAAGTTGAACACTCATATATTTTAAACATATTCAAGGTTGATTTTGATTCTTTAAAAAACACTTTTATTTTTAAAAAGAAACTTTAATGAAGAGTTTAATCCCCATAGACCTTTGGATGTGTCCTAAGTATTGAAAGGCTCAATGTGGTTAAACAGAGGTCTTCTTTCTTTTAACATTTCCATTTATGTTAGGTATAGAAAAGGCTTCAAGAATCAGAAATTTAGAAATGATGATTCAAAGCATAAATGTTCTTATTTTCTAAAATATAAAGCAAAGAATTTTACCTTCTTTTTTAAAACTGTGATTTGTTGAAGAAAAATTTGACAAAGCAATAAAAACAAATCACACAAAAACACACCTGTATATTTTCATTAAAACATCTCATTCTTTAATTTGTAACAAATATTCTTTATAATCTCAAATGTTATCTTAAAATTATACTCATGAATACTGATACATTGAATTTAGAAAACTTGATAGGACTTTATCTGATAGTGATGAAAATCAATCAAAACAAATATGTTGACATAAATGGAGCGAGAAGTGTGTCAACCTTCAAATTTGTGATATTGGGAGTTTTTGTTTCCTCATCTAGAAAACTGAACTTTACACTTGATTCCTTAGTTCCTCTCATCATGTATTTTTTTCAAAATATTCTAAGAATAGAACTTATGTGAAGATCAAAAAGTAAAAAAGCAAATAAAAATAAAATCAATTTAATAAGATCTGAGCTCACAATGGTCAGATCTCATAACAGAAAAAGTCTATATTCAAGAAAGCTTGATTTTAAAATTCTGAATCCTTGGATTTGCATCAAAAATTAAAAAAGACTATATGACTCAGAGGTTTTTTTCCAATTTAATATGTAGTATACAAAATGGTTTAATCTGTATACTTGATAAATATGACTCAGTGCCTTTTTTATGCTCAGAACTAGAATTATTTATGAAGTTACAAAAAAATATATGCTCTCTCACTAGTGTTACCAGTTTTTACTTTACCACCACTTTATCAGCTGACAAGGCGGTACACCAGGGGAAATTCCAACTGTACCTTGTGCAGTTGGTTTGATATCTGCATTAGTTTTTTAGGGTTGCTGCAATAAAATACCACGAACTGGGTAGTTTTAAAACAAGATAAATTTATTTTCTCACAGCCTGGCACCTGTAAATTTGAAATCAATGTGTTCAGAGAGTCAATTGCTCTCAGAGGCTCAAAGGCAGATTTGGTTTCAATACCTCCTTCCGAGGTCATCCTTGTGGGTGCTGGAAATGTTTGTGCCCCGTTATTTGTGGGCTCATCACTCCAGTCTCTGTCTCATTGTGTGTATGAGTGTGAGTGTGTGTGTGCGTGTGTGTGCGCCCTTGTGTGTGTGCATGCACGTGGGCCCACTTGTCTGTGTCTCTTCGAATAAGGACGCCAGTGGCATTAGATCAGAGCCCACCCAAGTCTGGTAATGACCACAGAGTAATCACATTTTCAGAGACTCTATTTTCAAATATGGTTAACTTCACAGATACCAGGTGTGAGCATTTCAACATATCTCTTTGGGGGACACTATTTAACCCAAAAGAGTAACATTCTGCCTCAATTATAGTTTCCTCACAGTTAATACTGGAATGAGAAAGATACCCATATTTCAGAAATTAGTGAGAGAATATTTATAAAAATAAGAAAGTAAAATTGTATCAAAAGAACAGCGTGTCCAAAACAAGAAAATGTATATTCAAGTAAGAGAAAACAGTTATAGAGTTTGGAGTTCAAACCTTTTTTTTTTTTTTTTTTTTTTTTTTAGTGAGCAATTTAAAAGATCTCTAAAGGCATTTTATGAATTAGATGATACCTAAAATGTATAAAGACTTTTGGTGTATCTCCTTATTTTACTCTCAATGAAAGAAACTTCAAAATTGCATACATCTCCATAATTGGTGGTAGAATTGTGAAGAAAACCCAAATGCCCTTATTCTGGATCTGCTCTATATACTTAAATATATTCCCCACAACTTACAGAGGATGAATGGCCCAGTTCCTCTGTCTGAAGTGTGTGGTTATATCTTTCGAACATAAGAGACATGAAGATAATCCAAGAATGTCGTAGTAAAATGAGGAAGCAGAAACATAATTATTTTTAATGGCTTAAGAATTTACTTTTGGAAACATTTGAGTTAGTGGCCAGTCTCACTTTTTACCTACTCATGGCAGATAAACGCTTCATGCTGGGTGACTCTAATAACATTAATTTATTCCTGTAGCATGGTCCTATTTAAAATCCATTCCCATGACATCATAGAGGTGAAGTGAAGCTGAATATGTTCAAATTTATAATACCATCTTCAAAGTCTCTTTCTTACACTGATATGAGAGATGCCAAGGCTGTCTCTGTAGTTTATCTTGTTGCTTCAACATTAAAGTGTAGCTTCCATTACTCAACAGTGGATTCTGCATGGTTTCATCTGCTCAGATTAATTTTGCTGTTGTTCTGAGTACAGTACAAGGGCAACCTCATGAATGAAACTATGAGGTGGTAAAACAAAGACACCCCAGGAAAGTCAAAGCTCTCATCTGGCAGTCAGTTTAGTTCTGAGAGAAACTATCTATCTATCTATCTATCTATCTATCTATCTATCTATCTATCTATTTCCATCTCCCCCCAGAAAAGCCTCCTTTCACCATCTATCTAGGAAGGGTGATCCCATAGGCTTAGGCTTCTGGGCCCCCCAGTAGCCCTTGCTGACTAACTGAACCCTACTCAAGTTCTCCCTCTAGGGAATCTCTCCATCTAGTAAGAGGGGCTCCTCTTCCTGGCACCTCAACCTCTCACTTTCAGCTAACCCCTGTGGATGCCCAAACCCAAATCTCATTTTCTTCTATGTGGACTATTAAAACTAATGAACATTTTATTCTTTTTCTTCTAAAGGTAGATTATTACATTCCATTTATAAATATTTGCCAAACACCCAATCCCCAGGATACAAAGAAGTAAAGATGGAGAAAGAATACAGAGGGAAGCAGGAAATGAGAACATTAGAGGGAGGGAGGGCCCCTATAGAGTATATCTTTTCCTCAAAGACAAGAAAATGTCAGAGTTAAGTGTTTATATTTAAAAAGAGAAAATTTGATCTTCCTATCCAGCACTCAGTACTGATGAGCAGATTTCTTTGGACTTTCTTTGTTGCACACTTTCTCTTTATCTCTCTGTCACTCTCCCTCTCCTGGTTCAGTTTAGATTAAAAAGCCCAAGAGGAGAGAAACCAGATATACAAATGTATACAAATCTCTATATAAAGTTCCTAGTAATATAGGATGAAACAGTAGTAGCATAAAATTGGAATCGAGAAATATGTATTTTTGATTGGTGATAAAGGAAGTGTTTTAGCTCAAAAAAGTATATACTGATGATCCTAACACATTGTGTTGCTTTCTTTTTATCTCACTTATGGTCAAACCATATCTAAGGAAATGGAAGAACTAAATGTCAAGGCACTTAAATAAAGAGCTGCTATATTCTATTTCTCTTTGTATTTCTAATTGTGAAACAAACTCAGGGAGTGTTTCTGGAAAGCAAGGAATCCACTGTGCATGCTGAATTCTTTCCTGTTCTGCACTGGGGTGAGAAAGATAAAGTATCTGGAGAGAGAAACCTGCACAGGAGTCATCATTCCTGAGGGATTTCCGGGGACCCACAGACCTCCTTTAATGGCCCTGCACTTAGCACAGCCACTTTGAGAACAAAGAAGCAACACTTGCCTGCTTTCCATCTAACCATTTGGGCTTTAATAAGAACTTTATTGTTTTCTATGGGAAACTATAAAATCTAAAAAATTCCTCAAAACTTCACACGTGGGTAACTCCACTGCCTCTCATCAAGAGTTCTATGGTCTCCAAGGGCATATTTCAATTTCACTAGGCTTAGCACACTTTTAAGATATGGCTCAGCAATGAGCAAAAGAAAAAATATATTTCCTCCTTGCTAGACTAATTGTTACTTGTCTTCTTTTCATTTTTTAATTTAGTCTCTATATAACCCTCTGGTTGCTCATTCAAAAAAGTGTTATGAGGAACTCACTATGCAGTATGGTAAGGGGTCAGATCTAACTAACTAACTAGTTATGTAGTTGTCTTGGGTGGTCAAGGATATTGTGGGCTGGGAAAACTCCCTTCAAAATCTACTGGTATTAAAAACACCTGTATTGAATCCATGTTAGTCTTCAGGGGTGTTTCCAGCTCAAAAATACTTCAGAAATAAACACAAAATTTTGAAACTAAATGATGCGCTGTGTTCTAGAGGACACAGTCTTAGCTAAATATTATTATGTAAGGATTTTACTTTATATTCAAAGGAAGAGCCAACATGCTATCTGATACATTATTTGTATATCTTTCCAACTTGGGATGAGTTTTTAAGCTCTTCTTAATTATAGAAAAATCTTAGCCTGTTTCTATACAGCAAAATCCCTACCATTGATACCCTTGGTTATTGGTGATAAGTCCTGCTTTCTCACATGTTGAAGTATAACATTAGAGAACCACGCGGAGGCAAGCATATATAGCAGGGTTTATTTTAAAAGGGGTAATAGACTTCTCCTGGGAAGTAGAAGGGGGTCATAGCTGGTATCCTGGTATCCCAAGAAGCAAGGCATTCTGCCTTTTTTATATGGCCTAGGCTTCCTTTGTTCTCCTGCTCTCTTCCCCTTATCTCTCTCCTTCCTGTGTACTTGACCAGGGCCAGGAAATGCTCAGTGGGGTCGCCAAAAAGTGGCAAATGGATGGCTGAAGGGGGGAAGGGCAGGATGGAACAGCCCAGAACACATTAATTAACAACTTTATAACTCCCTGTTAAGGGAGGGGCAATTCCTGGGACCAGTTACCTTTGCAACAGTTTGGAGCAGGGGCAGGTTCTTGATAAGGGTGGAGGAAAGACCCTGAAACAATTAACATTTCAATCCCTCAGGAGGCAGTATCCAACTTCCCAGACTCAAATTGGCTTCCTAGATCTCACCTGACTCAATTTACCTATCTATACTGACTGCCTGTCTAATTCTGGCTTCACCATTAATGCAAAGGGAGAAAAAGCAAATTTCCTTGATGCTGAGTACCAAAAATCCAAAGCATTTCCATCTGCTATTTTATACCAACACACCTAAGCTTACTTAATTTCATAATAATGTTGACAACATGAGTCAAAGCATTCATTTTAAAAAAAAAAAAAATTTATCTTATAGGTAGGTATGTTTTATCACTTGCTTAAATATACAAAAAGATAACTTTGGATATTATTAAAGAGTAATAATCTATCCTAAGATATTTACTTCTTTTAAGCCTTTTTACATTTTTTTTTTTGAGAAGACATATAATTTATGAACAGGATGCAATTTTTTTTTTTGTTATTTGGCTTTATACCTTTCAGTAAAAAAGTAATAGTTTTATTAAAGGTAATAGTTTTTAGTTGACATGTATATGTAAATACAGCCAAACCTCCTTATTTGTGAATTCTGTATTTCTGAATTTACCAATTTGCTGAAGTTTGTGAATAACTACCAAAATCAATACTCTTGGTGCTTCTGTGTCATGAAACATCAAAAATTTGAATTGCTGGATGCACACATTCCTAGCTGAGGTCAAACAAGAGATGCTCTGCCTTCTTACCTCAGATTTCATATTGTAAACAAATGACCTTTTCAAACATAAATCAGATATGTGTCATATGTTTGTTGAACTAGTTAGTGTACAAAAAAGCAGGAAAATATTCATGAAAACTCAAAAATGGAGTTTTTTTTGTAGTTGGTTAGTCATGAGAATAGTGAAAGAAACTTATGAAAGCTGAAAGGCAATGAACTATATTTGGAGTTATATTTTCTTTTTCTTTTTAAAAAAATTTTAATAGTTATTGATAGATCTTTATTTTATTTATTTATATGTGGTGCTGAGAATTGAACCCAGTGCCTCACACATGACAGGCAAGTGTGCTGAGCCCCAACCCTAGCCCTAGAGTTATATTGTCTATGAGAGAAAATATTTTCATATTTTTGTAACAGTTTGCTACTCAATCATGTAACTTTGCTAAGCCTAAGATCCTGAACTTATGATGACAATATGCTTGCATGCCATGTGAGGATAGCTTGAAAAGATAATAATATTTTTCATTAGGTAAATCTTGGCTTTGAATAGTTATCATATATAATTTCATAATCAATACAGCTTAAACATTATACCCAAAGACATATCATCTTTCCCTCTCACAAATATAGGCATAGCTTATTGATTAATTCTGTATTTATGATAATATCTATATTAGAGAAAATAGTAGATGTGTTTCATTCACTTGAATTTTCTTTTTTGTTGTTGTTGTTGTGGTTAAATATGAGAGAGGGGCCTGGTTATATATTTTAAGATATAACTGAATACAAAAATCCAACAACAAAAAAAATCAAAATCTAATGAGAGAATATTCAGAGATAAATCCAAAAAATCTGAAGGTTTCCCCCCCCGCATATTGGAGAGAACCTGATAAGAATGGTGATGAAATTCCCAATATGGTAATCCTAGCTATAACCTAAAAGAACTTTCAGTGTTTCCAGCATGGGACTTTTGCTGAGGAGCAGAAATGGCTTAGAAAGGTGCTCATGTAGGGAGCTTGAGTCAGTCTTCCATTTCTCATGACGATGACATCATAAAAAGTTCATAAGTGCTGGTTCAGATTCTATGGCCAAGTACCTTGAAGAACCTATGGTGCTGGATCCCCATGAGAAAGACCAAAGCAAAGCAACACAAAAGAAGTACAGAATACTGCAGCCAACCTCAAAACACTGACAGTGCCAAGGAGAACCAAATTAAGGGCAGGATAAACAACAAAAATCCAGTTGACCAGGACAAGCATAAGGGTCCTTGGAAAACCAGGTAAGGACCTAGCCCACCTGTACCCGGAGGATGCCAGGCCTTCCTCATATGTTGACAACAGCTTGAAGGACAGAAGAAGTGAGAAATCCCTGAGTACTCACCTGAAAAAAAGTGGAGAGATTCTATTGAGAATTGGAATATTTCTTCCTTCTCATGGAAATGGGGTTTAAAAAGTAAATTCATGAAATATGGAAAACTGTATGTTATCTTACATAGTCTGATACAGGGTACATGTGATTCTAAGTCACTTAGAACTATTTACTTAAACAAAACATAATATTATCAAGGAGTTGGTAATAGAAGAAATGGACATTTTTTTCCCCAATTTATTGACTTATAGTTCACTATTTAGGGTTTAGTTCAGTATACTGTAATCACAATGAAACCACTGAATGATTCTATGGGACTCTACCCAAAAGAAGTTTACAGTGCATCCCAAGGACCACTGAGGAATATCTTTCTAACCAATTGACAACCATGTAAGTAGCCATAATTAGTGGGATGTTGCAAAAGAATCATGCCTTTTTTGTACTGAAAATGACTCTGGTACTAGAGATGAAACAAAACCACATTAATAAAAAATTAAAACAGCTTGTTATCATAAGAATGAAGAAGAAACACATTGACAAATCCATGCCCACCTCTCCACAGCACCAAGGCATTTTCCAAACAGACACTATGAATAATACACATAGCTTCTGTGTTGTTATTCAATCAAGATTTCTCTTTTGCTGGTTGTTAAATCTCTGTTCCTCCGTTCTTCTGGCATTGCTAGCTAAACTGTATCACTCTCTGCAAGAAAAAAAAGACACACTCTGTAAATGAACAGCTATTGCATGAAAACAGATTTAACTCAAATTCTTTATTCCAGATTTTGAAATATATATTACTGGCTATATATTTCAGCATATTTTCACTAAACCCCCTAAAGTATCATCATGTCTTCAGTGAGGAAGAATAATGCCATTAAATTTAATAATAAATTTTTCATTTAATTTATGAGTTGTATGCAAAAGTATGTTCCATTTTTACTAATATGACGAAAGTTAATTATAAAAATAAATAAGAAATTAAGCCATATTTATGGAAGCCTTGCATTGGTGTAGCTTCCCTTTAATTCTCACCTTGAGAGTTAAGAGTGCATTGATATTTTATTATTTTAACTCTGAAGGGAAAAACAAAATCTCTTTCTCTTTATCCTTTATGCAGACCATAAAAGAATCACTTGTCTATAGCAACAGCCACAGGTCTGTTGTTTTGTGGATAAGAAGGTGCACATGTTCTATTCTGAGATTGTTACCGATAACAGACTTGTTTTTCCCTGGCCAATCTCTCCAAATTGCCATAGTGCTTGTTGAAAGAATTGTGTATACTCTTAGTTTACAATCCTTCACCTCTCCTGGACCACTAAACTCACTTCAATATACTTCTGTGCTTACCACTTGAAGTTATTATCCCTAAACTAACCTGTAAGGTTTGCAATACCCAAATCTATTGAATATTTCTCCTTATCTTACAATATATTCCCTTCATCTGGTACAATGTTCATACCATTTTTCAGACACATGAACAGAATGATTCCTGTGTTTAAAGAACCAAAAAACAGTTGCAAATTTCAATAAACGCTTTTGTAATGGAAACTCACCTTTCAAGATTTTATACTACAAATGGAACATACCTAACTTTCAGATAAGTTATGCTGCTTATGCTGCTCATGGAGAAATTACTATTGGGATTTAAAGAGAGAGGTTGCCTTTTAACTCATGGTTGAAAGAGATTCATACCCTGATGATATCTCTAATCAGATGTTTGTAACCTTTGATAAATTAATCAGCACTTATTAATCTATTTCTTCCTCTGAAAAATAGAACTATTTATAATGATAAGTAAAACTCATTGGAACTTGACTCCAATATAGCAAATGCTAAGTGCTCTACCTTAATTTAAATTTCCAAGACAATTCTATAAGAAATTTGTGACTATAATCTTTCCTTTATATACTTAAAAAGCAAACCTTGATGATTTTGAAGGACTGGACTAGGTCACAGAAAAGGGTAAGCAACTGAGATTCCATCTATTTGCTCAAAAGACTCCAAACTCAGAGAATTGCCATGCTATAAAAATATTTAGCATTTACCCAGAACATAATTAGTACTCATTAAATAATATCTGCAAGAATGATATTGTGAAAAATATTTCAAAATATAAAAATGTAAATCTAACTTAAGATCTATTTTATTTTTTCAGGGACACTGGTAAAAATACATACTAACCAAGAACAAAAATTAAGAACAAACTTTTTGATTTATATTTTTCTTAAAAAAGAGAGAGAGAGAGCTGCTTGGACAAAGTGAAAATGGATTAAAATGCACAGAAAGAAAGAAGAGTTAAGTGAAAGAAAAGTAGCATTCAGGAGACCAAGAAGACTCAAAAGATGCTTGCAGTGCAATTCAGTCTGTAACATCAGTCGCCATCAGCTTGATTGTACAGGCCAGTTAAAATCGAGCTGTTGCTTTGGGATAATTATAGCTATTCCTACTTTTTTGGATATATATGTTTAAGTAGTGACAGTATGAGATGTCTTTATGAGATGAATGTCAGCATTTGTTATTTCCTTATATTTTTACAGAAATTGCATTTTAAAAAGTAAGCCTATTTGAGGAACTAAACACAAAAGAAATAAATTCCTGTATAATAAAATTATCGTAGCATTAAACATGTATTCTGTTTGATTATAGAATTCTTTCAGATAAGCACGATACATTTTCCAGTTCATAGCATTTAGATTTCTCAAGTCCTCCCACACAACCATGCAAGTTATATAGATTTTACCATTTAGAAAGCACGTGATAAATAAAACAATTTATCATTTGATATCATGAGTAAGTGAAAGAATGCTGATTTCCAGAATGGGCTACATCAATTGAATACATTTGAGATCATGATAATGAAGACTTTAAATTATGTTATTAGTCATATATGAACTAACAAGTAAAAATTTTAACATAAGCTGAATGACTTTTACTGTGTTTACTACTGAATAAATCTGGGAGAATAATGGCTATTGTTGATAATAAATGCTCAGAAGCTCATGTTCCTTGCTTGTTAACTTTCTGAATCCTTGTATCTTTGAGTTTCCTTTCTATCCTTTGTTCTCTCACTAACAGAGACAGAGATCCTCCTGGATGGATTCATCCATCTGGTTTTGGTTATTCCACTATTTAAAAAGGGAAATCTTTGCTTAATTTAGTTCTGACATAAAAATGAGAATTCATATTATCTCAAAGCTTTACCTATCAGGACAGAAATTTATATATATGTATATATATATATATATATATATATATATATATATATATATACACACACACACACACACACACACATGCATGTGTGTATATATATGCATATGTATCACACACATATGCATATTATATATATATATATATATATATATATATATATATAATATATGAAAAAATATATGTATTAGTCAAGGTTTTATAGAGGACTCTATAAGAACAGAACCAACAGGATAGTTATTATAAAGGATATATTAGATTGGATTACCTGACCAGAAGTAGAAAAGTTCCAGAACTGTCTGCAGGCTGGAGAGCTGGAATCCCAATCCAAACAGCTAGAGCCTCAGAACAAGAGGGACCCATGATGTAGCCCCAGTCTGGGACCAAAGGCATGCAGACTCCCTGAGAAGTCCCCTGTCAGAGTCTGCCTTGGAAAAGTGAAGGAGCTGTAGTTCAATATCTTTAGGTGATGGCCACAGCAATGTAAGCACCCACTTAAAAAGATTGGAACTTGTGACTGCTGCCACTTGCTTATACGTCCATGTTTTTGTTCCATCCAGGTCCAAGAACTATTGGACTGTGCTGTCCATATTTAGGGTGGGTGTCGCCCTTGCTGTCACATGTAACAAACATTGCTAGAAATAGTCTCATGACAGAATGGGAGAAAATCTTTACTACTTGTACCTCATCTACAGCACTAATCTCCAGGATATATAAAGAACTCAAAAAGCACAACACCAGAAAACCAAATAATCCAATCAAGAAATGGATTAGGGAACTGATCAGACACTTCACAGAAGAAAAAATACAATTGATCAATAAACATATGAAAAAAAATATTCGCTTAATATTTGATGTTGTTGAGGGTGCAGATGAGTAGTGAAGAGAATATCCCTGGACCAAGTACATAAAGCACCCTCTCTCCTGCTGGAGAAATTGTAATGAGAGCATTCCTAAGCCAAGGTCATGCAACATCCTCTTAACTGCCCAGAAAATTAGTGGGCATATAAGTGCTTCCACTGAGGCTCAGTTTGTGGTCTTCAGGTGGCCTAGGAGAGACAAAACCAGAGAAAAGGGGAAGGAAGAAGAAGAGGAAATAAAGAGTGGCTACTGAGGAAGCAGAGCTATTGTCAGCCTATAGAGGAGATTAAAAAAAACAGAGCTTTATGGCTGGTATTTAACACTCATTGTGCATGTCTCCTGTCATCACCTTCAAACTCCATCACTTGAAGTTTCTCTTTAGGACGCTCTCTTCCTAAAATATAAGGAGTTGATAGAATGTTGTCAATCCACTTGCCAAATAAACCCCGTATCATTTCAACATTATCAGATGTTGTTCTTTCCCTCAAACTACATAGAAAGCCAGTGTATTCTTTTTCTTATTCCTGCCTACTTACATTTTTCAGGAGATCTATCTTTTTCCTATTTTCCTTAATATTTTTTCTGTCTATACAGTTATCAAGTGTAAAATATTGGCTACAAATATCTTGTACCCCACTAATTCTTTTTCTGTTTGCAGGTTTCTTAGGGACCTTTCAAGGCAAGTGAAAAGGCAGTGGATGTACACATAGGAAAATAATTTCCAAATATTTATTTCTTATTTTATTTGTTTTCATAAAGATTTCTCCATAATGTCACCAGGGAGCTAATTTCTCCTAAAGTAGAAAATCAAATCTGGATTCTCCCAATAATGTTAAGAAAAATGCCAGTGCATTTGCTGCCTGGGTCTTTCTTATCATTTCAGAGTAAAATGAATGAAATTTCTCCCAGGTGAGAGAAAGCACAGAGCCATCCTGAGCCCTTCTCAGCAGGCAGGACAGGAGAAACATGAGCAACCTCGGGACTTTTCTTATTTGTGCGTGGAAATACAAGATATATGACACTCCTGATGAGTCTTCAGGGGAGTTGAGAGAATGAAAAATTGTGAATACTATCTTGTTAACGTTCATTTCTAATCTGAGGCCATAGACAGTTAATAGGCTATTCTCAGTTTTTGGATAAAATTTATATTTTTTAAATCCCTAGGGCATAAGAATAAAATAAACTAAGACTCATCCAGATCTTTAAGATAGTAAACACCATATTTGGGGGGAGGGGGGGCTGAAGAGTCTTGCAAATGCTAATCGGGCACTCTACCACTGAGCTATACCCCCAGCCCTGCTATTGTATTTTTAAAAGGGAGCTCAGTATTATAAAATATGGTCTATGAAGCAAACAGAATGCACAAGCCTGAAATATGTGTTTCTCCCCTTCCTCTCCTCTTTCTTTCCCTCCAGTCTCTGACTCTAACCTCACTACCAATGGATTTGGGCATCTGTAATTCAAATTTATATGCTTGTTTAAGAAATAACCATGAATCAATGCATGCACCAAATTTGGTAATAAAAAGAATCCTGTAATTTCCCCAAAAAAGAAAGAAAGAAAACTCCTAAAAATTATATTTGGAAATACTTGTGAAGTCTTTTTTTTTTTTTTTTTAGCAAGAATACTAGACAGATTTTCATTAAACCTGGCCTTCTGTGTTAGAATTATATACTGCTATTGCTACATTAATCAAAACAGTGGGTGAACAAGCCGTCCAGGACTAGCTGTTATTAACGTGTCATATTCAAAAAAATAGGGAAAAACCCAGCATGAAAGTATATATAACAAATACTACTTGCAAAAGAAGCAACCACAAATCTCTACAAAATACAAAGAAATCCCACATACACCAACACACAGGGGCAAAAGTCCTTATTTGGCTTTCAAAGTAATCGGTTTTATCCCTAGAAAATAGGTCCAATTTACTGACAGCTATAAACTGAATAGTAAATTGACTCTTTATAATATCTTCTCTCCTAGTATTACACTGTGGGCCTGGTGGAAGAATCACTGTCCAGCTGCTCCATGAAAGCCTACAAAAAGATACAGGGTCCCTGAAAGTAATGTATTTCCCAGTTCTTTGTGGTCCTGGTAAGGCACAGAATTTATGGAGACTTGTTAGAGAAGCCAGGCTAATAAAAGCAGAAAGATACCCAAGTGTTCTTGGCAGTGCATTGTACCCATAGTTGTAAATGTGTTTAAGCTTCTCTGTCCAAGATGATATCCTCACCATCCAGTGAATGAAACTATAGGAGAAACTAGCCAATAATGTTCAACAATGCATTCTATATGTTGTAGCTAGTAACAATTAAATCTACCCAATGAAAAACTTGTTTTTTCTTTAAAACAAGTTCTGTGCCACTATAACAATGGTTTTCTTTTGCCCTAAAAAAGTGATTATTTTATCTGGAGCAGTACCAGTCATTAAGTTTCTCATAGAACAGAATAAAAAGTATAGCGTAGTAGGATTTATAAAAAATTAAAAATCAAAGCCTGCCATTTCTTCATTTTTAAAAACTTTTGGGATGTTTTTTCTACAGCCAACATTTCCATTTTTTCCAAAGATGAAAGGGAATGATATAAAAAGTAGTTATTATGGCTGTTGTTGAAGAAATGAGAGTTTTAGATAACAAAAAATATCAGATGTTTTGTTACTCAGAATTTATTTGAAAAAAAAATATGAATGGTGGTGAATTTGGCTGTTAGAATTCCCTCTACTTATTATTTCTGTCTCTGTGTTTAAAACAGTGTAATTTTGTAGTACATAAATGGAGGGAGGGAGGGAAAACAGTGCATCTGAGGAAAACCCCATTCTTCTAAAAAATAGTATCATCAGATTATATATAAATATTTTCCATAAAAAATCTTGCTTCTATTTACTAAGGCAAAATGAAAAGAGAAAATAAAGGTGCTAGACTCAAGAAACATAAGCAGTACAATCAAATAATCATTCTGAAAGTGTTTTCTAGAGCTATTCTATTTGACATAATAACCACAGACACATACGACAACTTACATATGTTTAAATTAATTTAAAAATTATATTAAAAATAAAGTTTCTCAAGTTCATAGTCACATTTCAAGAACTCAACAATCACATGAGACTAATGACAATATTATTGTTCAGAAGAGCTTCTAGAACACTTCCATCACCACAAAAATTACTATTAGCACAGAAACAATTAACATTGCTACAGACTTTTTCTGTGCATGGAATGTTTTTCTATTGCCAATGGAAAATACTGAAGCCATAAAAGGAGAGAAACAAATATTGCTATATAGAATTATTGTATTTATTTTGATTCTTTAAGGAATTAAAAAGAATATTTTCAAAATTATGTACTAGGCAACAGATTTCCATATTGTTCCGATAGCTAACAATCTTTTTTGTCCCAACTCTGTGCGAAACCTGTCAGTCAGCAATTATTTAGTGGGTGCTACTATGTTGCAGGCACTGTTCTAGGCACATGGAATACGAGTGCACTGAAAAGAAATACCTGCATTCAGTAATCCAGAATTCGGATTTTGCTTCAGACCCATTCTGTAATTAGCTGGTACCAACTTGAAATGTTAGTGAATATTACAGTCCTGCAATCCTTTCCAGGTACTCTCTGCATTAAAATAAAAAAAAACAAAAATAAAAACAAACAACAACAACCAAAATAGGCATGAGCTAAAGAAAGAAGGGACTTAATTGGTGTCTGGTTTTAAGAGAGTCTTTTGTTCAGCATGCATTTTCTAGCTTTATTTCTATAAATTTTTAAATTGTCCACTTTTATTAAAAATTGTTTGAAGGTGCTAGTGAATGAACCCAAGGCTTCCTGTTTGCTAGGAAAATGCTCTACCACTGAGCTTTTCCTCTACCATTAATTTGTATGTATTTCACTATGTATTCAGGCTCCTACAGAAGCAAAAGATAAATGAATATGATAGATCTTAAATAAAAGTATCTTTAATGTTAAATAATGAATAATAATACCTGACAGAAATATTTAAAAAATTAAGTTGTATTTGTTTTCATTAACATTTTAAAAATTCCAAATTCTTGTTAATAATATTTGTTTGGTTTATATTTATTGATGAATAGAGAAATATACAATCCTGATTTTCAAAAAAAGAATTTATGACAATTTTTCTTTAGTTTATTTTTTTCATAATACCATATTTTTTCTAACTTATGTCATCACTAATTTCATTTACCACACCTCCCCAACACATGGCCTTTACATTTATAACCATATACTTCACTACGAGGAAATTTGAATAAGAACACATATTTTGACAGAATGAAATACCATCCAAAGTTGTTAGTCACAAATATTAATACAGTGTAATACTCCCATAACTCAGATAGAAATCACAGAATTTGAAAAAAACTGTGTAGACGGTATAATTTTTTCCCATACGTATGCATATATACAAACCTGACACCAAGTTTAAATGTTTTTTAAGTGTAGATTAAGTTACCATAAGTCTGGTCATTCAAAGTTAATAGCAAGACTCTGTTTTTAGACAATCCACTAAAGCATAACAGCAGTGTATGAAAACCCATCCACCCAATGTGCAAAGACCACAACCAAAGCAGATTGAATTTATTGATGGATTTTTACAATTGGTATGTTCAAATTGATTTCAAACATGGGTAAATTTGGGACTTAAATTTTAAACTGTTAAAGCAATATGTGGAAACCATAGACCTTCTGCTTCCAGAGTGTTACTAAGTTGAATGTACATTTTTACATTCAGAAAAGGGGGATGAGCAGATGCTTAAATGGTAACTCCAGTTTCAGATGAAATCTGGACATGGGCCATTGTAGTAGTTCCAAAAAGATTTAATGAATGATGTACATAGGTACTAAAACCATGCATTAATACCACAGTCATTAATTCTCATTGTCTAACATGATATTTTAAACCAAACTCTATAAATTCAAGACTTAAGAAGTATGTTTTAATTTTTACCAGAAGTTTAAGCAACTACTCAGTAGGCACAATGTTTTGAGACGCATAAAAAATACATTTCAGCAAAATTCAACAAATATTTTTTCAGCATAATTTATTGGTATGAAACTATGAAAATAATGTGTAATATTGATGGGATACAAAAGATTTGGTTTAGGTGATAGGAACTTAATTATAGGAAATTTATCTTTGTGTTGCTAATTCCAGTACATTGTAGAACATGCAGTAGGTAATTTCAGTTTTTTGAATACTTAAAGTGAAGAAATTAATGTATTTAAATATTAGCTCTTGGCAGTGTAGGCATGACTTTTTTTTACCTGATTACATATTTATATGAATATTCTAGAAATGAAAACTGGACAGAGGTGGTTTCTAAAAGTGCTACTTCATGGGCATTTGTTCTTAATTTCAAGAATACTTGGGGAATCTGGATAATGAAGATATTTCTCTATCTAAGTCTTCAGCAAAAGAAAGGGAAGAGTAATTTAGCTCAATATTACTTATGAACTCTTTTCCAGTACCCAGCCCAGGAGGAAAAACATTTCTTTCAGCCCATTCCTTTTTAGAGTCACGTGAAAGAAATAAGCCATACTCCAAAACACAGCCCATGTAGGGGTGGGATGGGCTGGTTCCTGACAATCCCGTGTGAAGGGGTAAGATATTGTTTCTCTGTCATGAAACTAAAGACCCGGAGAGTGAAATAAAACCAACACTCTAATTTAAACAACATTTTAATGAAGCCCTTCCCTGGCTTCTAAGACAAAATCAGTTGTTGATTTTTCTAGTCATTTAATGTTACACACATAGCTCAATGGATGCTCCCGGAATGGGTAACCAACATGATACCAGAAGTGGAATTGGGATTTCTTGATTTTTCCCCAAATCCTGTTCCATTCCCAATCTAAAGTCTAAATATATTCTTGACACAGTGTGGGTGTTCAAAAAAGAAAAAGAAAAAAATAAAAAGCCAGGCAAATAGATACATTGAGTAAATATGGGTCACACTAACAAGTTATCTGGAGACTAATTGCTAGATAAGAGATTATTCCATGCATAAAATTGACTCATTTTTATATAAATCATAAAGTATGCAATCATGTTATATTTCTTTTTATTACTAATTACCACAATATTGTGGATATAATTCTTATGCTACAGAAGTTTCCTCCTTCAGAAATTTGCATTACAGTCCAGAAGAAATTAATCAGTGATGTCAGTCTGGTCCAAGGGTCTAAATTCCTCACTTATTACTGAAGTTGGTGGTTTGAGGAATGAATTGTGTGTATGTGTGTGTGTGTGTGTGTGTGTGTGTGTGTGTGTGAGAGAGAGAGAGAGAGAGAGAGAGAGAGAGAGAGAGAATGTATGTATGTCTTATTGAGACCCTAATTTTGTAACCACAAACTCATTTGCTAGAATCAAAGAATAGGATTTCAAATACAGTCAGTTATTTTACATAGCCCATTAATTACATTAGTCTTCTGCATATATCCAGATGTGCACATAAACATTCATTGGAGAATATACACCATTCCTACTCTAAAATAGTTCACAGCACAGCAAATATAGGCATCCATTTTCTCTGGGGACAGGTCGTCTAACATCAATTTAAATGGATGTGGGCTGAAATTTTAGGTTTGGTTTAAAACTTGAGCTCTCACAATCTTAGCCTTATGCTGGACCTTCGTTCATTCTTCCTGGGGAGTTTTTAATGGCATCTCAATCTCCTTAACAGTGTGCAGTACATTCTGCTTTTCACATTACCATTCTTAATGTGTCCTTGAAATACCTGGGGTACTGCAGATTGTTCAACCACAATGCACAAGTCTTGTATTATGTAGCTGGAAGAATACTTAGAAACCCTGGGTAATAAAAATGACAACATATAGTTTTTAACCATTTATTTTTTTAAAATTGTTAAATTATTTGAAATGTTCTGACATCAGTATTCAAATGCTTGTGTCCTGTATTCAGTTAGATTTCAAATCTTTTAATTTCTCCTTGCTATATGCTTTCATCCTGTCTGATAGCATAGACACAATTCCTGTATGGCATAAGCAATTATGACTTTTAGAAGGTGTTATTCTTTGAGTCTTGGTTTTCTCTCCCTTTGTGTTAGACTCATTATTGGTGGCTGCCTTTCAGCTCCAAAGAATGATAGCTGACAAAGGTTCTCATAAATCTAGCATCTGCTCTTTAATTTGTCTTTGCAGAGATATAATATTTTCTCTGTGGAGATGTCACAATTCTTACTTGGAGGTACACGCTTATTAAATACAAAACTGTTAAAATTATTCATAAGAACTGCTATTAAAACACCAAAAGCTGTATCATTTGGCCACTTAGTCTTTAGCTTTACTGTGAGCTTTACTAATACATCACAAAAAAAAAAAAAAAAAAAAAATAGGAGAGAAAAATTTGGCCAAGTATGAATTCATTTGAAATTCATGAATTTCAAGTTTCAGGTTTTTGGGTTCCCATTTGGCTAACTAAGGGCAAAATGCAGCTTCTTAGAACACAGAGCAAACAGGGACTTATTAAAAAGATTCTCACAAACTTTCCTGGACATGAGCTTTCATGATCAACATTATGACAAGTTGAGTGCAAATGAATGAGAACATATGGATTAAATTTCCCTTGAAGTATACATGGTTTTGTAAATTACGAGAAAAAAGGGAATGGGAAAATGCAGTTTTAACTTTGCCAAACCCAAGACATTTGAACAATTGTTCAAGAAAATATGCCAAACCCATATTTTCCTCCTTCAAATCCATCTAATATAAGAAGAAACACTTTGAACTCATATAGCCAGTTCCTTCTCAGTTACTCAAAGTTCTTTTGGAATTTCCTCACGTCTTCCTTATAATAGCCTTGCAACAAATTTTAGATGTAGCATTGCTATTTTTACTATACACGTGTGATTATGGTGAAAGTTGAAAAATTATGTGCTTGGTAAATAACGAAGAACTACGTGTTAGAACTTAAGTTACATGGAAAGTAATGAATTCTTCTTTGCACCAAACTCTATTAAGTGGGAATATTACTTACCCCCAGCAGCACTGTAATAATCAAATTTTGTAGTTTGCATATATGAACTAATTACAGAAAATTCTAACTGTTCTGATGGCCAGACTATGAATACAATATCACATATACTGACAGAAATGTTTTAATCACATACAGACTTATTTTTTAATGATTTTACTTTGTAAAGATTATGTATTCTTTTAAAAAATCAGATCTGCTGCTAACATCTACTGCTAACATTTTGGGGCATATCTTTCCACAAATTTCCTTAAACATAACTGCACACAAATTTTATTTGTGATACACATATCAAAGTATATTGTGTTCTCTACGGCTTATACTAATTCATTTCAGATACGTAGGATGTATCTATATATTCTATCCATATATTTTACACATGTATTCTATAACTGTTATTAAAATTTAACTGAACTATGTATGTTATTTTCAAATCTGCATTTCTCTCTCAATTTATTTTAATCCTTTCCTTTAATATATCTATATATATACAATATAAATTTATAAAATGTCATTATTTAATCCACACTAGTTAAACACATCCAGAGGTTCAATGTTTTCCATATTATTTAAAAAGGATATAGGGAAATTTTTGAAGTTCCCAATAAACAGAGCCTACAGATTTTAAAATGAGCACAGTATTTCCTGCCATATGCATTTCTGTTCAGTATTCCTATAGTATACCCCATGAGGAGTCTTCTATCTCTTTGATCCATTGCTAGACTGCCCAGGTTTAGTCTAGGACAATACATAACAGTGACTCAATGTGTGTATGGAAGAAAGAATATTCTGTCTAACAGTCTCCCAGACAGTCCTCTCTCTCTGGATATAACTAATCTCCTAACCGCTTTCTACCCTCACTCAGCATTGCAGTAGAATCCTACTTTTTCTTCCCTTATTTGTTTCAATTTATGTATTAGTACTCTTGGCAATATCCTTTGTTTACTTTTGTGATTAATTTATGTGACTGTGTTTATTGCAACAAGCACACATTTTTTAATATAGAACCCATTGTAAAAATGGAAAATTTGTTTGAAATACTAGTAGGAAGATTTATATTTACTTGGAATCTTCAGACACAACTCAGCTTAAGCAAATTAGAGAAGAGATATGTCCATAGGGTAAAAATATGAAGTTTCCTCCATTAATCTCCTGAGGGTCATTACTGCATGTATTACTTTCATTCGGCCCCCAGCAACATTATCTCTATCATCATTTTCACTGAGTGATTCTAATACTTTAGGCTCTATACTCTTGTCTTTTTCCATAGCAGAAGCAACCAATGGTTTTCTCTTACTGCCCCATCTTCCATGTGAAGGGAACATGTGAAGTAACAGTATCAAATAATTCCTTTTCTGTCATGGGCTCTTTTTAAAAAAATTTCCCATAGAAATTAAATAAGCTAATTTTTAGATTTTTGTGACACTAAAATTAATATATATCATTCATTTATTCCCAGAATCTTGATTTGCCTGTCCTTCCTTCATGAAGATATGTGGAAATGATTAGCAAATGGAGATTCAAAGAATTCCAGGGTACTAATAAAACTTTCTTGGAGAGTTGTGAAGGATGATCAGCTAAGTGTGACAGAATTTTGCCCTCACATTAGCACATAAATATCCTCACATTTGCCAGTTTACCTTAATGGAAACCTTGAGAACTAATTACTCATGCTTGCTAGATAAAATGAAACCCTCCAACCAAGCCCTACTTAATTCTCTTCTTCAGAACTTTACTTGACAATTATGACTATTCCCTTCTAAATTTTTTTCTAATTATCATCTTTTAAATAAAATCATCTACTTGACTCTAGTTCTTCCCATTATCAACTTGCTCTTGCTTTCCAAATTCTTGAATCCTGAGATTCACACCCACAACCTGTTCAATGTGCATATCTATCTATACCAGCTTCCTTGCTTTGTCCTTGCATCTACAAGAGATTGCTGTCTGTGAGGATGCCTGGTAACTTACTGATAAAACCAGAGGTCTGCTCTCGATTTTATCCTTCATCAGTTCCCTAAAGCATTTAAACTTCTGAACATCCCTAATTCAGTATATACAAATGTTACTGTTGTTGTTGTTTACTAACACAGAGCATCTGTACATATTTATGAGATACAATGTTATGTTTGATTCATGTACAAGGTCATGCTTTGATACACTGGGTAGTAATCAACTCAGGGTTGATGACCATGAGTAAACATATCATTCACCTTAAATATTTATCATTTCTTCATGGTGAATATGAATCCCTCTCTTTCAACAATTTTAAGATATACTACACATTATTGTTAATTATATTCACCTTTCTATGCCATGGACAGCAGAAGGCATTCTTCCTTCTATCCAACAATAACAAGACTCCCCAGTCTCCTCCCTCCTATCTCTGGGGACCACCACTCTGCTCTCAACATCTATGAGATTGACTGTTGTTTTCACTTGTGATATTTACAACAACATGGATGGAATTAGAAGATATTATGTGAAGAAGAATAAGTCAAGTTCAGACGCATATTACTTTGAACCTGATCCTCTCTGTAAGATAAATTTAAGACTCATGGCATAGCGATCTGGATTCCCAACAGCTATATTTTCATAATCAAAATTGGATTTCATGAACTAAATGGGACATATTGAAAATTGCAGTGATATATATCACTGTATGTGAAATATTCATATAAAATATGAAATACTTAAAGATATAAGCTTAATTAAAAGTTAAATTATACATTTTAAAACACAGTTAAATGATTTTTTTTTTTTGAAAAAAGAATGTCTCAAAAACTTGGGAACTCTCCTAGAAAACAGTGGGAGTAATCAACTAAAAAGTAGCAAGTCATTTATGACTTTAAATATAATTTCTATTGAAAGGTACCGATATTGATATGTAAATTAATATGTGCAATTCTGACTTTCTGCTCAAATTTTTTAAAGTTCTCAAAAAGCTGAAAATATATCCTGGTTAAATATGTTCACTATAATGCACTACACTAAAGGTAAAAAAAAAAAAAATTAAAGAAGCTTTTGAAAGTTCCATAATTAGTAATTTTTTCCTTTTGGAAGTACTCTGTCTTTCCACTTTGACCAACACTGGTCACTCGTGTCATCATTACCGTATCTCTTGGTTTGTGGTGGGCACAGCACTAAGCCTATAGGATGGGATGAACTGAAAAGGGCATGGTCCCTGCTGTCTATTAACCACATCTTTATAAAAATAAAGATAAACTTACCCTGAAATAACATTTCAAAAAGAAGAGTACAATTCTGTGAGGTTTGAAGATGGGAAAGGATTTCTGCAAGGAAGTATGTCTGGACTTAAATCTGCAAGATGACAAGGACAGCAAATGCTCATGGGGAGTGAGGTGCCAAGACAGGATAAGATATCTAGGGCAGAAAGAAAACTAGTCACAGGGCACAGGCCAGCAAAGGCAGAATGTGCATAAAGAAATGAAAATCTGTTTCTTTGAAATCCAGTTTTATATAATGGACAACTGAGGGAGGAAAAGTTGCTGGAGAGATCATGCACAGATCCAATCTGTTTTAAGATTTTAGAACCATGCCTCATGCAGACAAAACGTTCAATAAATGAAGAGATAATAAATATATGTTGCTTTTAGAAAGACACTACTTTGGGGACTAAGCTGGAGGATAAACAGCCTCTTATGTTTTCCAACAGAATCAGTATTTAAAGAATATTTGAGTGCACAATGTAAACAGAAAAACAGCTGCAAATTTAAATTAAGGCATGCCTATATCAGAGGTACTTTACCAAGAAATAAAGAGGAAATTTAGTCTTTTTAAATTCATACACACCATAAAAGAGTACTTATGATAGCAATTTTGTCAGATTCTAGGATCTTGTTGATTTAACAAGGATCTTGTTAATTATATATTGCTTCTCACTGGCCAATAATGTAAGTAAAGATTGTACTCCTAACCACTTTAAATCAACATTCATGAAGGCTTTACCCTCAATTTTAGAAAGTACTCATTAACTCAGACAGTTTCTACATCACCCCATGGCAAAGGCTTCTATGACATAACAAGCTTTATTTGTTTCTCCAAAAATCTGTGTTTTATATATGAAAATAACATTTTGGAAATTCATAACATTCTTAGTGCATAACATTAATGCATCATAGACTTCTTTTTGGTAGTCTAGGGCAAGGATTTGATATCAAAAGCCTACCAACTGCATGAATTTTATTAGCTCATACTCAGTGGCATTTTCTTAAAATTTTTCTTAAATTAAAAAAAGCAAAATAATCTTGCCCTAATTAATAATTCCAAGTTAGGAATTGTAGAAAAAGGAATTTAAAGGGGGATGGGGATGTGGCTCAAGCAGTAGCGCACTCCCCTGGCATGCATGCGGCCCGGGTTCCATCCTCAGCACCACATACAAACAAAGATGTTCTGTCCACCGAAAACTAAAAAATAAATATTAAAAAATTCTCTCTCTCTCTCTCTCTCTCTCTCTCTCTCTCTCTCTAAAAACAAGAAAAAGAAAAAGGAATTTAAAAATACTGACTCCTTGCAAATACCAAGTGTTATTTTTTTTCATTTCTAAATATTTTAGTTTTCAAAGAAAAACAAAATTTTCTAGAGTCACTTTGTAATCCTCTGTTTCAAATGGACTACTAGTCTTCCTTTATATTTTAAATTAAATTATATCATTAGTATTAAGTTGGTTTTGCTACTTATTATAACAGTACCACATAGAAAACTTTGGGTTTTATTAAAAGTCTATTTTTTTATGTTCAACTCTATGAATTAGTGTCATCCAGTGTAGTGATGTCAAATGTTTCCAGCCCCCAACCCTGTTTATGCATCTAAGTTTTTCCAGGTACCTAAAAGAACATAGTTTGGTAACTGAAATGTATTTACAATGACATTTTTGGGAGATTTTACAAGCCATGAGTTAGTTGGATACCCCAAAGTGCAATTTGATCAGAGTTAAGTGCTAATTCTTTAGCTTCAACCATGTTGTTGCTTGTGTCGTGTCGGGAGTTTCTTCTTTTTCAAGGTGAATATAAATATTCTGTTTTTTTGTATAGACCACATTTTCTTTATTGATTCATTTACTGATGGATAGTTAGGTTGTTTTCATATCTAAGCTACTATGAATAATGTTGCAATAAACCTGAGATAAATGTCCCAATTCATGTTTCATTTCTATACATGTTACACAATGGAGGATTCTGAGTTAATTTGATTAAAACATTAAGCTAAGTGAAATACACCAGTCTTACAAGGACAAATGTTGCATGATTTCACTTGTTTAAGATATCTAAAATATTCAAATTCAAGAGAACAGATAGTAGTATGCTAATTATCAGGGCCTAAAGTGAGGGAGAAACAGGGAGTTGTTCTTCATTTGGTATAAAGTTTCAGCTGTGCAAGATGAAAAAGTTATGGAGATCTGCTCTACAATATTTTTCCTATGGTTTTAACAATATTGTATTGTGTGTATAAAAAAATAACAGGATAGATCTCATAATGTGTTTTTAATATATATATAAATTGGACATGGTGGTGATACATGTCTGTAACTAGTGACTGGGAGGCTAAGGGAGGAGGATAGCAAAAATTGAAGCCAGCCTCAGCAACTTACTGAGTCCCTGTCTCAAAACACAATAGAAAGAGCTGGGGTTATAACTCGGTAGTAGAGGGCCTCTGAGTTCAATTCCCAGTACTAGGAAAAAAACCCCAAAAACCTACAAACATGCTTTTGCGAATAACAACACAAAAATAGAATCAAAAGAAATATCTAACATATACTAATGTTATAGAGATAATGAAAACATACAACCAATGCAGAAGCCCACCATTTCCCCACTTATAAAATAAACACCATTTTAAATTAGGCATTGTAGTCTGGAAGTATTAAAAAAAAGGAAAGAAAAAAATCATGCCTGTTTTATTTCTGTACATGTTACACAATGGAAGAATATATGAGTTATAATATTTAATTTGTTTATTTGTAAAAGTGCCCTTTTACAAATGATAAGTGTTCTTGAAAACTGATGTGTATTCACTTTTTCATATGAAATTAATAATTATTAACTAATATTAATAATTAAAATTTAATAAAATAGTGTCATCTCTTACACTAGTTTATAAGTTTTATAAGTTCAAGGCCTTAGTTGTATTGATTTATCGGTGTAATTTGGGCATTGAAAAAAGAACATGTGGCTGAAGAGTTTAAGTAGACAAGAGCTATGTTGAGTGTGCAGGGCAGGGTCAAAAGAAGTATTTTTACATTTTTGGTTAAACAACAGAAAACATTCACTATCTTAAAATTTTTCACTAGATAAATGGATGATGCTGATTCATGTGTAGATTGCAAAGTCTGCACATTATTAGCCACTATATTCCTGTTCATTTTTTCCATAATGTTAGACAAGTATATATATGTAACACATACACACATACATATAATGTTTAAACTAAACTTTAGAAAACTGGAAAATTATTTATGGTAGTCATTTACCAAAAGCATATAGCATGTAAAACTTAAATTATCATCTACTAGAGGCAAAAAACAAGTAAAAAAGATTATAAGACTATAATTCTTGAAATAGTTTTGATATACAATTTATTATGATTCAACTATTATTTCAACTCTGAAAAATATACTTCCTCCTTCAAATGTCACTTTTTAATGTAGGCAGCTGTGTATCTACTTTTACACTGATAGTCTATTTTTCTGAAAAGTTTAAGACCAGATGGAAAGACTATGGTAGTCTATAAAGCTCTCAATGATGAGAATAATGTGTGGGTGGATCCCTTTATTAGAGCCCAGAGAAGGAAATGTGGTATGACTCATTATAAAAGAAGTAAAGGGAAGGGGAAAAAAAGAAGTAATTCTTTGCAAAAATAATTTTAAAATATTTATCCACAATTCCAAATAAATCCCTGATAAACTAAGAAGTTAAAATGTCTGGAGACAACACATTTGAAAGTAAATTTTGAGTTTACATCACGTTCTCATCCCACTTAGTCTAAATGTGCATTCACAGTAAAAATACTAATATTCTGGATCAGAAAGTGATGCCACACCTTCCACTGTGCTGCTCTTCTGTACACAGATTCAATGTTTTCATTTTAAAATCTGAAAAACTGCAAATTCAAACAGTCACTTACTCTCAAGGATTGTAGATGAGGTATTGTAGACTCTATAACTACATATCAGATTTGTTCTCTGCTTCCTGATGTCCATTAATAACCACTGATCCATTGTGCTAAGATTTTTCTTTTTCCAATCCTCTGATCTTCCACCAAATTGATCACTCCTTTACTTTAAAGGTACCTGTATCTTTTGTGTATGTACATATATGGAGAGGTGGGGTTGGCTAGGAGTTTGAAGATGTATTTTATAAAAATATACCTCATTTATTTTCCCCAAATTCCTTTTAGATTATGTGATCATCAGTGTAGTAAGAAAATGTGGTGTTTCTTATCTGAGTAATGAGATTTCTCCCCCTGAATAGCACTGCGTTTATGTGGGATTCTTTGATGTAAGTGCATAAAAAATGTACAAAATCTGATGTTTTTCTGATGCATTCTTCCAAACGCATGAGAAATTTGGGAAAATGTCACAATAGTAAAGGGAAAACTTAATTGAGACAACCTTAAACTCTGGTGGCTCCTCTATTATATCCAGATATTTCTGATCTTTAAAGTCTACCATAAGATTTCTTTAAATACAACAGCATTTAAAAATGCTAGCTATGTTAGCTACTAGAGAACCATTCAATAGCATCTGTTATGTGCATATGCTGTGATTTCTGAGGAGCACCATAACGGAGAGTCCTAAAGATTGTATGGTCTTACCTCCATATGCTTAGAAAACTTGTGAGACTCAAAGTGATTATTTGTTCTTTAATACTGCAAAATTCAGTAGTATGATACTGGCTATTTTTTTCTAACTGAATTATGTGGGGTAACTTTGTTAATTTTTGGGTCTCACCGTTTTTATTTTTGTGTATGTATATATATATGGACAGCAATGCTGTCTACTTACAAGATTGTTAGGAAAACTAAAGCTCTTCAAAGAGAATCAGGTATGTCTTAAGCACTCAGTAAACATTAGCATTTATTTATTTTTTGTTTTTGTTTTTCAGGTGCACTTTTACTTTTTTAATTTCTTTTTTTATTCTAATCAGTTACACATAACAGGAAAAAAAGCGGAAAGTTTTCTATTCATTGTACAAAAAATGTACCACAACTTTTCATTTCTCTGGTTGTACATGATGTAGAGTCGCACCACATATGCACCTAGGGTAATGATGTTCCTCTCATTCCGCCATCTTTCCTGCCCCCATGGACGTCTGCTTCCCTCCCCCCTCTAATTATTAATTAATTAAAGTTCCCATTCTCCCCAGCCCCACCTCATTATGGATCAGCATTTACTTATCAGAGAGAACATTCTGCCTTTGGTTTTTGGGGATTGGCATACTTCACTTAGCATGATATTCTCCAATGTCATCCATTTATGTTAGCATAAATTAAATAGCAACATTGAATAATTTATTTATTTATTAAAAATAAATAATTAGATAAAATGAATAGCAACATTAGCATTTATGTTAGTGTATTGTAGCTTTCATTGTTTCATTACCTTGCAGAAGAGATTATTGTTGGGTAGTATGAATGAATTCATCCAAATAAGAGGTGGAGAAGAAGAAAGTAAAACTGAGTATTTTAGATATATTCTACACGCTTGGGGTACTTGTTCCTAAGAAACTTAGGAAGCAGCAGATAAGACTGATATGATATAATACTAATTATGTGGTGTGAATATTCTGATGGTCAACAATACACCTGAGAAATACATGTTATTTTTATTTTAGATTAAGGAAAGTATGTAAGATACTAGATAAGCTGATGGACAGATAGATAGATATGGATTATACTTAGCTATATGACACGTATATATTCAGATTCAAATAAAAGAACACTTGATTAAGAGATGTATACATGTTAAAAGAGGTAATCATGAGTGCAATGAATTCCATCTACTATAATTACAGTTCTCATTGTCAACATGCAGAAGTTCCTAGCAACCTCCTATCCTGTACCTGCTGCAAGTTCTCAGAATTTGACAAAATAAATAAAGGCTGATATATTTCTTTAAAAAGTTAACTGTATCCAACATTGCCAAACACTGCAAAGTACCACCTTACAGGGGTAACATTCAAGTTGATTAATATAATATTTTCTCTCACAAGTGGAATCATGTCACTATAATTCAAAGATAGTGATGAAGAAGTAATGGCTAAAGTGAGATTTTTGACAACTGGCAATATAACCATATCATATAGATCATTTGTGTTATGTTTTGTCAAAGAATCTTAAATTTTTCCCTATCTAAACTTTCACAAACACAAATAATAGATCTCTTTCCATATTCTCTGCAATAACATTTGCAGTAAATTTAATTTATAATACTATACCAAGTATCCAGTGCTATACTGTCATTGAGATTATTGAAATGATAGTTCTGGTAGATAATCTATCAATCCAAATGGCAGAACTTGGACCAATCTCGTCTATATTAAAATTACCTTCCCTGTAAGAAACCTATAATTCTTTTCCTTTCTTTCACAACTTTGCCTCTGTTTTCAGTTTATGAATAATTGCTTTTCTACTGATCAAAAACAAATTCTAGTATACCACATACACTGTCATGGATCACCATAAGCACTAATGCATGAATAAAATATGTTTATGTTTCAAACTGAAGCTGACATCTCTGTAATGAGACCTCATGCACAACCTAGGACATTGCTATCCTTCTATGTGGGAATGGAGATTACTTGGGCTGTATAAAAATGAGGATTTTGGCTAATAAAACACAAATGTGTTTTTATTACTATTCTATTTTTAGTGTCCTCCTTGCCTGCTTTGATTTAATATACTACATTGATGGCATCACTATCAATTAGTGCATTGCCACCATGTGCAAAATCAGGACAAACATTCTCCAGTCATATATTTTTTGTTTGTAGTTCAGAATAGCATTGTAGTTTGCTTAGGGTGATTAAGCGATAGAATTATACACACACACACACACACACACACACACACACACACATAAATGTATTGTACCAGGACTGAACCTAAGGGTGCTTACCACAGAGCTATATTCTAAGCCCTTTCAATTTTTTTTTTTTTTAAATTTTGATATGGGGTCTTGTTAAATTGCTTAAGGCTTCACTTATTTGCTGAGACTGGCTTTGAACTTGTAATCCTCCTTCTTCAGCCTGCTGGGCTGCAGGCATGCACCATCACACTTAGCAAAATAATATCAAACATTTTTAAGTCATTCTATTTTATGATTTAAAATGATAGCTTTTTTGGATTCCAGAAATCAGATTTAGGTTCTTTCATCTACAGGGGCATCAGGGTTTTTGTTTGTTTGTTTTGTTTGTTTGTTTATTTGTTTACAAATCCTTACTAAGAGAAGTCATGCACAGTTGTCTTCAAACTGGAATTTATTTTCATAATACTTGGGAATGCTGGAAAATCAAACCTAAAATACAGATGTAGATACAGCACTTAAACTGGCTTTGTAGACCAAACTTACTGATATCTTTAACTAAGTTAGTTCTCTATTTGGTGGAACCTGATCCTGGGAATTGTAAATTCTAACTCAATCTACTTTGGCTCCACTGATACTTAGATATTTTTCAAAATGGAGAGAAAGTTCTTCCTCAGAAGGCACTAGAAACAAAAGATGATTGACAGTGGAAATCAACAGATTTTTCAAATAATACCAATTAAAATTATTTCATTTTAAAAATTTAGAGCAAATGGTAGTACATATTTGGTGGTGCCAGTTATGAAAGTATATGGGGAATCTTAAGCTCTTAGTGGTATGAGATACAATGTAAGCTTATCTAATTTTCTGAGAAGATACAAAAAGATGAATGCCCACTTCAGATATTTTACATTTGAACAATTTAGGCAAAACTAAAACATAAATAGGTCAAGTGAGTAGAAAAATTATCAGGTTATTTTCCTTTTATTAGATACAGCTGATAATTAAACTATCATTTTTTAACCTGTTCACATGACATAATAAAAAACACAGCTGAATTTAGAAAGCAGTAAACAGGAGTTTTGTTGGAGAATAAACCAAAACATATGGTCGTGGGTGTTAGTGTTTTAACAAAGAAACAGATTGCCTTTTTTTTTCCAGTTTTATTTCAAAGCAGCTGATTCAGTTGTAAGAGAAATTACTTCTAGAAGAAGATCCATGAATTCCTACTAGGTTAGGAGCTCTAGTTCCAGCTCTGCAGCTGGTAGAAAGAAAAATAATGCTCAAGAAATGAGTCCAATGGAGTTTATATACGCACCTGCGTTTATTGCTCCTGCTCAATTATAAACTATTAAACAAAAAAAATTTACTATCCTTTGGGGGAGCATAATGGAATCAAGTAGCCAAGAAGCTGATTCTCCTTTGTTTGTTTGCAATCTAATTATATTTTTCAAATATGTAATTCAATTGCATGGTGCAAAATCAAAACGATATTAAAAGAAATTAAGAAGTTATATGTTGTAACAATTTTATTCTGTTAAACATATATTGGTTACAGTATACACACACATATAGACGGGTATATATAGTATCTATACAGACTCATTTTTTTAATTGACAGAGTAAAATTTGATATTTTTTCTTTGCTTCAAAGGGTGGAGATAAAGTAGAACTATTTCCATATTCAGAATAGAGATGAGTTCCATCACCGACAAAAACTGCCCCATGATACCCCTCTGTAGTCATAGTTTCTCTTTATCCCTAACCCCTGGGAACCATTGATCTGCTCTCTCTTTAATTTTTTTCCCTTTTTAACAGCGTCATCTAAATGGAATTTTGTATGTGTAACCTTTTGCTATTGGCCTTTGTGTTCAGTATAATGCATTTGAGAGGCATCCAAATTACTGTATTTCATCAGAAATAAAATGGGAATGCCTGATTCTCCAAAGCCTCACTAATATAGTATTTAACCAAACTTGAATTTTTTATGCTTCTAGTTGTTTGGAGTTAGTTATGATACACTAAGAAAACAACCACTCTGGATAAAACTAATTCCTTACTTGTCTTTGAAATTCATAAAAAATGCATACAGGTTTTCATATGGACACACTTATATGACTACTAAAGAGGAGTTGGAAAGGTCTTGACAGGTCAAGCAAGAACTCTGGTGCTTACTAACTCAACTTAGACCACTGTATTTGGAAAATTGCTTTAAAAATGAAAAAAAAAAAAACTCTGAACCATTTATATACTCATTTATAAAATGAGTCTGATCTCCTTCTATGAGTCGAACATCTTCACCTGGTATATTCACTCATTGCTTTCCCAATGGTTTGTTTTATTTTATTTTTGTTGTTGTTTGTTTGGGTTTTAGTTTTTATTTTTTTAAATTTTGAAATATCTCCTTTATTGAGATATAATTCACATAGCATGCAATTCACCCATTTAAAGTGAATAATCGGAATATTTATTTATTTATTTATTTCTAGATATACATGACAGTATAGTATATTTTGACATAAGCATAATTTGTTCTAATTGGGATCCCATTATTGTGGTTGTAAATGATGCGGAGTTACATTGGTTGTATATTCATGTATAAGGATAGGAAATATATGTCCTATTCACTCTACTGTCTTTTCTATTCTCCTCTCTCTCCCTTCCCTTCATTCCCCTTTGTCTTGTATTAGACAATAGTGTGTTTTATGTAGATAAACATGTTCATTGTCTCTTCAACAAAAAAATATAAACACTTTCTACTAAATATTACAGATATTTCAACTAAACTATATTTGTGTTTACTTCCTTGCTTTTCATTGAAGTAATTTGCTAATTGTCTCATTTTCCAGGTTTACTTTGCTTTAATAGAGAAAAATTGAAATTCTGACTATTCTTCCCAATACTCAGACTTCTATATGTAGGTATTTATTTAAGTACTGGGGTTCATGATTATTATAGTAAATACATCCAATACTTAAGATTTAATTTTTCTTGTTAGCTTCAAATTCAAACTTTCAAAGGAATTCAGGGTGAAATTCTTTAATTCCACCCTGTCCTGTCCATATTCCAGTGGTTCCAGGGCAGTGAGATAGAGAACTCAGAAGGTCCCAGAGACACTACACCTAACGTATGAGTTATTGGGAAAGTTTAACAAAAGATTAGTGACTGCTCCATGAAAAGATTTCATTTGATACAGACTAATAGCACATCCATCCATCCTGGTGGTTCAGCAAGCAGTAGCCCTGTCCCTCATGGTACTTGGTCCTACGGCAGCTTGCTGGTCAAATAACACCCAGTCTTTCCACAGTACCCTCAGCTCTACACTTGTATTCAGAGAGAGGTTTTATATGTTAAGCTGCAGAATCAGTTAAGTCATCAGCATTAGTTATCTTCTATGACCAATATTTCAAGGAGCAACTGTCCTGGTGTACTTGCAAGAAAGTAGCATTCTACAGATAACACTAACTTGCCCTAGTTCATAGTGTGCATAGAGAAAGCCAGCGTCCTTCAAGATGATGTGTATTCACTAGTAAATGGATAGATTTGGAGACTTTCAGCCTAGGTGAAATGAGCCAATCCCCCCAAAACAAAGGTCGAATGTTTTCTCTGATGTGCAGAAGCTAACCCACAATGAGGGGATTGGGGGATAGAAGTTCAGTGGATTAGACAAAGGAGAACGAAGGGAAGGGAGGTGGAGATAAGAATAAGAAAGACAGTGAGAAGAATTTAACAAATTTCCTATGTACATATATGAATACATCATAGTGAATCTGAATATTGTGTACATCTACAAGGGCAGGACTCTAATTAGAATAAGTTGTACTCCATGTTTGTATAAATATGTCAAAATAGATTCTACTGTCATGTACAATTAAAAAAAAATTTAAAAAGGTGATGCATATCTGAATGTTCTATCCTAGGCTTTTTATCATTATTCCTTCAACATGGGAATGGAGAGGGTGCATTCAGGGACATAGTATTTTATTGTACCTCTTTTCTTTAGTGACAAAGCACACCATATTTTTGATCTTATTCAAGTTTTTTTTTGCTGTTGTTTTTACATTTTAATTCATTATTTATACAAAGTATAATTTTTATGTGCATTAATTTCAATTTTTTTCAAGATTGCCTGTTTCTTTTATTGGTTCTGTATTAGACAGGATGTTATCATACAAATACATTATTTTGAGCTTCTGAAAACAAATTACATAAAAATGAACTTAGGGGCCTTACATGACAGAGAACAACTTATTTTGATATAGGCCATTAAACACGAAACATTATACTTTCAAAACAAATAAAATAGTATGTCTACTATTGTAAAAATACACCAATTTTAGTATTAAAAATAATCATATTATAACTCTAATTTTAAGAAGGTTTTAAATAATATGTATGTCAGACACAATTTCATTTGAGGTTTGAATAATCATATCATTCTGGGGTTAAATCTCTTAGATCATGTAATATATTAAACATTTAAATAAAATCATTTTTAATTTGCCCAGTATTGCTAATTTTAAACTTTGAAGTAAAGGTTATAGCAAAATTGTACACAATTAAAAAAAACCAGACTTTGTTTTCAGTTACCTGGTTTACTGTGTTTTCTGGTGGTATTGATTTAACTACAAATTTATTTTATGATTTTCTAATATAAATTTGTCTTGGCTTTATGTGAGTTCTAAAAATAAATAAAATTTCTAACTATGATGATGATAATGATGATGATTTTGGTACCAGAGATTGAACTCAGGAACACTCAACCACTGAGCCAAATCCCCAGTCCTCTGTTGTATTTTATTTAGAGATAGGGTCTCACTGAGTTGCTTACTGCCTTGCTGAGGCTGGCTTTGAATTCATGATCCTCCTGTCTCAGCCTCCTGAGCCACTGGGATGATAAGCATGCTCCACTATGCCCAGCAATGATTAGATTATTTTAAACCAAAGAATATGGAGGATTCAAAATCATTTCTTTTAGCATTTAGAGGGTTGGTACACCCTACCCAAATAGTGTTGGATGTAAAGATGTAAATCACTTTACAAATCACTCTGAGAAGGGTGATCCAAATATATTAGGTTATAGAAAAGCAGTTTTATTACTTATGATTTATTAATTTCACACATTTATATAATTGCATGCTAATTATGTACAGATATTGTTCTAGGTTCTGGAAGTGTGTGTGTGTGTGTGTGTGTGTGTGTGTGAACAAGGTTAGTTGAAATCAGGCTGAAATGTCACAGAAAGTTTTGCCTGCAAGGATAGAGAACACTTTCATAAACATATAAAAATTTTCAGACAGGGTAACATTTTCAAAAATTGGAGCAATACATTATACAAATACTTATTGAGCATCTACTATATTGTAATCACTGCATTTGTTAGTGAAGATGCAGAGACATCAATCAAGGTCCTTACTTCTAAGAAGATTGCAGTCTGGTGCAATTACTGAGGTAGAACAATGACTGCATATAGCACGGAGTCATATTTGGCTCAATATAAAGTATTTATTAACTATTATATTGTTTTATTACAAGGCATCCCCAAAAGGAAATGGGCTGACTTATATTGTAATGAGCAACTTGTCACTCAAAAGCTGAATTATTACTTTTCAAGGCTATTGAAGTAATCCTATCGTAGGCAACACAGTGCAAAGAATATTGCATTTGAAATAGAAGTGGTTTCTAATTCCCACTTGGCCACTTCATGGAGATATTAAAAGGGAAAAGTGACTCATTGAGCCTAAGTTTTGTCATTATCCTGTAAAGGGATAAGGAAATCTGCTTTTTAAACTATTGTATAAATGATCTGAGATAATACATGTTAAAAGTATTTTGTGATCTGTAAATGTATGCATAAATATAAGATTTTCGTGTTTCATCAAGAAGACTGAAGTACCATTTGGGATGTTGAAGGCTAGATGAAATTTTGAGTTTCTCTTAAAACTAAAGCCCCACAAAACTAGAGCTGGAAGAGAGCTTACAAAAATGTTATCAAAATGCTGTGATTTACACAATGAAACTGAAGGTAAACTAAATTATAGCAATTAAAGACATCAAAGTATACCTACGCTAGTTAATGGACAAGAAGACCCCCGAAGCATTATTTTTTCTTCCTTATCTTCTCCTTAAAACAATTTAGTGTCTAAAGGTTTGTTCACTAAAAGTACTATAACTTTTGTTCCTGGTATTCTTCTGGACTCACAAACAACATAGATATAATAAAGTAAAAAAAGTAATGATTCATATTCAATACCTCTTAAGATAGCATTGTATAAATATTATTTTGAGCTTTTTATCTTGAAATAATTTTGGAAGATGACCAGTAAAAATGATACTATACAGTGCTAAACTATTTGACATATGTCATCACTGTCACTACTACAAAAGCAGTATTTGTCATATGTGTAAGAAGTCATTTTAATGACTGTTGAATCCACATAATGATCATATATTTCTTTAATATTTTACAGTTTTCAAAGCATTTGAGGCACACTATAAAAAAGGCACATTACTGTTTCATTCAATATGAGACATCAGATTACAAATATTAACTTTAAAATAAGTCAATTCTCCAGAATGTCAGTGTGCACAGACATAATCATGTCAAATCATTGACCAATATACATTTTTGACTCTGAAAAGAAAATACTAGTGTCTTATAAAAATATCTTTTTTGCTACTTTCTTTTCTTAACCTTTTACCGCTTTCAGATGCAGGCAGAATAGTTAAATATTATATAATCAACAGAATTTAATTCTAATAAAGATTAATTTCAAAGTTCACATTATATAATATCATTAATACTTCAACCAACATTAGACAAATTCAAAGATTTTGATAAAATTTAGATAATAGTGAATAAAATAATTTTAATGTATTTACCAACAGTTCTTAAAAACTACAAAGGCAATATTATTAATGACCTAATAGCTAAAGATGGAGTGCACTGCAAATTTACTTGAAATTGGGCACAGGAGCTTTTTAGAAAGAAAGGATCATCTTTGAATACTCATTCTCTTTGGGGCAGACATTTTGAATAATTTTTGCCAATTAGACATTAACTAGAGCTGAGATGTTGGCACGTGACTGTAATCCCAGCTACTTGGAAGACAGAGGCAGGAGAATCTCCAATTAGAGGCCAGCCTGGGCAATATAGTGAGAACCTGTCTAAACCAAAAAGACATTAACTGAACTCATGACTTCTTGTCCTCATCCTGTTTTGTTTTGAGAACAGGTTTAAATGATTTACAAGACTTAGAAACTGTCAGTGTGATATTTCAACACGTGCATATGATCTGCATTAATCAAATCACAGTAAATAGCATTTCACCCTGAACTCCAAATAAAATTTATAATTGTTAACTCAAAATATTTGAAACACAATTTCCACAACTTTTTTTTTCATAGTATAAGAATAATGTACATTCTAGAGGAAATTTTCAGAAAAAAACAAGTGCAAATAAGTAAATATGACACATAATCATAGTACTTAGCATTAAACACTTCAAATATTTGGTATCTTTTTATTCATTTCTATCATCAGACATAAATTATTTTTATTGGCTATTTTTAACAACAATTTTTTAAAAATAAAAGACTTTAAAAAAAAAATAATGAACACCATGTTTAACTCCTATCTTAAAAATATGTTCAGAGCCCCTACAACAGCCTTCTCCAATACATTCTAAAATCTTCTCTGGGTGTGTTCCACCACCTTGGAATTTGTGTTCATTTTCCCCCTAGTTACATTTTGACGCAGTTATATAGATATGCATTCTTAATCAGAATGGATTTATTTTGATATTTCAAGTAATTTACAAATAGTGTACTGTATGCATCATTCTTCAAGTTGTTTGTTTTATTCATTCAAATGTGGGGTGTGATTTGTTAATGTAATTTTATTAATAATTTTAACTGCTATAGAGTGTTTCTTTGTAAAAAAAAAAAAAACCTCCGGAACTCTCAATAAATAAAAATTTCTGTTAAAGTGGCCAGTGGTATTTTTTGCTAATACATTTCTATCACTGCAAAGAAATGGAATTTGATGAAGTATGTTCTAATGGTCTCATTTCATTAACAAAGATCTTTAACAAGTAGAACAGTTTTTGCTTACATATTTATTTAAAAATATGTAGCCCTTGCATAATATTCTATATCTCATAGTTTGATTTAATTAAAATGTGCCTGTCTTGGTCTTTGGTTACCTGTAGTGACAAACTCCAAAGAAAGGAGAGAATTTAATTATCTAGATAAGCCTGGGTAACAAGACATTTTCATCAACATCTTTCAGGAAAATAGTATTTTTGGAAATAATCCAGATATGATAGGATTGGTGGCTATGTGCTAAAATTAATTGAGTGCTTCCACAATTTTCCAATTTATTTTTAATTTGTGTCGAAAACCTAAACAGTCATATAAGCTTTATCTTAAAAAAAATAACTACAAGACAAAAATTTCCATGTAAGAACAAAAGGTATGCTGAAGTTATTTTATTAATATGTTTTAATGAGAAACAAATGGGAAAGGTTTTGTTAGTTTCTGAATTGCCTTTTCTTTTCTTAACTGTTATATTACAAAAGCAGTAAAAGCAAGCAGAAATATATGTTAAACATACACTTAAAAATATACAATCTTATGTTTATTTTAGTCACTTTTCATTTCACAACCAAATAGAAATGTGCATATAATTTTAGAAATCATGTAACTGAAAAAGAAATCAAAATCATGCTCAAATATATCCAAAATAATCATCACTCTTGAAAGCATGCCCAACTAATTTTAAAGGTGCATTATTGCCTGATTTAAAGGCAGACAGGGGCTATGGGGCCACATTCCATGACAGAGAGCCTCTTGAGACATCTTTGATCATTCTTTGTGATGCATAAAATATGTCACAGTTGTACTATAAAAGATATCAGCCATCAGGTAAGGCTGTCATTTGCTCTTGTAGTATTATATTGGAAAAATACGGCCTTTTTCTCCCCCCTAGTTCTTGTATGGGATCACTGCTCATGAAAACATATCCTATTTAGTCTGTGTGCGACCATTATCATACTCCTGGTTTCCTTCAAAAGAAAGTAGTCATAAATAAACATGCTAAAGAGAACAGAGCTGGTCCATACTTTGTTTCAACATTCACCCATTTTAAGAGTTGTTATAAGCTGTGAATATGTTAAGTACTGGTCTACATTAAAACTGAGTTCTACAAAAGGACTGCATACTTCTCCAGAGAATAGTTGCTTTCATTTGATTTCTGTTATGCATACATCTTAGTTTACTTCAGAATCTGAACCTATGTCACAAATAATATTCATAACAAAAGAACAATAGCAGTAAGCTCTTCCAAAATGTTGCATTCTTATTTCTCAGAGTCTCACATCTTTTTTAAATTATTTGTATGTGTGTATGTGTATGTGAGAACTGGCTTTGCTAACATTTAGGACAAAATAAACTACAATGTGCATGTGTGTGTGTGTGCGTGTGTGTGCGTGTGTGTGTGTGTGCGTGCGTGTGTGTGTGTGTGTGTGTGTGTGTATGATGACAGAAATGTCCATTAGTTTTGTCTTTCAAGGATTAATATACATAAAATATTTTGATCTTACATCTGAATTAGATATGCTTCATATTTTATTTAAATGGCAATGAGACTCACTTAAATAATTACTTGGGAAAAAGACTTATAAAATTGTTTAGACAACTTGAAAATATTTTATGCTGAAATCCAACAGAAAGTGATTTTTTTTACCTTTGAAGACTCTAATTACTGAAGATTTTTGTTAAGTTTAATGACTTAATTGACTCCAAGAATGTTGGCAATATTTCCAAGAGAGTTTGTCAATAGTATAATACAGACATATGAAAGAATTTACCTTTTATACATCAAAAGCCCAAACAAATAAGTGACATAAACTATGTTGAAATATGTGCTAAATCTGAACAACTGACAAGAGCTTTGCTCAAAGAATATAACTGTAGGTTTCAGACAGTTTTTTTTATCTTTAATATGTTTGTTGTCTTTTTAAAAGTAAAAAATTTTCAACTTATTCTTTCTATGTTTCAAAAGTACTTCTGCTTACATTTAACAATTCAGCAATTTATTTAATTTATAAATTGAGAAGGAGGAACCTCTTTAATGGAGAAATAACATACGGTATAACAGCCCGGATTGATTAAAGGCCTCCATCTGGTGCAAGTCTAGAAAAGTTGTTGCCATATGTTTGAACAGCACAGCAAAACTAACTGTTTTATACTGTCACCACCTCCAGATCTGTTTTATAAATTGCGTTCTGTTTTAATATATGTATGCACATATATATGAAAAATATCAGGTATAGTTTCATCTATAGCTATTTGCTAAATTGAAAAGCAGACACTATATAAAAATTTTAAAAGGCCCTTGGTCTTCATGGCTCAGTGTGAAAAGCAGCTGATAAGTTTAAGTAACAGAAAAGAGAGAGACTTTGCTGTAAATTGTTTACTCAGTAATCTTTAAATCTTAAATGAATTTAGATGGTTCTATAATGATAGTTTGTATGTGAGGATTATTTAAAAAGGTAGAATAATAATAAAAAATCTTAAGGGAGAAAACTTCATACAATTCATGTGAATATTAAAGACTGGTAATAAAAACATGTATTCAGTAGTCCTATTTTTAAAGGTAAAATTTCATAAAGATAGATTTAAAAATCAGAATATATGTTGCTGTTGGAAAAATAACATATCAGGTTCAAATGAAATTTAGGAATGTTAATCTCTTTTGCAGCTGCTATTTTTGTTTTATGGTATTTTTACAGCTGTTTTTAATTTCTTTTAAGAAATACTAAACCTTTAGGAGAATTCCCATGTGAATAACCCCAGTACAGATAATTGGTTTCATTGCAATTCAGATTATGAACATCATTTTTCAGTTGTTACTTTCAAACTATATACATAGCTAAATCTGTAAGCCATTTTCTTTATTCAGCTACTATCAAAAGGGGAAAAAAATCTGTCTAAAGCATCTCAGAGCCATACTCTTTATCTGATAGATTGTGATGTTTAAAAATATTTACCTTCCTCAATAGAACATTAATATATCCTATATAGTACATGCAGATGTAAGCTATAATTTTTATTTAGAAAAGCAAAACAACATAAATTATGAGAATTCTCTCAGAACTATGATTACTTTAATAAATTTCTGAATTGGCATTATCATGTGATTTTATTTCTATTTGTAACATCTCTTCTTTGATTAATTCTTGCTATAGAAGGTATGTCTTCATTGAGAAGCATCCTTGATTAGCAGCCACACCTATACCATGCAGTTTTTAATAGAAGCCACCCTTCCTATGCAAGCCGCAGGGGAAAGTAATTAAATTTAATAGAAGCCGTCTTTGTTTTATAGCCACCCTCAATTTAAAGCCACAGGGGTAAGTAATTAAATTTAATAGAAGCCATAGCTTCTAAACAAAGATATACAGTATCAGTTAGGTATGCAGAGGTATAGAAATAAGACATACTCTACCTTGGGAGTTGTGAAGAGTATGCATTTACGTGAAGCAATGATAAAAATTGTAAAAGTTCAAGAAATACTTTTCTTTAAGTGATTCAAAATGGGTGGAGAAACTGTAGTTGTCACCCTGCAATTTTTAAAGAGTAATAAGAGAGGTGGAGCTGCTAGATGTCCTTTCTAAACCACAATAGCTTGGACAATTGCCTGCTGTGCACACTGGTCCTTCTAGTATCAGCTGGACCAGTTCAACATATAATGGCTTAGATGGGTTCATAGAAATTCATGGAAATGATTTGAAAATGTTTGTGTTTCTTCATTCTAGATTGGGGCTAATGTTCTTATTGATGTTGTTATATTTTTTACTTGTTTTTTAAGTTATTGTGACCATAAATTCTCAATTAATTTTCCCAGACTGTAGTCAATGACTTGTAAAACCTGGACCAAGACTAGAAGCAACATTTGAGTGGTTAATTTGAGCTTCATTCTGGGGAATGTTTTGGCAGGCTGTCCTTAAGCATTTTATGTTGGACATGCAAAGAGGCTTATTCTAGAATTCACATTGGCCATGAAAATTTTTGAGGCGCTTTACCCCAAAGTAGTATGTGCCATGTAATCAGTTTTAATTCCAATTTTTATTTTGAGCTTTAATATTGCTTTTAAAATTCCAAATGCTCAATGCATTTGGAACATGTTTAATCTTTATTTGTCATAAATGGTGCTTTAAAAATGCATAAGCCTCACATAGGGAAAAAGCCCCCAATGGAAACTAAACAGCTGGTAGCATATCCAGTGATATTCTAAGTTCATTGCCTTTAAACGATAGTTCATAGTTACTTAAAAAAATAGAAGAAGATAGACTCTGATATTTGGCAGCCCAGATGGTAAAAGACAATAAGAGCTGTTGTAGGCATATGGTGCACAGAGAATATACCCGGTGTGTTAGTAGAGAAATTTTTTTTTAAGTAGCATGTGAGTACAACATGGATCTTGACTAGACAGGATAAAAATGATGCCCTAAGAAAGTCTATATGGGAAAAAATATAAACATAGGAGGATTATAACATGCAAATTTAGTGTATCTAAGTTGGTTATTATTGTTTTTTATTCTGAACACATGTGCAAATTTATGTCTTTTGATTTATCAGTAGAAAATGTATTCTTGTAACTAATGGCTGTTATTTAAACTAATTCAAAGATTACTCCTCCTATATGTATATAATAATAAATTCTTTGCAATGAAATTGATTTGCCTCATGTGAATGAACAAATGTGCATTCTTTTCAGTTGAAAAAAAATTTTAAACATCACCATATTTAATGTAGAATTACAATTGTCTTTTAATTAAAGAAACAAAGTATCATTGTGGTATTTTTTCCCCCGAGTTTGTGATTGTCTCATTTAAGTACATATAAGATTTCTTTTTCAAGGTTCAAAACAGTCAGTGTTAAATGTGCGACCATATCAGACTTTCTTATCATTATCTCACTTTAACCTAGAAATTGTTTCATATTTGTATTCCCCTTTTCCTTTTTATCACCTTTTAAAATCAGACTCAGGAATGAGCCTTCCACTTTTCTATCAATTTCTTTCAATCAAGATTTTCCTCCTGTTTGGATTATTGAAACAGAGAATACTTTCACAGGTTTTTTTTATTCTCTTGTCCTTGAGGCAAACCAATAACCCTTTTCAGGTTTTCTAAGGGGATTCTAATGTTATTAGAAAGGGAAAAAAATTATAAAGTCTCTGTTCCTGCCATTGTTTTCATGAGGGTTCTTTTGTTTTCTAGCTTGACTCCACAGCTCAGGCAAATCATTGATCCTATACAAATCAACTTATTTGGATGATGCAATCACAGTTATTTGAAATTGCTTATATTGAATCACATAACCCACCTACTGAAAAATATAAAAGCAATTACTGTGTTTTTACATTCTCAGAGAGCTAGAAGTGACAGAACTCCTATTTTCTTTCCATAGCCACTGACATACATCTGGAAAGTTCTCAAAGTTTCTGGTACATGTAATGAGAGGAAGTGCTTTTAAGGTCACTCCAAACCCACATTTAATATGACAAATATCTGTTACTTCTGATGAAACATTTTCTGATATATTTGTGCAAAATTTTTCAATTCTTACTAAAATCCATTTATATCATATATTTACTATTTAAAACCTTGAATTAAAAATATTTTGTTTTTCATCAATGGCATTAGAAGCCTATTTCAAAAACAAAAGATCCGGGATGTTGAAGAATTTGAGAGTAACATGTTATGGTTTTTCAAGACATATGTGTTAACCCTGTTTTTCTCATTATATATACATAATATACACATGTATGCATACACACCTATATACATTTAAAACTGATTTCTTCATTTGCTGATTGTGGGAGAAGTAGAAGTTGTAGTAACTCTATGTACTAAGAAAATTTGAACTATACAATTTAGTGAGTTTATCTGAAACAATATGACAGAGCTTTACTATAATTACCATAATGTTCTCAGCTTAATGGAAGGGGCAGAAATGTGGTTAGAGTATGGCTAAACATAAAGACTAGCAAACTAGGAATGGAAAAGAGATAAAGAAAGCTTTGGACTCACTACTCCCTCATTAAAGGTGGTGACAACAAGCCCAGCATCTTTTTTTTTTTTTTAACTTTAATTTTACTTATTTATTTATTTTTTCAATGACAATGGAGGATTGGGAAAGAAGAGATAAAGCACAAACAAGATTACCCGCTGGGGTGAGACAGCAGATCTTCCTATATTCCTCTGGACACCTGACTGGGGACAGCAATTTTTGTACGCTAAGAGTTTTTAATAAATAAGGCATGCACATATGGAGGCCGACCAGAACCAAGATTGTCAGTACAAATGTTTTGAAGTTCTATTCTACAAAGTAACTTATATATAGCCTCTTATAAAATGACTCTTTTTTGATGTGTTTTTTGGAAGCCTGCATATTTAGTTCTCAGGTAAACATCATTACACCAATCTCCATTTTTAAAGACTGGTATTTTATTGAGATTAAGAACTATTTTGAAAACTTATGAGATCAATCCAATGATAAATATCATGTTTTATTTTTTATATATGATTATTCATGCAATATTCTATTTAGTTTGAAAAATAATGATATTGGAATGAAACAATGAAGCATTCTGGACATCAAGAAAAGATTAAATCATAATTAGTATAGTTCTAGTTTGTGTATTTTATTTTCTTATTTATTTTCCTTAAAAATTATTTTTGCCCATTTTGATATGTTCATTCACAATCCTCTCCCCTGGGCTCTCTCATTTACTGAATTTGCAACATTTTTCTTTTCAATACCATGAACAACTAACCTGTTATTTCCTGACTATAAATTAATGTAAATTTTTTCCCTGTAGTTAAAAACTCAGGTGAAATATGCTCTTAGACTTCTAAATGAAGATTATAGTATTGATAACTACAAGTGCAATGTTATACAGCAGATCTCTAGGACTTGTTCATCTTGGATAACTGCAGTTCTATACCATTGAACAAATCCCCTTTTCTTCCTCTTGCAAGTCTCTGATGATTCCATTCTACTTTCTGCTTCAGTGAGTTTCATTACTTTAATACTTATGGATTCAAGCAGAATTTGTCATTCTGTCTTTGCTTCATTAATGATAATATCTTCATCCAAGTTGCAGCACACAGGATTTCTGTCTTCTTTAAGGCTGAATATTATTCCATTGTATGTATGTGTGTATATATATGTATATTTATATATATATATTTATATATATATATATATCTTATTTTCTTTGTCCATTCTAATGATGGATATTTAAGTTATTTCAACCACTTGGCTATTGTGAATAATGCTACAGTGAGTGAACTGATAAGTCCAAAGATCTCTTCCAGATATCTATTTTAATTATTTGAATAAATACCCAGAAATACGATTATTGGATCATATGATATTTCTATTTTAGATACTTGAGTAATCTGAATATTGGTGTTTGTTTCCGGACAATTAGTGATTTTCAGTGTTTTTCCACATGCTTATTGTGATTTTATGTCTGCTTTACAGAAATATCTGTTCAAGACCTTTGCCGAGTTTTTAATCAGGTAATTATTTCTTTTGCTATGAGCTGTAGGAGGTTCTCATTTTCTGAATATTAATCCCTTCATCCACTTTTTTTTGGTTTGCAAGTATTTTATCCCATCATATAGCTCATGTCTTAACTCTGTTAATTGTTTCATATGCTGTCCAAACCTTTTGATTTTAGGTAGTCTCTCCAGAGGTTTTATATTCAATGGCCAAGATAAGTGTCATGGGACTTTTCTTACATTATTTCTTCTTTTTTTATATAGTTTTAGGTTTTATGTTTTTAATCCTTTCTGAATTATTTTTTTCATACAACACAATGGTAAATTTCATGCTTTTACATACAGATATCCAGTTTTCTCAACTATATTTGCTGAAAAATTTAGGCTTTCTCCAATCTCTTTTCTTGTTGCCCTCATCTAAGATCAGTTGTCAGTATGTGAAGTTTATTTCTGGACTTTCTGCTTGTTTTCATTGCTCTATATATCAGGGTTTTTTTTGTTTTTTGTTTTTTGTGTGTGTGTGTGTGTGTGTTTGTTTTTTTTGTTTTTTACCAATATCAGACTGTTTTGATCACTAAAGTTTTGTAAGATGTATTAAAATTAGGAAGTACAAAGCCACCAACTTTGTTCTTCATTCATAAGATTGCTTTGAGTATGCAGGATCATCTTGGTTTCATACGAATTTTAGGATTTTTTGTGCTATTTCTACAAAAATATCATTGGAATTTTGTAGTGATTGCGTTGAAGCTATAGATAACTCTGTTATATTTTAAATAATTATTGATTTTACCAAAGACTATTGCCAATTTGTTCATTTTTCTGCCTTATGAGTACCTTTGCCTCTCCTTTTCTCTTGTTTTCTTCCTTTATAGTTCATTGATTTTTTTCAAGTGCCATGCTTTCATTTCTTTCTCACTCCTGTTTTCATTGTCTTACGTGTGTGTGTGTGTGTGTGTGTGTGTGTGTGTGTTTGTGGTTACCAAGAAGCTTAAAAAATATCATATCATAATAAGAAAACTGCTCTAAACTGGTATGTTCAATTTCTTACTTCTTCTTACAATTTCTTATTGATATCACAAATTATACACGTTGTGGTATGTTCATTAACATTTGTATACTTACAGTTACTTCAAATACTTTGTATTTTAATTCCTATACCAAAATTAAAAGTCATTTCATATGCCACCATAGCAGTATTCCAATATTCTGTATTTGTGAATACATTTACCTTTATCAGTATATACCATACAAAAGCCTATACTTTCATAAGCTTTTGAGGTACTGTATTGTCTTTTTGTTTCAACTATTTCAATTCTATGCTAACAGTTGCTATAAGACAAATATAGTGGTGATAAACTCCCTAAGCTATTGTCTATCTGGGAAAGTTGGAAAGTTTTTCTCTTGTTCACCTTGGACAGTTTTGCTCAATATAATACTGTTGGCTGGCAGTGTTTTCTTTCAGCACTTTCAATATATCATTTCACTATTCCCTCCTTGCCTGCAAAGTTTCAGCGGAAAAATATGCTGATAGTCCTATGGAGGTTCCCTTGCACATGACAATTTTTCTTTTGCTGATTTTGAAATTATTTGGCTTTGATTTTGGCAATTTGATTATAATGTGTCTCCTAGAATACTTCTTTTGTTAATCCTGGGGCTTCTTGATTCATTGGGCTTCTTGATCCTAAATACTCACTTTCTTCTCTAGTTTTTAGAGATTTTGACCAACATTTTAAAAATAAGATTTCTTCCCCTTTCTCTCTAGAATTTTCACTTCATGTATATTTTTTTTATTAATTTTTATTGTTGGTTGTTCAAAACATTACATAGTTCTTGATATATCATATTTCACACTTTGATGCAAGTGGGATATGAACTCCCATTTTTACCCCGTATACAGATTGCAGAATCACATCAGTTACACATCCATTGATTTACATATTGCCATACTAGTGTCTGTTGTATTCTGCTGCCTTTCCTATCCTCTACTATCCCCCCTCCCCCCTCCCCTCCCCTCTTCTCTCTCTACCCCCTCTACTGTAATTCATTTCTCCCCCTTATATTTTTCCCCTTTCCCCTCACTTCCTCTTGTATGTAATTTCGTATATCCCTTCACTTGGTGTTCCATAAGTTCTTAAAACATTCTTATCTTTCATTATTTTATTTCTTTTTGCTTCTGTGACTAGATAATTTCCAATGACCTGTCTTCAAGTTCACCGATTCTTTTTTTCTACTTGATCACCTGCTGTTGAACTCTTTGAGCAAATTTTTCTGTTCAGACATTACAATTTAACTCCAAATATTCTGCTTATTCTTTTTAATGTTTGTATTATTGTTACAGTTTTACATAATAGTGGAATTGATTCTGACACAGTCACATATGTATGGAATATAATTTGCTCCATTTCAATCTCCAGTACTTTCTCTTTCTCTTCCTCCTCCCCTGTTCCTCTTCCTCTACTCCATAGGTCTTCCTTCTGTTTATTTATTATTCTAATTGATGCTTTATAGATATACATAAAGGTGAAATTCTCTGGGGATATATTCATCTATATACACAGCATAATTTGGTCAATGTAGTTCCATAATCCCTCCCTTTTTACATCCCCATCCCCACCTCCTCATCTCTCTGTTCAAATTCTCATTTTGTTCATGCCTCATTTTCCTGAGATTGTTGGCCATCTTTGATTGTTTTGAATACTATTTTGAGCAATTATCATGCCTTCATTTCATTAGGGTCATTTTCTGGAAATGTATTTTATTACTTTGATTGGGCATTGCTATGGTTTGGATATGAGATGCCCCCCAAAAATTCATATGTGAGATAATATAAGTATGTTCAGATGTGAAGTGATAGAATTGTGAGAACCTTATCCTAATGAGTGGATTAATCCACTGGAATGGATTAACTGGGTGGAAACTGGGTTTGGAAGAAGGAGGTCACTCATAGGTGGCATGCCTTTGGAGTTTATATTTTGTCCTGATAACTTACTGTCTCTCTCTGCTTCTTGGTTGTGTTTTCTTGAGCTATTTTCCTCTGCTCAGCTATGTTCTGCTTCACCTAAAACAGAGAGCTGTATAGTCCTCTGACTGTGGACTGAACTTCTGAAGTGGTGAATAAAAATAAATTATTCCTCCTCTAAGTTTTTCTTCTCAGGTCAATTGGTAAAAGTGAGGCAAAGCTGACTAATACATATACTTCTTCTTCATTTCCTTATATCATTGTGTTGTTATTCAAAAATTAGATAAATGAACTTATCTCTATCATTCTTCATGGATTGGCTTTATACAAGCAAAATCTGCCAAACAGCTTCGCTAGAGATTTAGGGAACTTTAAAATCTTTCTGATGGATGAGTTCACTCTGGAATTTTGTGTGTTGATTCTATATTTAAGGAATTTGTCATTTTTTTTGTTCAGAAACTGATAATCTCTTGATCTTTCTTTCTAGTGCCTCTATGCTACCAAGATACCACTTGTCCTCTGGAGCAGTAGCACTCTAACAAAATCTCAATGTCCTCCAGTGTCAGGAATATTCTCTGTCCTATCAGTGTTTTGAAACAGACAGCAGAGAAACCAAGGCCTGGTGCAGACTCTTGGAAACCCAAAATATTTGATCAATATTCTGTTCTTTTCCTTCCTGAGGGAGAAGTTATGTTAGCCTCTGTGTGCTGTACCATGTATTCTCAGAAGCATCCGCATGATGCTCAGTTCATCTGTTCTCAGCATTCCCAAGCACCTAGAATGTTCAGGTCGTAGGATTATCCTAGAGAAGCCAGACAGAATCAGTCCCTTGTGTAGGCCTCTATCTCTTCCAAAACTTGGAACATTGGGTCTATGTTCTTGTTCTATTTCCAGAAGAAGCTAGGAGGTGGGAGATCCTTTGTGATCACGTGGGATGGTACCAGTGGGAGCAACTATGGAAAAGAGTGACACAATTTTTCCTAATGACTTGGATACCCTTTGTTTTTCTGTTGTCTGAGAGGGTATGAGTCTAATTTCCAGATTTCTTATAAAGGGAATGAATCCATGCATTATAGAGTTGGTATTTCTGTGGAAGGAAAAAAGGACCTTGGGTGTCCTATCTCACTCACCACAGTGCTCTTCTTTTAATTATCTTAATATTAGAAAACAATAATCTATTTTTCATAAGTCTCTCAAGTTAAATTAATGAGACCACGTACTAATAACAAACAGTATTTTGAAAGGATTGTGCATATTTTAATGTGGTTGCTCTTTAACTTTAATAGATTGTAGGCTTTGTTTATGTCAAGAAATGAGTCACCTCATTTACAACATATATATTATAATATATGTGTGCATGTATGTATGATTTAAAATATCACAGTATAAAAATAAAAAACTGGAAATAGAAAATTAGACATATAGTTAAGTAATTTATACTGTTAAAATTCTTTCATATAAGTAATATTAATTGACAATTTGTGAATTTGTTGTTCATGGTAATTAAAATGAAGGTTCAGCATAATGGGCATATGAAATATAATAATACTAACTATGAACCATAAACTTTATATGTTCATAGGGAATTTTGTTTTAAAATTTGAAACTCTATCATATAACTCAAAGTACAGTTTTAGCCATAATTCTGTCTAAACAAAGGAAGATTAAAGGACACTGTTAAATGTAAAAAACATCCTAGGAAAAAAAAATCCCTGCTTTTCCAATTATGTGAACCATTAACCATAAAGCCACTGAGACCTTACAGCAATAAAAATTGTGAGGGAAAAGTATGAAAAAATATTGAAAACCTACAAATATTTCTAAGTTGAATATAAATTTAAAATACTGCAGAGAAACTGACTCAAGCTGATGAATGAAAAATCAAGGGAAAATTCTTGCCTCTATAGTTCTTTCACATTATCTTAAGATTTATGTGGTTGGAATTACCATTCCTTAGAAAGACAATAGGAAGGGATTATTTCCTTGTGATTTCTTACACAGGAAAACTCCACAAAGGTGATGTGTTGACACTATAATGTCTAATGACAGAAGTGCAGCTTCATAAATTTGCTTCTATGGCTTTATTTTTACTAAGGATGCATCTAAAGTGTTAGAACAAAATATGCCAAAAATATATGACATAGGTCATCAATGAGCTTGTGTGGTATCCCTGGAAATCATACGTACTATTTTAATAGGCTCTTTAATGATGCAAGTAAAATGTAAACATATATTGGTATAGAATGAAAACCCAAATTATTTTAATCATTAGTAAACAATTTTGGTAATAAGCAATCAGAGTAAAAGTGTATGACAACAAAAGCTGGCATGATTAATCTATACGAGGGCCAAAAAAAAAAAAAAAAGCTATAGCAACAGTACTGTAGTAAGAACTCAGATCAGATGGAAAGTGAGAGCAACGCTGCTTCTAAATATTCAAACTGAGATAATTATTTTTAACCTGAGGCATCAACCCTGTTATAAGTAGACAAATATTATTTGCCCCAATTATCTAGATCAATCAGGTGATGGTAGATAATTTTGATTCAAATATTCTAGATGATGCCTTTACTTTTCCATTTCGACATTTTTCTGAATATTTTATGTTATATGTTTAGTATTAGGAGAGAAGATGGTATTAAAGTCACCAATACTGAATCAAGAGAATACAATGAACATATTGAAGACAGCAATTGATGGAGGATTTACACACTTACATAATGTTTCCCAGGACTATTTCATCAAATTTTCATAGATTACCATGTAGCTAAATCTAAATTAGCAACTTCTGTTTCTATTTCTACCAACAAGAATTAATATGTTTAAAGATTAAATTCATAGCAGAATTAAGTTTGAATTAGGTTTTGCATAATTTCTGGAAAATATTTCTTAGTGTCATTAGATATAAATAGGTACAGATTTACTTTCTGGTATATTACAATATCCTAAGTATCTAAGAGCATTTAAAAATGAAGACATTAATGAGAAAAAAATAAGATTCTGAGCACTGTTTCGTTTTATTCTAGGAAATGAGCTAAGAAAAATATAGATATATTTTAATCATAATTTAGTGGTTAAAAATGTCCTCTCTTTCACTAAGCCAGATTTAATTTAGCAATAACAGAAGCTATATATTTGTATAAATATAAGATAAACCTCAATTGAGATAGTTTAGATATTCCACATAGATATAAATAAATTATTACAATTGTGATAGCAACATGCATGATGGTACAGTTATGATAATGAAATAATGTAGAAATAAAAATATAGATATATACATATCTCACATATGTACATATATCCTTAAGTAATGATAGTAGGGATCTGATATTTCAATATTCATCTAAGTTGATACATTAGTATTAAAACCTTAAAACTCATAAGCAAAAATGGCAGAGAATTTTAAGCAACAATGGTATTTTCAAAGTAGAAATTTAACAGTTAAATCTAATCATCCACTACATGTCTATATCTAGGCAGATAAAGGATGCTAAGAAAAACAAAAAAAAAATACTCACTAGTCTTATTTAAATTTATATCTTTGTTTTAAATTGTTGGCTACAGTTCTGCCCAACAAATTCACTACATTTTAAAAAATGTCTGCTTTAGTTTTTTGTGTTTTTTAACTTAATTTATACAAGTGTGAATATTTAGGGGTACAATGTGACATTTTGATACATGTATCAAATGTGTAATTATCAAATAAGGATGGTTAGCAAGTTCATCATTTCAAACACTCATCATTTCTTTTTGGTGAGAACATTCCAAATTCTTTATTCTAGCTATTTGGAAATTCACAATATATTGTTGTTAACTATAGTCATTCTACTATACTATAGAACACTAGGTCATATTCCCCCTGTCTAATTGTGACTTTGTACTTGTTAAACAATCTATTTCTATGCTAGCACCCCTATCTTTTGTAGCTTTACATCACCACTATTTTACTTTCTACTTCAATGAGATCCACTCCTTTAGCTTCCAGGTATGAATGATAACACACATTCTTTGTGCTCCTGGGTCTGACATTTCATTTAACATAATATCTTAATGCTTATCCACATTAATGCAAATTATGGATTTCACCCTTTTTGGAATTTTTTACATTTGTTCTAATTAGTTTTACATGACAGTAGAATGCTTTTTGACACATCCTACATAAATGGAGTATAACTTCTCATTCTTCTGGTTTTATATGATATAGACTGCATCACTGTAGTATACTGATTTTAAGTCCTTTGGGTATATACAGAAGAGTGGGATAACTGGGTCAAATAGTGGTCCCATTCCAGGTTCTCTAAGGAATCTCCATACCGCTTTCCATAGTAGTTGTAGTAATTTGCTGCCCCACCAGCAATGTATGAGTGTACCTTTTCCCCCACATCCTTACCAACATTTATTTTTGCTTATATTCTTAATAATTGCCATTCTGACTGGGGAAAGATGGAATCTCAGTGTGGTTTAAAAATAAACTACTTGGGAATCAATCTCACAAAAAGAGGTGCAAGACTTCTACAATGGAAACTACAGAACACTAAAGAAAGAAATTGAAGAAAACCTTAGAAGATGGAAAGCTCTCCCACGGTCTTGGATAGGCAAATTAACATTGTCAAAATGCTCTGACTACCAAAAGTTTTATATTCATTTAATGCAATTCCCATTAAAATCCCAATGATATTCTTCATAGAAATAGAAGAAGCAATAATGAAATAAATTTGGAAAAATAAGACACGGAATAGCTAAAGCATTCTTTAGCAAGAAAAATAAAGCAGGAGGCATCACCATACTGGACCTCAAATTATACTACAGAGATATAGTAACAAAAACGGCATGGTATTGGCACCAAAATAGATACATAGACCAATGGTACAGAATAGAAGACTCAGAGACAAACCCACATAAATGCAGTTATCTGATACTAGAAGAAGGCACCAAAAACATGCATTGGAGAAAAGATAGACTCTTCAACAAATGGTGCTGGGAAAACTGGATATCCATATGTAGCAAAATGAAATTAAATTCCTATCTCTTACCATGCACAAAACTCAACTCAACATGAATAAAGGACTTAGGCACTAGAACAAAGACCTTACACATAATAGGAAAAAAAAGTACCAAATCTCCACCATGTTGGCTTAGGATTTCATCCATTTTTACAGATGAATGATATTTCACTGTGTATGTACCACATTTCCTTTATCAATTCATCTGATGATGGACACAGGATTCTTCTATATATTGGTTATTGTGAGTAGTGGTATGTAATTGGGAGTGCAGATAGCAAGTCAAAATCACAGTGAGACAGATATCTTCTCACTGAAGTTAGAATGACTGTTATCACAAATCCAAAAAATAATAAGTGCTGATGAGGATGTGAAGAAAGGAGACCTCTTACATATTATTGGTGGCATTGTAAAGTAGTATACCACATATGGAAGCTATGTGAAATTTCCTCAAAAAGCTAAATGCAGAAGTACCATATGATCAGCAATTCCACTTCTGGGAATGCATCCAGAGGCAAAGACATTAGCCTACAGAGAGCTATCAAGTCCAGTTCTACTATTCCTTCTTCAAACTCTCAACCTTTCTTTTCCATCCTAGCTTTCAGATCCTGATGTTCCTTACTACTTCAAAGAGGAAATAGAAGGAATCAGAAGAGGAAATGTAAAATTTAAAAATAGTATGCCTTTACTTATGTTTAGGCCTGTGTATTCTAAATAAGTTTTCTATGTTCTGATGTATGGGCACTAGAATACGTCACTCCTCATGTACTCAAACACTTGTTTACAAGAAATTCTTACCTTGACTCTTTTTCTCACAATCCCAGTAGCTTCTTTTTGACTTATTCATTGCTATTAGAATAAAATTTATATCATAAATGTAAATTTTAAGTTGAAATAATACTACTAATATCTTAAGTACCACCTCAGATACTTGACCTCACCAGCCTTGAGATTTTGGCTACTCATTCCAACCTCACCTTCCACTGGGTTTACAAATAGTGCACAGATTCTTGTTAACTTTGCCTTCTCCTTCACATTCATGCTATCCTTCTATCTCCCCATGCACTACCCTTTTTTATCTAGAGTATGGAACACTCTGGTACTAAGCATCTACAACCCCAAAAGGCAAAGTAATCAGTAATTCAGGGGTAATATGGCTATGGGAAAATAAGAATTGGGAGATTGGTTCTACCTTGGAATCCAACTAAAATATACTGAGAGTTATTTCATTTGGCTTCTGGAACAACAGCATTATGAAATCCAGTTATCAATCATGTTTGATAAGAAGATAGGATAAATTTAAAACCAACCCTGACATTCCTTTCTTTATTGCTTAGACACCATCTTTCTCATTTGCTTTCTGAGATTGTACTGTCTGAAAAATAATGGCTTATACAAGTTTATCTCCTGTTCAGCTATCTGGGAATAGAATACAACATGGTCAGTTTTAGCATACCCACATCCTATTGACTTACTCCACTTATTTGTTTCCATTTATGGGAAAATGACATAAAATGTATTTTTAAAAAAATATTTATTTTAGTTATCAACAGATATTTTATCTATCTATCTAGCTAGCTAGCTATTTATTTACATGTGGTGCTAAGGATTGAACCCAGGGCCTCACACATGCCAGGCAAGCACTCTACCAGTGTGCCACAACCCACACCCATAAAATGTATTTTGAATGTTTCCTGTCTACAATTATTCTCACCACATTCCTTCTTTCTCATTCCTAATTTTCTTCTAACCTTTTACCAATACTGCTCTGTCAAGGTCGTAAATAACAACCATGTTGTTAAATCCAACAGACAATTCTCATTTGTTTTCTTAACCATTTGTAATGTTTGACAAAAGTGAGGATTTTCCTCTCTTAGAAACATTTCCATCCACTGACTTCCAAGAAGCCACAGTTTTCTATTTTTTTTTTCTTTTCTTTTCCTCTCAGTCCCTCAGCTTCTTCCTACTCTACTGGAAGATTCTAGAATGTGAGTGCTTTGATTTATTTTCTTCTGTCTGCATAATTGATAGTCTCAACTGCCTAAGGTTTTAAATACTCAGTTTTAAAGCTGAGAACTTTCAATTTTGTATCTAAAGCACCTTCATTGTTTATGTTTTAAAAATTTTTTTTTTCCCAACACAGGGGATTGAACTTAGGGGTTAGTTTATCTTCTTACTGAATCTCAGCTTGTTTTTTATTTTATTTTGAGACAGGGTTTCACTGAGTTGCTAAGGCTGCCTGGAACCAGCAATCCTCCTGCCTCAGGCTCCTGAATCACTGGGACTACAGGCCTGCAACATCAGACCTGGCTAGTTTATGTCTTTGAGCTATAGATACTTGGCTATTGGGTATTATTATATAAATACCTAATCTTCTTTAAATTAAATTCATCAAAATTGAGCTTCTAATTTGTCTTTTAAAACCTTTACTAAGAATGAGGATTCTTCTACAACTCAGTGATGAGAAACTTTACATTTCTAGTTACTCAGGCCAAACCTGAAATCAACTTTCGTTCTTCATCCTTCATCAATCTATCATCAAATTCTTTAGGCTCCATTTGTCAAATAGAGTTTTGACAAATAGAGTCTAAAGAATCTTTTTTACTCATTCTGCCACCTCCACAACTACTGCATCAAACTACATCTTGTTTACCCTCTCTTGGATGACTGCAATAGTTAGTAGTTGTACCAGCTATTAACTCTCTCTGTTTTCCCATTTGTACAATTTCTCTCCTATTGTTTAATCTTAAATGGTTCCCATGTCATGCAGAGTTAATGCTGAAGTGCTCTTAAATCTCTGTGAGGCCTAATTTGATCTGAGATCTCATTTCCTGTTTCTTCCTATTGCTCACCCTTTTCCAACATCATTGGCAAACTGACTTCCTATTAAGTCTTCCAGACAGTCTTTTGTCTTTTCTGTGTCCTCTGCCTGGAATACTTTTCCTGAGACATCTAAAATCGTCTTTTTCATGTCTGGACTAAATTCATCTTTTCAATGAAGTTGAAATTGACAACCTCATTCAAAATACCAATATTCTCCCCATGGCATTCCATAACCTTTGGTCCTGCCTTATTTTGTCTGTGGCATATTATGATTCAATGTATTTATTTATTGTTAATATTTTACTGTATTTCCCATTGGGATTTAATTTTCATGTTAGAATGTTTTATTCACTGCTACATCCCTATTAATAGAAGTGAGCTTGCCAAATATATTTCTCAAACTGTTTTGGATGGAATACTTGAATGTTCTCCACCATTCTGATTCCATGAAATGAATGAATTTATTTAACAGGCAGGTAGCAGAAAAAATATATCTATTTAGGAAAAAAATATTAAAACCAAGGCTTTATGAAATCATATGTTACATATTGTTCAAATGAAAATCAATACTGGTTTTTACTATGATTATGTGTTTGAACATCTTGAATTTCTGAATATTTTCTACTGTAAAGCTGTACTTTAAGAGGTTAGTTCTTGTAAAAAGAACATTCCAAAATTGGTCTTAAATGACAGCAGACTCTGAAGTGAATTTTAACAACATTTTTTATGGGTTTCACATTGCATCTGGAAGGATTGGAGATGTGTGTAAATACAATTATGGACTATAATTAAAATAAGCTACTTGAGATAAAATTAATGATGTTGTCCTTGATGGTGACAACACTTACATGAAATATTGTTTAAAATATAAAACTAGTCACAATGTAGGAATTCAAAAAAGTCTAAAAAAAATCTAATGGAGCTCTATGATTAAATAAAGTTTGCTCACATGTTTCATGGAATATAGAAACCTATATTTCTTTATAAACAAATATTAAATCCAAAATTGTACTAGCTATTAAAAGAGCACACAGTATTGGACTATACCCACTAAATCAAAACAATGAAATGCTACCTTAAGGAAAAGATATATGAGTAAACATGTATCTAAACAAAATTTTCCTTGATAATATTTTCCTTATTAAAGAAGCACTATAATATGATTTCAAAGAGGCTATTTAATTCTATTTGTTTTATTTTCCAATAGTAATATTTTGGGAAACCTACTGGGCAATGTCTATTGACATAACTTTGAAAGCAAAAGTTTGATCTTTATGGTATTTGTCTCCAATTTTTAATATATCAGTTTTTCAGAAAATATAAACTGTGTGCTTATTTTTATGAGGCATGCTAATTCATTCATAAATAAAAATATAGAGTGTACTTTATCTAAATACAACAAAATCAATTTACTTTCATGAAATCAGTTTGGAAGGGTTTACAAAGAATATGAACAGGCTATAGATATCATTTAGATGTTTCTTTAAATAATTGAAATCATAAGTTCTGGGAAGACAGGACTTGTGCCTTGAAGCAATATTAACCAGTAGGCATTAAATAATTTCTGCTTTGAGAAATGTTTCTATATTGAGCAACTTGGGGACAGAGAAGGAATCGTGTCACATTTAAAAACACAAATGCACATACAGAGCCCAGCATGCACTTGATGAGTATATCTGAGTAAATGCAAAACTGAATGCACTGATTATTTCCATATGAACTGATGGTAAGTGGCCAAATACCCTCCATTAATGGTTTTTCTTTAAAAAACCTAGAAATATCTTTAACCCATTTATACTTCAAACTTTTGTGTAAAATCAGTCAGTTTTCCTCTTATCTTCTATTGGTGAATTTGTATATTAGTGCTTGTACTGGAGGCAGGATGTCAGGATGGTTTATGTGAAACACTCTTCATTAGTCACTTGTTATAACAAGGAGAAAATGTAAAATTTAGTTTGTGTTTATCAATATTTATTCAAATTTTTGCTGAATTTATTTGACTTTATAAAAATTTTAAAATATTCAAAGATTTCCCATATGCCCTTCTTTCATATTCCAAATGTTAACATTTTATCAAATTTGTTTTATTTCTTTATTTCTTTCTCTCCATTCCTACCCTGCCTACAAATTTTGTTTTGCTAAACAAATAAATTCCCTCTTGTCTATATGCCTATGGAATCATCGAATGCCTTTAATTGTTATGTAGTATTAATCTTCTTTAATCTGGGTGAGTTTCCCAAGTTTTCTATTAATTTGTAATTTTTATATTTTATGACCTTTCAAAGCATATAGGACATTTGGTTTTTAGAGTGTTCCTCAATTTGTTAATGTATTCTCATTATTAGATTCAGGCCCTGCTTTTTTGGCAGGAAAAAAAAACACACAAAAATGATATTGAGTCCTTTTGAGTAAAACATAAAAGAAGCTCATGATCTATATCAATAGTTATTGAACAGGACTACAGGAAGCACTCTGTAAAATATGGATTTTTTTCCTTTATCCAAAAGCATATTTATTTTCATTTAAGAAAACAGGTACATATAAAGGCCCGACTATGTGCTAGATATTATGTAATAAATTGTTGTAAAATCTGACGGTAGATGGTAAAATAATTATATAATTGTGAAAAGCTATACAGAAGTTGTGGAACTCTAACAGGACTCTGAGTTATGGAAGAATGAAGTGTATGATTGAAGGACATTCCAGACTAAGAAAACTAGAAGGATTGAATTCATCACCTAACCAATTTGGTCAACCAAGCCTACTCCATTCTGATATCATATGAATTGGCTATGGTTCATGAGAAATCAATTTTCAACACCCTTGCTGTAACTACAATTATTAAAACAATTATTGGCAAGAATACATTTTCAGAAATTGAGAAAGTCTTTTGATGTCATAATGGTGCACTAAGTCTAGACAATATACTTTTCATGGCCGTTTTATACAAAATAAACCAGAGTTTCCATACTTTCCTTTATTTGCATGTGCTAAAGTATTGGTGACCATATCTATTTGCTATGTACTATTGTTGCTTTTGTGATTTACTTATTTCTTACAGTTGAAGTTCATCAACACTGAAGTACCCAACAAATAAGCTTATCTGTCCTTTCTTATTTCTGATGCAAGATACTGCTCTTTACTCTAAAACAGCCCTTATGTAAACCAAAACACATATAAACACCAAGTAACTACTTTAACATTCCATTAAAGTATTCAAGGATTTGAGAGCGTAGATCTGGCAAAAAGTATATTGTATGTTCAAAATCTGGTAATATTATTAACAGAGAATGTCTCCTTTTTTATAGTATAATTATCTCTCATTAGTCCTGAAGCTTGAAATAAAAGAGCAACACAATCCTGCAATTAGGGTACAATTGTACCTGAAATCTTGAAAGTTCAAAGTCAGAGCTCTGCAACTTATGCCTTATAACTACCAGAATGGGTATGTTCCATGTGCATTTGGTTAATCTATAGCACATTATTCTATTCCTTAATAGATATGTGAGCTGAAACTGATATGCATAGTTCAGTTACTAAGGTTAAGCTTAAAAGAAGAAAAAGAGAAATTACTCTCTGCTAAAGCATAAGCTACAAAATCACAAAGGTGAAAAGGTTTTGAGGTATTTAATTTCCTTTTTTTTCCTTGAAAAGAAATAATAGGAAATAGAACAAATACTAGACCCATTTTATTAATTGCATAGTCCAACTTGATGCATTGCATACATAGGAATGTGAAATGTCAGATTCAATTAAATGAGTGCTTGTAAAATAAACCATTTCACCACATGAGCATATTTAAATCATAATAGTTAGATAAATGCACAAAACTTTTAAATAAGCGTGTATAGCTACTCTACTCTTTAATTACTGAAACAGAGATGTTGATTTCCTTATGTGATGATGCTATAAGCCTATGTCTCCTTATAAATGTTTGTCTCTGGCTTTTGACTTTTAACAAACTTTTTAAAAGTGATTGTACATGATGACAAGTAGCATGGCTTCTTCATATACTTAACCCTTTAGTTTTACAGATTCCTAAGTGGCAGGATGGAGAGTTGAATCAGTAGTAGCATACATGCAAAAACAGCATACACTTTAATACTTAAGTCAATAAAAAAAACCTCTTTAACTTAACTGGAGATATGAAGACCTTCACATATATTACTTTAAATGCATACATATCCATCATACATATTTTAAAAATAACTAACACTTTGTTATAAATAATAGTATTAGGAAGTATTTGTGGAGTAACTGCTCTAAACTAGACAATTTTACAAGCTTTCCCCCAAATCCTGCATGGTCATCATTAGTGTTCCTGTTTTACATGTGAAGAATCTTTCTTGGACAGATTAAAAAATGTACCTAACAGTGTTTGATTAAGAAAGTAGATCAATAAGGGTTTCAGTTTAGATATACTGAATTCCAAAAGCAGGCTCAATTTTTCTTGTCATCTATCATGAAGGGAGAGAATGGCTATATCACAGTGCATAGGTTTGCTAAGCAATGAGTTTGTGTAGATTATAATGTATTAAAGTGCATTTTCAAATTATGATATCAATTGGTGATGTGTTTGTCAGGATGGACCCCCATTATAAGTTGAGAAGCATCTGTGCAGCATGTAACAGATGTCACACAGTGGTTAAGTGGTTAAGATCATTATATTTTTTAAAATCTGGATTCAAATTCAACTTTGCCACATTGTGTGTTGCCTTGAGCAAGTTTCCTACCTTCAATATGTCTTCAAATTTACAGAAAAGTTAATTATTAGTATGATTCAATAGGACACATGAAAAAATATTTTTTTATTTAATGTGATAACATATTTTAATTTACACTTTGTTATTTTAATTTTGTTTCAATATGTCATATCCAGTTGGTAAGGTCCATGTAATTCTCAAGAACAATGCACATATTAGCTTCCTATTTGGTCATTTTATTCTGATGGACTCTACACACTTCAGGTAAAGAATGGAAAAAAGAGCGGACTTATTTTAACGCAAAGGCTTATAATCGATTTTGAAGCACTGTTAAAAAAGAAAAATGGAGTCTGCTTAGACATCTACCCCTGCTGCTGAGGACTGACTGACAATCACTTACCATGTATGTGTCACCTATTATAGCAACAATGCCCTTGTGGTAGGTTTCTTAGCATAATATGAAAGGATCCTGTACAGCCAGGTTCCTATCTTCAGACCACATTCACACACAGCCATTGCCCCCCAATCACATGTCCCTTGACTCAGAGGGTGCTTCAACCCTCCACGCAAATTGAGATGAAATCAGTGTCATCAGATCCTTTTCTTTTATGGCGGGTTCTCATTGAAAGGGACATTGGTATTATCTTGTCTATGTAACAAAATGTGTGGCTCATCTCTGATTATCACAGATGTTTTTCACATGTGGATCTACACAAGTGAAGGATCAAAATCTCTGCATTCTCCACTTGCATTGCTTCTTGGGTTCTCTGCAAGTATGAAGAGAAGTTAACATCATCTGGATGAAATTTTCCACTTTTACTCATTCCTCTATTTTTTTTCTTCTCTTTCCTACTACTCAAAGCTCATAGCACAAAATTCTCAGGAAAGGTGCTTTTAACAGACAGGAATTAAAGTTTTTATAAGTAGCTTTTGCTTTTAATCTAGTTTTCCCCGAGGCAAAGGAAGCAGAGGTCTGACTTCTTGAATGAGAACATGGGTTGAAGAACAGGAGAAAACTCTTAAGATTGAAACACAAATTTACATTTTAATAGAACACCTTCCATACTGACTTTATTGGACCTCAATCTGCTGAGGAAAAGCTTATCTGGTAAGAAGAAAAATTTTATATATATTATATAGGTTCATGTATTATTATTTGTTTTTGGAAAATTGTTAGTATAATCTGTGATGTGCTATTGTACAATAGTATCCATACCTCTAAGTCTTCTATTTATAGTTACTCATCTAGAAAGTTCTGTGGCTGGATTTTATACTGAGTAATGGTAATGGTCAAATAGTATGCGCACATGTGTTTTTAAGCAGATGTGTCCACCAACTTATGCTACAATTTTCAACACCACACTTCTTGATCTTGCATACAATGCAGAAGAATCTCTTATGTAAATGGACTTTTTCAGAGCTAAAAATTAAAACTTTTTGATTTACTTAAATCTTACTTGCCCAGAGTATACTGTGAAATTTGACCTCTATAAATCCACATTATATTATATGATTTGGATGTTAACAGGAATAGGACATTATGTTTTTAAAATAACTTAAATTTATTAAAATGTACAATAACATATTCAATATGAAAAAAAAACCCAGCTACCTTGATGGTAACATATATGTGAAATTCTTAACAACATGGCCTGTAATGTTTGGTAGGTTGTACCTCATTTGTGTTGTGAATAAAAATATTAAGGATGCTTAAAATATATCTAAAGCTGGCATTAGTTTAAACTATTAAGTACATAATATTGATAAATATTAATATTAATATGAAATATGCAGAAATTCTCTTCCACATTAATTAGAAAATTTTCTTTCCATTATTAGTTAGAAAATTTTATTTCCATTAATGTGTATTTTCAATTTTATACTAAAGAGCTCTCTCTTTCTGTTAACAATTTATATGCAAAATTCAATTGCATCTTAAATATCACAAACATTTACAAATTATTTTCAACAATGAAAGACTTTTTTAAAAAAATTAAAATATCAAACATACCAAGAAGGATAATAAATGTTAGTTTTGGATTTTTTTAGCTGATATTACTCGGAAGCTAATAGGAAAATTGGCTGAAAATACTGAACCACAGTTTATAAATACTGAGATTGTTAAATTATGAAACATTATAAGAAGAAATAATATCAAACCATCTAAAACATACCCAAGATACATCTACATAAAAAGTTCATTGTCAAACAATGTGTAACAAAATTTCTTGCTAAAATAATATTATTAATTACAAATATAAATACTTAATTCTAAATGTGCTTTACAAGTACAAAAAAAAAAAAAAAAACCACTAAACATGAGGAAACAGAAATAACATGGACACTGGAGATGGAAAGACCTAGATAAAATCATGACTATGCCAGTTTTCAACTCTGATTTCAGATAATAACTTGAATCTGTTTCCTCATTTGTAAAATGGGAAGAAAAATGTCTATTTAAAAGTTATAATGGAAGATAGAGAGTACCCAATGATGCTTAGTACATAACAATTGTTCTAATTATTATAAGCCAAGTAGGACACCTGTCTTCATTCCACACATCTGTAATGTTTCAGGAGAGGAAAAATGGCTTTTCAGTGGGTCTGTTTCCACAGGCATCTTTAAATTTTTAGAAGTCTATACAGTATATGTTTGTGACTCAATTAAGTGAAATAAAGTTCAGTTTTGACTGTTCGTTGTGTGTGTTTCTCAGAGTAGTTTTCAATAACAAATGAAAGACTGATAGGCTTCATGATTATTTTAGCATGCATTGCAAGATTTTTTTTTGTATTAGTTATATACTAAATAAATATTACTTTCTTTCACTGAAGTAATGTGCCTTTAAAAATAAGAGTAGTGTGTAATCTTATTTTTTAATAATGTGCCTTTAAAAATTAATCAATTATTAGAATAATTGATTAGTAGTAGAAACTTTATTTGGTATGAGTGTGACAAGAGTTATGAAATTTGAGAAAAAACAAAGAAACACTGTACCTAATATTTAGTAACTCAGATTGACCAACCTGGTAAAGAGATATAAAATGAAAGCATTTTGCCCAAAATACTTACCTATAAGATCATTCGTTACAGAAAAAAAAATGACAACAAAAAAATACAAATGGTGATTCTTTAAAAAATCAATTGAGAAATAAGTATACATATTTATGGGGTATAATGTTGATGTTTTGATATTAATATATGTTGTGGTATAGTTAAATCAACTAATTTATATATATATATATATATATATATATATATATATATATATATCACCTCACATTCATATCAATTTTTTTTTCTCCTCAATTATTTATCTGAGAACATTTAAAATCTTTCTTAGAGTTTTGAAATATACAACATATTACCATCAGTATCAGCTAGTTATGCCATATGCATTGGGGCAATAGATTCATAAAACTTATGCTTCCTATCTGAAATTTTGTACCCTTGGACCAACATTTTTGCTTTCTCCACCCCTACTCCCTATCTTCAGTTTCAAGTAACTACCATCCTACTCTGTACTTCTATGAGTTTTTTTTTAAGATTCCACATATAAGTGAGATAATGAAGTATTTATTTTTCTGCACCTGTTTTATCCCATTTAATATTTTCCATATTCATCCATATTGTTTCAAATGATAGAATTTTCTTCTTTTTTGAGGTGGAATAGTATTCTATTGTGTATAAATACCATATTTTCTTTATTCATTCATTATTGGTACACCTTTGGTTTTCTTCAATTATCTTTGCTATTGTAGATAATGCTGAAATGGATGTGAGAAAGCAAATCATCTCTTCAATATATAGATTGTGTTTCCTTTGAATTTATACTCAGGATTGATATTCCTGGGTCATATGATATTTCTATTTTTAGTTGTTTTGATGAACTTCTATACTGTTTTCCATAATGGCTATACTAATTTATATTCTCACCTACAGTGTACTAGGGTTCCCTTTTCTCACATCCTCACTAACACGCATTATCTTTCATCTGTTTGAAAATAGCTTTTCTGGCAAGTCTGAAGTAATATCTCTTATATTAAATATAAAGTCAACTCAAATAAATTAAAAACTTGAAAGAGCAATTATTAAACTTATTAAAAGAGCACTTTTAAAATTTGTATGTTATAACTTAAGTTCAAAGTGCATTTCATATAATAAGATTTTGCAAGAGTTCTATAGAAAGCCCTATAACTAATAATGTTTTGAAAGTACATAAAATGCAGAAAGAGGCTGTCTTATACCTTTTATAACAATGTGAAGATGTTGATCTTATTAATTATTGTAATAAGTACAATTTTACTCTGAAAATTAACAAGAATTGTGTTCAAAGTAAATTAACTTGAGGAAAAAACAGCATATATTTGTAGAAAAAGCACATTAAACCCAATACTATTGGCACTTACATAATTGTATTTGAAAATTATACTTATATTTTACTGTGTATTATAATAAGATGATATTTGCACATTTTAAAAATAGATGTCTGTTCATTTTATAAATGTCTTTAAGTATTGGCTTATGTTAAATTTTCAAGTTTTGGGATGTATAGATACTTTTGCTATTGCTAACATGATGTCAGAAAACATAAAGAGGATATAGCATTTTGGAAAAAAAATACTAAATATATGCACATGCAAATACAAATGAAGAAAATTATGTACTTAAATTATTTACATGTATGATTCATTGCTTGTTTTCTTAGTATTACTAAATAAGCATTCAATGAGTGCTTACTGTTTGCTAACTATTCTGTGGTTTTGTGGATAAATTTGTTAGTAGGACAGCTGTGGGCCCTGAAGAAATTATGAAAGCAATGATAAAAATAATCCCATGCCCTCCAGGCATATTCAAAGTGTTTTTGAAATGTTTCCAAATAGTTATTTTAGGTAATGAAAGTGAAAATTACTTATCAGGGAAAATAGGTCATCCCATAAAGTGAGTTGAATAAAGCTATTTATGGTTAATATTATGAAGATACCTGTATACATTCCAACCTCTTTATTTGGAACTCTGTGGGTAGCACCATACTATACATAAATACCATTTTTATATTAAAATATCTGACTATTTTAACAGCTGAGGCTATCTTAAATATTTTAAATTGGAATAGATAAGCGGACAGATAAGTTAGTTCTGCTATTGATATGTTGATTTAAAAATTCATTAACTAAGTCTCTCAAGAGCATGGCTAAGTACCTGGAATATCTTATTTTTATTTTTAGTAAGTACAATTCTAGCAATGTTTGGTGAGTATAATGGTTCATGTTTACAAATATGGCAATGATATAATAATTTTAGTTCAACTGTTAGAACAAAGCATATTTAACTAGTTGGATATAAATAGTCAGTATTCAACAATAATAGTTTCTGGGTTTCCTGAGAGAAGTTATACTGCCTAATTGATCAACTCATCATATTAGAGGATACATTTTAAAAAGTATTTTCCTGCAAAAAAATATAATGTGGTTGGGATAATTACTGATCACTTTTTTCTCTCTCTCTCTCTGTTAACACTTTCCAAGAAAAAATGAAAGGAATCTGTGGTATTTTTGTTATAAAATTTTAAAAATGAACACCATTACTCCTTTTGGGCACCAGGATCAGTTTAACTGAGTATTAAGCAGAAAATGGAAGGCAAACTCTATTTTTAAAAAGCTAATCTTTGAGGCTACCTAGTGGGGTGATTCACAAAAGGTCCTTTAATATGCAAACCACTCACACAAATTAGACAGAAATTAGATGTTAATCTTTTTTTTTCTTTTTTTTTAGAGAGAGAAAGAAAGAGAGAGAGAATTTTTTAACATTTATTTATTTTTTTTTTAGTTTTTGGCGGACACAACATCTTTGTTTGTATGTGGTGTTGAGGATCTAACCCGGGCATGCATGCCAGGCAACCGTGCTACTGCTTGAGCCACATCCCCAGCCCCAGATGTTAATCTTTTAAAAAATCACAATTATCTTTCTATAACCCCTGATTTCAATTTGTTATTCACAAAAACTTCTTTACATTCTTATTGTTGATTGACATGTTATTAAATAAATGTAATAAACACACTACACAAAGCAGTGCAGGAGCATTCACCAAAGCATGGATCAGTGAACTATGGACTGTCACAGTTGTATCAAATCACAGAAGCCCTCCACTGAAAAACCAAAGTGTGAAAAACAGTGTTACACATTTTGGATTCACAATAATGTGGGTTTTCTATAACTCTTAGGGACAAAAACTACAATTTTATTTTTTAGTGCTGCTTCGTGGACTATAAAAAGCAAGTAAACAATCAATCATTTTTATTAATATTTTTTAAGGTTTTGTGCTTTCTCAGACAAATCTATTTAGGATTCATCTTCAATGTTATGCTAATCAATAAATATTTCAGTATATACGTAGGGAGGGTGAATATTGAAAACAGCTTTAAATGGAATATGCTATAAACAATGAGTCATTTTACTACATTTCATTGTAATTAGAAAAGAAAGGTTGTTATTAGCTCTACTTACTGACTATACTCTTAACAGTGCAATGGTCGTAATACATAAAGTCTCAGGATCCAGGAAATTTGTTAGACTGTAAAAAATGAAAAGAATTGCATAATTTCTATTTCTTAAAAATAAAGTCTGATTTAAAATACAGATGTTTCAGTCTTTGATGTGTGAATGATCTGGATAAAGATATTAATGAGACTCAGCTGCATTAGTTTAGCTCAGGTAGATTAGAGTTTTATGATCTTGTGAAATAAAAAGAATATTTGTGTTTTTGTTGTATGGCTTTCTATGGATCACCCTAAAACAACAGCAAATAAATAAATCACAGACTTTACTATCTCCTGTGTCATTTTTTTTAATGGCAAGAGTAGGAGTATTGACAATATTTATAGTAAGTTTTCATCATTAAGGGTTTTCTTATTGAAGAGGAGTTTGATAGCAACACTTAAGTGACTCAGAAAATCTTAAACGAGTAGAATAGTGGACATATTTTCTATGGTTGGCCATTTTCCATGCAATAGGGTGTGTTTTTAAAAACACATTCTTGGCCTTTATCTCAAAACCACAGATAGCTATAATTTGGGTCACTTTTACAGATAATTTATGACTTTTGCACTCAACTTAAGGGCCCATAAAATACTCAAAACAGCACTGTGAGTACATTGCTTTAACAGTCAAACCGGCTCTGGAAACTGAGATAGGTTTTAAAAAGGACTCCCATGTCAAGTGGAATTTTGAATTGCACTTAAAAAATTGTTACTTTATACACACATTACCTATTTCAAAGTTACACCCTGTTTTTTCTGAGTCCTGGCAGTATATCTAGAAATAAGACAAAAGTAAAGAATTTGTGTCTTTTATGTTACCTTCTCTTTTTAATATGCTAATTTTGGATAATACAAAGTAATATTGGAGAACTAATGTGAACCAGTTTGTGACAACTTACTGACCCTAAAGTGAGTGTATATTTCCATTGTTGCAGGACAACATAGGATTCCTGCTTTTTTGCTTTGTTTTGTATTGTTTTCTCCATGGCTTTTAAACAGTTAACATCACCTGCTGCTGTTTGTGATGAAACCCCACAGGAAATGAATGCCAAAGGTACAAGATGAAAGAGAAAGTAATTTTCTGGGAGGGGAGTAAGAGTAATTTTGCACTGTGAGGTGAAAGGGTGAGAAACCAAAAGACATGTGAAGAATTACTTATGAAACTGGAAATGAGGGTAAAGTTGGAGGCAAAGGGAGCAAATATAGGAAAGAGAGAAAGAAGGAAAAACCCAGAGTCAGAGAGAAAAATGACGGGACCCTAGATTGAAATACACACCTAGAATTCACTACTGAGACAGGAAATGATTGTCTTAGACATACATGCACACGCACATACACACATGCAGGAAAATCACAGCCTGATAAAATATTGTTTAAAATTCAGTATGTTTGATGTATAAAAATATTAACAAATAGTCTCAGGTCTTTTCCTTTTCACACTCCACTATTATGGATAATTCTATCATTATTTTTTCTTTGTCTGGTCTCTCTTGTGTGGAATCAAGGGGATATGCAGTGAAAAACAGCACTCGATGTGAGAGAAAAGCTAGAGTAATTACTTGAAAGAAAATTACAAGAAGCAGAACACAGAATATATAAATAAAATAAGAAAAGACTTCAAAATGTACTGTAGGCAGAGTAGAGAAGTGAAAGAGGAGAAATTTGCAGGAACATTTAGCCAGTACTTGATGATGAGCAAAGAAAGAGGATGCAATGGGAAACTGTTGCTGTAGTTTGTCAATTGAGAAACATCAGGGAATAGTTTAATATGTTAAAATAACCTGGTGACTGTGAAAACTGTGTTTGTTTAAGTGTAGCATTTTTTTAAGACTGTGAAAACATGTGGTTTCATCCTTTATGAGTGATATGTTAAACTGTACAGCAGCAAAATGTTGAACTAAGTCTCAAAATTATTATTCATACGAATCACACTATTATGTATGATTATAATGGCCCAATAAAAATATGGAAAAAGATTTTAAGTTGTTGACAAATTTATTTATTACTAGTTGTACTGCCGGTATGAATTATGTAAGTCATCATCTTTGCCATATTCTTCAGGACATCATCCAAAACTTAAAAAAGAATGGTGGAAAAATCCCTAAGAACTCTAATTAACATTGACATAGGACAGAGACATTATAACCACAGTCCATGTTAGTCAAAATTAGTAGAAATGAGAAAAAAAAAACTGTGGAAGGTGTAATAAAGAATAAAGATGAAGAATGGCAATATGGTCCAGTCACAGTAGTTCTCAGAGGGTGATATAAATATTAGACTTTTGAAAAAAAAAGATCACCCCAGGAAGTGTAAAACTTCTGTATGCTGGTTGATAATGGGTGCCACAGTGAGGTGAAAATGCCAAGAGGTAGGAGGTATTCTGAAGCCAGTTTTGTCCATGAATTAGGATATTCAAATATATGCATGAAAGTCACAGTGGAGAGAGTAATAAGTTTCTGTGATGTCACAAACAGAAAGTCTTGGAACATTCTAGAAATAACCCAGAAAGCACATCAAGCTAGTAAGATATACAGAAAAAAAAAGTGCCATTTGTACAGTCATGTGTCACTTATTAATGGGAATTCGTTCTGAAGAATGTATTGTTAGGCAATTTTGTCATCATGTAACTATCACAGAGTGTATTTACACAAATCCATATGGCATAGCTTACCATACACTTAGGCTGGCTATATGGCATATACTATTGAATATATGTGGTATGTCATTGATTGAAACATTATGCAGTGTATGACTGCATTAGTTTTCTGTTGTTATGTAACAAATTTTCTGCAAACTTAGTAGCAAAAACAAAACAAATTTCTTGTCTCTTAGTTTCGTAAGAGTGGCATGAGTTAGCTGGATTTCACCAGTTTCAAATCAGATGTGGACTGAACTTACAATCTCACCAGAGGCCAGGACCCTTTTCCAAGGCTATTTAAATTTTGTGGGAGTTTGTTCCCTTGCAGTAAGTTTTGGGGTTCCCATTATCTTTATGGCTATACACCAGAAATTGCTCTCAGCTCCTGAAACTCAACTCAAGTTTTAGGTAGGTGATTCTTACAACATCACAATTCACTTTGCCAAACTCAGCAGAATAGCTCTCTCCAAGAGGAGCCCAGTACACCTATAAAAGACTTAACCTCCTTAGATCAAATCAGCCAAAAATAATCTCTCTTTAACTCAAAATTGTCTATGAACTTTCATCATATCAGATGAAGGAAACTTCACTTTTGCCACCATTTACAGTCAAGAGAAGGAATTTTACAAGAATATTATTATAGTGTGTGTTTTTATATTATTTAAATGGAAACTATAATAAAAAAGAGAAAGTCAAATGAAAGTATTATATTTTTACTGAAAAATTATTCTAAAGTAGATAAAATCACGAAAAACATGTTTTTCTGAAAATGCTTAAAAGTCTAAATATAGCAAAAATTTCTATGAACAAATTTTGTAAAGGAAGAAACTATGAGATGTAAGATTCTTAACCTGAGAGAAATAATTGGAGAAAACTACACATTTTTTACACATAAAAAGATAAGAGGGAAAGAGCCATTGGGGAAATAGACACTGTGAAAACCAAGGTGAATCAATGTGGCATATGGAAATGAGAATGAAAACAAAATGATAATAAAGGCAAAAATAAGCCGAAAAACTAAGAAGATCGCAAAAGTAAATGGATGAAAAAGACCTAATGTTCATCTTCTGTTATACCACCACTCTTGGGGAAAAAAAATTCCAAATAAAGAAAGGGAATTCATATTTAAAGATGCATTTATTTCACTTCTTTGGAAAAAAGAACTTGAATGTACATGTTGAAAGTGGATATAATGTGTTAAAGCACATCTACGCAGAATATTTTGTAGCATGTTATATGCTAATGAAGTTTTTAGAGTTTGAAGATTAAAAAAAAAAAGTTCTCTGTGTAGCCAGATGAAAAGATCAGATCACTTTACTGGCTAGAAAGTATCTGGGTCATCCACTAAGAATTTCAGTATTAGAAGATAATAGAGGACCAGCCACAGGAGACTTGAAAATGGAAAGTGTGACTTAAGATGTCTCTCAAGTACAAAGGTCAAAGTATACTTTTAACATGAAAGAGTGAAAGACATTTTTTATTAGCCCTCCTTGAAAAACAATTATAGAACATATTTGGATCATTAAGAATGGGACAGATGAACAAACTTCTAACCTAAATCTGGCCATGATTGTCATATTTATTTAGCAGTAGAAAAGAAAATAATCAAGGGAAATAAAAAGTAAGGGAGAGAAGAAAAAGAAAGGAGGAAATGAGACAGAAAGAAAAGAAAGATAGGAAGAAAAAGTAGTTAATATAACAGAAGAGAACAAAAGCAACTTCTGATAGTTTTTTGTTTCAAAGTCAGTTCTTTAAAAAAATGAATACATGGAAATGTTCAAAAACAGAAAAAGGCAGATGAAAAAATTCATGTGTTGGAAATTTGGTGAAAAAGTATAGGAAATAATTTGTTTATCTTTTTCCAACTAGATTTTATAACCTAAATAGTATAGATAAATTTATGGGAAAATGTAACTTAAAAACACTGTGTTAAACAAAGAAAGTTTTGTGTAAAATATTTTAAATGACAGTAGGCAACTTCATCCAAAAAGATAATGATCATATATTTTCAAAGAACTATTATTAAACTATTAAATTAAAAAGCTGTATTGACATTGAAACAATTTTAAAACATAAAACATGTGAAAACTTTTAAATTCTATCTCTGAATATATATATTAATAAAACCTTCCAAAGAGATTGGAGTGTGAAGATAACATAAGCATAACTGTACCTTTAGAAAATAAAGTTGACAAAATTAGACAAATTTACTTAAAAAAACAATTCTTAATGAAACAGTAATAAACTAATCCTTTTTTATTATAATAATGTAATTTTTATCCCCAAATCCAATTCTAAAGGCATACCCACTAACAATGTAAAAATGTAAGAATGTTTACTATTACAACATTAAAAATTTTTTAAATAAAATCCACATTTTATGCAAGATGTGCAAGTTTAAAATTTTGTTCATGGCTAAAAATATTTTAAAATCAGAGAGTCAAAAGATAATTCACAAACTGAAAGAAAATATTATAATTCACATTACAAATAAATCTCATTAGTTTATAAAAAGATTCCTGCATGAAGAAAAAGGACACAATCCTAAGAAAAATATGAAGACGAATACCAACAGACAAGAGAACTCACAAAATCAGTAAATATAATATCCTTCTACCTATGAAACAGGATCAAATACAAATTAAAATTACAGGGAGGAAGCAAGTTTCATCAAACTGACTGCAAAATAAATAAATAAAAGATTTGGTGATGCTGAACCAAGTTAGGGAATCAGGCATACTCAAAAAGTGTTAGTTATAATGTCAGGTAGAGTGTCAATTGGGGATAAACTAGTCAATGTCTACCAAAATTATACATTTCAAAAATTTTGATGCAACTGAGGCACTTCTAGGTATATAGCTTACACATATAAAATTATGCACATATAATATTGATTTTAGCATCCTGTAATGACAAATACAGGAAGCAATCTAAATGTTTACACATCAGGGATTAATGAAATAAATTTTTAATATGCCTTTATGACCATGCATGTTTAAGACACAGTAATTAAACTGTCTCTGTTAATGTGTGATAAAAACAGGAGAAGACACAGTGTTAAGCATAAAAAGCAAGAAAAATAATTGTATATATTATATTTCTATTGTTTGTGAAAGAAATGCAGGGGTGGTATCTTTAGATTTTTTTGCTATTAGTTTAAAGGATAATAGCAAAAGCAGTATGTCAAGATGTGGGCAGGATTAAGAAAAAAGTGGAAGTTCTTCTAATGAGATTAAAGACTTTATTTTTTTGAAGGTGTAGTTTTTTCTTTTAAGTTTGTTCTTTTTAGATATACATGACAGTAAAGTATATTCTAACACATATATACATACATGGAGAATAACTTCCCATTCTTGTGATTGTATATGGTGTGGAGTTTCTCTGGTCATGTATCCAGGTATGAACATAAGAAAGTTATGTCCTATTCATTCTACTGTCTTTCCCATTCCAATCTTCCTCCCTTCCCTTTAATCCCCTTTGTCTAATCCAATGAACTTCTATTCTTCTCTCCCCTACCCTTATTTTGTGTTAGCTACCATGCATCAGAGAGAACATTTGGCCTTTTTTGTTGTTGTTGTTACTGGCTTATTTCACTTAACATAATAATCTCTAGTTCCATCTATTTACTGCAAATGCCATAATTTCATTTTTTTATGGCAGAGTAATATTCCATTTTGTATTTATACCATTCTTTCTTTATCTATTCATACATTGAATAGTACCTAGTGGTTCCATAGCTTGGCTCTTATGAATTGAGCTGCTATAAACATGGATGTGGCTGTGTCACTGTAGTATGCTTATTTTAATACTGAGGAATGGGATAACTGGGCCAAATGGTGGTCCCATTCCAAGTTCTCTAAGGAATTTACATACTGCTTTAGAGAGTGGTTTCACCAAGATGAGTCTCACCAGCAGTGCATAAGTGAAACTTTTCCCCCACATCCTTGCCAACATTTATTGTGGTTTGTGTTCTGTTCTTGATAATTGTCATCTGACTGGAGTGAGATGAAATCCCAGTGTGGTTTTTATTCGTATTTCTCTAATTGCTAGAGATATTGAACATTTTTTTGATCATTCATATTTCTTCTTTGAAGAAATTGAAATGCCTGTTCAATTCCTTTGCCCATTTATTGATTGGTTATTTATGTGTGTGTGTGTGTGTGTGTGTGTGTGTGTGTGTGTGTGTTAAATTTTCGGATTCTTTGTATATCCTGGATATTAAGACTGTATTTTTTAAAGTTGTTTCAGTTTCAAAGCAAAATTGAGAGAAAAGCAGAGCGGTATCCCATATACCCCTGGCCCATCACATGCATAGTTTCCCTATTATCAGCATCTGCCACCAAAATGGTGCAATTTTACAATTGACGGACCTACATTTCATACAATTATTGCCTAGAATCCACAGCTTAGGATTCCCTCTTGGTGGTGTATATTCTGTAGGTTTGGAAAAATGTGTAATGACATATATCTGCTTTTGGAGTATCATATAGTGTATTTTCACTGCCCTAACATTCTGGGTTCTGCTTATTTGTTCTGCTCTCCCAAACTCCTGATAATAACTAAACTTTTTACTATCTGTTATGATTTAGATGTGAGGTGTCCCCCAAAAGCTCACATGTGAGACAATGCAAGAAGTTTCAGAGGAGAAATGATTGGATTGTGAGATTCTTAACCCAATTCGTGAATTGATCCCTGATGGGATTAATCGAGTAGTAACTAGAGGCAGGTGGGTGTGGCGGGAGGAGGTGGTTAATTGGGGGCGTGGCTATGGGGTATATATTTTGGATCTGGATCTGGAGTCTCTTTCTGCTTCTTCACCACCAAGATATGAGCTGCTCCCTCTGCAACACACTCCGCCATGGTGTTCTGCCTACCTCAAGTCCTGAGGAACAGAGCCAGCCTTCTCTGGACCTCTGAAACTGTGAGCCCTCAAATAAAATTTTCCTCCCCTATAGTTGTGCTGGTTAGATCCTTTAGTCACAAGAGCAAGAAAGCTGACTAAAACACTGTCGATAGTTTTGTATTTTCCAGAATGACAGACTCATACATAATGTTGTCTTTTCAGAATGGTTTCTTTCATTTGGTCATATGCATTCAAGTTTTCTGTCTTTTCATGGCATTAGAACTCATTTCTGTTTAGTGCTGAATAATCATCCATTTGGTGCCGTGCCACAGTTGGCACATTCATACCTACTCAAGGACAGACTTATCTATATAGCAGTTTTTGTGAGGACTTAAGTTTTCAAATCTATTGGGTAAATACTAAGTGTGATTGCTGGATCATATGGTAAGAGACATTGGGTTTTAGAAGAAACTGCCAAATTATGTTCCAAATTGGGTGTTCCATTTTGCTTTCCCACTAGCAATGACTGAATATAATTTGTAAAAGTTATTTTAATTTTTGAACTATTTGAATCCTATGGACATATAAAACAAATGGGTTCTTAAAGACATTAAGTTGGCTTCTTTAAAATATATAATCCTTCAGCACATTTAAATGTCTCAGAATTGATATGAAAATATCATTCTCTTTAAATTATGATACAATTAGGGTTTACAACATTCAGATAGACTAAAACAAGTTATAAAACAATATTCTTGTATAAATATGGTCATTTTTATTAAGTGTGGATTTTAGTGTGTACTATTTGAAATACAGAAAAATGGAAAGAAGAGCAACACTAGCATTCTGTAGATCTTCTTTCTCCCAAAAACATTTTGCAGTGGTCTTTGAGTTTTTTTTAATATTTTTATTAGTGCCTTGTAGTTATACATAATAGTTGGATTCACTTTGACATACAAGCATGAAAAATAATATGCTCCATTTCAATTGCCAGTGCTTCCTTTTTTCCTCCCTGCCTCCCTGGCCCTTTCCCCTTCTTCTACTTTATTGGTCTTCTTTCTATTTATTTACAGCCTTTTTAATTGGTGCTTTATAGATATGCATGAAGGTAAAATTCACTGTGGTAAATTCATGTACATACATAGCACGATTTGCTCAATTTCTTTTCTAGTTCCTCCCTTTTTCCAGTCCTCCTCCCTCTCTCTTTATCCCCTTCTACTCCACTGACCTCCTCTTCTCTTTTTATGGGATCATCTGACTCCCTTTACTACTTATTTTGGTCTTGGTCTACCTTTCACATTCCACCTTGACTTTGGGTCTGGCTTATTTCATTTAGCATTATGTTTCTCAGTTTCATCCATTTTCCAACAAATGCCATGATTTCATTCTTCTTTATGGCTGAATGAAACTCCATTGTAAATATATACTAGATTTTCTTAATCAATTCATCACTGATGGATAGCTGGTTTGATTTGATAACTTGGCTATTGTGAATTGTGTTTGCCATAAACATTGATGTGCCTGTATCACTTTTGGATAAATACCAAGAAATGGAATAGTTGGGTCATGCTATGGTTTCATTTCTAGTTCTTTGAGGAATCTCCATACTGCTATCCAAGGTGATTGAATAATTTGCAGTCCCATCAATCATATATGAGTATATCTTTTCCCCCATATCCTCACCAACATTTATTATTATTTATGTTCTTGGTGATTGTCATTCTATCTGGAATGGAATGATATCTCTATGAAATTTTGATTTGCATTTCCCTAATTGCTAGGGATGTTGAATATATATTTTCATATATTTGTTGGCCATTTGCATTTTTTTTTTGAGAAGTAACTATTTAAAAATTTTGCCCGTTTACTAATGCGTGTGTGTGTGTGTGTGTGTGTGTGTGTGTGCGTGCGCGCGCATGCGCATGTGTGTATATGTATTATGTTTTATGAGTTCCTCATTTATTTTGGATGTTCATCCCCTCTCAAAGGAATAGGTGGCAAAGATTTTCTCTTATTGTGGTGGCTGTCTCTTCATGCTCTTAATTATTTCTTTTTCCATGCAGAAGTTTTTTAATTAGTTGTCATCCCACTTATTTATTCTTGATTTCATTTCTTGAGCTTTAGGGATTATGTTAAGAAAGTTGGTGCCTGTACCAACTTGTTGGAATTTTGGGCCTATTTTCTTCTAGCAGTTACAAAGTTTCTGGTCTAATTCCTAGGTCTTTGATCAACTTTGAGATGATGTTTGTGCAAGGTGAATGATAAAGACCTATATTAATTATTCAACAGATAGATATCCAATTTTTCCAGCACAATCTTTTAAAAAAAAGCTATCTTTTTTTTTCAACATATATTTTGGGCACTTTTTTCAAGTATCAGACAACTTAAACTATTTGGGTTTTCTCTGTCTTTTATTTTATTCCATTTGTCTCCTGTGTATTTTGATGCCAATATTGTGATATTTGTGTTACAATAGCTTGCAGCATAATTTGAGATATGGTATTTTGATGTCTCCAGTACCACTCTTTTTGAGTCAGTATTTCATTGGTTATTCTGGATCTTTTATTCTTCCAAATTAATAGATGGATTGTGTTTTCTAGTTCTGTTAAGAATGTCATTGTTATTTTCATGGGGATTGCTTTGAATTTGTATAACACTTATGGTAATATGACCATTTTGACAATATTAATTGGATAGGCAGAATTAATATTGTCTGCTCTGGTTTTGATATCAGGGTTATATTTCCTTCATAGAAGTATTTGGTAGTGATCTTGCCCTTTGTATATCATGGAATAATTTGAGGAAGTTTGGTGTTATTTTTTAAACATCTTGTAGAAGGCACTTGAGAATCTATCTGTTCCTGGGCTTTTCTTTGTTGAATGGCTTTATTTGATGTATTAATCTCATTGCTGATATTGGTTTGTTTAGGTTTTTCTTTGTCTTTCTGGTTCATTGTGGGAAGGTCAGATATATCTAGAAATTTGTCAATATCTCCTGGATTTTCCAATTTGTAGACTATAAATCCTCAAAATAGTTTCTAATGATCCTGTGTATTTTGAAGCATCAGTGAAAGCTCCTTTTCCTTCTCTAATTATGTCTTTTTTCTCTTTCTTTGAATTAGTTTGGCTAAGGATTTATCAATCTTGTGTTTTTGTACTCAAAGATCCTTCATGTTGTTTTATTCTCAATCTTATTAATTTTGGATTTGATATTAATTTTTATTTATTGTCTTGTACTGATTTGGGAATTAGTTTTTTCTTTTTCTAAGACCTTGAAGGGTTTAGCATTAGATTTTTTATTTTGGATCTACCTATTTTTTCTTTTTTAATCTGGGCCCTTAATGCTATAAACTTTCCTCTTTAATTGCCTCTTGTAATTGCCTTCATGCTGTCTCAGAGAATTTAATATGTTGTATCTGTGTTCTCATTTGTTTCTAAGAATTTCTTCTTATTTTTCCTATTATCCATTTCTCACTCAAAAGAGTATTATTCCATATCCATGTGTTTGTGTTTATGTAGTTTCTATAATTTTCTTGATGTTAATTTCTAATTTTATTTCATTATGATTGGATAAGTTGCATGAAATTATTTGAAATTTTGAATTTATTGAAGCTTACATTGTGGCCTATAATATTGTCTATTTAGGAATCCGTCCCATGAGCTTTTGAGAATAAAGTGAATTCAGCTGTTTTAAAAAGTGGCCTGATGTTTTTCTCTTGCAACTCTTAGTATTCTTTCCACCCCCACATTAGGCATTTTGATTATGATGTTTCTTAAAGAGGTTATTTTTTATTTTGTCTATTTGGGATTCTATATGCATCATGTATATGGATGTCCATCTCATTTCTAAGGATAGAAAAAAGTTCTATTATTTCATTGAAAAATTTCTTAATGCCATTGGCCTATGATTTCCATGTTCTCTTGTGTCCTAATGTCTCTCAAATTTGATCCATGCTGCCCCAGAGTTCTTGTATATTAAGATCATGGCCTTTTAATTTTGTCCCTTTGTTCTATACTGTACTGAGTATTAATGTACATATAATCTGTCTTAAAGGCCCAATATTCTGTCTTTGAGGCCTGAAATTCTGTTTTCTACATAATCTAATATGTTGGTGATCCTTTCAACTGATATTTAAAATTTGATTTATTGTGTTTTTCATTTTAAAGAATACTGATTGATTCTCCAATTCTTGAGTTTGTTTGGACATTCTAGCTGGAGAGCACAACGGCTACTATACCACTGATCAAAGGAAGATCCTCCTCTATTGAGGAAAGTTGTCTTCTTCTACCAAGCACATAACTTTGGGAGGGAAGCATTTGGAGTAAGGAGACAACCACCTAGACAACCAAATTAGTCAAATCAACCCTAGTGATGAATGAGGTGGTAGATGTTTGGAGACATATCTTCCTTACATCATTGTATCTCTCTTTATTGAAATGGTCTTTCACCTCTTGTATTTGCACTCTTAATTCATTCCTTAGATCTTTTAGTCAATTGACATTCTAATTATCAGGTTTTTAATAGTCTTTTGATGGTGGGTTTCTTTGGGGGGCATTATATGTTTGGGGGAAAGACTTGTTTTCCTCTTTGCTCATGTTTTCAGAGGTCTTAGACTTGTGCTTATGGTTTTCACTTCCTCTTTTATGCATGTGTGTAGTCCTTTGGTGTGTAGTTATCTTCTTCTTCTTCTTCTTCTTCTTCTTCTTCTTCTTCTTTTTTTTCCTTGAGACTTCTTGTTTTTTGCTGTATAACTAGATATCCAGGAGTGGGACTTGAGATCCCTTTCTTCCTGTTCCTACTTGAGGTCTGGTTGTTGGTTTGGCTTTTTTTTTTTTTTCTCTCCCCTATTCTGTGTGATGAAATAATGTTGAAGCTTGAATGGGGCGAGTTTGTGTGTTGAGTGAGAATCACTGTCACTTGGCTGAATTGTGAGTATAAATCAGCAGCAAGATCCCTCTACCGTGAACTTGTACTGTCACTTTCCAGCTCCTCTTAAACAAATTGGGGAGCAAGGAAGACCAATATTGGTAGCAACCCATATTCAGTCTTAACAGAAGTGTCTGGTGCCTACTAAGACATCTATAACACTAAATACCACATAAAGAGGTATGGTGGGGTCAGCATTTAACATAAGCAGTAACAATAAACAGTCATGAACTAGATCTAACATTAAACAGCAGGTATCACCTACTTTATCCACTGTATTAATAGTCACAACAACATGAATGGTGGGGGGTAGGAATTATGTAAACTAACAGCTCTAACAGATAGTGAAATTACAGTTTCTTCAGTGAAGAGAAAGTAAGTCAGGAAGGCAAGAGAAAGCTTAAAATATTTAAAAAGTGAACAGAAAGTAAGCAGGAGAGAGGTAGCAGTTGAGGGCTATAAAGAAGAAAGAGTAATGAACAAATAAAAGTCATAAAATCAATAAAGAGAAAGAAGAAAATACAAGAATATTTGGCTATTTGAAGAAAATAAAATATTAGTGGAACAAAAACAAAAGTAAGACCAAATAGCTAAAAAAAATCCAACCAAAACAAACTCACATAAAATTTTCCCACTTCAGGAGACATACTGGGAAAAGGTTTTGGCCAAATTATATTGTTATATTGCATGAATGTGTGAATATGAAACAACAAATTGCACTATTATGCGTAATTATAATCCACCAATACAAATATGGAAAAATAAGCATATATTTCCAAAGTCACAACAAGGTTGTATAACAAATAGGAGAAGAAAAAAGTAATCAAAATGAAAGAAAAATTATATTACTATATATATATATTTTCCTCAAACCTATCAGCACAATGAGAACACACACATGCATATACACATATACACAATGGATAAAATAAAAATTAAAAAAAGAAAAGGAAAAAATTACTTAATGAGAAATGAAGGGCTTGCTTCCACTGAAATGGTCAAAACTGTTAATAAAGATGGCTGTTCTCTGCTTATACTGTTGCAGTATTTTTTGTACTTCTTTTGGGGTTATGTACCCTTTGGATCAAGGAATAAAAATCATTAAATCTGTCTCTTTTTTGTTTGTTTGTTTCTCATCACAGTCTTGATCAATGTGTCCTAGAACCAAAGGTGATTGTGTTAACTCTCAGTTTACTATGTTTCAGTAGTTTGCACTGGGGAGTACTGAAAATTGTAGTTTTGTTGAGATAGACTAAGTTGATGTATTCCTATAGAGAGACTGATGAGCTGATTTCTACATGGGATATTTCAGCAACTGGGGTTTAGTTCTGGCTGTCCACTGGAACTTTCTAAGAAGATGTGTAAGATTAGATACATGCTCTCTGTTGCTGGCTGGATGCCAATCTCTGCTGAACATCTTGGTTTTGAGGATCTCCCAGAAATTTGACTCTCAAAGTTGGGGATCTAACCCTCTGTGAATCTTACATATTCTACCACAATGTATGTGAATTTCCCAGGAATGGACCCCGGTTGCAGATGCACCTGACTGATCACTTTTTGGCTTCTTCCCAGCTGTTTGCATGAGCTAGCAGCAACAAAGGGAACTCTCTCCCAGTGTCTAGATTGCCCTAGGCACAATCCTCTCTGCATTTGTTTCAGTCACAATGGTCCATGTACATGGGATTCCACAAAAAGGTGAATAATGGATCAGAATGGCAATTTCCTTTGTGAGCTCCCTATGTCCTACCTCTGCAAGCTGCCGCATGGTCTCTTGCTGATTGTTTACACCTGAAGTCTTTGTGTGTAGGCTGAGAGATTCTGATCATTTTTCATTTTTTCTGATCACTTTTTTTTTTTTTTTTTACTTTAACCAGGGATTGAATCCAGGAGTGCTTAACCACCAATCAACATCCCCAGCCCTTCATTCATTCATTCATTCATTCATTTGAGACAGGGTATCATTAAGTTGCTTAGGGCCTGGTTAAATTGCTGAGTATAACTTTGAACTTGTGATCCTCCTGCTTCAGCTTGCCAAGCTCCTGAAATTATAGGTGTGCATCACCACACCCATCCTGATCACTTTTCAATTACAAACTTGCCCATCATCTCTGGATCAGTTAAGATCAGCCTCCTTCTCTATTCTTCAGGTTCTCCTAAGCCTTTCCTCTCTGTGTGTGCTACTCTTCCTCTATGCAGGGAGTTAGTGGTGCTCATGCATTATTTCTTGTTTTATGTTCAATTCTGAATTTCTGTGTCTGTATGATTATTTTACTGAGCAATGTTGAATTTCAGTGAATTCTCTCAGTTTCCCACCCCACTGATAAATGATACTTCTGCTGCCTGAATCACAGACTGAGGACCAATTAGGGAATATACCAATGCTTCCTCCCATCTGCCATCTTCCCATTTCACTTTTGTTGTAAATTTGGTTGCTCTTTGTTTCCTTCATGTAACTTTTCTCTAATTTTGAAGTTTTCTCTCTTGAGTACATATTCATGTATTTAGTATTCACTGTGAATTAATATAATTTCAAAATTAATGTTTCCTAATTATCTTCCCTTCCTTCCTTCTTTCCTGCCTCCTTGTCTTCCTATGGTCAGGGGATCAAGTCCAGGTCCGAACACATGCTAGGCCATGCATTCCACCACTGAGCTATAGCCCCAGCCCAGTGTTCTCTACTTGCTGTAAAAACACTTTAAATCTTCCATATAGAAAATGAAGACATTGGTTTATTTTTATTTCAATTTATTTCCTTCTCTAATTTTTGTGAATTAAATATGTGGGTTATGACTTTTAATTCTGTTTTTTAACACTTTTACCTATGAGCTTTTTAGTTTTAAATTCAATTTCTAATACCATTAAATGAATACTTAAATGTTTTCCATTTAACTGTTTTAAGTAGATAACTAAACACTTTGTAAGTCCAAGTTTCTTACCTTGAGTTCTTTATTTTCATTTATATCTTTTAGTGGATAATTATATAAATTATAGCTTTTTGTTTCATCTTAGTTCACCCCCCCTCAGTTTCTTTCAAGATTTTTTTCTTTATCTTTGATTTTCTGAAGTCTAAAAATAGCATTGTAAGTATAGTTGCTATTTTTCTTTTAAAAAAAATAATTTTTGCTATATTCCTGTTTGGTGTTCTATGAACGTCCTGAATCTGTGGTTTGGGGTCTGATATTAATTTAGGGAAATTCTCTGTCATTATTGGTTTAAATATTTCTTGTATTCTATTCTTTCTTTCTTTTCCTTCTGGTGTTTCATTTTGTATATGATACATTTTTGTGGTTGTCCCTAAGTTTTGAGCAATTTTCTTCTGTATCTTTTGGTCTTTTATTTGTTTTTCAATTTTGGAAGTTTGTACTGACATTATCCTAAATCTCAGAGATTCTTTCCTCATCAGCATTATTTGTCCACTAGGAACTCCATCAAAAGTGTTGCCTTTTATTTCTAAAATTTCCTTTTTTATTTTTTTAGAATCGTTATCCCTCTGATTACATTATCTATATGTTCCTATATATTTTCTATTTTTCTTATTAAAGCCCTTGAGACATAATTCACAGTTGTTGGTTTTGGTGTGTGCATATGTGTTTAAAATTCCTGGTCTCCATATCTGCCCCTGATTGTGATGCCTGATCATTCTGTTCAAATATGAGACTTTTTTTTTCCTTTTACTTTTGTATGCCTTAAGGAATGTGACAGTAAGGTGTGGAAGAGGGAAGTCTTTTATAGTCTCATGACTAGGTCTCTGTCTTTTAGTGAGACTGTGCCCCTGCACTGTGAAGTTTACAAATGCTTCTCAAACTCTCCTTGTGTAGGAGAGTATGGCCAGATTTGGATATTTCCCTTCCTATATGTGAAATATCACATAAACATTTTCATGGTGTAGTATATTATTCTCTCTCCTAAGATTATGTACCATTCTACTCAAAAACACTTCTCAACAATCTCATCAATTAGGTGAACAAAATATATTTATATTTCACAATATGATTAAGTATTGGTAACATTATGTTACTCAACCTAATATTTCAGAAGAGCATGTAATTTATTTTTATTATAAGTTTAAGACTTGAGAACTTGAGAATGTGTGACTGTATGAAGTATGAATTTACACAAAAATTTAAAAATATCAAATTAACATTAATTTTTTTAAAAAAATAAAAGACAAAAAATCACACAAAATTATATTTTATCCATTTTATTCCTCTTAATAGGAAATGTTTCACTTAGAGAAACAGGAATAATATATCTGCTTTGAACAACTTTTTATGTCTTTCTAGATTATATTTTAATTTTAGTAGATCTGCCTGGTCAGAATATTCATTTCTAAGAAACAAGCCTCCAAATATTATTGTATAAAATTTTAATTTTATTATATTCACCTACCAAACTAATGAATATGTATCATGATTGTGCTGTCATGTGTAGAACTCAATAAAAGAACTTAACTGGAACATAATATTTAATTTGAATAACACATTTTAACTAACATCACATATTTGAAATTTGAAACTAACACTTTAGCAAGTATTTGTATCTTGTTTATATACCACACAAGTTCCTATTACAAGGACAGATCTGTGAAATGCCAGGAGCTGTTCCTCAAAGGGTCATTCTTTTTTTATGGTAACTTCTCAAATAAAAAAATATATATAACTAGAATATGCCTGTTCATTGTAGAAAATTTGCATAATACAGATTATCATAAACAACAGAAAAATTACCTATGAATATATCAATCAAAGACCAATACATTCAGCGTTAAGTATATTTACATTTAGCCTTTTTTAATTACATTTTTTCCTTCTGAAACTCCTGCTCTTGAGTATAGCCCCAAGCACCATCCAAAATCCTGCAGGGCCAGACCTTCTGAACCTACTGGGAGCCTGTGGACCATCAGAATGGCCCAGCTATTTCCTGACAAACTTAGGTTCTTCAGAAAGCACTGGATCATATGTGTTGACCATTCTAAATTTTGTTGAAGAGGACACTATTTGCCAGCATCATTCTGTTCATTCCTGCTGCCAGTATTTTATCCACATCTTTGAAGATCCTCTTCCATCAATATGTTTCTTAGTAATCTAATTCTTATGTGGCAAGCTGTATTTAAACCCGTAGGTCTGTTTCATGATTATTTTGCACATGCCATCTTTAAAATAATGTAGGGCAGTTTAAACTTTCCTTCTGAAAGACTGGATTTAGTCTGATAAAATAAACAGACAAAATACAGATTAAAAGGAGAAAAAATATAGAAATTAATGTGCATAAGCATAAGAGTCATACAAAATATGAATGAAAACTCAAACAAGGAGCCAGACGGTTCCCCTGGGCTCTAGGAATGATGTTTTATTTTCAGTCTCTTCCTCTGTGATATGAGTGTAATCTTCCTTGGTTAATGAAATTCCAATAGCAAGATTCAACCATGGTGTATCTTTTTGGTAGCTAGAGTTTTTAGATAGATGTGGTGACTTCAGGGAAAGCCCCTTCCTATACTTCACAAGAAATGAAGATCATGATAAAGAAGGACGTCGGGGAGAGCTCTGAGAGACCTTGGAGCTGTTTCTTTAGCTCAGCTTGTCAAAGCACTGTACTTTGTGATATCATTTCTAACCCCAAACAGAACATTATGTTTGCTTATTTTTCCTTTTCACTATTTAAACACACTTGTTTTGAAATAAAATTCTTACTTTGACTAAAAGATCCCTCATGTTCTTTAAAATGTGTTCTCCAACTTGGATTATTTTCCTTTTGATATAATCATAAGAATTGTTTAACTTAATCACTCTACACAAGCGTTCTGAGAAAAAACACTAAAAATAATGTGAAATAGTGTGTTAGACAAAGAGTAGAGAAAATCTGCAAAGGAAAAAAACCTATCTCTTACAATACGTTGTATAACCATTCTAGAGTTAAAAGAAGGAAGGATAGATAGGAAAGGTGATTTAATATATCATTGTTTTTTAAATTTCCCATCGAATTCAAACTGAATATTCTTTATCCAACGTAATTTTCCATTGTAAAATTTCACTTAATACAAATAAACATATGTATTTACATATTTATCATATTAAAGTAAGCAGATAGTTTGTAAAATTCATTTGAAGATATTAGAGCTATAGGAGCCAGGCACCTTCCAGTAGCTCATCTGATCCTGCTAATCAAACTCCCTAACTTAAAAGGGCTAATGCAACATTACCATATGCTCCATGGGAACAGCAGTTTCAAGCATCAAGGTGACATAATGATCACAGACACAAGAGATAGATTTCAATTAAGAGTAGCACAGCAGCACGTTACTAAAGGCACACAGTATCATGCTAATTAAAGTGCAATAAGCCAACAAAAGCCATTGAACATAACACTACCAGAGGCAAAATAGAAAGCTGATGAACCAAAGCAATTGTTTTGTTTTTAAAATCAAGGTGCCAATATACTACTGACTGGTGAAATAAGAATGAATATAGTCTCTAAAGGATAGAATCACTATCAACTATGGAAATTTTAAATAAATTCTTTAACCAATTACTAAGAAGTGGAAGTTGAACCCCTAAATATCCCCCAAAATTATACTCAGTAAACATAAATATATAATTTTATTACATTAAAATTAATGCTTAACATTATTCAACAAATATCTTTATTGAACTGCTGATGTGAAAAAAGCAATGAATTAAATGAAGTATTGTGCATTCTTATCCTTATAAATGAAATGGTCTCCTTGAAATGAAAGCATTCTTATACTTTAACATTTTTCTTTGTGCATAAAACTACATTGTCTCTGTAGGAAATGTGGCATTATATTAATGGCTATTATACTGAAAGCAATAGGCAAGTTAAATAAATATACACAACAGTACAGAATTGGAGAAGTCAATTAAATAAGTCAATTTAATACATAGGAGTACACTTATCTCTGAAATTGGAAAATACTTCTTTTTCAGCATTAGACATAATCCCTGAATAGATATACTCAAATGAAGGAAATTATTTTATATACATAATAATCAAAGCCATTTCAATGATTTGGTGATATAACTGTGGCTTGTATTTTGTGATTTCAGGGCACCATGAACATCAAAACACATAAGACAGGTCCAAAATATTTCAAAGAGATATAAAGAGTATAATTAAAAATATCATGATAGGTACTCAGAAGAATTTTTTGATAGATCCCAAATAAATAAGGCATTAATGAGAATGTTGCAATAAAGCTGTGGGCTGGGCTATGATTCTCAGTTGTACAATGTGGATTACAACATATAATTATAACATTTACTATCCAAGTTATGAAATCAGACAGTATTTATGGTCAGTGATCACACATGCTGTTGTTAATGGCTGGAGAATATACATAGTAATCACTACAGTAATGGAACTACAGTTCTCATCTTTTACCTTTGAAACTTTGGATTTACACTAGCATAAAATTATTAAACAAGGAACTTAGGGCCTGTCAACAGTATTTTTAATTGAAAGAAGAGAAATACTGTCTTGTGAAGGGCCAGAATATGATGTCCCAAAGTACGCAAGGTTTTGACTGAACAACTAAGGAGTAGATGCAGAAATGCTCTCTATTCTCACTCTATTTGCTTTAAACAGATGGAGAGGACATAGAGTTATAAAGACTAAAGGTATCCCTCCAACTTTATTCCAGGAAAAACAAGTTAACTAGTGAAGACAATTTGGGAGGCTTATTGGCCTGGAGGAATCTGTATTAACAAGCATTATTTAGTAGCCTTTATCTGCCCTTTATTTGGCTTCCCACAAGTTGCAAACCCCAGAGATCCATAGTCCTTTTTCTTTGTCTTGTCAGTTCTTTAAAGTGTATTGTGCTTTGTTGAAGATGCTATACAAGCCAGAACTCAAGGCAACCTCTTTGATAACTTCTCATTCCCAGGATATATCCATGTATATGAAATGTACATGTTAATAAACTTCTGTTTGCTCTCCTCTTGCTGTTTCATCTTTTATAGCAGTGATCCTTTCCAAATAAGAAGAAAAAAATTGTTATTATTCTCCTATAATCTCAATAAGAGAACTCCAAGTAATAAAGTTAATGTATGATAATTCTTTCACCGGAGAGTAATTAAACATCCCAATTTTATCAAACCTCAAAAGTTGTAAATTATTTCAGCCAACATTGAAAGATATATATTCACACGTTGCAGGGATATCTTAGATTCACCAACTCTTTTGAGGGTTGGAAAGCATTTTAAATTAAAAAAAAAATACAAAACAACAAAAAGGAGTTTTCTATCCACAATGTTTTATCTGTGTGTATTATCTTTAATTGGATAAAACTTTTTCACCAGGCACAAGAAAGAAACAATAAAGTAGTGTACATTGCAAAATATGGGTTATATATCTATATGTTTGCTTTAAAAAATAGAGCTTGAAAGGCAGGATTCAAAGGAACCTGCTATTCTGAACATGTACAAAGGAAGTGGTTTCCCTAGCAACAGGAAATAGGTGAAAGCTCTCAGGAGTGATCCTTCCACCCATGTTCCTTTTGAGTTTGGTAATGTTTCCACGCTCATGTAGGAAAGATAGAGTGAATTTATCATGAAGAAACAATACTGCTAGTTAGGGAGCTTTTGCAGCATTTATGAGTTAGCAAATGCCTGGTTGTTTGCAATTGTTGGCATAATAGTAGTAGTCATCATAGAGAATAAGCGTCTTCTCTTTTCTCTTCTGTATATTCCCTAGACACACAAGCCCTTAAAAGGATGTTGTGAATTCTTAATAACTGATAAGGCCCATCCTGATAATATAACCACTCATAAAAACAAAGTTGCATCTTTTAGTACAGAGCATCTAGTTATTCCATCAGTTTCTGAATTCTAAATTCAAGAGTGCGTTATTCTCTGCCTTGTTTTTGCTTTATTCTTTCTTTCTTTTTCTTTCTTTCCTTTTTACAAAGAAATGAAAGCACTTATAATATAGAAAATAGATTTTAATATTTTTTGAGTAATATTATATTAATTAATAAATGCCAGTGATGGGAAATAAAGTGACCCATATAGAGTTTTGTTTCTCTTTTTAAACTTACATTCCACCTTTAGATGCTGGCATAATAAAGATGTTCAAATGTTTCAGAAATGAACGAATGGTTTCAGTTTTGACATGTTTTTTTTTTTACTTTGAACCATCAAATATTATTTTGCTGTAAGGAAACATAGAAATGAGAACTTTCTTGGTTAACTCTATTTAAATACTTAATTTTTCATGCACAATGCTAGAGGGTGGGAAGATAAAGATGAATAATGAACAGCCCTGACCCCCAAAAGGCCTGCAATCATTTTCACTATGTAACTTCAAGAATTTGAAATAACTTAGTAATTAGGTCTAATTTTTCTCTAATAGTTCATAATTCTACAAAGGAACAATCTTCTCTCAGCCTTGAATTTCAAAGATATTATGTTTAGCAATAATAAAGGATAGAAGAAAAGAGTTTTCTTGTAGAAATTGCATGTCTACAGACCAAACTTTTTGATAGAAGTTTGATGGATTTAGATGTTAAAAAAGAAAATGTAAGTAATTAATGAAATGAAGTACACTGGGATAAACAAGATACATACAGGATAACCTTAAATGTTTACTGGTAATAATGGTTGAAGAAAGGGCAAGTCTTGATTCAAGGGAATAGAATAATTATGCAGTATTCCAAAGCATATCTCACCAATAAGTTATTTTTTCCTCAAAATTAAAGTAGGTTTATTTCTGATTATAATCAGAGTTTTGTGTCATTAGCCAATCCGAAGGAGCTCATAAAAATATTTGGAGGACGCTGGTAATCCCTTCATCCACCTTACTCTATAAAAGAAAAAACATGGGGCTGGGGATGTGGCTCAAGCTGTAGTGTGCTCGCCTGGCATGGGTGCAGCTCGGATTTGATCCTCAGCACCACATACAAACAAAGATGTTGTCTCCGCTGATAACTAAAAAATAAAATATTAAAAAAAATATAATAATTCTTATAGTGAATATTTATTAAACTTTTACTTTGTGCCATTCCTTTTGAAATGGTTTACGTGCATTGAGTTCACCTCATTTAATACAATTAGCAGCAATGGAAAATAGATCATTAATATCCTTAATTTACAGGTGGTAAAACTATGGCAATATGGAAGCTAATTATACCCAATATCAAGCTGGTTAAGAATAAAAGAATAAAGATATCTATAAAATTTCATAAATATATTATTATCTCTGTATCTTTCCTTTAAAAAAGTAATATAACATGTTATATTATTTTATGCCACAATTTATCCCTTACCCATGTACTATAAATATAGAGAATTAAAGATATTTTTAAAGTAGTATAAACAAATAATAAGTTTAGCTTAAGAAAGGTTGAAAGGAGAGAAACATTATAATGGGAAAACTATAACAATTTATTGATAATATGTTCTCACACAATTGCTGTACAAGGCTATGCTTACATATATCTTTTGACCTTTCATAGTGGTTTCAACCCTATGACTAAATTTACTCAGGTGTTCATTCAAAAATATTTTCAGAACATTTGCCAGGGTTCTTTTTTTAACTTAATAGTTTCTGTATAAATACCAGTGTGTAAGATAATTTTTTCATGGAGCACACATAGTAGATGGTTCCTAAAACCTACTAATAGAGAAGAAAAGCATTGTAGCACTTAATGAATGCAGAGAGCATAGGAAGCAAAGGAAAAGATTTTCAACCTTTGATAAATATATTGTTAATGAGAATCCAACTTTCTTAACTTTTTCTCCTTTATTGTCTTTCATGCAAGAATCATGGTTGAATTTTTTTAATGGAACATTCCTAACCTTTTGCCAATTTTTCTTCCATGTGAAGTCTTATAAAGGTTCTAAATCTCTGTTGGTGTTTGCTATTCCTGGATAGTTTCAAGAAGATTGCCTACTTAGACTTTTTGCACACTTGTGCACATTTGTAGAGTCAGAGTTTTTATTTTATTTTACTTGCCAACATTTATTTTATGAACAACCACAATTTCTTGCCTTTATTAGTATTTTCTTCTATTTAAATGAATTGTTATCATTTATATTGCTATTCATAATACTCTTTGAGGTGAGAAAACACTTATTAATATAAATGCAAAGTGATGAAGGCATCAGAGATCTTAAAGCTCCCAAGTTTGGGGTTAATGTTGATGAAGCAGAGAAGAAAGCTTGAGTTTTCCATATTCATTCATTATTTACCAATTAAAAGATCTCTTTGGTTGGGTCACTACAAATATACATATCTTCATTTATTCAAGAGGCATATATGTAAACCTGAAAATTAACTTTTAATGGGCTACACTAAACATATTTTAAGAAAATATTTTAAAACATCAAATCTGTCAGGAATATTTCTTTGCAGAATGAGAAATTTTAAGATATATTACCCACCCCCACAAAGTAGAGATTTGCTTGGTAAATACAGAATCAATTTATGAGAAATAATGAATTTCATGAGAGCAAAACTATCAACTATGCTAGTCTAGTGACCATTACACTATGCATTGCAGGGATACTTCAGATTATTTAGAATTAAATAAAATCATTCTAGGTCCTGTGCTACAGATGAACTAATATGTTCTTCAACTTCTGTTTTTCCTCCCCTAGGCTCTTTGATGATCATCATCATGGAGTTTATACCTGTTATTATATCCTTCTTTCTCATTTTAACATACTCCCTTTTCATATTAAAATTTAAAATTTCCCATCTTCATTTACATTTATTAATGACTTCTGGGAGGTACCTTAATCATATCAGTAATGAGTTGTTAGCTTCAATTAAAGAAGGTGGCCCTTCTCTAACCTGGTTGTCCTTTTCATGATCTTTATCTGTTGGATTTTACAGGTTAACACTCACGGCCTGGCTGTCCACTGATTATACAAACCAGTTTTCCACAGCCTCGTAACTGTGCCATTGACTCCTTCTTTTCCCTTCCTGGGATTATAAATGAAATAAACAATATGATGTGTCTTGTGCAGAGGTGAAACTACAGCATATAGAAATACAATGTAGTACATAAAAAACAATCAATGGCACCTGCAATAAGAAATGAATAGCTTTTTTGTGGCAATTTTTTGTTTTCTGAGTTTTTTGTTTGTTCATTTGTTTGTTTTATAAAGTGTAGGCATTGGCTACTAGTGAGAGAGAGAGTAAAGGAGTAGTATCCTCTCACTTGCAGTTATATCTTTAAGGCTTGATGGAATATGAGGTTTCAGGATGTTCTTAATGAGCAGAAACTAGTGGTAGCCAAAACAGAAGTAGAAGAACAAGTGTTCTATGGTATATTTATAAAATAGGCATGTGAATTGGCAGAAGATTTTAGAAAATTCAAATTCTGCTTTTTGTTCCATTATTAATCATCAATGACCTTGGATATTGTAGACTTTGATAAAAGCCTCTCTACAGAATGCTGATAACTGAAAGTCTGCCTTATGATTTAGACAATGTAAATATATGAAGTTGTGTGATGGATCTATTGCTGTTGGAGTGAGTGATGGAAATCACTCACATACACTATATCAAAACCTGCTATTAGCTAATAGGGGACTTATGAAAACATAAGTAAATGGATAATTCAAATTAAGTTAAGTATATCCACTTTCTGCCGAACATGCTCACTCTGCATTTTTAGCATTCTCGATGTTCTATGTGGGGCTTAGCTCTCTAATAATCTACCATCCATCTTTTAAGAGAGTCTGAGTAAGGTGTTTGCAGTGAACAGTGAATCCTGTCAATCACTGAAGTAATCCAAGTACTGAGGAAATCCCAGCTCTCCATCACACATTATATTGAAAATAATACATCTGCAGGAGAATATAGTCACAGGGGTTAGCAATGTAACTCCTTAATAAATGTAGGCAAAACTTTTAGGTGATGCTTGCAGAAGAAAAGTCATAAAGGAGATAAAAATAATGCAAAATACAAAAATGTAATGAATATGACAATTTGAAGGGACATTGTGGAAAAATATGTCATGTAACGTGGATAATGAAAAGTTAAGAATATTTAAAAGAAAAATGAAAATACTAATGTTAAGTGATTATCACAGAGAGAAGAACAAAGGTGAATATGAACAAAGAGTATAAAATCAGTGACAAATACAAAAAATTTTACAAAAATTAGCTATTATTGAACTTTATTTGAATAGTTATAGGGCTAGAAATTTCATTTTCAGTATGAAAGGACAGGATTTTGAAAGAAAATCATGATCAATTTCTACAGTGTAAATTATTAAATGGAAAGAAGAGTTTCTGTCCTGATTAATGAACATAAGAAGAGGTCTAATAAATGCTACCTCTACTTCTTACTCTCAGGTTTTATTGTCATTTTACTGTTCAAGGAAAGGAAAGTAATGGTTTTGAGCTTAAGGGTTTGGTTTAGGTGGTAATATTTAAGGCTTTAATATAATATAAGAAACTGAAGACTAAATACTATAATTTCTAGAATTTAAAGGGCACAGCTACAATAGAGATTTGTTCTTTTGATAAAACAATTATATATCATAAATATACATGTGTGTAAACATATACGTGTATATGTATATATAAAACTAAGTGCTTTGAGTGACAGTTGCATAAAAGGCACATGATGGAGAACATAGATTAACAAAGTAGCATTTTAAAAAATTAAACATCTCATTCATGAATTAAATTTGTTATAAATACTGTACACAATCTCTACTAAAATACTTTTTTAACCAAACCCCAAATTAAGAACAATGTAATGAGAAAAATGAACAGGCTCATAAAGCCCTTAGGTAAACTTTCATGAAATGGAATAGCTGTATTATAGCACACTTTAAGTCAACTGGGTAACATTATTCCATCTGGATCACTGAGCCATTGTTTGGACAACCTACATCTGAAGACACTGAGTGGACTGATCATTAAGAATTGTTCATGCTAGTTCTGCTTTGTTACAAACATGCATTTCTGACACTTTCATGTGGGTCAAATCAACTCAAGTCAAAAGAAGGCATTAAACACCTGCTAGACAGCTGAGACAGAGAAACAGAAAAAGAAAATGAAGAGAGTAAAGAAAACAAATAGAAAAGAAAAGGTTCCATTCTTTATCATCAAGTTATATAGAAGTAGTAGAAGAGGGAAAGTAAAAGGGGGAGGGGGGTCCTAAGAGGTATGCCAAGGGAGAATCATTCTCATTAATGAGCAACCAAATCAGGCCAAATGAAGATATTAAAGTTTAGTGTAGTCTACAATGACTATACCATGACTGTACTAAGTTTATGGTGATTGAAGTGCAAGAGGTATACAGAACCCAATCTAAGTAAAAGAGTGCAAGCCATGAATAGTAAAGAAATATTCCCCGAAAGACAGAAAAAAAACAGATAGCTGTTCAGTTATTGTTCAGTGAAAATGTTCACAGATCTATTCCTTCACTAAAAGGCTCAGAAACTACTAAGTCTCATTTTCTTTATATATGTTATTGCTAAAAAACTGCATTTTTCTCATGCATTTCTAGAAAGTTTGTTTCACCAATTGCTTAAGAGATTGAAGAATTTCTCTTAGTAACATTTACTATACACTTTATTTCTTTCTAAATTTTTATGGTATTTAGTATTTGTCACAATCTCAAAAAAGTAATATTTTAATTAGGAATATAAAAATGTGATCATGCGTGTGCATTTTTTATCAATTGAGTATATAACTTTGATGTTGGATTGATTGCAAGGTGGGATCATTAAAAGTGTAACTACTTGGAATGTTCTGAGAGGTTTCATGGATACCACATTGTATGGAGAGCTAGAGAGTTATTCCATGAACAAGAGATGATACTCTGAAATGGCAAGTAGTCTGACAATATTTTTGTCACACTGATCTTGTTGATATGAGAGAGACAGAGATTTTAAATTAATATGATAACTACTTGAATGTAATTAGGGTGAAGCAAAACATCAGAGAGACAAATACCACACAATTTAATTTGTATCTGAGTTTTAAAAAGAGTCATCATCACAGAACTAGAGAATGGAAAACTGGTTGTCAGAGGTTGGAGAGGGTGAGGGGATGCAAATTTATAGTTCTTTAAGAGGAATAAGTTATAGCATTCTACTGCATGGTTTGGTAACTGTCATGGTTTGCACCAATGGGTGCAAATTTATAGTTCTTTAAGAGGAATAATTTCTAGCATTCTGCTGCATGGTTTGGTAACTGTCATTGATAATAATGGGTTATATATTTGAAAATGGCTAGAAGAGAAGAACATTCCAAGGCATGGTTTTAATGTGTAATCACAAAGAAATGATAAATGGTTTGAGGAGAGAGATTTACAAATTAAGCTTATTAGATCAGTACAGAATGTATATACTTATCAAAACATTACATTGTATCATTTAATTGTGTACAAAAATTACATGTTGATTAAATTTTTAAACTTAAAAAAATAAACTAATTATAAGAAAGGAATTTCTCAATACTCCAAAAAGGTATTGAGGTTCATACATTAGCTTCAGAACCCAAATACAATTTTTTTTAATTAATTTTTATTGTAGGTTGTTAAAAACATTACATAGTTCTTGATACAATTTTGATACCACAAAGTCATACTACTTGACTGGTGAGAGGGTTCTCTAACATTTCGTCCTCAGCCTTCTTTATCCTTTGAACATTTCCCAAAACTGAAACCACATTCAATTGGTAAATGTCTGTTACAACATATACTACTTGCTCAAATTTCATTGGAATCCAAATTGAAAGTTTATATGAAGAAAATATTTCACTTTTCATAAATTATCAATTTCATTACTTCAGTTTCTTACATTTTATATATTTGATACTTTGAGGGCCAGCCTTTCAAGTAATGATTATTAATGGCCAACATTTTAGTAGATTCTGATTGGTCTTTATTTACACATGGATCTTTCTGCCAAAAGAAAAAAGAAAGATTCTTACTTTCACTAAAGTCAACATTAAAAATTAGGAAAAAAAATCAGTGCAAGGTTATATACTCATCATAGTGATACTTCACAAGCAGCTTCCCCAAGAATATTTGATTCATAATATCTGGTTAATTTTTTCAAAATTTAATAGCATATTAGTATTTTGGTTTTTCAGTCATAACAGTATACTTTGATTGAAATTGAATTATCATACATATTTTTAGGATTTCAATATATAATAATTGAGTACTTCAAAATCTACCATGCAACATAAGTTGAAAAGATCGTTAATTGTTTTAAGTTGAATTAATCAAGTACTAGTAATTAGCAAGCTCTTGTTGGTATATAGTGATATATGTACCCAATATTTAATTTTATAATATGGTCCTTGGAGTTAAATGTCAATGTTTTAAGTGTATAACTATATAGGACTCTTCATGAACAAACTTGTTATTAGTTTTAAGAAGCCTAGAAAAAAATGTTGTCTTTTCCTCCATCAACTAGTATTGCATACAGTTAGCCAATACCAAATATACAAACCTTATTTTTTTATTTCTTTTTTGGTGAGTAGCTATGGAAGTTGTACTGGAGATGTTTCATTTTCTATGTGTATTGCTGACATCATCATAATGCTGATACACAAGAATCTTCCCTAATTTCAAGCTCCATTAGCGCCATGGGAAATATTAGATTTCTTACATATATGGAACTGCAGAAGTACAGACCTTCAAATAATATAACACAAAAATAAAGAGTATTTTGTTCAGTTCTTAAAATATAAGACTATGTATCTAATTTATATTTTTGTTGTTATATTTATAGTCCTATGAATTAAGTAAATTCTTCCAATAGTATTACTTCTTAACTATCTTTCAATGATCATCATTTGTAAAAAATTTAGCATTTTTAGTAATAATTCTGTAGTTTAGTACATAGATGTTTTTTTGAAATTAAAAATATAGTTAGGAGTTTGATAAATTATTGAGTATGTAGATGGATCTAAGGCCAAACGATAATATATTCTAAAGGCCAAAAAATAAATATTTTCCAAAGTAGAAAATAGCTTAGAAAAAATTATATTTATTTATTTATTTTTACATTGACAATCAAACCAAGGGCCTAACATATGTTAAGCAAGCACTCAACCACTGAGATGTACCACCAACCTCAAAGTTATAATTCTTTTAAAGATATTTTCTAATGAAGTACATTTATTCTCGAACTAATAAATCCCAAATTTGTACCAATAACCCTTTAACCCAAACCCCTCACCTGAATAGTAGATTTTAATGCATAATGGGCAGCTTGTCATCACTACATATATGTGTAGGTATTTCAAATCCATATGTCTAAAGAATTCTTGATGATTCTATTCTACTCATGTCAAATAATGTCACAAGTTCCTCAATAGAAAAATTGAGACTTAGCATCTCTTGCTCAAAGTGTTTTCAACTTTACTTCTCAATATCCAACAACTTTTTGATATCTCCACTACTGAAGTTTAATTCAACATCATTTCTTAACTGTACTGCTGCAATATTTTTTAAGTGCTTCCACTTTTGTGTTACCCAATCTCAAAAGTGGTTTCCAAGTCTTTTTTCTATAGATTAGCAAAAGAGATATTTTCAATGACTAAATTAGAATATTTCTTTATTCTCCTTAAAATTCTGCATTGAAATCCCCTGCAATTAGAATAAAATTTGAACTGCTCTCAAAGGCTTAGCTTTTGGAGGCTTCTAATAAGGGTCCAGGTTTCTCGCTGTGATATCATAAAGTGTCCCTTTTGATCACGGCATTTTGATTACCTTCACATTCTTTCTATCCTTTTAACACTCTGAGTAAATCTTGCCCTCCTGTCTTGACACATACTCCTGTTCTTGCCTGAAATTTCTTTCCCCAGGTGTTTTTGTGATTTGCTCCTTCACAGTTCTTAATTCTGACATCGCACTCTTAGAGAGATTTTCCTTGACCATATAAATAAAGGAACCCCAGCTGAATTTGGTCTTCACATTGTTTTGGTTTCTTCATAATCATCAGCAGTTTAAATTATATTTTGCCATAGTCATTTTCCACCTGTCATCAATTCTACACTTACAATACCAACTCCAGAAGAATATGAGTTTTACAAGTGCAAGAAATGGGATTTGCCTATCTTATTCGCTTCTATACACATAGTAGCTAGTGCAAAGCTGATCACCTACTAAATTCTAAGAGTCATTGTAATTAATTAATTATCACTTGAGTACTTCCTGCCTGCATGAGGTCAAATGAAATTATACATATGGGGTAATCAATTATGTGATCCAAAACTCAGACCTGACTACTAGCTCTTCAAGGTAGATAAAAAGAAAAGAATGTTCAGATCAGTCAGGAAGCCTATTTCCTTTGACTGTTTTTGATATTGCCTCACAATTTTGTTACCAAAAAGGCATGTTATGGATGCCCTGGCATTTTCTTTTCTCATTGCTCAATGATTTTTAATGATGGATGAATATGCTGTGACTGAGCCATGGAGTCTTGGAAGCTATCTGCTATACTCAACATGGAGACCACTTCCACAAGGAAAGCACAGTGGTTGCATTGACCCTACCTCAATTGCTCAGACACAATAATGGGGATGTTCAGGGGTGGGAGCAACTCTTCCCACCAGTCCACCAGTGAGTGTTGTTATTCGGTTTGTTCAAAGTTGTTTCAACTTTAATTCCCAATATCCAACTATTTTTGGACCTCTCCATTACTGATTTGTTCAGTCCATATTCCATAGGTCTAAATTTTCAACATGGAGATTAAGAGCTCTTTTATTAGAAGCTTCTGTCTAAAGGCAACAAAATATGTAATTAAAAGTAGATTACACAAAGAAATATATCACTTCACCTTACAAACCACTGAAGCTATTTAAAATTATATGTACCAGAATTAAATCACATATCCATGCCCTAAATATAATTGTAAGAAAATGAGTTTGGGGCCTCTTCATTCTTTACAGTGAGAGATAGGTCCTAGAATTGGGAAAGAAGATAAATTTCTATCTGCCCCAGAAAGTTTTCTTTGCTATACAAATGAAGCTATTTTCCCAAAGCCATGGCTAGGTATCAAAATGAGTCAGCAAAAGGGATTGTCTAGAAACCCTAAACCAACTCCTTCTACGACACTAGTCCAGATTTCTGAGCAGGTGTCCCAAAATTTCTGGAACCATTCCATTTCTCTCCTCTGAAATATTGATTTATTTATTACAAGAAAGTCCCAAATCAATGTAGTTGAACTAAAGATTAAACAAAGACACAGGGGACATATTGAAGATATACTCTCTATTACCAACATGGAAAAGATAGAGATTCCAAATTGAAGAGTACTGAAGGGAAACATGAGGTTCTGTCATTTTATCCAGAATGAGCACAATATGGCACAGAATAATAATAAAGATTAATTTTTCTATGAAAAAGAAAGTTTTTTTCCCCACATAAAATTCAAGAGTGCTAAGATTGGGAGCTTAATGCAATCATGGATATATGAATAGTTCTTTTTTTATTTAAATACAAAGTTCTTAAAACTCCGGAAAAGAGTAGTGGGATAGGTAAGAGGGAGACCAAGGAGTCCTTTTATCTTGTTGTTGTTGTTGTTTGTTTGTTTTGAAAATTAATGTGTTCAGTATTGATCCTGAAAGTAATTCAAAATAGGGCAAGAAATTTAAACATAAAAGTTACATGATCATATGTCTATAAACTTAATTCTTCATTAACTCTTGTCTGTAATACAAAGATTCCTATAACTTGTCTCTCTTCTGATGCTTTCCCGAATCCATCTTACTAAGTCAAATTGACCCTTGAAATATTCCAGAATCCCTTGCCCTCCCTCACATTGAACTTTCCTACTCTTTATAGAAGTCCTCTGACTCCCATCCATCCCTCTGCAACATTTTTGATTTCCTTTAATATGAAACCCCATATGTCAAAAAAATTCATATCACTTCTTTGAGAGGATAAGATAAATGCAAAAGATATTAAAGATATATAATTAACAAGAATTTCCAGGTTTTTGGATGCTATATATAACTGATATGGAGAAGCCAAGAATCATTTTACTTTACATATTGGGAAATACTGGTGTCATTAGACATTACTGGTGACAATAAAATAATATTCAGGAAAAGTATAGTAACCAGGAGTAAAATATGAAGGATTTGATAAAAACTTGAGACAATGATTATACATTGTTCTGTCATAGAACTGTCTGATAATAGAAGAGAAATATGAGGGTGGATTTAAAAACTTAAAGAAGATATTTGATTTTCAAGTGCATGGGAAGCTATGACATTTAGAGAACAAAAAGTAGAAAAATATTTTTGAGGAATTAATCTATGAACACTGAAAAAAAGATTCCTTTTGCTAAAGATGCTTAATATGTGAGCAGGAAAAAGAGAGGAAACTTGAATTGGAAAAATTGTATGAATAGAGTGGAATTTGGTCTAAAATGGATGCTCATAGCAGAGGGCTTAAAGATCAACGAAATTGTTTAGAACTGTCCACATAAAGACTTTTTAAAAGGTTGCTAAACAGAAAAGAGAGCTATGTGAAGCAAGCTGGCATGTACTTATAGGCAAATCAGCAGAGCCATTTGCCTGGTTTTCCAGTTTAGCAATGCTTAGTATACAGGGAGAGAAAAATGAGATGTTAATGTCATAATCCAGATTTGAGTTTGGCAATGCAGGAATTGTAGAACAGATGGCAAGATGTCCATGGAATCATTATTGAAAGGGTTGACACTGGAATCCAGGAAAGGTGTATGAGGTTAGAGTGAGTTAATAATAAAGAGATGGGGAATTAGAGGGAGAAAGGGAAATAGGTATATTAAGCATAAAAAGTTTGGAAAAAGTAAAAAGTAGCTTTTGTGTAGAGATCGAATATTGAGATTTCAAAATCTTACATAGAAGGCTCTTATATGGAATAAAAAAAAATTGTGAGCATGTCAAAGAAGACAACTGTAAAGGAAATTTATAAGAACAAGAGTGCCAAGGAACTAGGAGGATGGCATATACCTCTCTAAATTTCAGCTGCCTATCCTCTTCTTTAAGCAAAAGTAACCCAAATACCCATAGAAGAAAAACAAAAACAAAACTTTTTCTTATATTCTAAATCCATGTGATTTAGATTGAGATGTCAGACTACAATGCAACTTCAAGGTATTTTTTAAACCCACCTTGGTCAATCAAAGTAGCATATGAATAAAGCCAAATAGCTCAGGAGTGGCTGAATATTTGATACAACCCAGTTGAATTCTAGGACTTCTGCAAAATATTTGTGGTCAATGAAATTTAAAATATAAGCTTAACGGGGCTCTTAGTTATAATGATACCTCAAGGGAATCATCTGCCTTAGAATGGAGCCAGATTTAGGAAAAAGTATAGAAGAGATGAAGAAAGTAAACATAAGACCCAGTGATATAAGAGCCCCTTGATGAAACACTCCAGATACATTCTACTTTAATTCCTTTATTCTGTTGATATCTATTTAAATTGGACTTCTGTCATTTGCAACCACAAAAGTTTCTAATTATAAATAACTACCACCAGGTTTTTCATTTCTTGAGAAACAAGGGTAGAAAGAAAAAAATATAACAGAAGCTCAGCAGTAAACTATCCTTCATGAAGGTTTTCAATGTTGTTTATTGTTCTTTTTAAATCTCTGTTCATTTGACTTAAATCTTAGCTGCTCCAATCAGGACATTAAATTAATTAGGTCAAATCACAATTGATACGATGTTTTTTCACTTGATGTGATTAAATTTAAAACAAAAGCAGAAACAGGAGTCATTTTGGTTCTTGGGAAGGAAAAATGGAAGCAGTGAGAAATTTAAGGATAATTTCCAATCTTAGAGTTTTCATTGTCCTTTGTGAAAACACGTGTTATTTAGAAGATGGCTTTCCAAAGTAAAGGATCACTGCTGAGAAAGGTTTTAAGTTCTATCACCTAAGGAAATAATATAATAAGAACAACTGGAAATAAATTAATATTTAGTGTAGAAATGGATGTTTTATTTCAGTGACTTGGATAGAAAAGGTACAATTATGGAGCTTTCAAAGATGATAGCATACTGATACAGTTCTTTATCTGATTTACAGAGGATGCTGCCATTTGAAACAAAGGAAAAGAATAACTAGAACAGAACAAGCTCAAATTAAATGACCACTATACTCAGATTTTTTCCCATCTTAAATAAGAAGATAACATTTGGTTGAAGGAATAAAGCAAAAAAATAGGTGGACTCTATAACTTACATGACTGCAAATGGAATACCTTTCACCTCTAATTCACTCACTGAAATGGAGGCAGTCTCCATAGAGACCGAAATTCTTTCAGGAGAGATGGCAGCTCAGCCAAGAGACTGCACATTTGGGGGTGGGGGCACCCTATCCTTTCTAAGAGGTAAGTATGACATTAGGACCATAGTTAACTGCTTTCCTAGGTGACCTTGGCTGTTATCAATCCTCCATATTTTAAAATATAGTGCTTTTGTGAATAAAAAATTTTAATTTGTTTATGGTAATACTTTGATGCAGGGGAATTTTTTAAAAATTAATATAAGTCTTAAAATTCTGTTCAAACTATCAAGCTTCATGTTATCAACATCAATATGTAATTGGGTTTTCTCCTATATACTTATGTGCTAAAATTCTGTGAATATATTGAATATAAGCAGATGTTATGATTGACAGATTTGTACATTGTCTCTCAGGTGTAGGTTAAACTTTAATAATAAAACAAAATATTTTAATATTAAAATAGAAAAGGAAGTCTTCAGTTAACCACTGTCTTCTTAAACTGTCCTTTTTCTTGTTTTTACTACCACACATTCTAAATTTTCTCCTACCTCACTAACTGCTCTTGGCTTTTAACATTTATACTGACATCACTAGCTCTAAGTGCAAAGTCTAGTGTCTAATGGTTGGGGTTCCTCAGAATTATGTCCAGGCCATTATCATATCTTCAATGAAGGACCTGCTAAACCCACCCAACTTTCCCTCAGACTCTCTTCCATGGACCCCTTCAGTGTTCTACTCAGAGATGGGATCTTTTGGTTTAAACATAAATGGAATGTTGTTACTTTTCTGATTAAATCCCTTTTGGCTTTCTGTTGCAAAAAAGAATGAAATTCTTTGCAAGGCTCTGCATTAAGTGCTCCTAATTCTGCTTCTCTTGTTTACATTCACTATGTTCAGTCAATTTTTTTCCTCAATTCTTTAAAAACTCACCTCTGTTGACTCTAATTATAATATTTCTCCTACACCTCCAGATGGCTATCTCTCTGTCTTTTCTCTCTCCCTCCTTTTGGTCTCATTTAAAATGCAATTTCTTCAAAGACTTTCCTGATAATTTAAAATAAGTGTACGTATACCAATCTTAAGTACTCTTATGCCCATTTCAAAAGCATACTACATCTGTGTGATTGTATAGTTTTAAGTACGAAATCTAAGAGGTGGGTGTAGGTGGCACAATGAGACGTTATTTTAAAATGCACACATTCTTCAAAAAGCGTGTTTCTAATGTTTCTTTTGTTGTTCAGTTATCTTGATAGAGGCATTCCTGCCACTGAACCATCTGTTCTCCAGACATCATGTGATCTACCCAGTGATAACAAGTAAATTGGAGAAAGCTCGTTTTGGGCATGTTTAACAACAACTAATTTTTATGGTTTAAATTAGAAAAGAGATAAAAGTGCACTTAAGATTATGTTTTTGTTTGTTCTCAATTCTGAAGCTCAGTCTCTATTGTGATTTGAGGGGTTAATTTTGAAACAAGATTAGCTCCTCTTTTTCAATTTTTTTGTTGTTGTTGTTAAAAAAAATTGCATTGTCAGAGAAATCTGGCATGTATTAATGGGCTCTCTCCTCTAAAAAAATCCTCTTTGGCACATTTTAAAGTTACTCCAAAACATTTCTTTGATTTCCTACTGGCTTAAAAAAAAAATCTATGCTGGTAATTATTTTAAAAAGGACTAAAAGTTTAGAGGCTTTTGGGAAAACGTAAAGGAAAACACCTAGCCATTTCTACAAAAGTTACTGTCTATTTATATTCTCAAAATACTATCATAAGCTATATACTAACATAAAAAGAGTTCACAAGGCATTATTTTGAAAGAAGTCAAGCACAATGAAAATAATTTTCTTAAAAAAAATCTGGAACACTTGTGCAAAATCATTCCTCTACAAATCAATATCAGGCCTCTTCTACAAACAACGTGCTGTTCAGTTTAACCTCAACCAAGGCTCCAGTTAATTTCCCAAGACAGTCAACTTCCCTATATATTAGAACCTTTTCTATATCAGAACAAAGCCCAGGTGTCAAAAACATTGAACCATGTCCAGTGGGAGTTTACCACTTAAGATTGTGTTCAATATATTATCCCTTTGGTACATGCCCAGAAAAGTTCCAACTCTAGAACCTACGAGATGTGCATCTACTCTCATCCTGGGAAACATTCTCACCCTTCTGCTGCCACCCACACTGTTATCTCCTCTTGTTTAGATTTGATTCCACTTCCTGCTCATCCTCTCAACTTTGTTTTAGGTCCATGCTGGTCAAGAAAGCACCATTGATTTATTCTCCAACATGAGACCATAGGTCATTGTTCCAGTACATGGTTACTTTCTTCTGCTCATTAAGTTTCTTGCATTTTGTGTCACAGTATAGTCCCTGCTTAGTTCAGGACCCAGAGAGGCATCTGCTCATGTACACTCTACTTGTGCTGTCATCAGAGTTTAGCTAAGCTAAACTTAGTCATAGTTATTAAAGTATTGATAACAGCTTTCTAGCGGTTTTAATGATTCCATTCTTGTTTGAAGCCACATAATTGTTCATACTTGAAGCAGTAATTTTCCTAGCAAATAAATAAAATTATGACACTGTTTCACTTACAAACCTTATTGGGTCTCTCTTCTTCACTGCCCTTGTAATATATTTTAAATCTTTACGATAGCATACAAAGTTCAAGTTCACATTTGTCCAAATAAGAATTCTCTTATAAGCTCTCAAATTCATGCTCCTTTCACTTGCAGCACCTCTTTTGTCATAACTTTCACCCATAAGCACAAACATACACTGACTATCCCAGTCTCTTCTGCCTGGATCACATCTATTCTAGTATTGTATTTCAATTAGGAGTACAAAATCACTGAGGGGTAATGGAGGATGAGCCATTGGTCTGTGACTGTGACTGGCTCTAGGACACATAGGCATTGTTTAGATGCATGTGTCAAATCTAGGGCCTCGTATGCTAGGCATGTGATCTACCCCTAAGTCACATCCCCAAACTTAGTTGCATGTGCAAACTCACCATTTTTTTTTTTCTTGAGAGTTTTAAGTATATCCCTAGCTTTCAAATTACTAAGGTCAATATTTTATTCATATGAATTAAATTAGCACTACTTTTTATATTTTAATTTTCTCATTTTTTGAGCAATGTATGAACAACATTTTATTTGTACATTTGAATTACTATTTAGAGAACACTACATCTACAAAGATAAAGATTTTACTTCCTACAATTATATATTGCTCACCAATGAAAGCTGCTTCTTGAAAGAACCATAACAAACATCCCAATAGCAATAGCAAATTTTTTTTTTTTTTGGTACCACAGATTGAACCCACAAAGCCACATCCCCAACCCTTTTAATGTATTTATTATTATTATTATTATTATTATTATTATTATTATTATTTTGAGACAGGTTATTTCTAAATTGCTTAAGGCTTCACTAAGTTTATGAATTTAGCTTTGAACTTTCAATCCTCCTAGATCCTCCTTAGGAATCTAGCCACTGGGATTACAGGTGTGTACCACTGTGTTTAGCCTGATAGTAAGTTTTAACAACTATCTATCTGTGCATAGTGACACAGGCCTGTTCTCACAGTTGCTCAGAAGGGAGGCAGGAGGATTACAAGTTTCAGGCCAACCTGAGCAATTTTATCAGAACCTGTCTTAAAATAGAAAATAAAAAAGGCGGGGATGTAACCCTCAGTGTTAGAATGTCCATGGGTTCAATCTCCAGTATGGAAAAAAAAAGGAAAAGAAAAGAAAAAAAGCATCTATCCAACATTATTTTCAACAGTAATGAATATTTATATTATTTTTAAAATTATAAAAGTTTGTTTTACAAATTATCTCATTGTTTTTTTTTTTGGGGGGGGGGGGTGGTACCAGGGATTGGGATCAAGGGCGCTTGACCAAGGAGCCACATCACCAGCCCTATTTGGTATTTTATTTAGAGACAGGGTCTAATTGAGTTTCTTAGCACCTTTCTTTTGCTGACTGGCTTTGAACTCATGATGCTTCTGCTTCAGCATCCCAAGCTGCTGGGATTATAGGTGTGCACTATCACAGCCGGCCAAATTATCTCATTGTTAATAGTCATTGTTGCATTATTTAATTTGAGTATTTTACAACTCTATAAAGTAACCATTAACATTATTACCAATTTATATTTGAAACTGAATGTCAAGTATAGTTTTTCACTATACAAATATTACATCTTTTCTCCTTGAAATTTGGAATCTGTATTTATTCTTAAATGGTCATCATTTGAATCAGCAATGATTGATGAGTAATTGCTCAGTAACTTTGGATTAAATATTAGAACTAGGGCTCAGAATTTTCAAGTAAAAAGTTCTGTTTTTTTTTTTTTACTTTATTAGCCTATATCAAAATATAAGCTGGAAAAAAATAAGAGGATTTATATAGCTTTGGCAAGAGGGTCTTGTCAAGAAATGTTATGGTTTAGACATAAGATACTGCCCAAAAGTTTACATGTGAGAAAAATGCAAGAAAGTTGAGAGACAAAATGATTGGCTTATGAGAAGGCTCTCATAATCTCATCAGTGCATTGATCCCATGATAGAGACTAACTGGGTGGTAATTATGGAAAGGTAGGGTGTGGCTGGAAGAGGTGGGCATGGTATATATTTTGTCCTTGGTGAGTGAGAGCTCTTTGTGCTTCCTGATTCCATATCCTCAGCCTCTTTCCTTCTCCTCCACACATTGCTGCCATGATGTTCTGCCTTATCTTGGGCTCTTGGACTGAGACCTCTGAAACCATTAGTTCCAAATAAACTTCTTTTCTTCTAAAATTGTTCTTGTAGGTCTTTTGGTCTAAGAGCGAAAAAGCTGACTAAAATAACCAATATTGTTAAAGGTCCCTCTGTTTTTTATTGAGACAAAAGCACAGTGTTGACTTTGAACTTGCACAAAAATACCTTTCACAAATATTATCACTTCCCAAAGTATCTTTCCTACATCTACTGTCTAAGGATGGTTTCTCTGGAAAACAGATTCCAGAGTATTGATTTTTATGAAGAAAATGCATTGGACGTTCTGTCCAATGCATTGATCCCATGATAGAGATTGAAAATGCATTGATCCCATGATAGAGACTAACTGAGTGGTAATTATAGGAAGGTAGGGTGTGGCTGGAAGAGGTGGGCATGGTGTTTATGTTGGATTTGATATGTGAAAGGTGGGGAAAGGACTGGGAAGAAGGAAAGGTGAACAGCACTGCAGATACAAGAAAGAAACTCTTCAGCAATTCCAAGACTGCTGAAAATGGCACAAACCCTTAAGTATTGTCCCAGTTGAGGTAAGGGACCCAGGCCATAGTAATCACACTTTCATCAGTGGTTGCTTTAAGCTTTTGTTGGGCGGGGGTCATAACATTGGCAATTTCTTAGAAAGGAGTTGTGAGCCATCAGCATCCAGGCAGGTGTGGAAATGAACTCCTCAATACTAAAGAAATCTGAGTGGTAGACAACTGTTTTCACAGTACCCACATATTTAATGGAAATAAAATGATATAATTTAAAACATCACATTTTGAAATACCAAAGTGAGTATCAATCAGAATGTATTTGTTAGCTTAACTATTGGTTTAACTGGAAATTCTCAGTTTTCATTTTTATTCTACTATTTTGTCTCCCTCACTGAAATGCAGTCACCATGAAGACAGGGATTTTTGTGTCTCTTGTTCACATCTGCATCTCAGCACCTAGAAAATTATCTACCTAAAGATAATCATTCAATAAAATTGGGTGTACAAATGGACATATGAAGGAATGAAGGACATTTCTAGAACCTGTGGAACTATTTCAAGTTTTTAAAGAGTTAATGTATTAGTTTTCAGAAATCTAGAAGCATATTTTTAGATACAAACTGACTCTCAATTCATAGTGATGAACTGTCTTGTATTCAGATGACGGGCAAGCAATGAATCTGCTCCAAATATAGATATTATTCATTATTAAATGTTTGTCTTTTTTATTTCCTTGATGTGTTGTTGTCTCACTCTCACTAGATAAGGCAATGAAAATATAAAATATGGTTCAGATATAATTTATATGTTGTGTATTTTGTGCAGTACATGAAAAAAGCAAACTTACATTATCATGTTTTCATTGGTGTGCTGTGAACAATGCTACTTATCTGGTATTCAAGAAACCTTGCTTTTCCTGAGCATCTCATTTCACTTAAATCATAAAAGAATCTAGAAATACATAATGATAGGGTCTATTGAATAGTTTTGCTTTTTACAATTGCATATACCTTAATAAACTCCAGCTCCAGGTGAAACAAATTGAAAAGAAGCCCAAAGAATTGGAATACTACTCCATATTAATTTGGGACTTGACTTATAGTTTCTTCCAGGCAAAAATATTTCAGTGTATGCATATCTGAAAACAAGGTCATCAAAAGCAAATGTATTGGTATGTCCCAGGCAAGTGTCTGTATGCAGTGTCCATGCAGATTCTAAAGTAGAGGCAATACCCAACCCTATACCAGTAATAGAAGAGGATGGAGTTTCACCAATTGCCATTTCTACTTATATTTGTGTGTAATGTATACTTTTCCTTGGTTCCTGCCATTTGTAAATGCATGACCTTTTGAATGTAATGTACAAACATTGTACTAGAACTTGTATTTTTAAAGCTCTCAGTGATATGTGAATATTTTAAGAATTAAACACATATTTCTTCTCAAACATTGTCCTCCTCTTCATGTTCCATACTCTTAACTTCATCTACCAAATATTATCATGCATTAAATATTGACATTGCTAGCATACGGATGTATTTCTCATTTGAACATATAGAAAGTAATTTGGATTTTTGTTTATAGTTATTCCTGTTTCCCTCTAGAAGAATTTTACATATAGTTAGCTCAAAGATAGCCCAATGAGTCCAAACTGAAGCATTCTAAAAAAAGTTTATTTTTTTTAATATTCCAGTTCATTTTCACCAGTTCTTCTCACAGACGTGCCTCTTTTAATCATTTTCACTATCCCCCATATTCAAAGGATTTCTCAACCTAATGCTTTTTGAACTCTCTTCCAAATTCAGTTTCACCAAGTATCTAACTATTATCTTCAAAGTGACCTTGAAATTAAATTAATTATTTTTTTTAGGTTGAGCCACATGGAACTTCATATTTTGCAAGTTAAATGCAGTTGAATAACAGCAATATTTTCTATTTTAGAAATAGTTTAGGCAAATATTGGGTAATCTGGGGGTTAAGACCAGGAACCAGATACTCATTGTTTGATATATTCATTATTATACTCCACCTGACTGCTTTAAACATTTCTGTTTTTTCTTCACTCCTACCCAAAGCATCAAGTTGGTGACTCCAGAGAGACAGCTGCCTACTGCTTCCACTTAAAATACTTATCATTCATTTTAAAGATGCAGAGCATCCTTCTTAACAGTTTAATACTACAGAAGATGCAGTATAAGTTCCTCTATGTCCCTTAGTCTCAGTGGACAAAGCACTGATGAGCTATTACTTCCTAGTAACTCCCCCTTCAAACATCATCCTCAAGAGGTAAATTTCTAAAACATTGACTGTGACAGTCACCTTTGTATGTCCCACAGTATAATGTTTCACAAAGCTTTGTTGAATTGAATATAATGGAATTGAGTGAAATGTGAAACCCCCAGTTCCTATGGATTTTGTCAAACACATGCTCCCTGGTTATATTTCTCTGTTCTCAAGAGCTCAAGTTTCTATCCTCACTGTTCTTGTATGTTATTTCACTGATACCACAAATTTAGTACTAAAACTATTTTTGGTTCATAAGGTCACAGTTTAAAATTAAAATTAAAAATAGGTGACCTATTTTATGAGAATTCTTCTTTTCTGTAATAAAAATCATTAAAATAAAAATATATGTTAAAGAAATTAATTTTATCCCGAGTAGATTTTTGGAAATCCTATTGTCTGATTATAAGAAGCATCATTAAATATCTGTTGGCTCGTCTCACATGCAAATCAATTGTTTCCAGAGAATTAAAATAGTCACTGAAAGAAACTGCCAATGTGATTATGCAAGACCAAACTGCTATCGGTTAATAACCTGAATTCACCAAATCAATTTCTATATATGTTAAGGAGTAATCATTTTGTAAATTAATTAATATTGAATATTTCTGTGATGGTCTCATTGAAAAATTTAGTATTAGGCATTTTTCCCTTTTGTTTCTAAATTTAATGTGTTTCTTTTAAGAGATTTGATTTGTAGTTAGAAGATGCTCCCATGTTAAAATATAAAATATTTGTAATAATCTTTAAAAATCTTCAAAATAAGGTTTACTATAAGATCCGTATATTTCAGTATTGGTTTTAACTTTTTTGTTTTTAGAGCAATTGAAAGAAGCTTCGTACATACTAATGTCTGTTATAACCACGCACCTGAATGTTAACTTATTCAATATGTTCTGTGTACTAGATAATTAGGACAATTCCCCCAAAGCAATGATATTAACTAAGGCTGACAGTAAGGAACTAATGAGATAGGAGGAATGAAAATGTAGAGAAAATTGTGGAAGAAAATCTTTTAATGTGAAGATCAGCAAAAGAAATACAGAGCATGAGTGCTTAACCTAGCCCAAAATAGGTCATAGGGACAAAATTACAAATCTTTTTCTAATTATATGCAATACTGATTGAAGGCATGCATAAAAATAAGCATCAACTAAAATCATGTATGTGTTAAATAACCAGTTGCAAGTATTCAAGTCTGCAAATTGAAAACTGCAAACATCTGTGGCTTCCCTAGTTTTCTTTCCTTCAACACTTTCAGTAAATTTCATGACACAATGGAAACCTTGTGGCAGTCACAAAAATACATAGCTTAAAGATGAACTTTGGGTATTTTATGGGCCTTTCAGGATATGTCAAACATTGCTCAAAGACAAAAATAAATACTTGGTGAACATATCCATTAATCAATAACAATTTACACTTTGCTGTTGGTATTTTTATTTATTCAGCTTTTCTCTTTCCTCTCTCCCTGCTCTCTCTCTCTCTTTTCAAGCAGGGTCAAATGCTGTCCTTCTGATCTGCTACAATCAGGTGCCCTCTGCAGAGCTCTCTCTTTGTTCTTCAGGAGGGGATGCTCTTGCCACACAGATGCATGGCTTTTGATGATCTGAAAAATGTGGGTGTTCCTCAAGGGCTACTGATCTAGAGGCCTTCATTGCTAGAAATAGATCAAGAGATGCTTTCTCCAAAAATCTAGAGTCGTGTCACAAAGAAAACCAAGAAGATTAAAAGTTTTACTATGAAATTATATTCTCACTACTAAGAAAAACCTGTACCTCCATTATGTTTTGGTAGAATTACCAGGGAAAATAACTACATTGATATGCTATATTCGGTAGCTCATTCTCCTGAATAATGGATAAATGATCACTGTTCTTTAAATTGGATAATGAAGCTTAAGTCTACCAGAGTCAGGAATATGTTTCAGAATTAACTTACCTCTACATGTGCTAGAAGTTACTGAGACATTTGAGTTAACATGTTGAAGTATTGGAATTTTAGGAAAAACAAAACAAAACAAAACAAAAAAACTGCTGTGTGCATTAACTTAGAAAGGACTGCAAAAGTTACACAAAAACATTACGGAGTTGTGCAAACAAAAATCTTAAGGACAAATGCTTAAAATTTATAATAAATTGGAGAATAAAATTTATAAAAAAGTTTTAATAAATGTAACTAATTGACACCTTTATTTATTGTGATAATGAGGATAATGGCAAAACATGAAATTATATAGCACACCAACCCATACAATTGAGGATGGTTTTAAAAACAGAAGATGGAAAGTTTAACAGTACTTACATTTTTGTACAAAATGTCTTTAATAGTCTAGCTTACGGAATTGAAAACATAAGCTGAATGGGTTTTGAGTTTTTACAGCCTGTTTTCACTTTCTCTGATATCTAGTTACTTATTTTTACTCTATGCACAAGTGAGGTAAAATTAGTCAACATTTTACCTATGGGGCAAAAATCACTCCTACTGTTTTTTTCTTCTAAGTTCCCCAGCTGAAATCAAATCTTTTATTGGTACTCCATTATCTTTAAATGAATAGAATCAAATTTGCATAATAAAAATATAATGCTATTTACATAGATAATATTTAAAAGACTTGGTCATATTTTCAAAAAAAACAAGAAGTAAATAAAATTATGATTATTAATACCAAAAAATAGCGTGGGGAGTTTGAAGAATTGGGAATTGTTAGGTGGATCATAGATCAAGTCACCTGCCATATGTAGAAGCTGTTGCAAATTAACTGAAGGGGAGCCAGGAGTTGAAGAGGAGACAGAAAAATCACAAAGAGCTTTTAGTCACAGCTTAATATTTATAGTGTTTTTAGGCAGGGTGAGATTAGTCAAACTTGTCTAAATTGGATTCAAAGTGATACCATGTGGGTTGGATTCTGGATCAACGAATCTTTAACATTGCTACACTTAAAAAAATAGAAAGAAAGAAAAAGAAAATGTCTTTAAAGTAAGTAACATATTGCCTTTTTTATGTGCTGTTGAAATTTATACAATGTGAAAGTAATCTTTGAAAGACTAAGGATAAAGGTGAAATTAAAGATCCTAAAAATCAATTAACTGATCCAATTGCATAACCTTTTTAAATGTTTCATACTAACAATTATCTGTAACTGACAGAGACACCCAAGAAAGCGAGGATTTTTGAATTTAAATTTTCATAAATGTGTCTGATCTTTGACTATAATGCTCAAACTGTCATATCCTCTGCAATTAACTAAGCTATAAATTCAATCTCTTTTTACAATTTTTAACATTCAAACTAAGGATACAGTCTTACATAAAACTAGTAGTAGAATTGAAAATAAGTGCTAAAGAATACATGTTTTTTATTTCAAAGCATTTTTAAATGTCTGCCATATTATGTTTTATAAACAGAGAACACTAAGGCCAGTTGTAATTGACAAATTCAAGTAAGCATAATTTTAATAAATATAGTGCTTAAATAGTTTTCTCATAGAATATTAATTTATGGCTTTTTATGTTTTTAATCAGGCTGTATTCCATAAACTAACTTTGCTAACAATGTATAAACACAGTAACAAATGAAATATCTGGGCAAAGCATTGCATATATGTGATATGAACAATTAAAAAGTTCTTGAGCAAACAGACTGATTTCAATTTGAAATGTTTTGATATTCCTGATTATTGGATTCATGCCATGGAAAATTTTTAAGATGCATTTTGCTGTTTTCCAAAATTGTGTTGTTTTTTTAAAAATATCTGAATTGGATCATATGTAATATTTTGAATATTTGGCACTTACAAGAGGAAAAAATTTATTCTTCAGGAAGTGGGTTGTATGTTAACTAATAACCAAGTGATACTTGGTCAGAATAGAGCATTGGTAAAAGACTCCCCAGAGCTAGAGATCATTGTCCTATCTTACCAACAGGACCAGGATACATAGCTATTTGGTAGACTCTTTTTAGTAAAGAAGGGCTCTAACAAAAACCAAACTATGAATATCTCAGGGTCCAATGCAGCAGGCCAAATTCAATGAAATGTTAAACTGTAAAATTGTAAAATACAGTTAAGATATTTCTAAGGTATACTGTGAAATAATTCTTTATCTTTAGAAATATTTGATTTGGTGTTACTGGAATATTGCATAAATGAGTCACAATGAGTCGTAGATATGGATGTGAGGTGAATAAGAGTTTTAAATTTTGTGGTAATATTAAATACAAAAGAATGAACCCAAATAGCATTTCACTAGGATTCATTTTAGTATTTAAAATAGTAAATCAAAATTTTAGGTATGATATGGAATATGAATAATGTTTGCTTTCTCCTCTTCATCTACTTATTCCTCTTTGTTATGTGCAAGCTTTCCATACAATTTATGGACTTTTATATGAAATTTATATCAGTCTCCTATTTTGACCCTCAAAAATGATCCAACAGCCTTTTCTTAGAATGCTTTATATTTCTCTGTATCTCTGTGTTATAGTACATTGTACTTTATTTTTCTGTCTCTGTTCTTTACAAATATTTCTTTGTAGTGTATATTTACTCAATAGTAAGCTCTCAGTGTAAGCTGCATAGTGGAGTTAATTGAGGAGCTTAAAAGTCATCTATTTGAGGGCCAGAGATGCTAGGTTTTGTGTCTTGTTTTGATTTTTCCTTGGGCAGGGGGTGAGTCTTCCACAGTTTTTTTTTTGTTGTTGTTGTTGTTGTTTTGTTTTGTTTTGTTTTTTTGGAAGTGGGTCTCACTATGTTGCCTGAGCTAGCTTCAAACTCCTGAGCTCAAATCACCTTCTAGCCTAAGCCTCCTGATTAGGTAGGTCTCTAGATGTTCTCTACCAGATCCAGCTGGAAATTATTTTAAAAATTCACCAATTGATTCTAGCATTCAGATTTATGAACCACTGACAAACCCACCTAAATATTCTTGAAGGTACAGGACAAATGGTGACTGAAGGGTGTGGTATCATCCACAATAACACAGGAGAAAAGTCTTTTCATATAGTTTTAGACTTTAGTTATTTGTGGACATATAAGCTTGTCTTATTTTCTTTATTTTTTTGTAAAATTATGTGGTCAGAGATGATATTTTATGCATCTTTGTTAATGTTATGCTTTGTACACTTTAAATTCTAAGTACAGTTTGGTTATTTCAGTGTATATTAAGTAATATATTATACAGAACTCAATGTCTTCTAGCACCCATAAAATAAATATATTTGTTCTATAATCTCCAAGTATGATTTAATATGAATTGTTAATCAAATAAAGGGTACATTCTTAAGTACACATGGATATTTAAAGATATATGTGTGAACATATAGTTTTAAAAAATAAAGGAAGAAGTAACTCAATAATAAATATCTTTTTATTTAATAAAAGAAACAGTGGAAAAGGTAAACTACATCTTCATCTTCTTATACATGGTTTTGTTTTCCTCTGAATTCCTTATGATTTAAATAGTAGTCATGTCAAAGTAGAAACTTGATTATCTATTTTTTATGTCTCTTCAAAAACAAGCACATTGAACACATAGAATGGAGGACTCAGACCAGAGGCAAACTGAATTTTCCATTACAGCAATGAGGGACTAGTAAGATAAAATGAGAGCGTGTGGATTATAACAAATTTTTTCCTGAATAGCTCTCCCACAATCTGAGAAACCATTTGTATATAGTGATTCAGGTATAGTCTACTACTTGACCATTGGACTTTATTTTTCTTTTCAAGATAATAAATGCTAACAGAAGAAGTATGGTTTGTGGAATTTTCCAAAAATAAGATTAAAAACTCAGCTTCAACTTAGAATGTGTGCCACACACTTTGTTAAAGTGGATTTCTTTCCTAGAGTAGAATTAAGTTTTATACCACGCTTATTCTGAGTTGTTGCCATGGTAACTATGTATGTCTTTAAAACTGTAAACAATTGTATAAAATGGTCAATAGAACACATGTTTATAGCTTTACTAGCACAGTTCAAATGTATACACAGAACATTCTTAATATTATCTTTACAAAAAATATTTATTCACTTCAGATAGATGCTCAGAACCTTCTTCCAAAAGATTATGGCCATTTGTGTGTGGGTACATGGTGTGTAATTGGGGGGGAAAGTGACTTTTCTTTCCATTTTCCAAAACATAAAATGAGGTGATTATAATGCAGACAACTAGAATCCACAGTTCATCCATCTAATTATTATGAGTAGTCTATGAAAACATGCCAAAAGCTTTTCTAAGAATTAGGCCCTCAGGTATAAAGATTAGCATGGTTAAATTGACTGCCAGCAATTTGAACAACCTTTAAAGGCTCTGCATAAAATCCATTGACAATGAAAATTTTCATTTAAAAAATGTGCTGCCATGGGCAATCCATGCTAACCAATTTATAGTCTCTATTTTTATAGGAGTTTGGAAGAAAATGCTTTTAAATCATCCAAACAAAACTCCATGAATTTGTTATACATTAATACATGATGATTTTGCTACCATAAGAAAAGACAGAAATTATAGAAAATCAGAGGGCAGCCATCTACCACATACATCTAGCTCTGCTTAGAGGTTTGAATTAGAGAGTGATGTTTTTGTGGTGTCATGTTTGCTAAAACTCTGAATGAGAGAATGAAATGGAAGACTAAGATTCTAAGAACATTTATTCACCCTCAAGGAAAACCTAGCCTGAAAATGCCCTCATAATACATGGGGGTTAATTGTTAGTAACAACATCACAGTCATCCTAGATATTTGAAATGTCCTACAATATTTAGATTCACTAATTAATAAAAACATTTTCTGAACAGTGATATGCATTTATTGTTGCATTATGAATCTTTGAAAATAATGTTGACCAAGGAATTTCCTAACTAAGGTGACACATTATAATTTTTTCATAAAAATCTTACCTTAGGTATGTCATTTGTTGTTTTCTTATTTTCCAATTTTCTGCAAAAGTTTTTCATTCACCTATTTGATAGAAAATATTACCAAGTTAAGAACAATAAGTCTAGAATACAGATTGTTGTAACTAGAATGAAAAAAGTGAAAGTGTGAGAAATTAGGGCTGGGGATGTGGCTCAAGTGGTAGCGCGCTCGCCTGGCATGAGTGCGGCCCGGGTTCAATTCTCAGCACCACATACAAACAAAGATGTTGTGTCCGCCGATAACTAAAAAATAAATATTAAAAAATTCTCTCTCTCTCTCTCTCCTCCTCTCTCACTCTCTCTTTAAAAAAAAAAAAAAGAAATTAGGTGATGGCTTTTTCATTAAGAATTAGTCCATTCTGTGACTACATTCTACAATATTTTCTCAGTATCATCATGTGAAAGATGAAATTTAATTATTTTCAGAAAAAAATTACTGTCTTTCAACTATCACATACCAACAACAGAATAAAATTGCAGAAACAATTAAATATATTTAAGAGAAAATTGCTGTTGTAGAAAGAATAGCTGTATCATCTGGTTGCTTAAAAACTCATAGAAAATCTTCAGAACTTTTCCAAGGCAGATACCAAGGGTCTGTAATTACCTGAAGCTGTGTCATAATAATATAACAAATATAAAACGTTAATATCTGCAAACATCTCAGACTAATACAGTCGTAACAATGAGCAATAGGGTTGTCTAAAGAATATTTTGTGCCAGGAAAAACAAATTGTGTTTAATAGAGATATGAGATTAGTCTATGAATCAAAATGAAGCCATAGTATGCTGTGTGCGCATGCACACACACACACAAACACAAACATCTTTATTTTAATAAAAGCACAGTAGTATGTTTCATAAAATTTTACTGTGAAATTAATTTAAAAGACAGCTAGCAATATAAAAATGTTCACATGAATTGAAAACTAAAGACTACAAAAGAGTTTCTAGAGACAATAATTTTTCTTCCAAGAGAGCATTAACTGCATTAAAATAAAGGGAAAATAAGGGGAGGGAGATAATTAAAATTTAACTTCTGATATGTAACTTTGTATGAGTTAAATACACACTGATGCAACTTGGGGAAAATAAAAGTAATTGAGAGAGTACATCACCAAAAATAATGAAGTACAGCCTTGAATCCCCTTGTCCATGACCTAAGTAAAGAATTAAAAACCCCCTCCACACATCCAGAGGTGAAGCCACAAACATTCTTCAAATGCAAAGGGAATTCGTGACAAAAGGCCTACCCATATTCCCTAGTTCTATTATTATAATGGACTTCAGACATGTAACACTCACCTGTTAAGCAGTAAGACACAGTTCTAAATTCTGGGGGTAAAATAATATGCAACACACTTGCTATTCCTTCTGCTTGTGGATTTTGTAGTCTAAAAAATACTAAAACTAAAAATGGTAACTGTAAACTTTTGAGCTAACAGGACAGATACTGGGTGGGTTGTGTTAAATGATATTTCAAAGGTAAAATATGAATTACTTAATAATATTAGTAATAATACTCCATAATTGCTGCATCAATTATTTTATATTCATGCAACTCAAGTTAATACTGTTAAGGCACTATTCTGAAATCTCAAATAAAACTCCAGGTCTTTTTGAAGCAATGATAAAGGATTTATTCTGGCCAAGGCCAAGGGAGCAGAAAGCAGACAGTTCTGCAGCCCAAGACACTGAATGCTGGTTGGGGGCAGCTTAAAAACAGAAAACCACAAAGAAGGGAAGTCAGAGAGGTAAGTACAATCATAAGGCACATTTCACACAGTGTCACCAAGTTCTCAGAATTGACACCTCCAGGACCTACCAGGAACGAAGCTAGCACCAGCTCCATAGTTTAAAGACATTGTGGTCAGGATGCAAGTTGGTGGGGGTATCAGCTTCTATGTGAGTGGACTCTTAAAGGAAAGGGGACCAACTCTGCACAGGGCGAGATGTCTGACTTAACTTTTAAATCATCACATAACAAAACGACACCAATTAGCCACAATTAAATAAACACAGAAGTCAGAGGAAGCCAGTGGGACTTTGTTTTGTTTGTTTTTGGTTTAGGTACTGGTGATTGAACCTGCCATTGATCTATATCCATAGTCATCTTTATATTTTATTTTGAGACATGGTCACGTTAAATTGCTGAGGCTGGCCTCGGCCTCTAGAGTTCCTAGTATTACAGGCCTGAGACATAGCATTCCTTGCAGCTGTGACTTTGAAAATAGCAATAGACTAATGCATGAAATTTGGATTTAATCAACATTGGTGTCTATCATTCTTGGAGCTTAGAACTAGCTGTAAAGAATAATAATTATCATATAGTTTCTGTTCTCAGGTAAAGAAGCAAATTAGTAATTTAAAAAACGGAATGGTCCTGGGTGCAGTGGCTCACATTTGAAAATCCTAGCTACTACAGAGGCTGAAACAGGAGAATCCCAAGTTCAAGGCCAGTCTGAGCAATTTAACAAGACCCTGTCTCAAAATAAAAATTAAAAGAGCAGGGGATGTAAGCCAATGGCAGAGCAACCCCTTGATCAAGACCCAGTACTGCCAATTACTGTTTTCTATTAGGAACGTCTTTAAACATAGTTTAGAGTGATGAAACAGTAGATTTAAGTTATAGGTAATTCATAGAATGGTCCATTCTGGGGGCATAGGTATTTATCTTAACAATGATGGGGAAATATTGAAATTCATAAATGCTCTAATAACAAAAATGCCATAGTCATGTTTGTGTTTTAGGGGAAAAAATGATAGAATCCATGAACTCAGAAATCTAGAGTTTCAGGCAGATCATAAAGAGTAGACATAGGGAAATGGGAACTAAAGAGAGAGAAAAGGACATACTGGATATAAATTATGAAGTGAAATCACTAGAAATTAGTGTTAGTTGTGTCTGGGGCCAGAGCAAGAAAAATTTAGAAACTTCCTAAAATCATACCTTGGGTACAGTGAGATAAAATTTCTTTCACAGCCTTGGGAATTAAAGGTAAATTAAAATTTTAACTTGTTTTAAACATTTTTTATACTGTAGGGTATTCAGGAGAACACTGTCCTACTGTATACAATGGCCTTAATCAATTATTTTCTACTCTACCATCTACTTCATTACTTCAAGAAGAAACTCTCTCTGCTGGGTACAAAGGAGCACAACATCAGAAGCAAAGAGGGGTAGAGTAAATACTAAATAGATATTCATAATTTTGTTTTAAACTATCTCTCCTCCAAGACAGACATTTTAGTCAGCTAAGTATTTATAGAGTAATGTGCTACATGTTATAAATAATCACTTTGAAGCAGTACGCTGTGTTAAAATAACTATATTTGATGCTGTTGTTAGAATTAAACAATTCAATATATGAACATGTCAAAGAAAATTATTTTATTCCATTGAACTGAAACAATGTTCATGTTTTAAATATTTTAGTTTATTTTGATGCTTGAAAATGAAGGTAGGATCTCATGCATGATAAGCACCTTCTCTACTACTGCATGATGCCTCCAGCTGCCCAGAACTTCAAATATCTAAAAACACCTCTTTCCATGTTGGCGAATTTTGCCTTAGAAATTCTGTCATTTGTCTAAAACCTCAGAGAAAATGTGAAACAGCACAGTTGTGTGCCAAATTAAAAATGTGAAATTAAAAAAGTTTTAAAATTTTCTTCCTTAACGTATGAATCTTCAGAATTGAGTTCCACAAATTTTAAAATGCATATAGCTTTCTGAAAAGAGAAGTATCTGAAAAAAAATTAACTTTGAACTCAATAAGCCTCCCCCTTCTATTTTAAGGCTAGTCTGTTTGGAAGGAGTGTGTTTATGGCTTGTGTGGATCTCATGCATTCCAGGCAGACACTCTACCACTGAACCACATACCCAGCCCTCATAGATTTTTGTATTGCAGAATTTACCAAAAGAGAGTGTGTTTATTCCATTAACATGTGGAATACTTACATACATAGCAAGTTTTATGAGAAACTTTTCTTCAATAAGGAAAGATACATGAACTAAAGTAATATGGTTAGTAAATTAACAGAATAAAATCAATTGTGAAATATTTAAAAGGATATTTTTTAGTAACAAAGGAAACCTGAAGTCAAGGGTGAAAACCAAATAATAACAACCAGAAATCATAAATTTATTAAATTTTTTTGGTAAGCCCAAACTCAGATTCGTTATACAATGCAACCAATAGACACTCATGCTTTGTAAAAGTATAAAATGAACTACAAGTGACTGCCCTGAAAATTCTCAAGTGGAAGAAATGACCTGAGGCTGATTACTGCTGCTGCTGGAGCTCTGGTTGAATGAGCTCCAATTTGACCCTAAAGTGACAATTTCACCAAAAAAAAACAACAATAAGGACTATATGATGACAGCCACAATGTTTTCAGAGGTGGGCTGACCTAATGTAAGTATAAAAGTGGAAAGAAATTGAATGCATTTTCTAAAGAGTGAAAAATCCAGAAACATTTAGGATCTAGCTTATCAGCAGTCAACCAAGAATCTTCAATAGGGAAAGCAAATGTGAACTCAATGGACCATCCTATTCAAAGCCTGCCTAGTGGGCAAACACTGTTACCTAAGACCACGCAAACACAGATTTCAGTAAATAAGAAGGTAGATATAAAGATTTATGTTGGTTAAAATAAATGGGTATGGTGCACTACATGCAAGAAGACATTGCTTGCTCTTATGTACTATTATTGTTTAGATCCCATAATTAAAATTACACAATTCTGAAAACAAGGTTACCATACTCCTCCACATTTGTTCTTGCCTCCAAGGCCATCTCTTCTCTTAAATTATTCCAAAATGCCCCATTCTTTAAATACAGAACATAGGGGATATAGCACAGTTTTTGGTAGAGTGCTTGCCTTGCATGAACAAGGCCTTGGGTTCTAATCCCCAGCACCACCACCAAAAAAAAAAAAAAAACCCAGCAAATATATGACATCAAGTGTCATACAGGAGTTTCATATAAAGGTGATGAAGCCTCTATTTCCAAGTTTAGTAGTTGTTGACAGAATTCATTTCCTATTTGATGTTGATCAATCTTCTCCTTTAGGTCTTTGCCACTTTGGTTTATCCAACATGGTAATCTGTTTCATTAAGGTGCAGAAGTCAAAAGAGCAATAGAGAGAATTTTCAATATGAACTCATGAGCTTTCAAAAATTAATTGAAGAAATGATATCCCATCAATTTACCATATTTCATTAGTCACTAGAATTTAGTGATACTTGAGAGAAGTAGATTACTCACAGCACAAATATCAGGAGGTGAGATTCATTGGAGATCAACCTAGAAGCATGCCTACACTGTGGGAACAGAGATTTTTTTTTCTACTAAATTTCTAAACAACAATTTTTATATCTACACATTCTCGAAAACAATGAAAATACCACCCAACTAGTAATTTGTAACAAATGTCTTCCCAAATGCTAAAAATCTGATAATATTTATATTCTAAAGCGGTTTCTTATCTTCTTAAAAAATAGAGGAGATATGAGTAAAGAGGAAAAAATTATGAAAATGGCCAAGTTTTAAAATTTTTATTGTCTCAATAATATGTACACTCTTTTATGGCTTGTAGATTAAGACAAAGAGATGAAAAATTATACACTTGCTATGTTTTTCTTAAACTTGTATCAAACCATGCCACTTGTCTTTCTTTAATCCTTCAATAGCATCTCACAGCCTTGAGAATTAAATTATCAGCTTTCCCATGTCCTATACAAGTCCCTGAGAGATTTGCCTGACTCTGCAGTCATTTCCTTACTACCCTTTTCTTCACACATGCCTCCTCCCAGTTCATAGGAGTTCCATTAACTGCAGAGTTTGTCCAACTTAGGATATGGTTACTTTGCTCTTTGCCTAAAAGTTTTACTTCACATTTTACATAGTGAATTCTAGCCAAGTTACTATGTGTTTTCCTGATAGAAGCCTCTCCTCTGAGAATTACTTTCAGCCAAATAGGCACTTCCTATTTCTGGAGGCTATTCTGCCCTAGACTTTACACTGTTCTTCTCCTCCAGTTTTGAATCAATGACTGACTGACTAGGATATGAAAAGATTAATTGTCTCTTCTTCAAAGGAACATGAATTGGTATATATGGTTCTTCCATAGTAGGTACCACTGTTTGTAATTATTTTATTCATTTTCTTGTTTATCTTCATTTAGTCCTTTAATTTGAATGAAAGTTTTCTAAAGGAACCAGGAATCATGTTCTTCTATATCACTGTTAAAACTTCAACAACTAGAAATGGGTTTAGCACATGATATGGCTCACAATAAATATATTTATTTTTATAATTAGTGGTGAATTAGTAAATTAATTGGGATAGAAATGGGTTCCTTTGACCCCATTTAATTTAAACCACATCATGGTTCTCTATCTTGGCTCCCTTGTATGTAGAGTTAGATTGCCCTTTAAAAGTCCCACTTTATATCTAAGTCCTTAAATAATTATTATAACTTTTCTAAACTAGCATCCTAATTTAAATGATAAGCAACTGGTCATTCTATCTATGTCACTTTAAACTTTTCTCCTAGTACTTTAGTTTTTTTTTTTATTAATATTATCTTTTCTCAGATCATCTTTGGAATAAATTTCCCTACTTTTTTTAAAGTATGTGACCTTGAAAAAGTTACTTAAACCTCCTTAACATATATTTATTCTCTTTCAAGGGTATTGATCATACCCACATTGTATGGCTGCCATGATTTGTAAATGAGACAATGTGTATATAGAATCAGGTATTTGATATTTAAGTATTAGTATTTCTCCCTTAAGAAAACCATATAAGCCAAGTTACCCTCAATTTATTAAATGTACTTATACTGGATTAGACACGCACTTTATTTTCTCCATTGATTGTATTGAAATACATATCCAAGTGGAGATTGACAAAAAAGTCTGTTCATTGAAGGCAGTAGATTTTCTAAAACTGAATTCTTTTTATACCAGCCACCTACTTTGATGATAAAACCTTAAAATGTATATAAGTGTACTTTTAAGATTTAATAAAATACCATAAGTATGTATATTTAGATTAGGAATAAATGACTTTTAGTTTTTTAATATATATTCACAATCTAATTACAAACATTAATACATATGCTCCAAAAATAATGATTATCACTTTTAATTAAACTAGTGTTCACTTTTTGCTTGAGAAATATAGAGTATCTGTGCTGATATCATCTGAAAAAGAAGATTTTAACCTTATGCTGCCAATAAGTAATATTTAGGTTATATGGTTTAAAAAATATTAATAGAGAATGATTTTTATCCTAATATCGACATCAAAGCAATTCTTAAAAAAAATGTGCAAGAAAATTAGAAAACCAAGGAAGTTCCCTAACCACTGTTTACAAAGTATTTGCATTAGAAAGCTAGAGGGCTTCTATTTGAAGCTCAACTACCCAAATCAATTTAAAGAAATGATGTTTTTAATTGAAGTCACGATAGTCCAATTACATTGACACTCTCTCTCTCAAAAATTGACAAGCAAGTAAACAAAAATACTTTGAGACTCTCATTATGAACGTAAAGTATAGAGGTGAGCCAAATAACAGGATATCTCATGCCTAAAAATATTTATTCTTGAGGCCTCATATTTTACCACCCTTAATAAGGTTCTTTTTACTAACAATTGTTGAAAAGATCAAGTAGAGATAAAAGTTAATGGGCCAGAAACTAGGACTTTTGGTGACCTGGAGTTATAATTAACCAGCCTTTTCTTCTACAATAGCAAGTAGAAGCAATGCTAGATAATGAGGAACCATTTGAAAAGGATGAGTGATAGGAAGTTTATCTCATAGCTATCAGAAAACTTAAAGCATCTGGACTTGTTCAATTTAGTTCACATGAGCAATAAAATGGAAAACCTGGTGTATAGTCATTTAGTGGCTTCCCACTTTGTCGTTCACTGTGTTTTTGCAATAGATTTGATATGTTTTTTTTGTTTTTGGATGCTAAATGGTGTTCATTATATAAATGAAATGAGCCACTTGGTGACTATGGATACATTGTTTCTATAACCTGCCAAAAATTAGCTGAACAACTGCCATGAATGATGATGGGGAACTAAGTCCTTGCACATGCTGAAAAAATATAAAAAAATAAATTCCATGTGTATTGCATGTCTTCAGTTCACAGCTGGTTAAGCTATTAAAAGTACCATACTTTTTTTTCCAATTTGCTTCACACTGAATGGAATTTATAAATCTATTTGTAAAATTAACAACCATTTCTCTCTATTATTCAGATTCTCTTTATCTTGTTCTCAGTTTCCCAAACTACAACATCAGCTGTTTCTTCTCCCTCTAATCATCTATTTTATACAGCTCTGTTCATTATCTGTTACTAAGTCTAACAGATGATGGACTAAGAGACTGAAGAAATGGTGAAAACAGTGGATCCAACACATTCTCAGCATCTTTTATAGAGAAATTGTGACATAGTAAGTTGACAGGTGAGTAAATAATAGATATGGATATAGAAATGAGAGGGATTTCACACAACACACACACACACACACACACACACACACACACACACACACACACATTCATATATGTGAATACCATCAATCTGCTCTTGTGTAGGGCAGAGACTCCTTTCTTTTTATTGACTTCTTTTAAATGTTAGCTTCATGATTCTTAGCATTCAGGACTCTCTTGATAATTAAACCAATTAGTTTTACTTATTAGTCTCTTCCTATCTTTCATAATCATCAAGTTGCTTTCACTTCTTATCTGGTTCCCAATTGTATCCATTTCTTAAATATTTTTCTTAGAAGATTAGGGTTCAAGTCCAGGTACTGACCCCTCACTTAATAGCTTTATGATCACAGATAGGTCATCTTTATGTCTCAGTGTCTTCTTCTGAAAAATAAAATATCCCTCTGTTGTTTATCTCACAAAGAGTTAATAAGGATTGAATGATTAATAAATGTGAAAGTTCTCATACAATGTGAAGTATGTTTATTATTAAAAGAATTATTAAAGGAAAAAAGACCACATAAAACCCATGTTTTGATCCAAGTCATTTTAATCACTTTAGTGAGCCAATGATACCTAAGAATCAGGCAAAGGAGAATATAATATTGTGATTTGGTTTTCTTTGTTTACTAAATTTAATTTTTCACATGTATTAGAAAATTGAGTAAATTATTCAAACATCCCTTAATGACTATGCACTTGAATGATGGCTTTCCTACCAGTTCTGTTAGGAAAAAAATTCCCAAAGCTTTAAAATTAAAATTACAGTTTTGTTTCAACCCTTGAGATTAAATGAAATGTAATTAGTTTTGTTTGCTTTCTTTTTAATTAAAGGTTATAATCATCAGTGCAAAGTTTGAATATTGTATAGATAAATTTATAACAACATATACTTAAAATAAAACTGACTTTTATAAAGAATCATGAATACGTAAGTAATATAAGATAAAACATGCAGTATCGATTCATTTAATAACATTCTAACTTTTAAAAATGTACTTGCCTAAAAAAGATTCATCTTAAATGGATCTCATAGTGTTCCATTTACATACTTGAAAATGAAGACCTTAAATCTGAAAATACCATAATAGGATTCTGAATGTGAAACAAAGGGGAATTAGCTCTGATCTTAATTTAATTTGGTAACAAACCAAGGTTTAGAATATTATCTGTACATGAAGAAATAAGTACACATTTGGGAAATAGGAGGAAAATGGACAACCTTAATATTTTGAGACCCAAGACATTTGCATATTTTTCACAAGTGTTTTGAGAATAACTAAGATTTGCACATGTTTTTTATATTAAAAACAATTTCAATTGCCAATAGGAATATTTGTAATTCCCATACCCTCATAGGTAATGTAAAGTTTCTTGGAAGAAGCAGAAATAATCATTCTGTGTTTTACAATAATTACAAAAGCTATAGGATGCAGCTTACTTTCCTGAATGTTTTACTAAAAATACTTTTTCTAAATTAAATTCACAAATATTGCAATAACTAAAGTAGGAAATTTGAAGAAATTCAAAGCTGGGTCCTTTTGCTGGTTCTTAAGAAAAATAAAGAAGTTTTATTATTCTTCCTAGTTATCTAGTAGTATATTAAACAGTAAAAATAGACTAAATAGAAACTAATATGCTATTGAATCAAGTTAGCTTATAAATATAGTTTTCAATATAGAGGAACTCTACATAAGGCCTGGTGATAGGAAGGTGAAATAATGTTTGTCAAATATTTTCCTAAAATTTGCTTTATGAATTAACTAATGTTTCATTTTTTAAAATTTTATTATTATATAATTTAATTTCATCCCATAACAGAATCAGGGTTCCTTGGGGCAGGTAGCATAATATTTTAAGTTAGCAGACCAAAAGGTAGTTACATGATCATAAAAGCTTTGATAAATGCTCCTAAGACATGATCTGTACTAAACAAGTGGTTGTCAATTTTCTCCAAGAATGTCAAAAAGGCCTGCAAATTCTCTAGTATATTGCTAAAAAATATTTGTCCTAGTAGTTTCAGAAACTCCTAGAAAATATTCACAAAATCAATTCTGATTACAAATTGTGCTTGTCATTATCTAGGGTTCAGAATGATATCATATCCGAGGTTTCTTTGACCCAGGTGGCAGATCACCATCATATGGGCTGATGGTTTGGGGGTAGCAGAATAAAAGCATGAAATGTTCCACTTCGTAAGTACATATTGTTTTGCTTTGAATGTTTCCAAAGTTTTCTCTATGTAAGAAATCATCTAAGGAAAAAAATTGTCAGGACACATGAATCTAGAGAATGTTCTTGTATTTTTAAATACTAACTTGAGGTAGAATTTTATCTTCATATAAAATAATGAAATACACTTATAAAATGATAAATGAAATTATGTAGTTATTACTTTATGCCTTAAGTTCGTGTCTCTGGGAGGAATAAGGTGCTTCTAGGGAACAAATTTCAGAAAGCTTAGAATGAAGCATTCATGGAATTGGGTTATGTCTTGAAGTCCCCTTGGAGGGTGTCCCATCTGGATCAGTCTGACTTGGTCCTTCTAATTTAACATAGTTTTAATCCACAGCTGTAGTAGTCTGCAGTGTCACTTCTTCTACCAACAAATATATGTGATTTTAACAAATGGTCTCCTTAACATGACCCAGGATAAATACATCAAGACTACTCGTCTTCAAACCTGAACATTCAAAACTTGAGAAATGCTGGTATAAAAGCATAATGAGTAGTAAAGTAATTTAGAGGAAAACATCTTTCATAAAAATAAGAATACTTTCTCTATTGCATTAACAGGATCATTGTAGTTATCAATTAGTAATATGTACTAAAATATAAAATGAAAACCTAATTTAATACTGATAACACCAATAAACTAAAGTAACACAAGGCTCTATTTCTTATTGTTTAGAACCAATTAAGAGTACTTGGTAAGTCGGTTTCATCAGGGAGGTATAAGTTATGAAAAATCAGCTAGAATCATGTAATTATGAATATTCATTCAATATAATCAAATTTCACAGGGAACTAAAATTTTATAAATCAAAATATGAAAAAAAAATAATTCTTAGAAATAATACCTCCATTTTACTAAGTGCTTATTTTGGCATTTGGTTAAGTATAATTTTATTTATATTTCAACACATACAAAGAAGGTACTGTCAGTTTTATTTTAATGGCAGATAAATTGAGGTTCAGAGACCTTGACAAGATCATCTAATTATATTCATTAAGTTACAGAGCCAACACTCAAATCAAGAATATGATGGTTCCATTCAGGTGGACCATTGATTCTAACGTGGTAAGATGTGATCACAGTGAGTATCTCTAGCTTGCTTGCAGTCTGCTTGCAGATTTGTTCTCTAATGGCAGAAGACAGGGTTAAACCTACCAAGTCAGCAAATTCCACATCTTTCCCGAGTTAAATGTTTTTTATAACTTATATATAAAAATATACATTTATATATATACATTTATAATTTTAAATGTACATAATTTATAATTTTAAATGAATATATCACAGTACATTAAAAGGACATTATCAGTCTTGATAGCCATATGAATACAAATTAATATTATACATTGGAAATTTTACTTTTACCTTTAATTGCTTTAGATCAATTAAATACTGTATCATTTATCAATTGAAACTCTTTTAAATGTCTCTATATCAAATAAATAACAGTAAATTTGTAGTTTGTATATTTTTAATTTTATATTGTGTAAAATAAATTTGCTATAAGAATTAATACTTTCATTCACTGTCAAGCTTTTTATATCAAGAGTATTTTAACTATAATAAAAAAAACAAATGTTTTAGCAAGAATTGATTTTTAATGTTTCTTTGAAATATGTTTAGTTGTATTTTTTTTTCCACAAAGAAGTAGAGAGGACTTTGAACGGCACAGAATGCTCCATTTTCTCGTTTCACAGGGGAATAGAAAAACCAGAGCAGCAAGTAACTTTTCCAACATCACAGAATGGAGCAAGGATTAGAACTCAAAATTCTGTTCAATGCAAGATAAGTTTGCAAGAATGCCCGTACGTCCTTCCTTTCTCATGAAGAGAAGGAACCTATTTCTCCAAATCTTCTATCATTGCTAGTCTTGTGACTGCTTTGGCAAATGTTACATGAATAAATATGATGTAGGTAGATGCTTGATAGTGACTGTGCACTGGGACTTCGTTTCTGGTTGCCCTTGGGTTCCCACTAAAACTGGGATAACTTGCACGCTGCTAAGACACACAAACCCTAGTTGTCCTTATCACCTTTCTCTACAGCCTGCTAAACATTTCATTTATGAGTGAGCATTCATTCACCAGTAAATTTTCCATCCACTTCTAGCTGATTGCACAGATAAGAGCCAGCCAAGGCAGAATCAATCAGGTGAACTGGGACAATAGAACAACAGAACCATCATCTAAACAAATCATTATTGTCTAAAGAAGCTATATTTGAAAGTGATATGTTACACAGCAAAAAAAAAAAAAAAAAAAAAATACTGATGCAAATACATTTAATTTCAATATTTAGTAAATAGGCTTCTCACAGATCATCTTTATCAGATAGGCCTCAAAGGCAGATCTTCCAAGCACACTATTGATAAAATCAAAGACAAATGAGAATCTGTTTCTTAAAATTAGTTGCAACTACTCTAAATTTTTGAAGACTCTTCATATGGCATGGCTAAGGCAAATCATTCCCAATAAATAGATATCAGGCTTTCCTTTTATATTAAATATGTGTAATAATAATAAAAATTTGAAAACATCAGGAACCCAAAAGTTAAAGTAAGAAAGAAACTTGGTAGCCTACAGATACCATAGAAGAGAAAAACAAATGATAATGTTGATAACATAAAAAGGTTATCACTGCAAAAAATAATGATAATCATCAAATTCAGAGTTAACCCAGAGAACCTTAAAGAATTTAGACACATTGTAATAATTTTTATAATTAACTGTGTATTATCAGAAGCAAAAAGCCAGTTCTACTTAACAAAATTAGCAGGCTTAAGTAAATATTTAAACTAGTTTCAAGTCTGGTATTTTACTAAATAAAATAAAATAAAATGAATGTGACACATCAGTTGCAATATAATAAATGTTACAAGTGTATAAGATATAACTACAATTAATGCAAAATAGTATAAGCACTAACAGAAAAGTGTAGGGTTCTGATTTCAAGGACATATACTGTTTTGGGGAAAAGATTTCCCAAAAAGTTTAGGTAGGAGGGAGTCTGAATGATTGGAGTTTAGCTACTTTGGAATGCTAGGATAGTTTGGTTCAACGGTAGCTAACCATTCATGGTATTCAGATTCTGAAATACAAGCTAATTGCATGCTCTAAATTCACTACTGTGGGAATAAGAGATGATGAAAGTAATGTTAAAGCACTTTTTTTCCAGTAATGTATATTTAAATTTCACATTTTAATCTTAGAATCTAAGTAACATTAGAACTAAAATTCAAAGTAACAGAAAGATAATTATAAGTATAGCTTCTATTATATAAAGTGACATAATACATCCTGTCTAGAAAATAGCCTTTGCTTTTTATGTACCTCATAAGCAAATGTGACAACTTTGAAATGCTCAGTGTTCAAGGATCTGAATGCTTCTAGCACAGGTAAGGCAAATGCCCCAAGAAATAAAATGTTTACAGATATTTGAAAGAATACCAGGGAAAATCTTGGCAAATGAAAAGTACTACATAATGAAGATAAGTGGAGAGGAAAACAAGGGAGGAAAGAGAGTAAGAATCCATGGAGGAGGAATAATCTTCATGATAGCTGATTTCTGAAAATTTCTCTGTCAATTTGAGTGTATCAGCCAATTGCATGAATATCACCTTCCCTTTCTGGGAAAACAAATTTTAATTTTAAAGCTAATAATACTCAGCTTAACATGTGGGCATTTTAATTGCATTAGCATCATAGATTTCTCAGTTAAGTGCTGCCTGCATAGGCCATCTTCTCTCTGCTCCTAGTGAATTTTAGAGAAAGGTTACTTTCCTTCTTTATCAGTTCAAATTCTTAAAAAAGATTCTCTTACTTTCATGGGATTTTGTTTGCTTCTGTTAGATTACTTCTTGCCATTTACAGTGAAATACTTTGTACCATGAAAGTCAGCATGACTATGGAGGAGGAATTAGTTCTGTTTTCAAAATTATGGAATCAAAGAATGTTTTAGAAGCTCACTTGGTCTTGACCATTAGTCTTGGTAAGTAGGATGCTACGTAAGGGGGAACAACAGAACCTAAAAATCAGGCAATTCTGCAAATGCAAAAATGTCTAGACACCTAGGTTTACTTGTTGAGACTTGTTTCCTTGGTGTCATTGTCATTGTTAGATACTGGATAACCCAGAGCAGTGTGATCATCTCTAATTTGGTTGTGTGCCTGTTGTTGCCATTATTTAAAAATATTTCAGTCATATCAGGAATGGACAGGTGTGTGCATGTTGTATGTCTGAATGGGATTGTTATGCATAGTACAACTAGATGAGATATTTTAAGTAAGTTTTCTGTCTTTTCTGATCATTTGAAACCCTGGATATTTGGGGGGCTAAAATCATAAATTTTCAGATACACAAAAAGAAAATCAGAGGATGTGAGAGAGAAAGAAGATAAGAAAATAGAGAAAGAGAAATAAAGGAAAGAAAAAAGACAGAAAAGCAGGCCATATCGTTGTAGGTAAGAAGTACGGGGTAAGTTGAGAAGTAAATTATGAATGTTTTAATTATTTTGGGCCACAGGAAATGAAATCAGATTTTTAAGAGGACCCAATTTTGCTCCCTTTTGTGCTTTGATCCACTGATTAACATTTGCAACCACTAACTCACTTTCCTGATGGAAGCGACTGTCAGATCGTGCGGCTTCCAGAGCCGGGCGCAGAGTTTCCAGCTGTGGATGAAGACAGATCAAAGCATATGATGGACTCTCTACAACACAGTCTATCTGGAATACTAATAATAGTCTGTACTACTTGTAAAGAATCAAGTCATTTTTCTCCACTCCTTCAAATAATCAGGGTTTCCTTGTACATGCTATTAATTGATTCAATATGCTGAAAGAATGCCTGAACTTTTCCCACGCCTTACACTCACTCGTTTTTTATAATATACATTAGTCTACCTCCAGAGGTTGTTTTAATTCAAATCAGGTTTTTTTTTCATAAAAAATGGAATGAGTACAACTTGTTATGTTTAGCTTTATATGCTATGCATTTTCTTATGTTTTATAATTGTGTGTATATGTGTCATCGCCTACTCTGTTCAATTTTGATGCTACTTAACTTGCTTAGAGTAGAATTTCATGATCCATTTTGATAAATATTGAGATTTTTTACAATGGAGACTTTATAGACATTGCTTGGTACTATTAGACCCTTATTAATATTTTTAAACACAGTAGTTTGAAGCTCTCCCTATGACTGATGATGTTCTTCAAGCTTGCCAGACTATAAAAGGATGACATCTTCTGTGTTTTTGTTGGTTTATTGTATGTGGGATAATGGTTATTTGCTTTTACTTCATTCTGAGTCTGCCATTTTCATGTTTATTGTTTATTCTCATTTCTAATAAACATGGAGATTTTTTATTTTTTAACCTTAGGATTTCTACTGTTTGTTTTTCTTAGGAGTGTGGAGCACAGAGATGTGCCACAGACATTAGTTGTATTCCTAATGTCTTTGGTAGATAAAAAGCTAAAGTGCCAATTTTTCTCGTTCTAATCAAATAAGTGTTTGCCATACCCCCAAAGCTGTGTGGTTTGGTATTGAAAGGGGTTCAAATACAAAATATACATAAAAGCAGAATCTTTTCAATCACATAATTTACAATTCATTATTCTTAGATGGATCTAAGATTGGTGAGAACTTCTATGTAATTGTTGTTTGTGTATACATCAAGTAGATAGAATAATCCCCTTGACATATTTTATAAACCAACAAATGAAGGATATTGTCTACCTTGGGTGCAACAAGGAGTTTATGGTCTTGTCTAAAATCATTAAGTTGTTTGTTTTTTTTCAATCAGGCCCTGACACTGAACTCTGTCCTTGGTTTGCTTAGTCCAGTTTTAATAGGAATCCTATTGAGTCAGTTTAGTAGAAAAACCCTACCCTTGGTATCTGATCACCTTGACCTGCCCACAGCAAGAGTGCTATTGGGCCTTGATGTTTCCCTTTAGCAATTTGCAATCTACCCACCCCTGCCCTCTTGTTCTCTACCATCCTTGTTGCATTCTGAGTTCCAATTTCTCTTCCTTACTGCTAATCTCTATTGCAATAGTCTTTATATGTTTCTCATGGCAGTCTTTCTTACATTATTTAACAAGGTTAACTTCATTAACAAGTGTTCTGAATAGTACTTCTTATTTTAATGTTGCCCATGACTTAAAAAATATCTGATTCATCATTGCACTCCTATGTCCCTAATACAGGACCCAAGTGTGCCTGGTGGAAGTCTTTGTCTTTATTCATTCACGATTGAGCAGGGATTCACTAGGGAGGGAGGCTTCTAAGCCTGTGTTCCTAGTCACAGATCTATGAAGTATGACAGGGACATATTTTGATTCTTATGATTTTGAATATACTCTCAGCATCTGTGTTAGGGTCCCAGGCTTCTTTTGAATGGTACCTGTGAGGCTGCAAGTTCTTCTTGACTCTTGGTTTTGCATAGGGTTAATTTCCTGACTCCTGATCTGGAATATATGTTTTTTTTGTAAGTAACATTGTGAGGCCTCTACTCTCTACTTGATCCTCTCACCCTAAGGAACTTCTCTATCAACTAACATCCCCTTTCTCAAACTTTATGCCTGTAGGGCACAAACTCAGTTGGCTTTTTCTTGGTGGCATGACTTTACTAAGGGTAATTTAGAAATTAAATAGTTTGTTGGGAAAACATTGGATCTCCTAAAATTTCTCTCTATGACCATTGCTTCCCCATTACCTTGGCTCCCACTTTCCATCTTTCCTTCAGGTCCATTGGCTCTGTTGTCAAGTACTGTGAACATCTGAGGTTTTGAGGCCTAGTGGATTTATCTGAAATGAAAAATGAAATTGGACAATCTTATTTTATCATCAAAAATTAAAATCGTTGAATCTGTCCATCATAAATTCCTCTTTTCCCTCATTAACTTTCTTAGCTGACACAGTTTAAGTCTAGAGTGCCATCTATTTGCTTGACATTTTATATAGGACATAAATGTGAGTTTTTTTCCCCCTTTGGCTTTTCTATAAAATGGATGAGTATAACAGAAAAATAATCAAAGTATTGACACAATAATTTTCTTCAAAATAATAAAATAACAAATTGAGTGGGTGGAAGCGTATTTCATATCAACATTCATCTTATTCTATGACTGCTTAACTTAATTTTGAGAGAATTAAAACTATGGATTCTGAATTATTGTCTTTCATTATTTCTCTATCTGTAAAGATTCAATGCAAATTTTCTACTTCTATTATTTAATGGCTACAAGGAAAACAGAGACTCATCTTGCATGATTCACTTTGGGACATCACAAGAACCAGGTGAGAGAAAAAAAGATTATCTTTTTGTAGTGAGAGTGTAAGGTAGGAAGCTAAATTCAGCAGGTTCTTGTTGCAATGAAACATATCAAATTTCTAAGTCACATCTTTTTTCAAACTATTGCAAATTGTAATAGTATGTGTTCAGTATTTTTCTTTTCATTTGCAGAAATTTAAGAATGTTGTACATATATTTCCGGTAGTAGTATAGACACAAAAAATCTGCTGGTGCTTCTTTATTTTTTGGTTCCAGGGATTGAACCCAGGGTCATTAGATCACAGAACCACATCCCTAGTGCTATTTCATATTTATTTAGAGCCAGGGTCTCACTGAGCTTCTTAGCTCCTCACTGTTGCTGAGGCTGGCTTTGAACTCATGATCCTCCTGCCTCAGCTTCCAGAGCTGCTGGGATTACAGGTGTGCACCATCTTGCCTCACAAACAACTACCACTTTTGATAAGGAATACTATCTTATCATAGTTGGAAAAGCCCTCAACCCAAACTTCCATTTTGAAATCTGAGTTCAATACATGGCTCTGTTAGCATTTTAAAAGTTGATAAAGTAATAAATCTATGATTACTTTAAAGAAAGTCTTATAGTATTAAGGTGGGTAATACATAAATGAAGAGGCAAAATACATCTATTAAACTAAAACTTTTGAGATCAAGGGATCTCTGAAATAAAATGGTTTACTGAGTCATTACAGATGCTAGCCAAAAAAATTAATAGTAGTAGTAGTAGTAATAATAATAATAATAAAACTCTCTACAACTATAAAAGACTAGAATAGATAGAAAGTGGAACTAGTCTTTATACTGGACTTAGAGCTATAAGTGTTTTAAGATTATGGGGAAGGAAAGCATTATTCACATTAAACTACATTGGCATTTTAGAGAGACAGGGTAACAAAAGCATAGTCAACTTAGGGATAGGAAACCTGTCCAGAAGAAGAACTCTCATTGCTTCTATATTGCTTGGAGTTAACAGTCCAGAAAGTTTATGAATAAACAGGGGCAGTGTCACTAGTGATGGGCAGAGATGGGATTGCAGCCAAGATTCTAACATAAAAAGTCTTTTTATTTCCCTTGCAACTGTTAACTGATTAACTTCCTTTATCTCCCCCACCTGCCATTTTCCAGCCCTAGTAACTAATTCAGAATATTTCAGAATTTTTTATCATGGTTAATCAAAATCAAATAAAAATGAATATTCTGAGACAAAATTATGTAAATGTATATATGTGTATATACGTATACACAAACAAACATTAATATGTGTGATAGACTATTAAATGGAGCGGGAAAAATTCATATTTTGGAAAGACCTTTGAAACAATTTTCATTACATCAGACATAATTTATCCCTATTTTGTCTCCTATGAATATAAAAATTATTTAAAGCCACTTGAAATTATCAAAGGAAAAATGAAAATGTTTTTACAAAAACAGCAAAGTTTTCTTTGCACCATCTTCTATAGCCCAATGTTTCATTAATGCAGAAGTATTTTGAATTCACATATTCTAAGATAGCTTGTTAGAAGAACAAGAAGCAGAAAAAATATCTGTGGGAGGGCACTGGGGATTGAATTTTGGGGTGCTCTACCATTGTGTCATAACCCCATTCCTTTTTAATTTTGAGATAGGGTCTCACTAAATTTTTCAATCTGGCCTAGAACTTGTGATCCTCCTACCACAGCCTACCAAATAGCTAGGATTATAGCCGTGCATCACCATTCCAACCAACAGAAGATATTTTTTAAAAAACTGAAAATTGTAAGCCTTTTGAAACAAAGAACTTCATATTTTTATCATTTAACCTCTGAAGTAATTATCTCTTCTGATGAATTCAAGAGAAAGATGATAACAAATGGAATCATTGATAGTGAAAACAGGTGCAGATATGTTTGAAGACCTGTAATACTATCAAACATTCCTACTTACTTTACACTTAACATATGTCTGTAACAGTTCTGTTTTACCATGTGCTAAGCCATTTAATTCTCACCCAAACCGTGTAATGTAGAATGTAATTTTACCCCCATCTGATATCAGAATGAAAGTCACAGGGCTAGAGTCAGTAACAAAGCTAGCATATCTTCCAATACGGGCTGGGTGAACATCAAAGGTCTGCTCTCAATCACTAAGCTACAGAGGATAGAACGGGATATTTTTAGGTTTTAGTACAGCCTTGCTTGAGTTAGCATCTTTTGTCAGTTTCTTAATATTCTCAGAAGACTGATTCAGCAGATTTGCAGATGTTACATTGTAGACAAAACTGATACAATAAAAATGTAATTTTTGAATATTCAAATTATAATTAATTATAATAGACAAACTTATTAAGTTGTAGTTATAAAAGCATATGGAAGTCCTTTGTAGAATTTAATGTGTAAATATTTGCCCCAGACTTTAATGTATCTTCATGCTTTCTCTCATATATTTAAAAAAATGCTTCTAAATGAAAGAGTTTTATTCAAAAAATTAATACTTATTTTTAAATTAAACCAAATTGGTAACCATGTGCCTTCAACTGTAGTACCTCCTTTCAAGAATCATCATAGGAAATGAATATTAAAACAAACAAATCTGCTTGCCCTACTGAATCAGATTATGTCAATCTGAAATCTGTGAATCAAACAGTTCTTCAAAAATGAACTTGACTTAAACTAGCCTCTTACCTTTAAGGCCATGAAGGAAAGGATTTGGTGAGTTATTCCTCTTGACATCCTTTTAGCTTATTGTTTATGTATTCTTGATTCTTACTAACAATATGGTTTCTTGCTAGGTGCAGTGGTGCCTGCCTATAATTCCAGGGACTTGGGAAGCTGAAGCAGGAGGATGACAATATTGTCAAAGCATTTCCTGGCAATTTAATAATACCATGTCTCAAAATTTAAAAAATTAAGAGAGCTGTGAGTGTAGCTCAGTGGAAATGTCCTGAGTTCAATTCCCAGTACTAGGGAATGTATCTATACCTATCTATTTATCTATTCACATAAATGTCAAATTTATTTACTATATGTATATAATAAAGAAAAGCAGCCTGGACAGAGGCCCACCCCAGCACACCATGCCCACTGGAGAGGCATGCCTGAGCTACAGTTCCCTATTCATCAGAGTGTGGTTCCATACCCCAATATGAAGGTACCTATAGGTTTGATGCTGATGTAGCCAGCAAAGTGGGACAGCACTACTACTATGTAGGACAACAATCAGGACCTGGTATAATGTCACCAAAGTCCCTACAAGCCTGGTTGCTCTAGAGGTATCTCTACAAGGGGTGCTAGCTAGCAATCATCCAGTTGCAGAGGTAACAGGGAGCCTTGCATGGATTTTCTTTTTCTTATTTCTCCTGCTAACAACCAACTTCTTTTTCACTAGTCATATAATCTAATACTTTTATATTCTCACAACCTATCTCATAAACTTCACAGCCTACCCTCCCACTATTAGAATCTGTAAGTCATTATGCAAACCTATTGACCATACGGTAAAAGATAACTGAACTCATTATTTCTGTTTACAGCAACAAATCTGTAACTGTCAAAATAGAAGTTAATTAGTTTATTGGTTACATTGCGTGCTATAATACTTATGCCCCCGTTAAAGGTGAGGTATTGGTAACCTGTAGGGACACTATAAGATACTGCAATGCCTCAGATCTACACTGCAAGAGAGGAAGACACATAGACATCATGGAAAAACAAGGGAGGAAAGTGCCCCAACCAAAGATAGTACAACAATAAAATCCATGGAGAGCTCAGTAGATGAAATGTCAGAGAAGGGGTTCAGAATGTACATAATTAAAATGATCTGGGAATTAAATAATGACCTTAGCGAGCAAATAAAGGCAAAAATTGATCACTCCAACAAAAAGATAAGTCAACAAACACAGGAAATCATGGATCACACCAACAAAAAGATAAGAGAGTAAATAGAGGTAGAAAGAAATTACTTCAAGAAAGAGATTCTGAAAACAAACAAACAAACAAATAAACAAAGAGAAATCCTTGAAAAGAAAGAAACAATAAATCAAAATTTAAAAACTCAGTAGAAAGTATCACCAACAGACTAGATCACTTGGAAGATAGGACCTCAGACAATGAAGACAAAATGTACAATCTTGAAAATAAAGTTGACCACACAGTGAGGGTGGTAAGAAATCATGAACAGAACATCCAAGAACCATTGGATAACATAAAAAGACCACATCTAAGATTCATTGGGTTAGAGGAAGGCTCAGAGATTCAAACCAAAGGAATGCACAATCGCTTCAATGGAACAATATCGGAAAATTTCCTAAGCATGAAGAATAAATTGGAAAATAAAATACAAGAGACTTACAGAACACCAAATGTACAAATTACAACAGATCTACAATAAGATATAATAAAAATGCCCTATAATAAAAATAAGGATAGAATCTTAAAGGCCTCAAGAAAGAGGAATCAGATCCTTTATAGGGGAAGACCATTTCAGATTTCAGCAGATTTTTCAAGCCTGACCTTCATAGCCATCCTGGAACAACATAAACAAGGCTCTGAAAGAAAATGAATGCCAACCAAGAATCTTTTTTTTTTTAAATTTTAATTAGTTATATATGATAGCAGAATGCAATTCAATTCATATTATACAAATAGAGCACGATTTTTCATGTCTCTGGTTGAAAACAAAGAAGAGTCACACCATTTGTGTTTTCATACATGTACTTAGGGTAACAATGTCCATCTCATTTCACCATCTTATATTCCGGTGGCACAAAAATTAAAATCTAGAATCAACAAATGGAATGGGTTCAAACTAAAAAGCTTCCTCTCAGCAAATGAAGCAATCAGTGAGGAGAATAGAGAGCCTACAGAATGGGAAAAAATTTTTATCACATGCACATCAGATAGAACACTAATCTCTAGGATATATAGAGAACTTAAAAATCTTAACACCAAAAAAAAAACCAAATAACTCATTCAATAAATAGGCCAAGAAACTGAACAGACACTTCTCAGAAGAGGATATACAACCAGTCAACAAATACATAAAAGGTGTTCAACATCTCTAGCAATTAGAGAAATGAAAATAAAAACCCCCTTAAGATTTCATCTCACTGCAGTCAGAATGGCATCTATTAAGAATACAAACAACAATAATTGTTGGCAAGGATGTGGTGAAAAAGGTACACTCATACATTGCTGGTGGGACTGCAAATTGGTGGAGAAAATATAGAAAACAGTATGAAGATTTGTTGGAAAACTTGGAATGGGACCACTATTTGACCCAGCTATCCCACTCTTTGGTTTATACTCAAAAGACTTGAAAAAGGCATACTACAGTGTTGTAGCCACATTAATGTTTATAGCAGCACAATTCATAATAGCTAAATTGTGGAACCAAACTAGATGCCCTTCAGTAGATGAATGGATAAAGAAACCACACACACACACATACACACACACACACAATGGAATATTATTCAGCATTAAAATAGAATAAAATCATGGCATCTGCAGGTAAATGGATGGAATTGGACAATATTATACTAAGTGAAGTATGCCAATCCCAAAATTCCAAATGCCGAATGTTTTTGCTGATATGAGGATGCTGATCCATAATGGGGATGGGGTGAAGCATGGGAGGAATGGAGGAGCTTTAGATAGGGCTAGATAGGGCAAAGGGGATGGAGGGGAAGGGAGGGAGAATAAGGATACGAGAGATGGTGAAATGAGATGGACATCATTACCCTAAATACACGTATGAAGACATGAATGATGTGACTCGACTCTGTGTACAACCAGAGAGATGAAAAACTGGGTTCCCTACGTGTAGTATGAATTGAAATGCATTCTGCTGTTGTGTATAACAAATTAGAGCAAATAAATAAGTTTTAAAAATTAAAACATTAAAATTAAGTAGAAAGATGAGTGTGTGTGCATTTTAGAGACTATTTTATCACTGTAGTTAACATGAGTGATTGTCTTGGCATAAATAAAGAAAAAATATCTGAATACAAAACTTGGCTTTACCTAAGCTATCACTTTTCTCCCAAATAATCCACTGCTGTCAAGGGTACTCAACTAGGCACCCAAAACTATGAATCGGGTTCTCAAAATTCTTTTGCAAATACTTTATTTTTTAACTAAGAATGGAACTACTGATGTGGATTAAGGACATCTTCCAAAATGAATCTCGAGAACAAGGTCTAGGAATACAGAGAGATCAATAAACTCTGAAAATATGGTAAAGAGATGCATAAAAGGAAGAGTGTGATTGGGAAATATTGTCATTGATTTTGTTCTGAACTGATTTTTCCATGATTGCTATTTTTTTTCTCTTTTAAGCCCATGTACTTTGTAGCAAACTTTTAAAAATATACTTTTTTTCTTTTTACCCTGGAAAGTTGCTTAATTAGGTCAATACTAAAACACAAGGGGTGACATAAAATTGAAAATAAATGTAAAATTTATAAGTAATAAGCAATTAAAAGCCCACAACTAGAGTTTTAAGATGAAATTTTTAGAAAAAAAATCACAAAAATGTTTATTTTATACTTAAGTAAAACAACAAAGTAAAAATGTTAGATTCCATAGAAATATATTTAAGCATGCAGAATCTACCTAGATTTATTCTGCAACACACCACTGCTGAGCATGTGAGAGGTCACCAGCAAGAGCCTCTCAAATCCACTCAGCATGGTTTCCTACAGCTTGTCAGATTGTCAAAGCTGTCTTTGATCTGATTGATAGGAATTTCTAACACAGGGATAGATATAGAGGTTGACAACTATTACTCACTGATTATTCACTTTTGCTAACTTCTTGTGCCATTGTTTTCTCATGAAATTAAGAATGAAGTGTGTAGCCTGACTACTCGACAAGCAAAATCTTGAGGAGATTGTATTTCCAGGCTACCACCACCTCTAGATTACTCAGTATAGATATAGGCTCTGTCATGGCAACTGTAATGCCATAAGAGTGTAGATAGCATGCAATAGGAAGGGGAAACTTTCCTACTAACATTATTTGATGTCATCTTATTTATTTATTTTAAAATTTTTTTTATTGTTTACTGTCATTCTGGAGACTCAATGAGTTGGAGTTTATCAGTTATTTATGTGACAGTCATTCCAAATAACTACTGTGTTCAAAGTTTTAGAAAAGCACTAAGAGACTGTATTAGTAGTTTAGTGGCAATATTCATCTTCCTCTGGTCAGTATGACTAGATTTTCTTATTTCTGTTTCCCTATATGTCTAGATAGCTTTATTTTTCTTATGTTTAAAACAGAGGTTCACCACCCTTGAAGAAATAAGTAAAATCAGTACCCAATTTCACTAATAAGATCATATCGAAACACATGCACAAAAGAATAAAGTATCCAAATGGCAAATAATGAAATATAAAAACTATTTGTTACAATATTACCTAAAGATGGTGAAAATTTGGAAATAAATTGTGAAATGAGATGTTAGTATGTATATTGAAGTGGATAATTCAATGAGATGCTATGTAGCCACTGAAATGATAGTTATGCAAAGAAAAAATGAATTATACAAAGTAGAAATTTTTGTTTTAAATCAAAAAAATCAGTCCACTATACATCCTATATAATCCTGAAGTAAATGTACAGGCCTAAAATATTTGTAATGACAGGAATAGGTGGCTTTATGTTTTTTGAAAAATTATCTTTCATGTCATTTTAGAGATATACTTACAATTTTAAATGCTGTAAATTATAATATGAATAGCTGAGCTAATAATTATTAATTAATTAATAAGATCTCATCTGAAAATATAGAGAAGAACTTGCTTTTCATATCATCCTTAGCACTAACATGATTGCTAGAATACATCCAGGAGAATCAAGTAAGGAAGTTTGAAGGTTGAAGTTAAAAATTCAGTATCTTATCCAATAGATATCATTAAACACTGTTGCTTTATTTGCAGTTAACATATGCACTGGATAAGTGAGGAAAGTAGTTAAATAAATGAAGTGGTATTATGAAAGTGTATGCATCCTTTTTTTAAAAAAAAATTTCCTTATTGAAGGTATTACAGAGTTGCTTCATTTTTTCCCCATTCATAGTCTGTAAAAAAAAAAATGTAAAAGGAAAGAAAAATTTGGAAATAGCTTCAAGCCAATTTGACATTCAAAAATGTCCACTTGAGCATTGCTTCTGCGACTTTCCTTAACATCATCCTCATTGTATGTGTGTTTCCCTCACAGTGCAAATTCCTCTTAAATGTCCTACCCGCCACACCCAATGTAGCAGTGCTTGCTGTTTTATTCTGTATCTATATTGCTATAGGAGTTGTCTCTGTACAAAGCAAAATGATCAAGGGTTCCAATTCCCCAAAGTTCTTCATTGTTTTATTTTTTATAAGAACTAACAAAATTCTTATCATGGTCAAAGCCAGCCTCAGCAATTTAGTAAGGCCCTGAACAACTTAGCAAGACCTTGTCTCTCAAAATAAAATATATTAAAAAGGCGGCGGGGCTGGGGATGTGGCTCAGTACTTAAGTTTCCCTGGCTTCAATATCCCCAGTACCAAAAAAGAAAAAAAGAAAGAAAGAAAATAACTCTCAGCATGGCTTTCATAAGTCAATTTTTTTTTTAAAGAGAGAGAGAGAGAGAGAGAGAGAGAGAGAGAGAGAGAGAGAGAGAGAGAATTTTTTAATATTTATTATTTATTTTTTAGTTATCAGCGGACACAACATCTTTGTTTGTATGTGGTGCTGAGAATCCAACCCCGGCCGCACACATGCCAAGCGAGCGCCCTGCCGCTTGAGCCACATCCCCAGCCCTCATAAGTCAATTTTGCTGCACTCTAACTTCACACAAATTTTCTGGTCTTCTTTAGTTCATATTCTTTCTTGATTTGGGATTTTGGTCGTTAATTCTCCTGCGTTTAGAATGACACTTCAGTTGTTTGCCCTTTGCCTAGCTACTAGTAGACACTTACCCCTTCATCTTTGGGAATGCCATCTGTCAATTATTTTGCAAAGAACTCGGATATATACCTATATACATTTCATACTTGTGTGTCATTTATTTCATATACATATAAAATGATTCTAGAAACCTACCACTTATGGGAAAATGTAAGCTAGAGATACCTGAATTACTAGACATTATAGTACTTATTATTACACTGAGCATTACATGACCATGCTCATAATTATTTGATAATATATGCATATCTAATATTATTTGATAATACCTATATAATTTCATTATTTCATGTTTATTGTGAACTAAAAATATTTATTATTATTATTCTTTAGGTTGTAAGTAAATTAAAAATCAAGACAACTTCAGTTAAAAGCAAATGTGTAGACTGGCAGTTGAGTTGATAAGCCAAAGCTCAGGTTGATTGAATGGAACTCTCATACAGTGTGAATGGACTGAAGCTATCATGGTCTCAGGATTCTGACTTCTGAGGACAGATTCAGGGCAAGCTCTCTATGGTAGTAGTAGTTCTATTTTACCTATTTTCCAGATACTGCAGGAAGAAGAATGAGTCTAAGCATATGATTAGCTCTGTGAAACGATGTATCCCTTTATGAGCCACTACTAAGGTCTAAAGAAGGACATGAACTGATTGAATTAGGTCTAGGTGAAAGAATCCACTTGTGAAGCTAGGAGATGAGAGTTGGGAAATCAGCTTTGCGTAACACAAACCAGTTGATAGTTATAGAAAAAAAAAATTGCTTTTTTAATATTTTATTTTGCAATCTTTATTTATATACATAAAAATATTAGTAAAATACATGATATATATGTATGTGTATATTTATATGTATACACACATATATTTGTATGTACTTACCCATATATATGTCAATATGTATTTATACACATGCATACCTATATATGAACATATATACATATATATGCATATATATATGATAGCTTACATTAGTGGAGAGGCCAAATTTTATTAATTTATAACTCTAATAAGTTTGTGCTATGCCTATTCTTCATAGGTCTTAGGAAAAATTACAGACACATAGTATTTGTGCCTTGCACCTTTGGTATTAACAAATCTTATTCTTACTATTATTTAATCATATTTATTGATTGGGAATGTTGGAAAAAAATGTGCCCATTTCTCAACTTTTTGCCTTTAGCTGGAGGTTCTTTGGTACCAATCAGATCAAATATGTAAATGATAATAGAAATTTCTTTCAATTCCAAAATTATTTTGTTTCATCCCTATTATATTATAGTTCTCTCAATGCAACCAATTTTATTTCACTGTCACAAATAGAAAACAGAGTACAAATTATTGCAAAAGGGTTTTTATCAAATAGTAGAGAATATTTTCATATTTTTCCACAGGTCTCCATGTTTCTAGAGTTAAGCCAACCATAAAGAAGCAGCATACTTAATGCAAAGTTCCCTTTAATTATCTGTGGTCATGAAAAACTGTGATAGCAGGGTACAGATAATCTGAAAACCTAAAGTAGCCTATAATATAAAGCCTGTCCCACATTCAGTCATTTCTAAGAGTTAATACTGTGTTAGTCAAGCTGAGTGACCCAAAGGCCATCATCTCATTTCCCCTGAGGTAGTCTGTAGGGAATGCAAATGAGGGTAAATGGCCATTAAAGCAAGCAGGAGAAAGAGAGAAAGACAATCTCTTCTCTTGATATTTAGTCTCTAAATGATCCAGAAATAACTGGATATTCATCACATATTTTTGTCACTTTTGGAGCCAAAACCTATTTGAAGACACAAATTTAAAGAAATGTTGTTGGTTTATGGTATGGTTTGATTTACTAATCCTCTACTATATTCCACGGATAACATTAGTATTGGGGTCAAATGGAGAAAAAAGAAAACTTTGTCCTCCAGGGATGAAAATCTATCCACTATTGATTTACAAGTAATAATATTGCATAAGGTAATCATAATTTAATTGTTTTTATCATGCTTACGTTGTATGTCTCAGTTCATTTTTCCTGGTACCAAAACACTATTTGGTTGTAGTGAAAGAATAATAAATTCTAGTACATTTTGTGTGTATGGTTTTCTCATACATTTGGGGAGGGAAAAATTGTGTCCCTACTATAGCTCTTGAAGTTAGAAAGTCTTCCTCTGACTTAATGTAAACATTCAGTGTAAAACTGCTGGCATTTTCTATACAATCTAATGGAGGGAAACCCTTATAACAAACTACTTAAATTTTTACTAATACATGAGCTTAAAAATAATTTGTTCATTAAATATTTAAAACTATACAAGATGTTATCTTAGCTATTAGCAATGAAGATGAAGGAAATAAACCTATGAAAGGCAGAATAGGTAAAGAAAAAGCAAAGCTCTCTGCACTAGAAAGTGATATAATAGTACACCAGGAGAACAAAAGAAAATCAAGAATAAAACTGAGTATAAAATATAAACACTGGGTAGGTAACAGGATGTGGAAGAAAGGACCAAGATGGAAAACAAACATTAATTAGTGAACTTAAAAGTGTAACGAATGGAGAAGACAACCACACTGGTAGGGTAAGAAAGAAAGAATATTTGGAAAACTGCTTTTTGTCTATACTGTGTAAAGACAAATTTCTAAAAAAAAAAAAAATGGAAAAATAAATACCAGAGTGTTGGAATAGAATTGAAAATATCAATTTGAATTCACAGTTTTGAATATTGATACAAATATACAGAGATGTATATAGGGTGTGTGTGTATGTGTGTGTGTGTGTGTGTGTGTGTGATGTAAAATATATCCATGCATTTTCTAGTATTCTAAGGCATAGATGTAATGATTCTTAGAGGCAAAGTGTATGCCTGGAATTCAAATCTTTATTTCTAAATAATATTTTTCAGTAAAAAGAACCAAAACTCCTTAGAGACATTACTAATTCCACGAGTAGGACAGGAAAGATATAAAAGGACCTGGTACATTTTTTCTTGCCAAAAATAAGGAAATGATAAAAAATTATGGAAGTATGTTGAGAGACATATAAAAGCCAACATGAAAGAATTCCCAATAGCTAACTCTCAGATAATTTCAATAACTAAATAATAATTATAATGGGTTATAATCCACAAAATAAATGAACTACCCACAAGGCTATAACATAATTAAATAATTTAGTAAATTAATAGAAGGGAACTCTATTCTTAGCACTGGTAACTGTAAGAAGACACAAAGAATCCTAGACTGGATACTAGACCAGAAAAGGAATATTAATACGGAATTAGTGAAATTCAAATATAGTCTTTGGTTAGCTAATAGCACTTAATTCATATTATGTTCCTAGCTCAGACAATTGTTATTCTGATGAAAATGTATGGAAACTATTTGAAATTTTTTTGCTACTTTTAGCCAGCAAAAAACAAAAGGACTATATGGAGAGAATATGTGAAATATATAATTATATTTATTTGAAAGATGGGGTAAAAAATAGCTTTTAACACACCTGTATTATGGCCTAAACCAATGTACAACTAATTACAAAACAAATACCTAAAAAAAAGGATAATATATTTAGAACCAATGGTCAAGATCCATCTACATGTAATGTCTAATCTTATATTACAAATGAATTTCTAAGATAGTGATACTAGTTTTAAGGATTTCTATGAAGTCTAGTAATTGAAATTGGTTTGTGTTTGAAATATTAATAAAATATTTTAGAAAGTTTATCTTGAGAATAATTGAAAAGTGGGCCAAAGAAATTTTATAATAATACATACAGTATAATTGGTATATCATTTGAAAAAAAATTAATAAAACATTAATTTGTGTGGGTTGCTCTTAGACTAACAGGAAGAACAAAGTAAATTTAATTGAGCAAAGATATTCTTTTTTTTTAATCTGGATAAAGTTTTCTGTACTTCAAATATTTAATTACACATTGATTTCATAATTATTTTTCAATATTTTTAAATGCAAATTTAAAGATAATTCTTTTCTCTGTGTGAGTTTGTGCATATCTTCCCACATTCCTTTTATCAACATATTGTTAATTAATCTGAATCTCTAAAGCTAATTTAGCTCACACCCAAATTCCATTGTAATATTAAGTGTGTAAACTGGATAGACTAATCCAAATTTTAATTAATGAATTCCTCTGAGAAATTATTTAGAGCATACTACTTTTAATGCATGTGGCCATTACTAACATTCATTAAGTTATTTGTTTGTTTATGTATGTATTCATATATGTATGTATGTATTTATTCATTGGTTCTGAATATGAAACCCAGAGTCTCATTCATGCTAGGCAAGCACTCTACCACTGAATTGCATCCCGATCCTCAAATTAGAGTAGGGATACTGAATATATCTCTGATAGAAAAAAAATTATGTAACAATGAAGTATATCAGAAACTAAACAATATTGCTCACATATGTTCACAAAGTATATAAACTAAAAATTATACAAGTTTGAGGGGGATAAAATTTGTTTTAAATTATTTTTCAAATTTACAGTTTAACTCCACATTCACAACTGGTAATTTAACTAGAATTCAAATCTTTACTTCTAAATAATATTTTTCAGTAAAAAGAACCAGAACTCCTTAGAGACATTACTAATTCCACGACTAGGACTTTAAAATTTTGATGTGTTTGTAGATATTTCCTGAAGTGTCTAGAGAAAGAAAACTATTCTTGTTTAAAATATTACTTGTATTTAACATAGTTTCATTGTTTTTTTTTTTTTCTATGAGACTTAGAAGAATATATCCATAGGAAAATACAAAAGGTTCAAGAGAGTTTCGTTGAGAAGCCAAACTTGATGATATTTTATTTAACTGAATTTTAAAATAGCAATAGTAAACAAAAGTAATCAAATAAAAAGAGGGAAAGACTCTTCTTAGGGTGCATCAGCAAATGCCTATTTGATGAAAAGAAAAGCTTCTAAGAAGCTCAACAAGAAATGTGTTAAATTATAAAACCACATCAAGACTAGATGAAAAAAGTGGATTTCAGTAGTTAACTTGAGTAGCTAAAAAGACATTACACATCCAATTCCTGGGAGAGAGATGTTTGCAACTTTTTTAGTTGATAATATTGCTTTTATGATGCCATGATACCCACTTGTATTGAATCCATATATATAAAATTCTCAAGTCTATCAATCAAATTTAAAAGTCTGGCCCCAAATCCCACAGGGTCAATGTTAAATTTCTCCACATTTGTCAAGCCTGTTTATATTGAATTTCCACTTATATCAACCTATTTGTTTCACCAGCTATGATGTGTTTTTATACGGCTTTGTACCACTTCCTGGTACCACAGAGAGAATGCTGAACAACAAAGTCACAAATACTACCAACATGCTTTCCTACATATATTATATTTGTTTGGCTTCTCAAAATTTCTGTTTGATCTCTGGAAATTAGATATATACTAAGTTTGTTTCACTTTCTAGATAGCATCAGAGCAAAGTTGACTGAAACTATGAACATAATAGAACTGGATGAAACATTCCATGCTTTTTATCTATTACATCTGAGTTTTGAAAATTATTATTTTAAAGAAACAAGTATTTTCAGTAACAATTTGTTATGTTAGGAAAAAAAATGGATGAATTTATTTTCTGTTCATACTGTGAAATATGGTTTATTTTTAATACAAAAGACATAAATCTCAGAAACTACATTATGTTTTGCCTTACAGATAGATCATAGAGTGGCTATAAAGACAGAATCTTATAAAAGCATAGACATTGATATCACAGTAATTATTTTGTTCAACCATTCTATGGTAGGCAAACTTAAATTCACTTTTATTACACTGAAAGAAGAAAAGTTCTTGTAGCTGTCACATTTTGCCTTAATACAAAGACATCTTTTCTTAAGAGTTACCCATTTAGCTTTCTTGCTGAATAGGGACATTTGCAAATGGATTGGGTTTATTGGCTATCATTTAATTTTTTCTCATACTTCCTTAAGTTTCCACTGAAAGTCTGTTTTAAAGATAAATCCGTTTTATGGATATTAGAGAAATAAGAAAATGCTTTATAGAAAGAATTATCTATTTCTTCATGTATTTGTCAGCCTTTGTCACTATAACAAATACCTAAGATAAATCAACTTAAAGTAGGGAGGGTTTATTTTGGCTCCTGGTTTCAGTCCATAGTTGGCTGTCTCTGTTGCCTTTTGGAATTCTCTAAGGCAGAACACATGGTCAGGGGGAGGGGAATAGTGAAGCAAAGTTTCTCACTTCATGGTGACCAGAAAGAAAACAGAAGGAAAAAGTTGCATACTACCAATGACCTCACTTACTTCTACTAGGCCACGCATGCATTAAAAAGTTCTACCATCTCCCAAAGGTACCATAGACTTGTAACCAAGTCTATAGCATATGGGCCTGTGGGAGAAATGTCAGATCCAAATCATAATTGCAAATAAAGTAGAAAATGAACACTTTAGTTCATTATGAACATGATTATCTTTCAAATGATGAGGATCTAATGAATAATGAAGCATAAAGCAATTTAAAGATAGGAAAACGAGTTTCTGTAATTAGCCAGCATATAGCAAACCACGTTTTCATGAGATATTCGTTTATGTATTACGGAAAGGGGGCTTCGGAACTGTTTACAGACTAAAGTGAAATTCTTTGACACATATTAGCAAAATAGAATTTTAGGAATATTCTATACAGAGCTCAAAAATTTAATAGTTTCATTGAATATAGTTTGATAGTGCAATATTAATAATGCATTCCAGAGATGAACATTTTCTAGAAGTTGGTAGACCACCTCCTTAAAACATTATCAATTGACTGCTCTAAAAAAAATTGTGAAATGATATCCTGATATCATTGTGACAATTCAGAAAACTACTTTGAATCCTGCTTTAAATTTTGAACAATTTTGTAGTCTGAATATTCCCTTTTTGATTTAAAAAAAAATCTGCATACTGGGAATAAAAATCACCTATTGTTCTAAGTAATGAAAATTTATACAAAAGCTATAGAGCACAGCTTATAATTAATAGAAAATAAATAAATGGTAGGTATATAACACATGCTTTTCTAGTTTATACTTTATGTATTTATTTCTTAAGTTCCTCATCTGAACATTTTCTACACAATATTTATTACTTATAAAACTGTTGTGATGAGTTTGAAATTTGACATGGAAAGCAAATCTGGTTAGAATAAAAACATTTTTATTAATAATATTTGTATAGAATTGATCATTCAAAATTTATTATTTGTGGGATTTGATGGAAAATTACTTTTACATCCACTGTATGTCCTCATAAATGCTGGATAGTGTATCTAGAAACTTCATAAGTATACTAAAAATGTCTAATAAAGGCAAATCATAAATCTTAAAAGTTGTTGGATTTCTCGTAGTTGATGAAAGTGACGATTGAAATAAAAATTTAAATATTTTCACAAATAATAATCAGACATCTATGCTCACTAACATGAGAAAAATGGAACAAGGGTGTTAGGATTTGTATGTGAAATGTCTGTCCAAATACTCATGTATCAATGCAAAAATGTGCACAGGTGAAGTAATTAGATTTTGAGAGCTATAACCTGATTAGTGGTTTAATTCATAAAATTGATAAGTTTAAAATTTGAATGTATTTGAATGTATGGTGGTAATTATAGGCATTCAGAGCATAGCTAGAGGGAGTAGGACACTGGAGTTGTACCCTTGGGAATTAGATTTTGCCCCTGACTCCTCATGCACACACTCTGTGCTTCTCTGCTGCCATGATCTGAACAGTTTCCTCTGCCATGCCTTTCTGCCTTGATGTTCACTGCCTCAGGCATAGCACAGTGAAGCAGACCAACCATGGACTGACTTCTGAAATCATAAGCTCCAAAGGAAGTTTTTCTCCTCTAAATTGTCCTTCTCAGCTATTTTGTTTACAGAATTGAAATGCTGACTAACACAGAAATTGGTACTGGGAAGTGGGGTCATTATCATGGCTAACCTGACCATGTGGTTTAAGAGTCTTTGGAACTGGTTTATGAGAGAAATTTGCAAAAGTTTGGAGATGCAGGCTGGAGAAACTTTGGAATGCTGTAAGCAGAACTTACTGAGAAATTTTGGTAAGAGCTCAGAAGACCAGAATGCTTATAGGTATATGGACAATAAACTCTGATCATGAGGTTTCAGAGGAAAACAAGGACTCTGCTGTAATTGGACTAGAGACCATCTGTTACTCTGACAAAAAATTTGTTTACATTTGGGTCTAGTCCTCAGACTTTCTGTGAAGCTGAGCTTAAAGGTGATAGACTAATTAATCTGATGAAGAAAATTTCAAGGCAGTGCAGCATTCAGGCAGTGACATGGGTATTTTTGACAGCTTTTATCACATTTATTATGAGAATATTTTTTTAAAAAGGTAATAATTAAAACACTGCAATAAGAACTGGGGATGTGGCTCAAGCGGTAGCTCTCTCGCCTGGTATGCGTGCGGTCCGGGTTCAATCCTCAGCACCACATACAAACAAAGGTGTTGTGTCCGCTGAAAAACTAAAAAATAAATATTAAAAAAAATTCTCTCTCTCTCTCTCTCTCTCTCTCTTTCTCTCTCTCTCAAAACATAAATAAATAAAACACTGCAATAATGCTGGAAAAGAAGCACCTGCAAAATCAGGGCCAAGGGAGGTGTGGTTGTTGAAGATATTACTGCTATTAAAGAGAAGCTAAGTATTTTGCACAAAAATAGTAGGAAAGATATCTTGAGGTCATCTTTGGAATCAGCAAGCCCATGCCCATGGCAGGATCAAGGAAATAAAATTAAAAACTAAAGGACATTTTTGACATGAAAGCATAAATTCCAGCTAGGTAGCTGTTTCCCCAGGATTCAATTTACTGTGTTCAGCTGCCCATTCAGATATTGCTGCAGATGCTGCTGCAGCCATGGTGCAGGAGGGCTCAGCTATTGATCATACTGGCACAGATCCTGGCATTATTTACATGATGCTAGTTTTGCAAGAGTTCAGTATGCTGCCGGGCGTGGTAGCAAACACCTATAATCTCAGTGGCTCTCAAGGCTGAGGCAAGAGAATCGCGAGTTCAAAGCCAGCCTCAGCAAAAGAGAGGTGCTAAACAACTCAGTGAGACTCTGTCTCCAAATAAAATACAAAATAGCGCTGTGGATGTGGCTCAGTGGTTGAGTGCCCCTGAGTTCAATTCCTGATAACCAAAAAAAAAAAAAAAAAAAGAAAAAAAGAGTTCAAGAGTTAAGGAGTCATGAAAGCTTCCAGTGAGATTTAAAAAAAAAAAGGCCAGGAAAGCCAGGAAAAGTGTAGAAGGTCAGAATTCCGCTTTGTAACTCATACAAGGCTAAAATATTCTAATAATTTTTGAGAGAGTTTTTCAAATAAACTTTTACTTTACATTATCTACTAGGAAACTAACCTCAGGTGATTACAAATAGGAATATTTTAATATTTTCACTCACTCACTCAAATATGCATCTGAATAAGATATTTGGTCCATGATCAGTAAGTCACAAGCGCTTCATCTGTTAATCATCATGCATTCAATCAAACTAAATGTATTCATCTTGTGCCATAGACTATACTGAGTTTTAAATGTTGAAGAGTAAGATAGAAAAAAATTTTATAGACCTTGTAAGTCTGGTATAGAGCACATATTTTAGAGAGGAGAGAGAAAAAAAGAAGAAATAAAAAAGAAAGGTAGGGTTATCAATAAATCTATATTTCAAAAAATAAATATAATTTATTTTCTTCTTGGATTTAAATTATAGTATAGCCTCCCTCATAGAAGGGAACATTTTCTTTGAAAAGCCATCCAAGTTTAAGAGATTGATCAGTGTCCAGCACAGATGTAAACAACATCATTGGCGTGGTAGTGGTAACAGAGGGACTCCACATGTATTCATGCAGGCCATTTGGTGAAATGTCCTAGGGAGTGTGAAGACCACTTGTGGCTTTCTAACACTGCAGGGAGGAATGAACTTGTTTCAGAGGCAAATGCGAGAAACATGAAACATCACTGATGCTTTTTTCCTGCTTGCATTTTACGGTGAGATACTGTAGGATTTGATGACACTTTTGCAACTTTTTCTAGACACATAGTATAATTTGTCCGATCTCCTAATTGTCCATAAACATTTAAATCCCCCAAATGTATGTGTTCTTCCTTTTGCTGCTCTCCTCTCCTGCCTTCTCTGTAGGGTGGGCCAAACAAGGTCTGTACTCTCTTGCTTCCTCTAGATCCTCTTCTGCCTTTTCCACTGTAGGAGAACTTTTTTTTTTTTTTTTTTTCATGAACAATTGGAAGAGTATAATGATGTTTGTTGTAAGTCATCCTATACCTTCCATGTAAAAAACCTCATTTTGTTAGTGGATGAAAATATCATTCCAAACTAAAACTACCAACAAAATTTGAGAAGGAGTGTTCAAGAGTAGTGTCAATCTAGGCAAGAAGCTTCAGAGATTGTCCTGGAAGATCCAGAGAACACAGACCTAAATGATAACTAGGAATTAAGAAGTAGACTGCATGTATATGAGAATGTCCTTAAGTAGAAAGAGAGTGGATGATTTTGAGAATCTGAAAGAGGGAAAAGTGTGACTGCAGTTGGGAAAAAAATGTTAGAGGTGAGACTGCTGAGGAAGGCAATGACCATATTGTCTAGTCAGGCCTGTAAAGATTGTATTAAGGATTTTCGGTCTTTGTACTAAGAGTAATTGAAAAATTTTAAGGGTTTAATTAGGGGAAGATATTTAACACATGTGATTTTCTAAGTGATTGTTAAATGAGGAGAATGAATTGAAGAGGATCCAAGGAGGATGCTTTTCACCAGAGACCATTCAAAAAACTAGTTCCTTTCTCACTACAACAAAATTAATCTGTAGGTCGATGAGATCAGAGGGCTTACCAGATGCCAAACCATAAGTAGCTTTATGTATTATCCTGCTGAATACTCACAAAACAATTAGCCTCATTTTAAAGGTGAGGAAAATGAAAGAGATTAAAGAATTCAAACCCAGGAAATCTGCTGCTAAAATTCACAGGCTCAGCAAGTGCACTACTTTGTTTCAGGTATAAGAAAAGTCACTCAATAAAATACTTTTACTTTCTCACACTCCAGTAGTCAACAGCAGGCATTTGCAAGGTGGCTATGAATAATTAAAATAGAAGCTAGAGAAGTAATTTTTCATGTAAATATTAAGACATCTATAATGCAAACCTAATTATACCTAATGGAAATTAGCATAACTTCCAGAAATGTTTTTGACAAGCTTTATTTTTCTACCTTATCTATTTTAAAAAATTAATCTATATTAATAATGCTCTATCTTTGTAATATAGAGTATTTTTCTCATTGCTCATATTTAATTCAAATTACTAAGTTTGAGGATTTTGCATATTTGTTTGTTAAATCCATTAATTTATTATGTTTTGAGAATCCTATGTGCAATACTAAAATTAATCATATTTCATTATGTGGTGTTAAATATTTATCTCTATGAAAATGAAATAATTTACTTTTTCAAAATTACTGTATGTCATTGCATTGTTCATTATTTCCCACCTCATTCAGTACAGGTTAAATATGTAGTTTCCTTCCAAGTTAAAATAAATAGAATACTAGAAGAAATCTAACATTTTGTGAGTAAAATGATTCTCCATCATAAATGCCTTGTATCATAAAATATTTAGAAGTACAAGGATATGCTGTTTTACCATTTCAACTGTAATCCATAAACACAGGATGTGGACTCTCAGAGTCTCAGAGGTGCTCTTGTTTAATATCAACAATTGAAAAGTGAACTCTCCACAGCATCTGCTGTTTGTGAATTTTCTCCCCATGATGTCTATTTCAGTTTCCAACAAGAGGAGATGGGTGTCTTTTCTTTTTAAGACTTAGTCTGTTTTTTATTTTCATTTTGAGCTGGGTTATGTCATTAATTTAAAGATGACTTTGAGGAAACAGAAGAAGAAAAATGCTAACAGCTTCATTGAGAGAAGTGAATAATAGAGTTTAGTAAAAAATCTTTACTAAGAGGCAAGTATTTTGGGTGCAGAGGCACACATCTATAATGTGGGAGACTTAGGGGCTGAAGTAGGAGTATCGTAAAAATCAAGAACCAGTTTTTTTTTTTTTCTTTTTAGTTGTTGATTGACCTTTATTTACTTACTTATGCGGTGCTGAGAATCAAACCCAGTGCCTCACACATGCTAGGCAATCACTCTACCAACTGAGCCACACCCCCAGCCCTTAAGAACCAGTTTTTGTAACTTAGTAAGACATCTCAAAAAAAAAAAAAAAAAAAAAAGAATAAGTAAATGGGTTGAGCTTTAGTTTAGCAGTAGATTGCTGGAGGGTTCAATTCTCAGAACAGGAAAATTAATGATAATAATAATAATAATAATAATAGGCCAAGTATTTTATAACTGATTTAATAGTGCCCTTAGCAATTCAATTCTACAGCATAGCAACTCAAACTCTGGAAAGAGTTCTTAATTCAGTTTTCTCTTTCACACACATGCAATCAAACCATTTCTTTTAAAAAATAAAAAAGCAGAAAAGTCAGGATATATCATACATAATTAAGAAACAGACATTCTGCTGGAGTTGCATCAGATCACATTTTATCAGAAATAAATTGATGTAAATCCTTAATGTTCTTCTCTCCAGTCTTATGACCCCGTGGCAATAATTGTACTTAATTTTAAAGATGCATGTATTTCTAAATTTTGTACATATATCATGACATTCATATACATATATATATATATTAATTGATAGAAATGACTTCAAAATGTATAAAATGTTCTATACTTTGAAAGTCTGATCAATATTGTGTCTTCAAGATCAATCTAAGTTGATACTATAGTTCTGATTTATAGAGTTGACAGGTATACACTATTCTGTTGTTCAGAGATGTTACCATGTATTACACAATTTCTCTTATGTAGGATTTTGCAATATATATTTTTAAGTCCTACTTAAGTCTGTTGGAGATATATGCAAAAATTATTTATTATATTTTTTATGATATGCCCATATGTGAAGGTTTTAAATCAGAGGGCATATACATTTTAACTAAATTTAGTAAGAAATTGGTCTTCATAGCATTTGTAGCAATCCTATCTTTCTCACTATTCTGACATTTTTTTCTAGAGATTGCATTGTCTAGGTTTATATGTTGTTTTATATGTGTGTGTGTGTGTGTGTGTGTATTCAAAAGATAAAAAAGGATTGATAAAGATTATGTATAATTATGTGATAAGGAATTATATATTTATTTATATCTACATTCAAAGGCAATCTGATTCAGTCTAATGGTTTTAAATTCAATTTACATTCTAATTATTCTTAAACTTGTATTTCAATTTTAGATTTCCACATTAATTCCAGCCTTGTGTAAACAATTTCCCATGTGTTAGCTCAATATAAATGTCTGATAGTCATGCCAAACTTAACTTGCCCAAATCAAAGTTCCAGGGTTATTCTTCCCAAGCATTCTCCTCTAACAACCTTCTCCATCACAGTCAGTGACAATTTCATCTTTCTGACCTTGTCTATGACTATCCTGGATGTCTCCTTTTCTCAGAACCATTACCAAGTCCTGTTGCCTGTACTATAGATTAAATATTCAATCCCTTCCTTTTGTGGGGGGATGGGTTCTGGTGATTGAATTCAGAGTCTTGTTCATGCTAGGTAAGCACTTCACCATGAGATATCTCCCAATTCTTTTTAATTTATTTAGTTTTAATTTGTACAGGATCTCCTGAAGTTGCAACTTGTGATCCCCCTCCTTCAGCTTCCCAAGTAGTTGGGATTATGGATGTGCACCACTGCACCTGGTTCAAGCATTTCTTAACACCCATTGCATCACCACTGTCACAACCCATCACTTGAAACCCCATCCTCTCTTCCCTAACTGTTGCAGTGTATCCTCAAATTATCTTTCTTCCATCACCCTTGTCCACTTACAGTCTAGTCTCAAAATAGTAGTAATTTGCTGAAACCAAGTTCATGCTATGTCTCTCCTCTGTTCAAAATCATCCAGTTCATTCTAATTAAATCTAAAGCCCTTCCATGGCCTTCAATGTCTATTATTTTTTTGGACATCTTTGACTCTGAGTTCTCCTGCACTTGTCTGTGAAACTACCTATGCATTGCCATCCTTATTGTTCATAGAACTTGACAGAAACATTCTTTTACATATCTTGGATGGGGATCCTCTTTCTCCAAGTATCCACATTGTCCATTCCTATGAACCTTTGGCTCTACTCAAAAGCCACTTCAAGAAAACTTTCTAGCTGCTACATCTAAAATTACAACACTTTCCACATACAGCCTATCCAAAGTGTTATAGTCTTCTTCTCTGAATTATTTTTTCTCCACTGCACTTATGAACATGTAACAGGTCTCCTTGGTTCCTCAGCACACTGTTGCCACATGAGAGGCACAGACAGTAAATGTTTCTAGACATACTCAACGCAATCTAAAAGGTACAGTTTCACCATACATTATAAACTATCCAAAATCTACGTTTAAAATGTACAAATTAAAATGATTCATGTATTTATATATGTTAAATTAATTTTGAAAAGAGTTTCTGAATTCATTTCTTCACATTTCTATAAATCATGGGTTTTAGCACAATTATTATTTACTCTTACCAGTATCAGAAGCTCTGATATTTTAAATATTGATATATTGCTACTAAACAGGAGAGACAGCCATATTCCCATTTGGCTATAATCAAATGTTTTGCATACTATAGTAAATATTTAACTATATAGACATTGAAAATTTTTCAAAATATTATTTGACAATTTATTTGACAATATTATTTGACAATAATATTTGACAAATATTATTTGACAAATTCCACATATGGCAGGAAATCACTGTCGTGATTTCTTTAACAAAGAATACTCTCATGATATCAATTAGAAATACATTATGATAGTTCCTTTGTTTTCTGAAGAAGAATGCTTATCCAAATATATTTTATATTATATTCATAGGATGCAAATTTAACAATATCAGCAACTTCACCCTGGCTAAAAATGTTACTGAGGAAATATATATATAAATTTTATATGTACATATAAAATTCCAAGCTTTTGAATGTATCAAGTAAATTCAGAACAGATTATGGGGAATAGATACAAGTTGAATTTATTTGAAAATGAAATCATTTAAAATACCTGCTGTGAGACAATCATTAGAGTATGGTTAGCTGTGGTCCTTGGTTTAGTTTTGCTCACAGTGTCTGACTCATTTAAATTTCTCTATATTTTCTTTAATTTAATAGCATTTACTCATTCCCATCATCTCCTGACTTTAAAAATAAGTGAACCACAAACTTTTGATTATGCTCTTGTAGACACAGAAAACGTGGAAAATATAATCTCAATTTAAAATTAACTCTTTCTCTTTAGGTTGAAAAAAATGCTTTGAATTGCATACCTCCTTGTAACCACAGGTGATATTTCATAAGTTTAAAGTACAGTTTTTAAAAAGGGTGCTTTCAAATAATTTTCCATGCCTTCATTCAGCAGGTAACCCAAACCTTCATAATCCCCAAATGCTGCACTTCAAAGTTACACTCAGGAAAAAAATATTGAAAAGAGCAGCCTCTCTTTCCAGTTGATTTAAAACATCACTAGCTTATTTTCAGTACACATATGGAGTTACTTTTAAAAAGAAATCTTGGAATATTGCCAGACTGCATCCAGGAAAGGTTTTTCTCCAGAGAGAGCTAAAATTCATTATCTGAGCTTTGGGACACCAATGTTCCTTCAAAATTTGGACACATCTTTGTTCCTCCATGATTAGTGATAGTAGTCTGACTTAAAATAAGAGACTATTCCATGTATAACTAGAGTCTGAAGAAACCAAACGATTGCATTGTTTTGAACTAAAATTAAAATTACTTTCTTAAACAAAGTATGAGTTTGCAAGATGATAGCTTTAGAATGAACTACAGGGTATGCTTTAGCTGAAATTATTTACAAGAATATAACACTCACTAGATATTTATAAGAAATAATAGATTAAAGTTTGGACCCTTTATCTCCTTTTCATTAAATGGTTAAATTCTCTCATTTAAATCTCTCTGAATATTTTTTCCAGGAGAAGATCAATAAATTCATGGAATATGAAGGCAATATGGTTATTTTATTACAGCTATTTGTGATAATTTCATGGTAATAAATGTTTCAAATTTTTTTTGCTTATTTCTGATGCATAAAATAAACCTAATAAAATTGGCAACAGCATTTTAAGAGAAGAAAATCAATATCAACATATTAATATTCATTGTAAAATACTACAAGGCTAGTTATTTTCTAGATTTCTTATATATTTTCCTAAGGCATATAAAAAGGTGTCTTTTTTAAATATGAGAAAAATAAATTCTTCCAATTGAAGATGAAGAACTTGTGAATATACAATAAAATTAAGATATGTTAATACAAAACAAATTAAGCAGCCACAGACTGTGCTTTTTCTAAGGGATATTATACAAATAATATCCCTTGGAGTGTGTTCATAAAATTGAACACACATTAAGAACATCATTTTAAAAATATCAGGTTTACACATAAGAAAGAATAAATGCATTGTATTGAATGTTGAGTAAAACAGCCAATGGATTTTATTAGCCCTATTTTTATTTAGTCAGAAAAGAAATATATAGAATTACAGAAACTGCTTAAACAAAGAGGAGGTAGGCAGGTTGAAGGGGTATTTTTATATCATGTGTGAGCACCATGTATCTGGCAGTTTTTAACCACTTTGATTTTGTCCACGAAGAAGGCCTAGATGATCTCTGTATCTGCATAATTTGATAAAATCAGGAATTATGAATTTAGTGATGAATTACTTTAAATGAAACCAAAGCATAAGCTCTCCTTAAAAGAGTAATGGTAGAGCTGGGTAGGATTACCTCTGTAAAATGAATTAGAATGCTAGGAACTGCAATACATCAGTGGTAAGTCTAGCAGGTTTCAGAACTGCAGCTATAGGAGAAATGAGTCTGAATCACTTGAGCATCACAAATCCTAGGCCATATTTTTATTCCTAGCCTTACCCTTTGTGCTGCTTCCAAGTATGAAGCTCTAGTTGATTTCAAAGGCAGTGGAAGAGAGATAAAGAGGAGTAAAGATTGTTCTACCTCAGCAATTCATGATCCCTCTAAGGCCACTGATTTTGAAAGAAAATGGAGACCTTGGCATCTCAGCAGAATAGATCCAGCTCCTCTTTTCTATCCTACTCCCATGAGGTAGCACAAGCATTTATCCAGTTTACCATAGCAAATGATTCTCCATGTCCAGAAAATTACAACACTCTTCCTCTCTTCACTCGGAGGAGTCATAAAACCTAAATTAAACATAACTGTCTAAAGAATTATTTTCAGCAACGTTAACATTTCAACAAGGGAAATAAATGGAACAATATGATTGGAATACTTTTATAATATCAAATATAATAATATTTATAACATTGAACTACCATTAAATTAATTAATCTTACATTATTTATTTTAAAATGACTTAATTTTAAAGGTGTGCTTTTTAAAAAATATTTTATGAGGCTAAGGTAAAGCTATATAATATATTACTTAATCATGTGTGTTTCTGATTCTCCAAACTGCTAAAACTTTCTTGGCAACATTTCTCTATGTCATTTATACATAAATACTTCTTTTTATCTTTGAAGACATTCTTAATTTCCAAGTAAATTTAATATGCATTTATATTTATTACTGAGTCTCAGGTTTAGTATTATATTTTGACATCAAAAATATATTTTAAACTAGCCCAGAAAACTGTTCAAATTTGTCAAGATGAACAAATACTTAGATATAGTTTTACAAGCCATTTAATTAAAGTACCACTTTTTTGATATCAGTGACAAAAAGAAATATCACAGTGAATCCCACCATCATGTTTATTCACAAGAACAGGATCATAACTAGAATAAGATATATTCCATGCTTATTTAGTTATATCAAAATGGATTCTATTGTCATGTATAACTAAAAAGAACCAATAAATAAGAACATTTTAAAAAAATATCAAACAGAATAAATTAAATTAGGAAACTGCATGTTTATTAAGTTATTAACATTTATCTAAAGCATAACCATTTTTCAGAGACTATACTAAATTATTATATATTTGTCATTTTAGTAATCTTTTGCAACAACATGAGATCAGCACTATTTTTGTCCCATTTTATAGATACTGAAAGAGAGAATTAGAGATTAGTAAATTACCCAAGATAAAGACTGGGCAAAGCTGCAACAGGAACCCTGATCTATCTAAGTTGAAAAATTTATGGCATTAACTATGTTTCAATGAAGTGTTTTAGACTGAGATAATTCTAAGATATGATTTCTGGGTAGAGAGTTATGGTATTCATTAATTTTTATTTAATTAAATTTACAAAGTGTATCCTATGGTGAAACTATTGAGTTTTTTTTATGTATATCAGCTTGTGCTAACAAAATAACCAAGCCATGATCATACTTCTAGAAGAACAAACCCTCCAGAAGAGAGGCTGGCAAATTTTTTTTTTTTTTTTTTTTTTTTCTGTAAAAGGAACAGAGAGTAAGCACTTTAAGCTGTTTGAGCCATATGATCTATCGAAACTAACTGTCTGGCCAGGCATGGTGGCTCACCCCTGTAATCTCAGTGGCACAGGAGGCTGAGGCAGGAGCCTTAGCAAGGCCTAAAAAAAAATTCAGCGAGAACCTGTGTCAAAATAAAATATTTAATAAAGGGCTGGGGATGTGGCTCAGTGGTTAAGTCCACCCCTGGGGTTCAATCCCTGGTACCAAACAAATCAAATCTGATTGGCTGCCTTGTTTTTAGCAAGAAATTTGCTAGATAAGAATATGCAAATAAATGATCACTTCTATGGTCCAATAAATCTTTTTGGACATAAAAATTTGAATTTTATATCATTTTCAGGTGACAATAAATATTATTTTTCTTCTGATTAGTTTTCAACCATTAAAAATATAAAAATCCTTGGGCCGCAAGCAATACCTCCTGCTATAGAGCTGTAGATATGGACATCACAAGGCACACATGGTTAGTGAACACTTAAATTTAATTAGTCCAAATTTAGGTGAATGCTAAATATAACATGTACTCGACATTGTAAAGTTGATGTAAAAATGTTAATGTCATTTATAATATTTGTATTTACTTTGAAATAATAAGCTTTGATACACTGGATTATTTATTTTATTAAAAATAAAAATAAATTTTCTTCAAAATAAGTTCTTCTGTCTGTAGTTTCTTTATATTAGTCCTGTAAAATTTACATGCGTAGATCCATTATATATATATATATATATATATATATATATATATATATATAATATTATTGTTTATTTTTAAAATGCTCCTTTAAGGTGAAACTATTTAGAAGCAAACTGGTATATTTACATAAGCATATAATTTATTCAAAATTGAAGTAGAATAAAAAATGTATCAGACAAAAATTTCATAAACTTGATTAATATGTGAATGTATAATAAATATTTTCTAAACTGAAAAAGAACTAAAGCATTTTAGGCAAAGATAGGTGACCTATTAGAATATGTCTAGAAAATTTTAAGTTTTTTCATGCTTGGTAGAAAATGATGTTTTTCTCATGTGTGGACATTCCAGCTTAGAACCCAAACAGGATAATAGAATCACAACATTGAAAATTCCTGAATAATTTAGTGACTGGGAGCCAAGTGCTCATCAGATGCTTGAGTGCACTGTCTAAAATACATGCCATATTCAGTGGTAAATGGACGGAAATCATCATGCTAAGTGAAACAAGCCAGACTCAGAAATAGGGAAATAAAAATGAATGCCGGATCCCATGAAAATTAGAAGGGAGCTCAGTGGAGTAGAGAACAGGCACTGAGGGGAAAGAGAGAAGGGTAGGAAAAGGGAGAAACTGCCGAATGTAATGGAACAAATTATGCTGTGTACATTTATGAATATACCACAGTGAATTCCACCTTCATGTATCTCCATAAAGAACAAATTTAAAAAATAAACAAACAAATAGAAGGAAGACCAATAGAGTAGAGGAAGAGGAACAGAGGAAGGAGAAAGGGAAGGAGGAAGTACTAAGGATTATAAAGGAGCAAATTATCTTCCATTCATGTATAATTATGTCAAAATGAATGCCATTATTATGTCTGACTATAATTCATGGATAAGAACATTAAGAAAATATATGAAAAAAGCATGCTAAATAGTAATGTGTGTTAATAATGAACATTCTCCATCATGGGAAATGGATCACTTTGATACTTAGGAATTTATAACTTCGATTATTAGAAAAGTCATTTCTTATACTTAAAATGATGAAACATCCAGTATCTTTTTCTGAGCAATGCTATCACTATATTTGATTTCAGGAAATCTAGCTAGCTTAGTAGTGGGATTTTTGTTTGTTTGTCACCAGGGATTGAACTCAGGAGCACTTGACCACTGAGCCACGGCTCCAGCCCTATTTCACATTTTATTTAGAGACAGGGTCTCACTGAGTTGCTTAGTGCCTCCCCTTTCTTGAGGATGGCTTTGAACACATGATACTCCTGTGTCAGCCTCCCGAGCCACTGGGATTACAGGTGTGCACCACTGTATAGCTCAGTTGGTAGAGTGCATGTTGCATGAACAAGGCCCTGAGTTCAATCCCAGCACCATAAAAAAAAAAAGAATGAAATATTTTTTTACTGACTGCACTATTGTGTGGACAAAATGAATCTTTCTGTTGATTGGGTACTTATAAGGACAGAATTATGTATTGTAAGAATGGTTAAGAAGTATAATATCATAGCAGGGTGTGTTAACACAGCCCTTAAACTCCAGAAACTCCAGAGGTTGAGGAAGATTGCAAGTTCAGCCAGTCTTACCAGTCTTAGCAAGATATATATATATATATATATATATATATATATATATATATATATATATATATATATATATAGAGAGAGAGAGAGAGAGAGAGAGTTTTCATTATGGGAGGTAAGTCAGAGCCTTCATGATTCTAACAGAGTATCTCTGCCTGGCATGCCCTGCAAGTTCTTCAAACCAAATATGCCAGCATGAGGATTTTTTCCTTTGTGCCTTAAAAAACAATGATGTTTGTTTCCCTCCTCTTGGCTAATGATTCAATCACATCCATCTGACATATCAAGGAAAACGAAAAATACCTGTGTCATTTGTGTCATTCTTTTTACCTACCAACTATAAATAGTCATCCTCTTAAATCCCTCTCAAATCCCTCTCTTCTTCTACTTTTCCTGCAACACTTTCCTATTTCTTAACTGTTCTCAAAGCCCGTTGTCTCCCTGTTCAGGTGTGATGATTTGGTCATCCTTATTTTAAATCTCCTGTTGTTCACTAAATGGTCTTCAGGAGAGGTTTGTCAAAATGGGCCTCTGTGTAGGGCATTTATGGGCAGGAAGTTGGAGAGAGAAGGACAGATACCTAAGTATCTGAGTTTACTGAATCTGTGTGGATGATTGTAATTCTCTTTATTTTCTTTTCTAGACATATAAATAAGATTTCCCTTGATGAAATAGTTCTACTACATAGAAACTTGGCCAAGTATTTCAGTTAAGCTTCAAAATACTTACCATCCTTACTTGCTTCCTTTTTCATACCTCTTACAATGGGAAAATGGAGGATTCTGTAGAGAAAACAAAAATATAATCAATTTTAAATGCATTATGGATTTTGTGATACAAACTACTGGTCAGATAAGGGAATTAAGGAAGGGTTATAGTTGAGAAAGATAAATGTAAAGTCATATATTTGGAGAGAAATTAATAGTGCTGCTAGTCCCATCTCTAATGCTGGGAGCACAGAGAGGAGTCCCATCTCTAATGCTGGGAGCACTGAGAGGTGTTATATTTGTTATCTTAATGCCTTGTGTATTAGTTGGGATTCTCAGAGAAACATAACCCATAGACGACACAGATTGAGGGAGAGAGAGGAGAGAAAGATAAGAAGATATCTATAATGGGAATGGGCTCATGAAGCTAGGGAGGCCACAAAGTCCCACAATATTCCATCGGAAAGTTGGAGAGCTAAGAAATCTAGCACTGTAATCAGCATGAGTCATGAGGCCTGGGAATCAGGAACTCATATGTCTAAAGGCAGAAGATGGGTGATCCAAATAAAGAAGCAGACAAGAAAATTTACACTTCCTCACTTTATTTTTCTATCCAAGCCCTCAATAGACTGAATAATGCCCACTCACAACAATAGGATTTTAACTTCCTTTACACAATGTACTAAATCTAATGATAATCTTTCCCAGAAATATGCACACAAATATATCTAGGAGAAAAGATTTTACCAGGTATCTGAGGATCCCTTAGTCCAGTTAAGTTCCAACATAAAATTAATCTTGACATCTCATGAAAGGTTTTTACAGATATGGATAGTATCTGATGCATACTCTATAAAACCAAGAAGGAAAAGTGGATTGGTATCTGGTTCTATGCTGATAGAGTCCTATGGCAGAAGCAGTTGCAATAATGGCCTCTACTCCACACTTTTATCCTACCATGGAAACAGCCTGTGCTATGCAGATGAACTACAAACTAAACTGGAAATAATGAGACTGGTTAGAGACAAGACTGTCCCTTTGAGTTTCTTAGTGATGGGTGCAGACTTGCCTACAAATGCCTTTGTAGGGAAAAGATCACATAACCTAACTGTCTCAGGGAGTGTAAAGCTACAAAAACTAAAAGTACCTATTCCATCCCCAACACTGCTTCCTCTTCTCACTTCAACTGTGCAACAGGAAACAGGAAGTCAATTGGGAGAGTGTCACTGAACACCACTTTTTCTGGGAAAGATCTCCATGTGTCAGCTTTATAGTTAAGAGAATTGGCTTTTATCATTGACGAATAAAGCATTGATTAATATATAGAACTGGACATATTCTAGTTTCTAAATTGAAGGTCTAACAGGGAGTTTAAGATCATTGTAGAAATGTTTTTTGCTGAAGAATTGATAGCAAATTCAAAAGAAAATTTTATAGCCCATAAACTTTATGTTTAATATACTGTTTATACAAAGTTTGTAAAAGTAACACACACACAGTCTCCCTCATACACATTTTTTAACATATCACTCATGTCTTAGAAAAGATTGCTATGCGTTTCTTTTTTTTAATTTTTTTAATTGTACATGGAAATAATATATTTATTTTCTTTTTTAATATTTTATTTTTTAATTATAGGTAGACACAATATCTTTATTTTATTTTTATGTAGTGCTGAGGATCTAACCCAGTGCCTCACGCATGGTAGGCGAGCATTCTCTCTGAGCCACAGCCATAGCCCATTATCTTTATTTTCTTTATTTATTTTTATGTGGTGCTGAGGATGGAACCCAGCCCCTCACAAATGCTACAACCCCAACCCCACTATGCATCTTTCTATCACTACCCTTCAGTAAATACTGTGTACTAACTT